>NW_004524582.1:19923406-20005706 GCF_000260255.1 Octodon degus
AAAAAAAAAAAAAAAAAAAAAAAAATTGAAAGTGATTAATTTTAGCACGTGACGCCTTCAGATTCTCCCTTCTAAAAGGTCTCTAATTATAGTGACTGACGCAGGGCACGAGGAAAGGCATCGACTGGTACAGTGGCCTCGGGGAGAACTTTGCGTTCTAACAGTAGTTCACAGTGCGTTGGCCATCAGAACCACCTGGAGGGCTTATTCAAAGAGGCGGTTGGGGCCAGGGAGATAGCTCAGTGGTCGAAGCGCCTGCCTGGCAAGTGCAAGGCCCTGGGTTAGATCCCCGGTACCTCATGCCGTGTGGCCCCAGAATCCCGGCGCGCCGTGGCGGCCACTGAGACCTGAGGTGGTGGCGCACGCCTGTAATCCCAGAGCTGGGAAAGCTGAGACAGGAAGATAACTACAAATCCGAGCTGCGTAGCAAGACCCTGTACCAAATCATTAATTTTTTTAAAAATCAAAGAGGAATTTGTCCTTACCCAGAGCTTGACTCGGCAGTTGTGGGTGGGACCAAAGCGCTGTCAGCTGTTGCCGCAGGGGCCGCACCTGGAGAGCCCCGTGTATAAAGTGCTGTGGTGTAGGAATTCCTTACAAATACTAGTAGTGTTAGCACATCCCCCCCCCAACACTCCTCTAGGTATATTTCACAAGCCTTGCTCTGCTGTATTTTCATTTTTACTAAATGGAAAATATTTTTGGTCTGATTTCTAATTTAACTCATGGGTTATTTAGCACTGTGTTAATTTCCAAATATTTGACCATTTCCTAGGCATCTTTCTGTCTGATTTCTAACTTGTTCTAAATATACTATGTACGAGTTGCCTTGGTTTAGTTGGGTAAGATTTATTTTATGTCCCAGAATCTATGCGCATCTTAATGAGTAGACTGCGGGAGGTGCCTACGGGGCGGGGACGGAGGTGGTGCTGGCGCCCTGGAGTCCGCTCCGTGCTAAGTCTGTGCCCCCATCTGTCCGTGAAAGGGGGTGTCTGGATTTTCTGTTTATCCTCTCAGAGGTCACATTTTACTTGATGTATTTGGAAGTTCTCTGAGTGTGTTTCTAATTCTTATGCATCTTTGATGAATTGATGTTTTTTATTATGAAGCGAACTTCTTTGTCCCTGGAAATGTGCCTTGCTCTGAAATCTGTTTTATCTGATACTGTGATGGTTATTCCAGTTTTTCACTAGAGTTATCATGATGCAACTTTCCTGACTTTATTTTTAACCAGATTGTGTCTTCGTGTTTAAACGGAGTTTCTTTTACATAGCAAATAATTGAGGCTTGCTTGTTAAAACCCAGTCTAACAGCTTGACTTACTAAATCACTTTAAATTCTATTAACGTGGGTATACTTAATCAGCCAATGTGGTTATGTTAAAATCAGAATTGTCCATTTTCTTTGTGTCCTACTGTTTGCTTTATTTTTTCTCTCTCTTTCTCTTTACCTACTTTTCTTTGGAGTAGATTATACTATCTACTTAATCTCTTAATTTGCTTTTCAAAAAACAGTTCTTCTGAGGTTTGCACTACACAGCGTGAGCTTGTCCAGATCCACCTCCAAGTAAGGCTGGGCCACTTCGCACATACCTGAGGAATTTTAATGCCAGACATTTCTGCCTCCTTTTTCCAAGGCTTTGTGCTGTTATACATGTTGTCAACTGTAATAATAAATCCACTGTTGCTACCTTTGGTTTCCACAGTGTTGGTCCAATTTCTGATGTTATAACAAGATACTGGAAGCGGGATACTTTGTAGAAGAAACAGATGGGCGTTTAGGTTTTGTCTTTTTTGAGACAGGGTCTTGCTGTGCAGTTCAGGCTGTCCTTGAGCCCACTTTGTAGGCCAGTGTGGTCTTGAACTTGCCTCAGCTTCCTGAGTGCTAGGGTTAGAGGCATAGGCCATCATGCCCAGCTTCCAAGCAACACATTTATTTAGCCTAGTTTCAAAGACTGAAAGCTCAAGCTTAGGCAGCCTCGTCTATCCGCCTTCAGGAAGGGTCCCTGTGGCTTAGTCACAACATGGCAGAGAAGCAGAAGGGGAAACCAGGCGAGCCTTTGGGGTGTACTTATACTGGAACAGACTGCTCTTGTGGGAATTCACTGCAGTCCTATGACACCACACTAATCCCTCCTGAGGGCACCCCAGTGACCCACATACTAGCTTCCAGTGGGGGAACATACATGAGCCTTATTCAAACTGTAGCACCCTTGAAAGAGATTTTTTTTCCTGTGTTTTAGGGAAGGGTCTACAGGGTATTCAGGGTCTCACTACTAGATCAGACTCATAGCGATTCCTGTTTACAGCCTCCCAAGAGTTAGGATTACAGGCATGTGCCACCACGCCCAGCCTCAATCACCAGCTCAGCGTGCCCCAGGAGTGGAGCCGGCAAGGCAGGCCCGGGGATTAAACCCCGGGCCCCTGTGCCTGCTTGCAGGCACTTTAATCCACTGAGCTATTTGGCTGGCCCTTGAAAGAGATTTTAAAACTAAGAAAATATGTGTGTTTTCAGGAATTTACCAGTTATGGTGGTCTTTTTCTTTTGTACATAACCAGGTTTCCATACATGGTTATTTCCTGTAGTAGCTTCTCTAGGCATTCATGCCTATAGAACAGGTCTGCTATTATTTACTGTACTCAGCCTTGCCTTCGCATATCTAAAAAAGTCTTTGTTTCGCTTTATTTTTTGGTTGCTTAGTTGGAGCAGTGGGGGGCTTGTTTTGTTTTGTTTTTTTAGACAGGGTCTCACTGTGCAGTCCAGGCTGACCTCAGTCAAAATCAAAGTGATCTTCCTGCCTCAGCCTCTGAGTGATGGGATTACAAGCATGGGTCACCATGGCCAGCCTCACTTTTCCTTTTGAAAACTACTTTTCTGAAATCTGGTCTCTCTTTAAAAGTGTTGGTTCTTTTTTTAATGTTTCCTTTTTTTTTTTTTTTTTTTTTTCTTTTTTTATCGTCAGCTCAGCCCACCCTGGGGGCAAGGCTAGCATGGCATGTGGTGCTGGGGATTGAACCGAGGTCCCTGCATGCTTGGCTAAGCTTGCCTAAGCAGGTGCTTTAGACCACTGAGCAATCTCGCCAGCCCTCTTTAAAGTATTTTAAAGATATCTTCTAGCTTGCATCGTTTCTGAAGTAGTTTTCTTGTTTCTCAAAAAAAGTTTATATTTGATCCTGCATTTGTGAAATGATTTTTTTCCTTGTGGATGCTTTTGAGACTTTTATCACTGGTTATCAGTAGTTTGCTTATGAAGGATCTTGGTATGATTTCTTTCATATTTTCTCTGTTAAGGTTCATTAAATACTTTGGACATGTGAGTTTACAGTTTGTATCACACCGGGACATTTTTTAGCCAGTGTTTCTTCAAATATGTCTCTGTCCCTTTCATTTTTTTTCTATGATGTAAGCCAAATGTATTTCACCAGTACTCTATTCATGTTTGTTCAAATTTTTTCTCTTTATTTCATTTTGCATAGTACAAATCCTGTATTTTCATGATTAATCATTTGTTTGGCATTGTCTAATATGCTCTTGATATCTAGGATTTTTTCACTTCACCAATGTAGTCTTCTCTGTATCTATATTTTCCCCATCATGTTTATGCTTTTTTAACTTCCTAAGTTTATAGAGTATATTTAAAACAAGGTTCAATCTCCAGTGCCACAAAATAAATATACAAACTAAAAATAAAAAAAGGTTACGGCATCCTTATGTACTAATCTTATAATGTGTGTTATCTGTTCCTAGTCATTTGGCTTTTCTTCTCACTGTGGACGTATTTTCCTGCTTGTTGTATGCTTGGTAATTTTGGGTGCTGGATTTTTTGCAGTATTTTAAATGTTTTGGATGTTGTCATCTTGTGGAGAAATATTTAGATTCTTTCAAAGCTTGCCTTTCAGCATGGTTAGGCAAAGCCACGTCTCCTGGGACCATGGTTCTTTTTTAAGGACACCATGTACTCCCAGATCGGTCTCCTCTGCTCAGTAGTACTTCCAGGCCCTCCTGGATTCTCTTCTGTATCATGCAGCCCAGGAATTCTCCAGGTGGCCAGCCAGAGCAGTTTGTAGGGCTTGATCTTGTCCTGTCTTCAGTGTTCATTGTGCACTTCCTGTCCCATGTCATAAAGCCATTTCAAGCTGGGCCTGGTAGTGCAGGCCTGTAGTTCTACCACAGGGGGTGGCTGCACCAGGAGGTCACACCCAGCTGGGCAACTCTTGTGACCTAGCAAGACCTTGTTTCAAAAAATTAAAAAATGGGCTGGGCCTGTAGTTCAGTGCAAAAGCCCTAGGTTATTTCACTTAAAAATTGTTTTAAAGTAACAAGGTTGCTGGGCATGGTGCACACCTGTAATCTCAGCAGTCAGGAGGGTAAAGCAGGAGGACTTCCTCAAGGTTGAGGTCAGCTTGGACTACAAATTTCTTTTTTTTTTTTTTTTTTTATTTTAGGGAAGGGTCTACAGGGTTTCACTACTAGATCAGACTCGTAGTGATCCTCCTGTTTACAGCCTCCCAAGAGCTGGGATTACAGGTGCACCACCACATCCAGTCACACCCAGTCTCATTTGCTGTCTCAGCGTGCCCCGGGGGCACGACTAGCACAGCAGGCCCAGGGATCCAAACCCTGGCCCCTGCGCCTGCTTGCAGGCACTTTAATCCAGGCACTGAGCTATTTGGCCAGCCCCTTAGACTACAAATTTCAAGACCAGTCTGAACTGTACAGTGAGTCCTTGTCTGAAAAAGACATACATGCATACACAGATACATACATGTATACATACACACCAGCATCAGTGTAGCTTCTTTTACTTCATTATGGCCCAAAGCAGAAACTCCAGGTTTATTCTTTCAAGAATTTGTCCAGTTTTGTTGTTTTGTTTTTACGACAGGGTCTCACTAAATTGCCCAGGTTAGCCTTGAACTTGGAATCTCTTGACTAGTCCTTCCAAGTACCAGGATTACAAATGAGTGCCACACTCCCAGCTTTATTTGTCCACTTTCTGTATACCAAGTATTGGAGATACAATGCTGAGAAGCGGCAACAGAGATCTCTCTTTTCATCAAGTGTGTATACCAGTGGGGGAGGAAAACAAGATGGAGACCATAAAGTATAACAAGTTCTGTGTTCATGGCACTGGACGATAAAAGGAATTTATAAAGAAGTAATGCATAATCTGGGTGGAGTTGAGATATCCAAGATAGAGAACATTGATTACAGAATCTTGAGTAGAGCCAGGAACCTTTAAAGGCAGTAAAGAATAATAAGAAACTTATGAGTGGGACAACCTTGAGAAATCCCAGCATTCCTACAGTCGGATGACTTGCAATGGAAAAAATGAAGGGAAGCCAGTAATGTGTTTGATCTTAACAGCCAAAAGAAGGGAGTCTGAAGACAGAGGGTACCTGTGCTCGCACCACAACAAGCTCTACAGACTAAATGGTTAAACACAAATTTATTTTCTTAATTCTGATGGCTGGGAAGTAAAAAAAGCACTGGCTCGCACAGTCTGGTCTCTGATGGTGGTTCTCTTCCTGGCATGCAGAAAAGCTGCCTTCTCACTGTCCTGGAATGGCAGAGAGGTCCCTGGTATCCACTCCTAAGAGGATTCCAGTCCTATCGGATTAAAGCCCCACCTTTATGACTTCACCTGAATTACCTACCTCCTAGTGGCCCTATCCAAGTGCAGTCACAGGGGGAGTGATGGCTTCAACACAGCAATCTGGAGGGATGCGGGGGCACAAGTCCACAGCAAAGGAAATGGCAGCAGTGCTGAGCATTGCCAAGGTGCAAATTTAAGAAGTAAAGCTCATGGGATTTACCAGTTTGTCTGTCATTGGTGATTTCAATAAGCACATTTTCATGGAGTTGAAAGTTAGTACTAGAAGCCAGTCAGATGATGTGGTTTTAAGGAATGAGAAGGTAAAGGGAAACACAAAGTATAGAATGACTCACTAATCTAGCTCCAAAGTATTAAACTTGGCCGGGGAGATGGCTCAGTAGAATAAGTACTTGCCTGGCAAGTGCAAGGGCCTGAGTTCAATCCCCGGTTCCGCAAAAAAATAAATAAATAAATCCCCAAAGTATTAAACTTGAAGGAGATGGAAGTCTTATTCATGGTTGAGACCTTGCCATTGGTTAAACGATGAGGATGCAGTTGACATGGGCTGGTCTATTGCTGCCCCAACAGCACTCACTTTGACTCCCAGAACTCTACCTTGATGTAAATGAGCATTTGTTTTATTCAAGAGTGTGGCTGGCAGCAAGTGTTCGGATGGTCTGCGCTCCCCTGCATCATGGTGCAGCTGGCTGCAAGTGAACAGCACTCTGCCCAGGGGCTTCACATCTCCCCAGCAAGTTGGCCCCTGCGATTTCCAGGCTTCAGCTCTCATCCTGTCTCGTCACACGGCAAAGCAGAATAGTATAGTGGGCTAAAGGAGGTAAATTTTAGGGACAGGTGAAGAATGCTGTAAAGGCACATCTAAAAAGAAAAGAAAAAAATGAGAGAAAGTGTTATAATTGAAGATCTACTGAGAGAGAAGATGGGAACAGGGTCCAAAATGTGTAGATCAGCCCTGGTTCTGTGGATTCCTACAGTTACTTGGTACCATCTAAAATTATCAATTGCTAATTACTTTAAATGCACGTCAGTAAATTTTCTTCTTATATATCTACTGCATGTTGCAGTACCTGTCTGTCTTGAGGCATACTTGAGGCACAGGCCAGCTGTTGCACCAATTTAATATACAAGTTCATTAAACACTTCAGGAAAGGTGTTTTTGGCCAATTCACTTCTAAATTGCGTTGCAATGCAAACTTCATTGACTTCTGAAAATGATTAGTTTTATGCCCTCTAATTTTTTTTTTCTATTGAACTAAAATTCAGATTGACATCCTGTCTCTCAATAGAAAACTTTTCCCATTTAAGATGTTTTCTTGTGAATTCCTGGTTATCATGGTGGGTTTCTGTGCCAGTCTTTGTATCATCTTTATATTCTTTTTCACTATGCAGTTCAGACTGTCCTTAAACTCACTTTATAGCCCAGGCTGGCCTCAAACTCACAGCAGTCTTCCTGCCTCAGCCTTGAAAGTGCTGGGAATACAGGAATATGCCACACCACACCTGGATTTATATTGAAATTTAATGTAAAAGTTTTTCTAAAACTAGTTAAAGCAAATTGCAAACTAGGAGTGCCACAGTCCATTTTGTGTTACTATAACAAAATGCCTGAAGCTGGATAGTCTACAAAAGAAGAAAGGCTTATACTTCATAGTTTTGGAGGTTCAGTAGGTTGATGTCAGCATTGAGTTATATTCAGGTGGGAGCATACACAAGAGAGAGACAGAGAGACATACACAGAGAGCGAGAGGGAGAGAAAGAGGGAGAGAGAGGCTGGGGCAGAGCCAAGCTTGTCCGTTGTAGTGATGGCAAACCTATTAGAGCTTTCAGTGGCACCGCCTGCTGCGCACACAGGCTGCGGCCCACCATCACTGCTTTCTAAGTGCCTACTCTGGCCAGAACTGATTCACTCCTGCAAGACCTAATCCACGTGTAAGACACTGGCATCCCCCTCGAGGAAAGCGGCGGTGACCCAGCCGTCTCCCTCTAGGCCCTGCACCTGAGAGTTCCATCACCTTTCACTGTTACATTGCAGTAAGCTTTCAGCACATGACCACTGGAGGACACCATAGCATGTGGACACCACAGCATGAGTTATACTTCAAGACTATTGGACTGCAAAGTATTCTTTTTTTTTTTTTTTTTAATTTTCACTGTTTTATTTTACATACATACTTGGTTAAAAAAATCAGTGAATTTCTAGGCCCGGTTTGGGTAACTGAAGAGCCTTTATAAGTCGTTTATATTCTCTAGATCCAAAGTATGCTGCAAACAGTCTGAAGTAGAAGGGGAGATACCATCTTTTTGAAGGCAGACTTGGATACTCCAGTCTAGTACGTTAAGGTTTCCTTTCTCTGGTAGCAGCGCTGACTGATACCTGGCTGTAGGGCACCATGCACAGGTGTAGCCGAGAAGGCAGG
This sequence comes from Octodon degus, assembly GCF_000260255.1. Lineage (NCBI taxonomy): Eukaryota > Metazoa > Chordata > Mammalia > Rodentia > Octodontidae > Octodon > Octodon degus. The sequence goes on from NW_004524582.1 coordinate 19,931,441, forward strand.
GTACAGGCCACCAAAAACTAAACCAATCAGTCCAGCCCGTGTCATGGGACAGGTTTCACAATTCAAATCACCTGTACTCAGAGGCAAACTTAAAAACTTGTGGGAGAGGCATTTGATGACAAAAACGGGATCACTGCCATTGGTGAGCCAGCAGCTACACGAGCCCGTGTCACCTGCAAGGTGCGCCGAAGACTGTTTGCTATTAGACAGAAAGCAGCATTAAGGGCCCGGGAGATGGCTCAGTAGAGTAAGCGCTTTCCTGGCAAGAATAAGGGCCTGAGTTCAATCCCCAGTTCAAAAAAAAAAAAAAAAAAAAAAGCAGCATTAAGTCCAGTATATACTGATCAAGTAGGTTCCTGTCTGTTTCTGGAAGTTGGTTAATCTTTCTGGCTATAATATCAATGATGTTTTCCTCGATCGTACCATCTGATTTATAATTTTCCATATTGAGCCTTAGAAAAGTAAAAATACTATTTTCAATAATTATCTCTATAGAACAACAGTCTAAGGTTTCTGAAGACCATGTTCAATTTAAAGATTTGGTTCATAATCTATATGTGCCTCCCACGTGTTCCCTCCAGCAGGCATAGCTTACTGCAACTTTCACCCCCCTCACTAGGGTGCAGCCATCTTTTGGGGACACATTGCAAAGTATTCCTTTAGCCACCATGTTTCTCTGCTCCTTCAAATAAGTCAAAATAAATAAAATCTTCTTAATCTATCAAGTCTTTAAATTCATCAGTACCCTGATTAAATTATGTTTTAAAATGGGGGGTAAATTAAATCTTTTTTTATTTCTTTTAATGTATTCAGTACAGGGTCTACAGAATCTCAGTATGTAGATCAGACTCGCAGTGGTCCTCCAGTTTTCAGCCTCCCAAGCACTGGGATTATAGGCATGTGACACCACGCCCCATCTCAATCACTGTCTCAGCGCACTGCAGGGGCAGGGCCGGCACGGCATGCTGGTAATTGAACACCGGTCCCTCCATCTGCCTAAGCAAGTGCTATAATCTGCTGATCTATATGGACAGCCCTTAAATCGTCAAAAACAAAAAACTGTAATTCCTTACAGTTTGCCAAGAAGAGATTTACTCAAATTTAGAGTTCATAGTCACCAAGGCAGACCATGTTTACCTGGCTAGATCCTGTGGCTTTTTCACATTTGACCCCCCTCTAAGCCCAGAGCTCACAATTTAAACCGTTATATCATCTGTGTACACAAGTTAGTATCTGAGGGCTGGCCAAATAGCTCAATGGATTACAGCGCGCCAGGGTTCAATCCCGGGGCCTGACATGCGGGCCCTGCCCCTGGGGCATGCTGAGATGACAACTGGGACTGGGCGTGGTGGCACGTACCTGTAAACAGGCAGATCACTAGGAGTCCAATCTAGTAGTGAGACCCTAAACAGCCTGTAGATCCTTCCCTAAAATACAAGAAAAAAGTATCTGAATGCAAAAATTATGCAAACTAAATGGCAGATACTGCAGAAACTAACTACACTTACACAGACCTGCCATACTTTATCTCCAGTGGAAGGACTTGTGCCATTTTGATTTTCTGTTAATACTAGCATCAACTCATACTGAAGATGGTACTCAATATCCATCCAGTCAGTACGCCACAGATGCTATGTACATGCTGCTCTCTGCTAGTATTTTATGAGCTTAGGAAATAATCAGTTTTAAGTGGCAACTTTTTTTTTTAAATGTACTTGGTACAGGGTCTCACTAAGCAGCTTGGACTCTAGTGATCCTCCTGTTTTCAACCTCCCCAGGGCTGGGATTACAGGCATATGTCACTATGCCCTGTCTCAGTGGCTAGCTCAGCATGCCCAGGAGTGAGGCCGGCACAGCCCAAGGTGCCCAGGATCGAACCCCGGTCCCTGTGCTTAAGTGTTTAGTCTGCTTAGCTAACTCGCCGGTCCCTTAAGTAGCAACTTCTATTATCTTTCTTTTTCAGTTAAATTGAAGCCTAAAAAGATTAGGGAATGTGTATTTAGCCAGATTCAAAATCAAAACTCGGGCTCTGTAAGACCTCAGTTCTTATTTAACTAAACCTTCTTCCCTAAAGACCCATTTTGAATATTGATTCCCTGGCCTTCCCAGTCCGCAAGCACTGAGCACTCCCTTCTCTGCAGTCCCTTGGTCCAGACCTTCTCCTCCTAGATTTACTGCATACTGGCTTTTGTGTGCGTGATTCACGAATACCTCGGACCCCTTTCCTTACCATGCTGCAACCCTGGAGGACCCCAGTGTGCACTGAGTCTGCTGTGTTAGGCTCAGGCTGGGGCCGAGGAAGGTGTGGGTGGGTCTGCTGCTGAGCGTGCACTGCCCCTAAGACTGCGCTCACTTATGAAAAGGACCTTTTACGCCTCCTGAGCCCATCAGAGCAGCGACCATCCTTATAACTTGTTCCTGGGAACTCACCCGTCCACTTCATGGAAATTCTGTCTCATCCAGCCTTATGCTTTAACCACCTTATTGTACCAGATAGATGTGTGGACAGCAGTCTACAGGGCAGAGCTGAGATATAACTTCTTTAGTAAATTTATACTGTGTATAGTAAATTTAGTAGACACCACTTCCAGAGAAAAATAAATCACCATCTCGAATTGTATAATGGTGTCAGATATATTTAGCTACTCAGTATGCAAATCCTGAACCCACATCCAATTGATCTTCATGTAATACAGTGTCTTGTTTCTCCCTTTGAAGATAGACTTGTGTACCCTGAAACTCTTGACCTAACAGATACTCTTACGGTACTTCCCAGAAACACGTTAAGTCAGTGCCATAACATTTTTTTCCCTTGAAAACTGGAGTAGCAGCTCCTTGATAGCTATTGGTATGGAAAACCCACACATACTAAGGACATGGCTCTTCTGGCTGGGCTTATGGCTGCAGCCCTCGGGATTTGTCTTGCACCTGTAAACCACACTCGGCCCCATCTCACACGTTCTTTGCATGAGAGAATCATGGCACGATTGCAACCCAGGAGTTAGGGAACAGCATCAGTAGTCCTTCCTAGGCCTCAGACTTCCAGTTACTAGCTGTGGGATCAGGTAAGCCGCTGTAGTTCTGTGTTCAGTAGGTGGGGCTCAGGTGCTTGACTGAGGTAACGCGTATTTTTAAAGGCTTTGGGTATAGTTCCTAACATGCAGCAATCATTCTGTAAGAGGGGTTTTCAGACCAGTGTGGATCACACCAGAACTCATGTTTCCTTACAATGAGCTAACACTGAAGTGTACCACTTCTGATGACAGAAATAAACCATCACACATCTTCAGTGACAAGTAAAACACGTTTCGGTTATTAGCTAGATGTTAAATTTCCATTTTTTGTTAAAGTTGCATTTAGCAGTAATCAGTTGAAATTATAAATGCTAGTGGGACTCACGTGGCCGTCAGGTCCATCTTCACCCGTTACAAATGCACGTCCTCTCAGGCTTCTACTCAGAAGGTAGACGGCTCTGTCAGGGCCCACGATTGCCTGAAAACGGCCCAGGATGTCTGGATGCGCACTTCCGATGGTTCTGGCCCTCGCTAACCTCCATCCACCCTCAGGGCACCTAGTCTGATAAAGCCCAAAGCAGCCCGACTTCTAGCTTGCAGCTGTGCTCTACATGCTCCCTTCATCAAATGATGCAGGGTTAAGTAACCCTTGCACCTGTACAGCCTTCCTGTGGCTTAAAGCAGATTAATTGGCTTTCTTTGTAGCACAACTCTGTAAGCTAAGCAGGATAGCTGTCAGCAGTGCTTTCCTGGCAGGTGAAGAAGTGAAACCACAGGCTCTCCAGGTTCTTTGTGCAACATTGGAGCGTAGCATGGAAACTTGAGGTCAGCTCTACATTCATTCCCTTTCCTCTCAAGTAGCCCTCGAGGTTTATCAGCCCTGCTGCTGACCGCTCGTCACAACCCAGGAGGATACAGAAAACCTCTTTCTCACATGATGTCAGTATGGTATATTTGCTTTCTAATCATGACATTAAAAAAAAAAAAAAAAAAAAAAAAAAACATGTGAAGGAAGATAAACCTGATAGCATAGAGTTTAGAATGCATTACCGACTTACCATAAGCAGATATAAACTAGGTACTAACAAACTGGCCCTGGGCAGTTTGAACTGTTAAAACATCAGAACAAAGGATTAACTTTGGTAACTACATAAAAACAAGGAAAAGATCATCATCCCAATGAGCAACAAACACAGAACAAGCCAAGTACGGTGGCACATGCCTGTAATGCCAGTGACTCAGGAGGCTGAGGAGGAGGATCATAAATCTGATGCCAGTCTGGGCAGGTCAGTGAGGCCCTGTCAATGGATGGATGGATGGATGGAGTCTGGAGGTGCAGTTCAGTGGCAGAGAGCTTCCCTAGCATGCGTAAGGCCCTAGATGCAATCCTCATCAAGTATCAGCATCAAGAAAAATGAACGACTGTTAATCATTCTAAGAGAAATGCAAATTAAAACAATGTGGCCACTTTTTTATTTTTGAGACAGTCTTGCTGTACAGTTCAAGCTGGCCTTGAGGTTTTTTATCCCAGGCTAGTCTCAAACTTGCAATGATCCTCCTGCCTCAGCCTCCCAAGTGCTGGGATTACAAACGTACACCACCACACTCATCTTGGTAGCCATTTTTTTAAAATCTCACAGGGTTTCACAACCTGCAATTTTCATTCCTATTACTGGTTAGAGTGTGAGCTGAGAACCTTTTCACACCTTGCTGGTTGGTATAAAATGCTGCCTTTTTGGTGTTGCAGCAGCCTCCCCCCATGAATGGTTTTGTTTTGCAGCCTTTTTTTTTTTTTTTTTTTGGCAGAACTGGGGATTGAACTCAGACCCTTGTGCTTGCCAATGAAGCAGTTATTTTACTGAGCCCTTGTTTTGCAGCTTGTTACCCTGAGTCAGTCATAGTCCCCAAAATAACATGGAATAATTCAGAAATGAGCAATTCTAAGGGTTAAATTCCATGCCATTCTGAGGAGCGGAGTGGGATGGTATATCACACCGTGCCCAGTCATGCCCTGGCACTGAACTGGTCACTCAGTAGACATCAGCTGACTCGGCATCAACAATACATGGTTATAACTGATCTACTGTACATGTTGCTGTTAATCTCTTCCTGTACTTTAGAAATTAAAGTTTACCATAAGTATAGAAAAGGGCATATACTGGATTCTGGAATGTATGCCCTGCTAGAAATAAGAGGAGACTTTGACTCAGCTATCGTACCCCTGACATCAATTACAGGAATACTGATGTTATACAATTGAATATATATTCTTCTTTTTCCCAAATGTTTGTTAAGACAGGGTCTCTGTAGTGCAGGCTGGCCTTGAACTCACTGTGTAGCCCAGGCTGGCCTCCAACTTGAGGCAGTCCTGCCTCAGCCTCCTGAGTGCTGAGATTCCAAGTGTGTGCCACCACACGTAGATGTAGCACTGCTTTTTAAGGATTACAACAGCTGGTCTGTCCACTGAGACTCAGAAACATTTTGATAGAGCCATGGTGTAGGATTCCCTATTGCTGTTCAAAAGTAGTATTCATTGTACACATATGGAACCACCTCTATAAAGCACATTTTCTAGAGACACATATAGAACCTGTGCATACAGAACTGTATAGGGGAAGGCAACAGTTGGAACACGCACAACAGCCAGCCAGGAGAAGAGAGTATCTGGAAAGGGATGAAGAGCATTCCTAGGCCTCGTTCTTGTGCAACATTTGTACAGATTGTGATAATTTTGCAAAAGGTATCACCTATTTTAAAACATGGAAAAGACCAAAAATATTGTTTAAAGACCAGTCAAGAAAAAAAGGGGGTGACATTAATCTTTCACTTAGTATCGGTATGCACTGTAAGTTTTAATTTCCAAAGTAAAGGAATTTTTACAGTTTTCCTCTAGGCTGCAAACTCTCAAAGCATGGACTACACCTTCCTCGGCTTGTATCCCAAAAGCTCTTTCTAGTGGGTCTGGCTGTGGTACTTAAGAGGTCTAACATTTGGTTCCTCTGACACTGGTATTTCAGCCAGCCATGGTGGTGCATGCCTAGCTCCCCAGCTAGCCCTAGGGAAGCTAACGCAGGAGGATCACCTTGAGTTCGAGGCCAGCCTGGACCACACAGTGAGACCCTGTCTCAAAAATAATCAAAATTAGTATTTTCTTCCTCTGTGTGTGTGTGGTTTTGTGTATCCGTTTTGTGTACCCCAAGCTAGTGGTAATACCATTCTAGAAAATTAACATTTTTAAAGAACTGCCTTAAATATTGAAAGGGAAATGTAGTTCTTACATTATTTTCAGATAAAAATGTTTTGTTGTCCTATGTTTTCAGTTTAATACTTGATATGATTAACCAGCAAGGTATTTTGATTACTATGTATTTATAGCTTACCATGAGGTCACAAAGATGTATATCAAGTGCTTTCCTTAAAAATACTCACCGTCTTTCCAGAAAGGGAAATGCTGCTTCATTTGAGTTTTGCTTTCTTGAGAAACAAAAACTTGAATTCCTGAAGACTTCAGTCTAATTGTAAACAATGTAAAACTTCCCAAAAATCAGTCAACATTTCTGATATGAAAAGATATTTTAAATCACTTTGTCTCCCACTGACATAACTTGTTCATATCCCTTTATTAAGTCCATTTGCTTTCACTACTTTAATGAGCAATAAGCCAACTTACATTGTCATGGTGCCATGTCTGGTTATACAAATTTAAACCGTAACAGCCAGTGGGGCTAGGATTGCTGGGGAAACAAAAGGGTAGTGGGGACCCCACGACATAACCAGCCTGGCCAAGGGCCCAGCTGACTGATGCTGCAGGAGTCGGCGTGCCTGGAGTCTGGCCTTGCTGTTGCCCAGCCCTACCAGTCACTCTCATACCAGGGACCTCGATGTCCTCACCGCCGACTGGAGGATACAGACCATTGAGAAACATTAACTAGCCAGTGTAAACATCAAATGCGCTGGCTACAGAACAGCTTACAAGCCTAATATTTAAAGATTACATGTGCATTGAATATAGGGAGGACTTGCTAGCCTTCAGATTTTCTAGTTCTGAAAGGTTGCACTATTCCAGATGTTTCACGATTTGTTTACTGAATTTTAGGTGAGCAGTTACTATGTTATTCCCAGAGTTATGAAAATGTTAACCTCTTCATTCAAATCAGGGACAGGTTGTCAAACATAGTACTTGAGAACCCAGAAGAGTTTACAATCAAGTGCAGTGTTTTACTTCATACTGAGAATGGGAAAGGGGATCAAGATGTGAAATTTGTGTCAGGCCTTGAAGCAAGTCTGGCTAAATGAAGGGAAAGGGACCCTGGGGCAGCTGCATTCAGCAGACGGAGCTGCGTCCATGGGCTGTCTGCCCAGGAGACTCCTCCTCTCATTGGTGCTTTGGTTGAAGAGATCTGACCAACTAAGTCCGTGACTTGCCCACCAATACAAATGTTCTGGGACGCAGGCGGCCTGAAAATGGGTGCCTCGTGCATTCCTGAGCAGCTGGCCGCCAGGAGGTCCGTCCCACCAACAAACAGGTCCTTTTTTCTACCCCTCAGGACTTATCAGCCTCATCAGAGGATTAGACAAGCTAGAAGGAAAGATCAAGGCAATAGACAATATGACCTCAGGATATCTGTGCTGAGACTTTCATTACTACATGTAGCTTTCATAAAATAAAATAATGCATGTGAAGGTACCTAGAACTTGCATAGCTCAGCAGCATGAGTACCTGCCCGCCAAGTGTGCAAGGTCCTGAGTTCAATCCCCAGTACCGCCAAAAGAAAAAAAATGTAGTAGGCAAAGTGCCTCTGATACTGGAACATTAAAGGACAAGTTAAAAGGTCCAATCTCACCAGTAGGCTAAGTGTCTTCTCATGTACACTGATGTAACTCACACATGCAGTGAACAGTTCTGTCCAACGGTATGAGTGAATGCCGTTCCCAGCTTCGTTATGACAAAGATCACTGTATTCAAGAGGAAGAGCTAAAACTTGCACCTTCAGGATCATAAATGCCTTATCTACTGTAATACCCACAGGTCCAAACAACAGTAACTGAACTTTGTTTTACAAGGTTGATAATCTCTTTGAAATTAAAGTAAAACTAAAATGCCTTGTACTTTTTTTTCCAGCGTGCTACAAATGAAAACTGATGAGAACCTGAGCTTGCCGGATGGGAACACAGCAAGCCGCCCTTTGAGCCCAATTAAGATGTGCCTTAGTCGTCCCACTGGATGGAATCTGAATCTGACAGCAGCATCTCTGGCGAGCTGCACAGTTCATAACCAAAATCTCAAAAGCGAAGAAAAGTAGATTGCAGTTCTTATTTTGTATGTAATATTCTTTCTGAATGAGCATCTACCAACTGATCTTGAACTATTTCTAGTCCTGTGATGTCTTTATATTAAATCATGAGCATTAACCATTTTTATTATATTCTTGTATTTTTTTACATGTTATACACCAGACCATTGTGGAATTTTTGTAGTAGACTTTGATGTTTCTCTTTTTAATGGTATTTTGTGAATTTTTTTAAGCTCTAAGTTTAAATATATGACTGTCCTCAGTTTCAGTTCTGTACACCAAGTTTTAATATACAACACATCATGTAACTAGAAGACCTTGTAAAGACATGTGATGCTGACCTGACCCATGAACAGCTGTCTCACAGGTGGATACCAACTACCTCGAAGCAAACTGGTAAAAAGAGGTATCGCTCGAAGTACATATCCTTCAAAGTTATATATGTATAGAAGCGCAACTATAATTTATCGTTAGGTAGCATGTTCCCACTCCTAGGCAAACGAGTTGATCAGTTCTTTCCCCACAGGCTCTAAGAGTAATGGCACAAGTGCATGTCTACCCTTCAGCAAACCTGTGCCTCTTGGTAGTTTTATAAGAACACTGTGTGGTGGCCATAAGTTATCTATTTTGAATGAAACATGGTTCATGGATTTACATTTGTTGGTTTTATTGTATTTTAGCCAATAATTTTAAAGTTTAAAGGGATAGTTTTAAAATAGGTTAATATTCTTTATTCTAATAGTGTACAGCATATCTTCAGCAGTGGCTATGTGACCTTGTCTCTAGTCTGAATAGTGAACATACTAGAAGTCTGGTGCTTAAATTTGTTTTTCTCTGCTAGAGAAAGCAAACTTTGGTATAGTGGTCCATATACGAACATGGCTCCTTTCCTTTTGGATAGGTTGGCCATGTGCAAATGGAATTTTAGTTTATTGTCTCTAAAGATTTATAGCACATTTTGTATACCATTTCAGTCCTCCTTTCTTCCTACATCCTTCCCAAAAGTTATTATTAAAATGGCAGGGATTTGACAAAAGATATACAAAATCTGAAGCACAGGAAAAGAAACAGCCAACAGAATGCAGAACAATCAGTGACTCACACCACTGCCATATCTGCCTTTTCCTTTTGCTTCATACACATTCTTTGGAATTTCTACTGCTTTTTCAGTTTTGAGTTCTACAAAGCACATATATGTAAATAATATAGCAATTTGGTTCTAAAAACCAGCAATATTACTTTAGCTCCATCTTAGAACATTATTTTAATAACCTTTAGTAAATAAATCTAAAGAAGCACAATTAACTAAAACAGACTCATGTTAGAACATTTCCATTCTAAATAATAAAGAGAAAAGGTGATTAGAGGGATTAAAAAGATAAATGAAACTGATACGAAAAAAAGTGCTCCCAAGTTAGAATATTAAGACTTCACTTCCCACTATGATTTTTCACATAAATAAAGTATTTTGTTATGCCAAAACCAGAAAGCAGCTTCATGATTTATATGTGGTCTCTAACTCAACAACATTAACACACAATGGGTTCCAAATACAAATACTTTGGGAAAGATACCCAAACAGACAGTCATACCAAAAATACAAAATTATCAAAAGAGCTGTTCCGCTTGGACGACAGCACTGCGGTTCAGTGTGCTTGTTCTCCTCGTTGGCCATCTCTCTGGCCAGTCTGTGACACTTGCTTTCCCTTAAAATGTCAGTGTGTTCTGAAGCATTTCCAGCCACGTTGGATCTGCTCTAAGTGTAAGCTGCTCAAATGCAGGCAACTAGCTTGTTACACTTAGGAAGTTTTCATAGTGCCACTATTTCACAAGAATCACTGAAGAAGCCCACTTAAAAGCAGACGAGATACTTCCAGGGCCGGCGAGATACTCAGCAGTCTACAGCACCTGCTTAGGCAAGCTTAGACAAGTGCAGGGACTGGGGTTCAATCCACATGCTGTGCCAGCCCCACCCCCAGGGCGGACTGAGCTGGCCACAAACAAACAAAAAAAAAAAAAAAAATGCAGACTTCTAGACCCACCTGACTCTAATAAAGCAAACCTGTGACTGCCCTGCATGACACGGACAGACGTGTCCTCAGGCCTCACTCAGTGCAGCCCAGTCAGGCGATGATGGCCACCAGTGTTCAGAAGAAATCAGGCTCTTTCTGATGTTGATGCAGACATAACTTTATTAAAGCAAAGGAGTGAACATGAATTTAAAAGATCCCACACCTCCACTCTCTCTAACTTACATCATCATTGAGAAAGTGTGCAAGGTTAAGTTTACTTTTTTCTAGTGCTGCAGTTTTGGCTCGTCTCGGTAATCTCATCCTCATTTCGGATTCCGGCTCTGGAACCTCATGATCACTAAACAGATGTTGAAAATACATCAGTTTAATTAACAGCTTTAAGACCCATTTGTTTATAAATAAAACATTTTGCTTCTGACATTCTATCAGAGCGTAACTGATAGCCAGATTCCACTGAGCTTCAACTAAAATCTCACATCAACCACAATACACTGGTTACCCAACAAAGTGAATCGCAGAAAGCCTAGCTCATTTTCTATACTCTATCGAACCCTGATGTTATACAGGGAAACAAAACAATACTTTTGTAATGAGCCTTACAAGGTTTAGCCAAGACTTAAAGATACACAGTGAAAATACACACAACTTTGCCAGTGAACTGATACCAATGCAAGACAGCTGCAGACTTTCTTTTGGCCCAGCAGTGGCTTTGTGGGCAGCACCCCAAATAAGCACTGTTCATCACACAAATCACAAACATAGTTAAAGCGTAAACGTAGCTGTTCTATTACTATACATGCAGAGAACTCAAGTGTTATCTAAATTAAGAGTTTACAAATTCAAGTAATCAGACATGTAAGTAGAAAAAAACTTGGCAATATAAATTGAGGGAATATACTAAAGATGACTAGGTAATGCCAATAGGCAAAAAACACACAAGCCATAGAAATCAAATGCTCTTGAGACACAAATGGAATTTTAGACTATGTATCAAAGTCACAGTTATTCATAATTTTTACTAGCTTATAATATACTGAGCTTCTCTTACAGAAGAAAATTACATTTTTTCTACTACTCAACGCAAAGACAGGCTTCTTTGTGTACCTAGACACGGCATACCTTTCACAGTCAGCCTCGGCAGTCTGACGCCTCCGGTTTGTCCTAGATGATGCTGTCACTTTTCTCCTCCCTTCAAGACAGTATAATTATGAAATTTATTATCAGTTTATGGTTTTCAAACTAATTTCCAAATTGTCTAACTCCTTCTTGCAATGCAATTCTCTTCAACATATTTCCTGTTACCAGATACCTTGATCCCAATTATCAACAGACCATCGGAGAAAACAATAGAAGACAAAAATAATATTTTGTTAAGCACTGACAGTGGGCAAGGAAAAATGCTATAAGCAAGTTACTAAGCAGCAAGTTTTAGTTGAGTACATTTGGGGACAGAGCTTAGGGAAAACAGGTTAAATGAAAAAGTACCTTTATTATGGCTACAGTACAATGCCCATGGAGAAATTAATGAAAATTAAGATTAGAAAGGTTAAGTTTATGAACAGTTCATGAACTGGAACTTAATTTTTTTTTTTTAAGACAGAGTCCCAGATGGGGCTCGGCCCCAACTCCCACCCCAGGCTCCTCAGCCAGTAGGACTATAGGCCTGCACCAGTGCTCCACTTTGGAACAGAAATTCAATCAGCAAGACACTGGCGTCTTATAAAATATTTAACTTCACAGCCAGTTTAAATATGGGCTCTAATGTATATTGCAATAAAAAAAAAAAAGAAAAAAAAAACTAGAGCCTTTATATGCTAGAAATTGCAAACATTCCACTTGCTAGAAATTTATAAAGAATAGAAAATCTGAGACTGGGCATGGTGGCGCACAAGTCCAATCGAGTACTGAGACCCTGAACACCCTGTAGACCCTTCCCTCAAATATAAAAAAGAAAAAACAAAAAAGAAAATCTGGCCTGTGATGTTCCTTATTTAGAATATACAAAATATGGAATTAAAAGCTTGAGCTATTAAAACAAAAGGATGGAATTCTTAAGGTATATTATATGAATAATAATAATCAAAACCAAACTGTTTAAATGACATTTGGCAAGTTATACACCCTAGTCACCCTCATTCTCCCCCCATACCTTACTGACTGGCTTTTAGTAACACACTTCTCCCTAAGAAGGCATCATTCCAACGATATGGAAATAATTTTCAGCAATATTTAGTAACTGATGTTTAAATAACTGGTTATACAACAATTTTATGGTCAGATTCCATTAAAAAAAATTTAAACCTGCTTAGAAAGGGTCTGTAATATTTTTCAAAGTTAAAAATCATGGTTGGCTCATTGGGTGGGGTTTTTAGTGTTCTTCATGGTAGTTTGCTTGGATGTACTTTCTGATTCTTCTGTAATAAGCATGTACTGCTTTTGTAACAAGTAAATAAAATAATTAAAATATCTTGTATTTCAGATTTTTTCCAAATGATCCCTTAGCAGTAAACGTTTACTTCATTCCAACAAATCCTTCATTGTTGAATATTCCTTGGGAAATAAATTAAGATTGGAAAATATGAAATATGATGGCAAAAGGAAGAAAACAAAAAAATACTAGGAAGCAAAAAGATGGAAAATGCTCAGCAATATAACAAGACAGTGATATAAAACTATTACCAAATACTAATTAGATTATCTTTTAAAATATGATCTTTTATATATTTCTGTCAATTAAAAGCACTTACGCTAATACTGATTTTATAATCTTTAGATATAAATTGAAAACTTGCCAAGTGAAAGAATTTTTTTTTAAGTTAAGGATACCTAAGACATTTAAAAATATTAATCTCTGAGGAAACAAAATTTGCAAGGTGAAGTGCTTTTTGCTGGAAGACAAAATGAAAGTTTTATTCTAAGAGGCTGTCCACATACCTCCATTAGCCTTTCGCTGAGTGGATTTGCATCGCTGGGCTGCTTTTGCACCTTTAAAGGGAGTCATATATACTTCTTTGTTCTTTTCTATTAAAGGAAATAATACAACAATGTAACTAAAAGACAGTCTTACGAAGTACAGCAATACCTTGGTTGACACTTTTGTGTATAAACAAAAGCACTCGGCAACATTTTCTGTTTGCAAACTCTACATGACACACTCAGCATAGGCCATGTTCTCCACACAGATAAAATCATGGCCATCTTCCCTAAGATTCAAAAATACATTATTAAGTTCATAAACTGAGGTACCACTTCATTGTAGATGATATTTTCATCTTACAGCAAAAAGCCCTGTGATCAGTGGGTTGTCTAAGTCACTGCCCCAAAGTAAATGTATATACAGTAGTGAAAACAAAACTGACAAAGATGTCTGCAGAGTCACAAATGCATGCAGAATAAATGTGTTAGTAATGCTCTTTGCCAAGAAGATTAATTTGAAAAGGATTTTCACTGATTCCTGAACCCAAATACATTAAAGGAGAACAAAATACATTTCAGTAAAGATGAAAGAGATATTCAGGTCAGAGTGTCATTACCATCTTCATTTTCAGGGACAGTTGTGGTCGTGCTGGCATCCTGCACTGCTGCCTGGTCACCAACCTCACTTCCTCTTTCTAAGTGACTCTTGACTTTCTCCAATGCCCTCAGGCATGTCCTGTCCTTTACTTGCTATTTTAAAATGAAAAAAAAAAAAAAGCTTTATAAAATTAAAGTTTGTTTAAAGTTTAATACAAAGTTCAAAAAAAAACTTAAAAAAATCCTTCTCAACTTTTACGGGGCAGGCTTGAGTTCAATGCCCGGTTCCGCCAAAAACAAAATAAAATAAGACAAAGTTCAACAAAGTTGATACCAACATTCATGAGATTTACAAAGAAAATACTTCAAGTAACAAAATTGCAATATATCTAATATGTATAATACAACCATTTAATTCTACTCTGATAAATATGAAATCAAGCTGGTAAAATTAGGAAGAAACTATTTTACCTCCACAATCTCATTCAGAAGGACCAGTAGATCTTTTGTAAGGTTGCTGCTCAGTTCTAAAGAGCACAAAGCTTTTGTGTAGACTCGAATTTCTGGGGAGCATGGGCTTGTTAAGATCTCATTGCAAATTTTTATAGCCAAGTTGTCATGTACTGTTAAGGCCTAGAAATTTCAAGGGAAAATCTTTGTAAACTGAAAATACTATGAATAAAATCTATACATCTAATCCCAAATGCAAAATGTCTAAAATCAAATTTAACATCTCCCCTACCACCAAAAGAAAACTTTCCTTGAATTCGTGCAGTGAACGCTGAACTCAGACTTGCTTTGAGTCTGGAGACTCAAGGTTCCCGCCAGGAGCACCGGCCCAGGCTGACAAGCGCAGGCAGCGCTTCCCCGAAGGCTTGGCGCACAGCCAGTGCACTGGCGGAATGGTCCAGCTTACTTCCATCTGAGCAACTTAGAACACCCCAGGTCAAAAGCTCCCTGCAGGACCAGCACAGGCCTCTGCCCCACATGCACAGCAGTAGCCCTGGTGACCTGGTCCCACCACCCAGCCCACTTCCCCCACTCCAAGAAGCCGGTCATGACAGCATCACCCATCCAACTACACAGAACAGCCCGTATAAAGTCCCTTGCCGCCCTCGCACCTTGATCTTCCCTGTAAGCTCTTGTACCCATACCTTTTTTGGAAACTATATTAACTTCCGTTATTTCTACTCTGTACTACTTTCTATAATGCCTTTTTCTATAAACTTTTATCTCCTAATCAAACATGCATTTAACTGTTTTATTAATATTCTCTTTGTCATCAATTCAGATCACATCAATGACCACTAAATCCTAAGAAGCAGCTTTCATCCTGTGCTCAGTGACCTACTATAATAAGGCTAAGTCCCAATTCTCTACCTTAGCTTTTCAAACATGCTTTGCATAACCATCTACAATCACTACTTTTACTTATACTTTTCTTTTTACCCAAACCATTCCTTAAAACTCAACTATGCCCAAGTGAATTTTACTCACAATGAGTTTTTAAATTATTAATCCTCTGCCTATCACTGGACACCAGTCTAGCCCTTCTCCAAAGACCTTAGGCACCTGGCAGCTGACCTTCACCATACACTGCCACCTATCTTTTCTGATTCCATGTTCCAAAGAGCATGTAATAATATGAAGAGTATACAGTTACTGAATAGCAAATAAATTGCAGAAAGCAGTATTTTCAACTTTATCAGGCATTTGAAATCACTAAAAATCCATTAAATTTAAAAACTGGCAGGAAGTTTCATCAAATGCCATTAAGGGCTTTTCAAATCCCATTTATTTGTGGGTCTGTCTGCAACTGACTTTTCTTCTTCAAAAATAAAAATATGCAATTTCTGTTCTTTCATTTGTCCCTTCTTTTAATGGCAGCATCACAGGGAAGTCAACAGTTGAAAACATGATCAGTCCTTGATAACACAGCCAGTGACTGACAGCCTGTACTACATGGTGGGGAACAGAGAAACTTTTAATAACTTCTCGGCAAAAATGTAAGAAATGACTACTTCTACTTCTACTTCTGTTATTCTGATGTGATCTGAAGTGATGACTTCTACTTCAATGATTTTTCCATATTCCCACAAAGATCTTTTCCTTCTTTTGTACTTGTTATAGACTACTAGAAAGACAGAAGTCAAGACCAAAAGGCCATTCCTCACTATGTCAAACAATCTAAGGGGCCGGGGAGATGGCTCAGTGGAATAAACACTTCCCTGGCAAGCATAAGGGCCTGAATTCAATCCCTGATTCCACAAAAAAAAAAACCTGAGAGGGATTAGTTTGCAAAAAAGAAGCGATCTACATGCAGTTATGACACACTGTCCACAGCTAATGTACTCATCCACCTGATAATCTTGGGAATTCTGAGCCTGAGGATTTAATCCACTTGGTCTTGTTAGATCAACGAGTAATTCAGCCACATTTGTGATGTCCACTTCAGCCAAAGGGGATGAGGCAGGGGCACTAGCTAAAGTTCGCAGAGTTGGAAGAAAGGCTTCTTCAAAGCACTCCTGATTCGTCCTATTGAAGAACAATTTCAAAGTATGTTGATAAGATATTATGAAGGAAAGAAAAGCTTAAGTGTAAAACATATGCATAGCATTCATCCCACCAAGATAAAGTAAATTTTCACCTCGTAGATCAATCTATGTAAGTTCTTCCCATGTCATCATTTACTGACTAAAGAAAGAGTATTCAAAAAATGACATCATAGATAAAATTACTGGGGGTGGGCGAGGGAGGGGTGGGTGACCTGCAAGGCCCACCAACATGACCGCTTACCTGCTAGCATAAGCAAACATGGGGAAGAACACACCGAGGCAATGCCGAAGTCGAACATCCTCTTCTGTCACAGGATTGTACCATAACAAAATAAGACGAGAAAGAATCCTGCTGCTGACCAAAACTCCAGAAAACATCAATTTGGCTAGTCCTTCTGCAGCGCCTGTCCTGAGTTCAGACACCTAATAAAGATGACATTCATCAAAATTTGTATCTATATTTTCCTTTTAGGCCTCACAATGTAGCCCATTCTACAATATTTTTAAATGAATTAACCAAAAATCACTCATTATGAATTTGCTAAAGACATGTGAAAAATCTTTTCACAGCTAAACTAAAGATTTTAAACAAATCAATCCAGCCAAGACAACTTTATAAACTTTTTACAAATGCTGGGAAATCAAAAATCAGCACTCCTCCTGCCTCAATGTCCTGCCTGGGATTACAGGTGTGTCACCATGCTCAGCAGAAATGGTTAAAAAGTAAATAGAACCTAGCCAGAAAGAAATTTAAATCAGTTACTAACAAAGCAAAACTCACTCACTGAATGTTCAGGAGTCTCCTACCTTGGCATTAGGAATAAGACCATGACCCCAGGCCATCCCAACTGGAAGTCAGGATACCACATAACAACTCAAAATTGAGAAATTTTGTCTAGTATCATGGTAGTCACCCAGCTCTCTTTTTGGATACTATTTGCCTAGAATATCTTTTTTATCTTTTCATTCTCAACCCTCTTTTGTGTTTGGATCAAAAGTGAGTTTCTAGGAGACACAATCCAGCTGAAACGTTTTTGTTCACAGGAATAACCTTGGACAACTTGCATCTGACAGTGCATCCTTCAGGTAACGTCAAAAGCACAAGCAATGAAGGAAAAATACATTTGCATCAAAATTTTAAATTTTAGCCATGAAGGAGATTACAGTTTAAACCTAGATGCTTCCCCAGGGCACCACGCACTCACAGGCAAAGCTTCTGGAAGGGGACTAAACCTCAGGAGTGGGAGCGTGGCCTGCTGAGCAGCAGAGCCCAACACACGCAGCAGCTCCCAGGGCACCTGCAAGGCCACAGCCACCTTCCCCGCTCCTCCCTTTGCTCCTGCTTCCTGGCAGCTGCCAGGTTTCCTCCCCAGGCTCAACTAGGGACTGAAAACATGGACCAAAATAAGCTTTCTGAATGTGAGCGTGATCCAGCTGTGACACCTGTCACCCGTGGGTCACCAGGACTCATCTGCTGACCTGGCTGGCTCGGCGGCTGTCCCCATCCTCCCCCACTGCTCCCTATGCATCCCTCCAGAAGCTGTGGAGGTAGTTGGGGAGAGAGGACCACACCCCCGATAAAGGAGGGCTGTTCCTTCCCCTGAGGCTATAGGAGTAGCTGTGCCCCTGCCAGAACTTCCAAACAAGCTCTCAAACCTTCTCCTTTAAGTTGTGGATGTCAGCTACTGTGTATGAACAAGAATAGTGACTATGCAAAGGACATTAATAAGAAATTTAAAAGACCTTGTAAAATACAAAAAATATCTGCACGTTATCTAATGAGCCGTGACAAACCGCTATACATACTCATAGTCCATACAAACAACCGAAGTTAAAAATGGGCAAAAGCCCTGAACAGATATTTCTTCAACAGGGTACATAATGGCCAGGCAGATGAGAAGACACTCAACTCCATTAGTCATCAGGAACACGCAAACCAAGCCAACAATGAATCAGCGTTTCACACATACAGGAGTAGCTATTGTTTTATAGCAAACAAGTGTTGCGAAGCATGTGGAAAAACTGCAAGTGAGATTATAAAACAGTTCAGATATTGTGGGAAAGTTTGGCAGGCCCTCAGGAAGAATTACATGACTTAGCGATCCAACCGAAGAACTGAAAATAGAAACACGCACACACATGCCAACAGCAGCACCACAATATCCCACATGCCTTCAATGGACGGCTGGGTAAGCAGTCACACAATAAACAAATAAAACGGAATATTATCCAGCTATCACAAGGAATGAGATACTGATACAATATGGATAACCTTGAATATATTCTAAAAGAAGCCAGAGACAAAAACGGTCACATGCTGTATGGTTTCTACTCACCTGAAAATCCACAGCAGTCCTATTTTGGGCCAAAGTACAGACTGGCTGTTATCAAGGACTAATGGGAAGAGTTTCAATGAGCTAAGGAAAGCTTAGAGATGAAGGGCCAGCCAGAGAGCTCAGCGAATTATAAAGTGCCTGCTTAGGCAGAGTGCAGTGGAATCCCCAGGCGCGCAGTGCAGGCTCTGCCCCCAGGGTATGCTGAGCTGCAATTGAGACTGGGTGTGGTGGTGCATGCCCAATCCCAGTGCTTGGGAGGCTAAAAACAGGAGAATCACTGAGTCCAATCTATGTAGTAAGGCTCTGTACACCTTGTACCAAATACATTTAAAAAAAAGAAAATAGCCTGAGAAAAAAATACCTAACTCCATAACCTACCTTATACCTTCCACCAACTCAATGTAAACATTACTCTGAACTCTTAAAAGTCAAATCAAAAGTCCCTAAATCACAAATCATGTTTTATATCATAAAAGAGGAAAAGTAACAACTCTTTTTAATAGCCTTTGTTGCTGGCTGTCATGGTGGTGGTGGCGCAGGCTTCTAGTTTTTTTTTTTTTTTTTTTTAATGTATTTAGTACAGGGTCTACAGGGTCTCCCTACACAGATCAGACTCATAGTGACCCTTCCTGGTTTTCAGCCTCCCAAGCGCTGGGATTACAGGCACAAGCCACCACGCCCAGTCTCAGTTGCTACCTCAGAGTGTCCTGGGGGAAGGGCTGGCCTCTAGACCCAGCACTTGGGAGGCTGAGGCAGGACTGCTGAGTTCAAGATCAGTCTGGGCTACAAAGTAAGCTCAAGGCCAATATGAACTGCACAGAGACTGTCGCAAGAAGACCAAACCCCCTCAAAACAAAACAAAAAAAATCTCAAATAGCCATCTGTTTCCTCTTTGCATACCAAATTTATAGTGAGAAATTAGCTATGTGAAACTTGAGATTTAAGATATTAAAATGTCCAAGTTCAAACATCAGCACAAAAAATATCAAATATAAAACAAAAATACAAATGATAGTAAGGTTCAGATTTCTTACCTCGCTATCTAAGAAATCAGAGAGGAGTCTCAGGACATTCTTGGCAGTAGAAGTCTCAACTTCCTTTGATTCTTGCTCATCATCACTGTTCCTTTCTGTGTCCTCACTTGGCGGGGCCTGGACTTCCTTAGCTTTAAACGGTTCAATCCCAAACGTCATCAGCTGGTCGAAGATTGCTTTTAAAGCACTTATTTTTATTGTGATGTCATCAATTTGCAAAACCTAATTGAGACATTCATTAAAAAAAAAAAAAAAAAAAAAACTTGAGTACAATAATTCTATCCATTCTGAATAAAATTAATACATATCTTCTTCTTGGCCAAATTTCGATGACAGTGTCAACAGAAAACACTTTTCAGAAGTACAATTAAATTTTCAATTTTTTTTTAAATGTATTTAGTACAGGGTCACAGGGTCTCACTACAAGACCAGGCTCCTAATGATCCTCCTATTCTCAGTCTCCCAAGCACTGGGATTGCAGGTGCACACCACCACACCCAGTCTCAATGGCCCTCTCAGCATGCCCTGGGGACAGGGTCAGCAGGGCATACATTAGCAAAAATTAAAGGCATCAAAATTCAGTATTTGCAAATCAAAGGTCAAGTTAATTTAACTATCTCTTGAAGAAGTCCTATGCCATTTTATTTATTTATTTATTTTTGTATTTTAGGGAAGGGTCTACAGGGTGTTCAAAGTCTCACTACTAGATCGAACTCGTAGTGATCCGCCTGTTTACAGCTTCCCAAGAGCTGGGATTACAGGTGTGTGCCACCATGCCCAGTCTAGCCATTTTCTTTATTATAGAAACTTAAAAGCTTACATAGTTGACCACCTCTAATTGCTATAAATTCCAAGTTTCCTACTAAAGAACAGCATTGCACCAACTACCTTTCATCCTCTAGCATTTTTGCCTTTCAGTTGGGTTATTCGCAATATACACATATGCTACATTATCTTCATTACTAAAACCAATACATCTCTTTTTACTCTAGACACTTTTCTTGCTACTACCCTGTTCTAGTTCTAATGGAAAAAGAAAAGAAAAATCTCAAACAGTAACCCACACTGACTGTCTAACTCCACTCCCATTGTTCTCCGTTCAGCCTGCCCCAATCCAATTTTGCCTTTCACATAACTACTTTCATGCAACAAAGTCAACAAATACTTTCTGTCAGCAAAAGTCAACTATGAACCCTGAGCTAGCTGTCAACAGCACTGGACATTGGTCTCTCTCATTAAAATATTGCCTTTACTTCTAAGACTTTACACCCTCTACTTTCTACTTCACCTTCTACATCATCTCTTCCCTGGATTACAGACTATCTTCTTTAGCCTCCCTGCTTCTGATTTATCCTTCTGTACTTCATACACAGCAACTGCAAACTACAAACTACAACACAAGGGTCAAATCCGGCAGATCATCAGTTTTTGTACATATTTTCAAAAGGTTAAAAAATTTCATTATATGTGAAATGCATTATGTACAATCTCTGGCTGTTTTCACACTACAACACAAGAGCTCACCGGCTGAAAGCGATCATATGGCCTGCAAAACCTAAAATAATTATTCTCTGGTCTTTTGCAGAAAAGATTTACAACTTTTCCCTGGTATATATTAACACTATATCCATTCAGATAGCAAACTGATTCCCACCTCGATCAGTGGAAGTCGATGCCTTTATAGTCTTATAGTCTAGAAGACAAGGACATCCTGCAAGCTCTTTTGCTGTCATTCTCTGCACTGTTTGTCTGTCTTCGCCTCTTCAACATGCCACGCGGAGTCCCACCACCCAAGTACTCACTTTTCCCATCACTATGGTATGGGCCCCAGTGCCAAATTAAAACTGAGGCCTTCCTCAGTCACACAATCCCTCCACCTCTTCTCCATCCTTATTCCTTTCCTGTTTTATTCTTCATCTGAGCTATCACACACTTGTGCTTCCCCTACTAGAATAAGTTTTATTAGCACAACTTTAAGAAAAAGAAACAAGATGAAATTCCAAAATATGATAGGAGGGTAACGATTAATACAATGTACACTGTTATCTTTAGTTACTCAGAGTACAGGATATCAGCATTTCATTGCCCAAACAGTTTTAGCACACACCTACCTCTTCAGTGAACTGAAATTAGTAGCATAACTATTTTAATTATCTTCTGTGTGTTTTATAATGTATCTTTTTTTCCCTTTTGCTTTTCCCTTTCTCTTTTCTACTCCCTTGAACCAATTTAGTACAACTTTTAACTTCTTGGTTTTTTTTTTCTACCACCTGTCATATATTCTCTAAGCCTACAACAGTGCAGGCATATAAGATATATAAACACTTGATATGCAAATACAGTATGTTAAGTTGACATTTCATTATTTCTGAAAAAGTTTTCATAAAAACATCAAAAGAAAATTTCAGTACCTAAAGATTATAATCATTAAGCCTCAGAATAAATTCTTAACGCTCTCTCCACAGACAGAACATTTCAGGAAATATATTGAGATTTTGCCATTAAAAAAAAAAATCCCACCTGCAATAGTAATACAAAGTGTTTACTTGCAAGTTCCTGACTCTGTAGTCCACAGCATCCCAAGCATAAGACAGCCAGGTTTCTTATTACAGGATGGACACTTACTATTCCAGGGAGAATCTAAGGTAAATAAGAAAATAATTTGCAATAAGGCAAGAAATTCAGCAGAGCATATTAAAGTCATGGTCAAAATGTTAGCTCCTATATGATTTTATAAGTCTATTTTATTTCCATATTGTCTAGTAACTCAAAGAAATAATTTTCATTTAAGAGTAAGGTAGATATTAAATTTCTAAAACAGAAAATAGCCAGTGATGTTCCTGACATATAGTCAGAGCACGAGCTGCCCTGCCACACCTGTTAAAGTGACTCAGAGGTCTCCAAAGCTCACGGAAGACGACCAGCTCCTTAAGATGACACATACTGGTCCTCGCTGTACAGCAGCCCCCTCATCTTACACCACCCTGTTCCTTCTCCTCACTGCTTTGGTTTTAATCCCTTTCTTCACTGTCCAACTAAAATGGAAGTCACAATGGGAACCACAAGCCATTCTGATCATTCTAGCAGTCAACCAAAAGTAAACAGAAGACAGCTGAAAGCAATTTTATGTTTTCATTGATATTTTATTGAGTTGAACACAAAATATCACTGCAACTTGCAGTCATTATGAAATGCTTCAAACGAAACGGCTTACATTCTACCACTGTGCTAAGTCTTTTACCCTTGTAGCACACCTCAGCTTAGTTTTAATGGCCACACATGACTAATATTAAACATTCTTCCCTTCTTCACATAGTAAATATCTACTGAAATATCAGATCAGGTTCACCTTCCATGAATAGGTGATATCCTATTACAAATTCACATATGACAATACAACCCTTGTTTAGAGCAAGTGTCAATGTAGAAGTGGCCCGTTTTCCTCATATTCAGGGGCAAGGGAATGAAGATAGGTCCCAGCCTAAAGGAAGTGGAGGGCACAGAACTCCTTTCTGAGATTACCATATAACCTTCTTCCAGTCCTTCTATACAGCAAGATTCTAGTACTTAAAATATTCCTGATATTTTTTAGTATCTCTACTTGCTTCCCAAAGAATCAAAATATTCTGATGTTTTTGTAGCATGAAGTAATTCTCTAAACCTTTTTTAAAAATTGTAAGTTACAATAGCTTGGTGCGACAGCATATGCCTGTAATCCCAGTATTCTAGAGGCTAAGGCAGGCAGATCTCTGTGAGTTTAAGCGGCCAGCCTGGATCACGTACCAAAAAAAGAAACAAAATCAAAACCTGTTCCTTTAGATGCATTATCTTATTTAATCCTCATGATATGAAAGAGCAACTGTATTTATTATCATCTGTATTTGTGGATGTTTACAAGAGTCGTCTTTGATTCTTCTGTCACCTAAGGAACATGTTACTTACAAACAGAGGGGGAGAGCTGGATACAACAAAGCCTTGAAGGCTACAACATACCAAAGATTCAATGAGCCCGTTCATAGTTGCACCTATACCAGCTGAAATGGACATCTGTTTCAACAGTTCATAGCACAAGATAAGACACTTCTGTAGTGTTTCAGCATCATTCTAAAGGGGAAAAACAAAAGTTACCATTAGCAAGAGTATTTTCTGCCAATCTCTTTATGTCTGCTTTCTGAGCTTTTTGTCTAGGGTACACTATCACTTTTTAAGGGTCTACAGGGTGTCCAGGGTCTCACTACTGGATTGGACCATAGTGATCTGCCTGTTTACAACCTCCCAAGAGCTGGGATTACAGGTACGCGCTCCATCACACCCAGTCTCAATGCACCCTAGGGGTGGGGCCGGCACAGCAGGCCAGGGAATTAAACCCCCAGCTCCTGCACCTGCTTGCGGTGCTTTAATCAGCTGAGCTATTTGGCTGGTAGGGCATACTACCACTTGATACACATTCCCTCACTGAACTTATCCAGTTATACACCACTACTTTTTGTGTGTGTGTGGTGGAGGATCAAACTTGGGATCTTGCATTTGCCAGGCCGGCACTTACGCCACTGAACTATGTCCCCAAGCCCCTACCACTTACATAAATGCTAGCCATGCTATTTTCTACATCTCCGATTCATACATACAATTGCTATATGACAATTCCTCCTGAAGCCTCCACCAGCTCCTCAAACTCATCCTGTCCGAAGGAATCTAAACTGTTACTCAAAACTCTCTTATCTTCTCAGTGTACCACTATCTATGCAGCTGTCTCAAAGATGTACAGTACCTTCTTGGCTCCCTATGTCCTGTTACGAACTCCTACATGCCTTCCAAATGATGCTTCTTTCTACATGTTTTTTTCTACCACCATCTAATCCACACTGGTACAATCTGGGCCTACTTTACTATTAACAGCCTCCCAATCATGATGCCTGTTTAGGCTCTAATCCACTTCCGGAAAAATACTGGTTCTTCTAGGATTTCATCCTATCACTTAAAATATTAGTAGTATTGCTTATATAAGCCCTTGTGTAAGACAGCTCTCAAATTTTCCCCAAATTTATCTCTTATCTTTCCCACTCAATTCAATGATCATATAAACCAGAGTTTTATTTTGAAATTTTTAGAAATCTTTTATGTATTTATTTGGTACAGGATTTTGCTACGCAGCTCGGACTTATAGTGACCCTTGTGTTTCAGCCTCCCCAGTGCTGGAATTACAGGCACACACTACTACACCTGGTCTCAGTGGCCAGCACAGCATGCCTGGGTTCCTGGGGCTGGCTTGGCACGCAGTAGCAGGGATCAAACCCGGGTCCTTGCACTTGCCAGGAAGGCATTTAGACTGCTGAGCTATCTCCAGAGCCCTAACCCACAGTTTGTTTTTTTTTTCTATAGTTTTATTGATAAACAGATAGCAATGAGACAGTTTCAAATCAAATCAGAAGTACAGTTTCAACAAATAATACACTGCGTATATTCTTCTTAGTGGTTAATTGCTGTACAAGATGCGGACTTGTGATCCTATTTACAAACACCATTAGAACAAATCATTCTATTCATTAAGACAATGCAACTATATATCTACCCCAACCACTTTGAATACACAGATACAGAATGGACATTCATCGGTATACCCCATTTTTCCTAAGTTCCGTTATTGAATATTATAGGTGTGTAAACTCAGCAAAATATTCTAAAAGAGTCCAGTAGCCCATAATAGCATTGGGTCTTCTGTTTAACTGGCAATGTCAGAAATTATTGACCTGAGTCCCCCACAGCTTAACTTAACAGCATGGCTTTATTTCTTATATTTCGTCTTCTAACCCACAGTTTTAAAACACAACATGTACTCTTCAACTCTTATGCCACCACTTATCAGTCCATTTGTTTATAACATCTCCATAAATAATTCATTAAGAAGTGATAACAAAGAGTGTATTAAACTACCAATCTAGAGCGGCTACTTAAGTTAGAATCCTAACTCTAACATTTACTGCCAGCATAGCCTAGGCAAATAGCACACCCTTTCAATAAATACTATACAGTACTTTCCTCTTACGGTTACAGTGAGTCAAATTAGCCCACACTTATAAGTGCTTGAAGGAGTGACTACCACAGCAAAAACATCCTCAAACTGGTACTGTACATTATTGCTTGCATTCAACTCTCAGGTTTAAATAGCACTCCTGTGCTAGATACTCTGGCATAAAACTTTTGCATTTCTCTGATCACAATATCCATTGTACTCTGCTATGATTGTACCGTAACAGTTATAGGCCTCGAACGGACAAAGAGACACATAAATGATCAAAGCAAGCCAAGTTAAACAGCTACCAATCATGATAGACTCCACTTGCTGATATTTTCCTAACTTGGACCTACAGTTTGTCATTTTTAAGATTATATTTCAGGGGCCGGGGAGATAGCTCTATAGTGCAAGGGCCTGAGTTCAATCCCTGGTTCTGCAAAAGGAAAGGAAAAAAAAAAAAAGGCAGAAAGATATTTCAGTTAATGCTATAAATTTGTATCCCAAATTTAAAAATACATAATTATCCAGACATTTTACAAATAAAAAAACAAAGCCACTACCTATGAAAATAAATCCAGTTATTCCCACTAGGAAGGTGAAGTGTTAGGATCTCTATGGCCAAGGACGTCCAGAATACACTTACTGAAACCTCTTACGTAGGTAATGTTCCTACTCAGCACTCTCTTCGTGAGAACAGTCTATTCAGCATTGCCCAAACCGAAAGTAAAATAAAAATGTTCAATACAAAGTAAGATCCTAAAAAACCTGTAGCATCAAATATATTGAAACTGGGCCATGGAAATAGCTCAGCAGCAGAAGCACCTACAGTATAGAGGACCTTGGCAGGCACAAGATCCTCAGTTCAATCTCTGATACCAAACAAACAAACAAATATACTGAAATCATTCCATCTACTTCATATTAAGTTTGAAGGATCCACTTAAGAGATATTTATGAAACTGAATGTTTAAAAAGACTGCCAAAAAGCTTTAAATGTTACATTATCTCACTAAAAATCACAGATCTGCTATGCTAATTAAAAACATTAAGAATAATTACACTATACAACACACACATGGCTGAAAACAACAGAACGTGCCTGTAATCCCAGCTACAAGAAGGCTATGGCAGGAGGACTATAAATTCAAGCCTTGCCCAAGAAACTGAGACCATATTTCAAAATCAAAACCAAAAATAAAAAAAGAACTGGGGCCTGGCAAGCATGAGGCCCTGAGTGCAATTCACAGTACCAAAAACAAGAGCTGGGGATGTAGCTCAGTGGTAGAACACCCAAGTACCCAAAAGCAAAAAGCAAACAAACGAACAAAATACAGAAGTAAATGCCTGGAAAATTAGTTTCTCTAGTAAGAGAGAAAGACTTCTGATTCCAGGAAATACCATGATAAGGGAACAAATAATAGCTAGCTACAGTAATTAATGTTAAGTAAGGCCTTTCAAATTACAAAGAATGGAAAGCAGCAGGAGAAAACTATGGTTTTTTTCTTTTTTCATTTTAACTCAAGTTCTTAAAAATCCCTCCAAAAGAAATATACTATATTCTGAAAGTTTTATGGGTTAAAGAATTAAGATTTAAGCCATGCTGTTAAGTTGAGCTGTGGGGGACTCAGGTCAATAATTTCTGACATTGCCAGTTAAACAGAAGACCCAATGCTATTATGGGCTACTGGACTCTTAGAATATTTTGCTGAGTTTACACACCTATGATATTCAATAACGGAACTTAGAAAAATGGGGTATACAGATGAATGTCCATTTTGTATCTGTGTATTCAAAGTGGTTGGGATATATAGTTACATTCTGTTAATGAATAGAATGATTTGTTCTAATGGTGTTTGTAAATAGGATCACAAGTCCGCATCTTGTACAGCAATTAACCACTAAGAAGAATATATGCAGTGTATTATTTGTTGAAAAATAAAAAAAAAAATAATAAAAAAAATAAAAGAAAAAAAGAGAAAAGAAAAAGAAAAAAATAAATAAACACAATATCTGCTTTTTATAGACATGCAAAAAAAAAAAAGAATTAAGATTTAGCTGAGATCAATGGTTGAGATTTAGCATGAAAAACTATACCTTCTCTATGTGGACTTCTTTAATTTCAGGTTGCTCTGTCTCTTTCAACAGATTTATTTTGGCATCTTCTAATGCTCTTATTTCTTCTTTTAATTTTGATGCCTGATTAAAATCTTGTAAAGTAATGCAATTTTCCAAAGCCTCTTTTGCTTCGATAAGTTTAACTTTTATTTCAGCTATCTAAAAAAAAACCATAAATTAATTATTTCAATGCCAAACAAAAAAATATCAATAGAAAGACATGTAGCCAACCGAAGAGAATTATTTAATTTAATGACTTAGAATTTAAGTGATCAGGCATACATAAAGCTGTCATTTTCCTGAACAGACATCAGGTACTCCTGCACACTGACATAATCTGTTAACACTTTAAATACTCTCATAGTTAATATTTAACCAAACAAATTAACTTCTTCCTATTATGAAGAAGCAGACTTGCACCACTATACTACTCAAGCATTTAATTTGAAAAGGCATACCTTGAGTTCTTTCTTCCTTACAACAGATGGGTCATTATTAACACCAACAGTAACAATGGGTGCTCGAATCTCTGAGATAATTTCTGTAACCTGGTAAATTAAAGTTCACAGTACAAGTTTTAATATCCTATATTAGAAAATAATTTCAAACTGCTATATAAGACTCCAAGTAAAATGTACTATATATTGAAAACCAGAGCAAATTATATAGGCTGAAGTAACATATATTCTTGTTTGGGTGATAACTTCAGAAAAAAACTCTGAACAATACACCTGATCAAAAACTAAAATTATCTGAAGGAAAACAGGGCAAATTATCTCTCGTGTATAGTATCTGAAAAACAGAAAAATGTACAAGTATGTTTAAGATTAGACACTATACACCATATTCCTCTATTCCTTTCTGGGTACACAGGGCAGAATGACAGCATAAGGAACGGCTGTCCATGGGGGCCGGGGGGATAGCTCAGTGGAGTAAGCACTTGCAAGCACAAGTGCCTGAGCTCAACCCCTCCCTGCATTCAACACCTCCCCCCCAAAAAAAAAAAAAAGAAAAGAAAAAGAATGACTGTCTTTTCAGAGCCACTTGACATGAGGCAAATGACTCAGGAAGGCTACATTCCAGGTGAAAATACAGAATTAGATGCTGCAAAATCACCAATGGGTATTTTGGGAACAGATGTGTAAAAGTTGGAAGAGATAACTTCTGAATTAACCTGCAATTCAAACATGATTTTACAGTAAGAACTCCAACCTGCCTGTCTCAGCTAACTCAGAAAAAAAAAAAAAAAAAAAAATCAATCAATCAATTTTTGGAAATAGTATTATAATAAATAAAACTCTATTTCTGTATTTACCTCACACCTATGAACATTATTATCTCACTGAACACTAAAGGGTAGGTTTCATTCTTATTTTACTGATGAGTAAAAACTAAGTAACTTGTACAAAGTCAGAGTTGGGAAGTATCAAGAAGTTTTCAAACCTAAATATGTGGACCTTTTTTTTTCCCCCATAAGTGTGTGGTCATGACCCAACTTTAGTACTCTAGTGCCCTGGGTTAAACCTCAGCCATTTCTCCCAAACTTGTTCCATTTGAAATTGACAACACAGTAGAGGGGACACTAGGAGAAGGGAGGTATTTTTAAAATGTGCATGTGTATGTGTATGAGAAAGTTTGTCTGAGTACAACTGAGAGAAAAGACTTGTTTTATAAATTTTAAAATGTTAGACAAAACTAAAAGACAAATCAAAAATTTTAAAAGAGCAATTAACATAATCTTCAATGTTATTAACTAAAATTCATCAGCAACAAGAAAAAGTACTTACAATTTGCGTTCTCTTGTTATCATCCATAATAATGTGGAGAAGTTGCTCAACAAGACATGAAACTAGGGATACAGGGGTTGTAGGCAGAGTAAGGACATCTTGCAAAATAGCCAGCAGCCTTTTTCTACAGTCAAAAAGATCACTTAAGTATCATTTGACAAAGCACATTTTACTCCTAACATTTCACCTACTCTGCAGACTTGCATTTATCTCAATGTTTTCTTTATGTTCATCATTCAGATACAGAACTCTAAGTATAGACTATACTGATGAGGCAAAAGAGACTCCATTTTAAGGGAGGGTCACTTAAGATCATTTAAACTGCAGATGAACTCACTCCCTCACTCTCTCCCAAGCAGCTAACTATAAACCCACCTAGAGAAAACCAGGGTTGTAAAACAGGAACAAACAGAATGATTTTAACTTGAGGACTAGGGCCAACAATAAACTCCAACACCCCATGACAAGCAGACGGTCAGCAGTATCTAGGAAATGTAAATCTTGTGGCAACTGTATGACATTCTTATAAAATTCCTAAAAATGAGGTAATGTGTTTACTATGAAAAACCAGAAAAGTATATAAACTGAAGATAAAGTCCAAAGGGGGCCCACAATTAGGGAGTCCTGACCAGACATCAAGATGCTGGCTTTGAGCTCATAATGAAAGCTTTTTTGTTCCTATGTCTTCAGCCTTTCTAGTGGGTGCTTTCCTCACTGAGACTGCCATAACTATAAAAAAAATCTGCATTCTCTAAAAAAATTTTACGAACTATTCTATGGTCTTTAGTAAACCAACATGATAAAATGACAAAATACCAGAGATAAATCAAACCTTTTAGCTAGCAGTCTTATTAAAGCTCTCTAACATACAGAGTTTCAACTAAACACTTGATATTTTATTGGCTCATTATTAAAAACTGAACTAGGACTAGACATAATATACATTACCATCAGTGCCATATAACATTTCAGTCAATCAAAGACTATTTATGATGGTAGCCCTATAAGGCATTACAGAGCTAAGAACACCTAATCTCTAACAATATATAGCCACAGTAAGGTAGTTTAACACATTATTGTATTGTCATTCATCAAAGCACAGCATATATATATACAGTACATAATATATGCTATTGGTTTATATATTTGCTATTCTACACTTTTTATCATTATAATATACTTCTAACATATTGAAAGAAATGCTGAGGGCTGGCCAGATAGCTCAGTGGATTAAAGCACCTGCTTAGGCAGATGCAGGGACCATAGTTTGATCACCAGCGTGCTGTGCCAGCCCTGACCCTGCAGCGCACTGAGATGGCACATGAAACTGGACGTGGTAGTGTGCGCCTGTAATCCTAGCACTTGGGAGGCTGAAAATAGAGGATCACCATGAGTCCAATCTGTGTAGTGAGACCCCATGGACTCTGTATTAAATAAAAAAAAAAAAAAAAAAAGAAAGAAAAATGTTTACTGCAAAATAGTATGCCATATTAGGGGCCAGGAAGATAGCTCAGTAGAATAAGTGCTTGCCTGGCAAGACAAAGGCCTGAGTTCAATCCCTGGTTCTGCAAAAAAAAAAAAAAAAATATGCCATATTACACTGGTCATAGCCTTGAACACCTGTGTGCATCAAGTCTCTTGGATACTACATCCATGATGACGTTCAGACAATGACACCACTTCCTAATAACAGGATTCTCTGAATACGTCCTGTTGCTAAGTGACACTTGACTGACTATATATTGATGTACATACACACACACACACACACACACACACACACACACACGGAAAGCTAAAAACACCTTCATAGTACATTAGAGAGCTTGGATAAATATACCTAATCATATTGCAATAAGACAATATTTAAATACAGGAAAAAAATTAGAAGAATAAAATAAATATTCAGACATACCTTCCTCCTTCTTCACTGGTATCCAAAGACTTGATAATTAAAATCAACTGCTGACCTATGAATTCCTTTGTCATCAAATTTCCAAGGTAGGAAAAGTCACATCTTTGTTCTTCATTAACTACTGGAATGCTCTTGATAAAGCTAAAGTAGAAACCAATAAAGCAGAATCAATCAAGAACCACCAAACAGGGTCAGGGAGATAGCTCAGTAGAATCAGTGCTTGCCTGGCAAGCTCAAGGGTCTGAGTTCAATCCCCGGTTCCACCAAAAACAGAACCAAACAGGAGTTGCTTCCTGCCTTTAGGTCGGCAAAGAATCTTTTCCAGTTCATATTAGTCCAAATATGCAGATGTTTATATAATGTAATAAATGCCTATTGTAATAATTCTACCTTATTGTAATAAACTTTCATAAACAAACTTGATGACAAATCAAAAGACTTTAGAAAATATATTTCCATTGATTCCAATTTTCTGGGCCAGGGAGATAGGTCAACAGCATAAGCCCAGCCTGACAAACACAAGTCCTGAGTTCAATCCCCATTACAAAAAAAAGAGAAATGATTCCAATTTCCTACTGAAAATTTTCAAAAGATGCATTGTTTGTCTCTCCAACTCAAATTTCAATTCCACTACATTCTCCCAATTATAAAGTTCGAAATTTTGTGTCCAAGCATTAAACTAGTCATGAAAATCTAGTCTTTGTTCATCATGTCTAGGCAACTCCTTCTTTTGCTTAAAATAGTAGTAGTATTGTTACTGGTACTAACAATAACCCAAAATTATACTTTCTTCAAAAAAAAATTTTTTTAATGTGGCAAATTTCAAACTTGCATTATCTTTTAGTGGGATCCCTAGCTCATAATTACTCTGAAACAGAAAAAGTTCACTTGCCAATTTCCAAAAGTAACACATGAGCATTATTCATAGAGAAATGTTTAAACTCACGTCATCAGTTTTGACCAAACAACCCTACACATGCTGACTCCGCGGTCCTCAGTGTAATAACCAGCACCAGCATCCCTCAGACACTAAATGCACACACCCATGGATCGCGAGCCCTCAAGCAGGACTTTAATGCAGGCCACTCAAAGAACGACACACACAACACAAGCAGTGTAAAACAAAAGAAAAAAAAGTTACCTCAGTAAATATTCTGCATATATTACAGGCTCTGGCAAAATCTGCTCTAAATATTCTTCACCTTCATCTCCTCTTGACTTCAAATACTCACAAAGAGTGCGCCAATACAAAGCCAATTCAGGAGTTAATGTTTCCACTGGAATTAATTTTCTTCATTTAAAAGAAAAAGAAAAACCCAGTATTTATACCACGCTTAAAAACTGAAAAAAACAATTAAAATAAGCAGTTGATTTATAACCACTGTTATTTCAACTACAAATTAATTACATTATCCACACAAAAAAGGAACAACAACAACAAAAAAAATACCAAGAACAAAAGGGGAAAAAGTTTAAAAAAATAAAATCTTTCACATTTTAAAAAGAAAAAGGGAACAAGTCAAATGAGCAAACATACATTAGAGGTGGTAGTTTTTCAGTATTTTTCATAGTGGGCTAATGCAACAATCAAAGTGAGAGTGAGTTATAGTTAGCTGTCAGGATAAAGTAATGAGTTCTTACAGGGGGAGAGCAGAACAGGAAAAAATCCAAGTAAACAAAAGAGAAGCAGATACAAGGTACTGCTATAACCCCAAGTACTGGATGAAAGGCTTGACACCAGCGTGACGCCCCAATACCCAAGCTGTGTGCAGCAGAGGCATCGCTTTCAGCTCAACACCAGTGCCCTCCCTCAGCAAACACAAGATGTCCTAGAAGAGGCAATACAGAGCAAGGACTCTTCCAAACACCTGCACTTCGGAAGAGACCCAAACATTCATATGGATGCCTCAAGGACTTCGCCCATGGAGGAACACGACATCCACAGAACTTTGACCATTTATGCTTACTAAGATCTTCCAGCCTAAGGTCCCTTGCCTTCTTTTAAGTCCAATTAAAAATAAAAAGCCTGGGGCTGGGGGCCTGCCCATTAGCTCAGTTGCTTAAGTGCCTGCTTAAACAAAGCAGTCAGCCTCAGGGTGCTGTGGTTCAAAACCCAAATGCTCAAGCCCGCACTGAAGGCAACCCGAGTTGAACCCCCAGTACAGCAAAATAAATAAATAATAAAGAGGGACCACCCACTCAGGCCCCCCTCCTGTTCCTCTCTCAGACATGAGCTTTCTTTCCAATAAATCTATTCTGCTCATAAAATAAATAAATAAAAAGCCTATTTCTCCCTACTCCCTATAGACAGCCTTTTCACACCATGTTGCCTTTATACAAGCCTGGTGGTCTCAACTGGTCTCTGCCTCATGCCATTCTTTACAACAGGGAGAAAAAACTGTAAATGCAGAAGTTCACGATTAGGACAACTCAAGTAATGAATGCTTTATGTACCTGTCATCATTTTTACAGACTCCTACCAGTTCACTGAGAGGAGCTTTTGAGAATAAGGCATTGAGGACAGAGACTGCCACTTCAGAAGAATTTTCCACATCCAATCGATGAAGCAACTCTAAAATATTTCCTTCAGTAAAATGCAACCAGCCCTGGAGAAGATGTTTCTGCATTGCTTGTTTGACAGCATCTGTTGAGTCATTTGAAATAAGTAAACAAAGGGCCCAATTAGCTTTCATTTCCAGTCTTCTATATGTTTTAATTAACTTTTCTAGATCAATATTAACACAAAGTTGAAAGGCAAAATAGAAATTAAGAGGCAGAATAAAGCATACTGGACCAGAAAATAAAATCAACAGAACATAGTGGTACTTTGGTACTCTATTAATTGTTAATTGATTCCGCAAGGCACTACGAGTACCAAAAAGGACGAGCACCCAACTGTTACGGCTGGAAAGGGCAGCATGTCACAAGGTAACCCACGTACATCAAGTACCAAACAAAAGACAACTACTGGGACCAATTTTCTGTAAGGAGAGGCTGAAGCTAGAAGCTGATCACAGCGGCAAGAGGCAAGGCAAGGCTGGTGGGAGAACAAGCAGCACCTGAGGCAAGCCACGTGATACAGCTGCTCTAGTCCAGAGAACACCAGGCCCGAGAGAATCCAAGCAGCCAGTTGCTAGGCAAAGCTGTGTCGCATGACACTAACTTTGTCAGGCTCTACATGACCTCAGCTTTTGTTGCTTATCTTTATTTTCCCCATCCTCTCAGAAGAGGAAATTTTCACCTGAAATGCATCAAGTACCAAGTTTGCAAGCAATTAAGCCATGGTTTGGCAAAAGTGACAAGTGTCCCTCACTTCCAAACAAATGGGAGATTCTGCACCAATTACCCCAGCACTACAATAGCACACACAGTCTTTGTATTTCCTCTCCTCTGGGTTCAGTGAGGTTCAGTTATTAGTCCAGATCACACAATGTCTATTACTGTATTGCCTGGCTTTATTTACTACCCCACTGCTATCTTCAATAATAAATCAAAACAGATTATAACAATTCAATAATAAATCATAACAATCACCAAAAAAATGATTTTCTTAGATTTAAGGTCTTTCTCTTCATTAGTCCTCTGCCAATGTTTTCATATCAAGTTGGTTTTCTTATTACAGCAAAATTAAGCCACCTTGGCCTTCCCACGGGAATTTAAAAGTGAAAAACTGTCATTTCCATAAGCAGATTCTCCATCAGATATCGGGCAAAAAAAAATACTGGTCTGGTGCACAAAATATGCGTGCCAAGTTATGCAGAAAATGGATAGCACTTTTTAAAGGAAGAGGTTATGTTTAACTTCTAACATGAATTAGTTCCACAGGCTTAACTATAGCTTTTCCATCTGGGAAAGAGGAAAGTGAGAGAAATAAACTCTGCTTCTTCAAATTATCACGATGTTTACCTCGAGGAAATGCCTTTTTTTTTTTTTTGGTGGAACCAGGGATTTGATCTCAGGCCCTTGTGCATGCCAGGGAAGTACTTATTCTACTGTGCCATCTCCCCAGTGCCCTGAAATGCTTTCTAATGATGAGTTTCAACAGCTATGGAAGTGACAGATGAGTTTCAACAGCTATGGAAGTGACAACTTCAAAATCTACCAAACTTTGTACATAAAGATGTATATCTCACCTGATCTGTCATTAAGACCTTGCTGAAGAAGCATTACTCTTTGAGCAATGGACATAGCTCTCATATGAACTTTTTCAGCTAAAATCTTAAAAAGTAAAAAGATAGTCATTAAATTCAACACAATTATTAGTTTCTTATCGAATAATATAGCACTTACCTTAGAAAATTAACCAGAATCTCCAAATTAGTATCTGTCAAAGGACTGATATCTAGAATATATAAGAAACTCAAACAGATTCCCCTAAACTTACAAGACCCAATCCAAAAATAGGCATCTAAAATAGACACTTCTCTGATGAAGAAGTATAAACAGAAAATATATGAAAAAATGTTCAACATCACTGGTCATCCAAGAGATGCAAATTAAAACAACTGAGATTCCATCTCACTCCAGAAAAAAATAGCTATTATTAAGAAATTAACCAATAACAAATGCTGGCAGAGTTATAGGGAAAAAAGAACCTGTCTCCACTGTCAGTGGGAGTGCAGATTGGTGTAACCGCTGTGAAAATCATCATGGAGACTCCTCAAAAAACTGAAACTACAGGTTCCATTTGACCCAGCTATTTCCCTTCTTGGTATCTTCACAAAAAATTAAAAGCATCATACCACATGGATATACACACCCCCATATTTATGGCAGCACTGTTTGTAATAGAAATCTTGGAAACAGCCTAAATGTCCATCAACTGATGAATGGATAAAGAAGATACAGGATATATATATATATATACACAATGGAGTACTACTCTATAATAAAGGATAAACTTGAAACATTTCCAGATAAATGGATGCACCTTGAGACCATTCTCTGAAGTGAAATAAATCAAACACACATGCTTGAATATCACACTGCTTCTCTGGTATGAGAAATCAAGAGTAAATAAGGACCAAAAGGTGTAATACAGGCCAGGTGTGGTGGTGCACACCTGTCACAAATATGAGGCCAGCCTGAACTATATAGTGAATTCAAGGCTAGACTGAAGTATATAGGGAGACCCTATCTCAAAAAAAAAAAAAAAAAAGTATAAGCAATATGAGGAACAGAAAAAAAATGTTCAAATGGGAAGGAGAACAAGGGAGGGAAGAGGGAAAAAGGAAGGAAGGGAAAAGAAAAAATGGATACAAAGCTTTTGTAAATAAGCAGGGAAAGAGACTGAAGGGAAAGGAAGAGGATGGGAAAAATGTATCAAGATATATCACATATAGGTACAGATTCCTTATGATGACTATGTTCATTATTTAAAATGTACCAATAAAACTAATTTTAAAAAATTTTAAGAACTAGGGCTGGTGAGATGGCTCAGTGGTCTAAAGCACCTACTTAGAACAAGCTTAGCGAAGCACAGGGACCGTGGTTCAATCCCTCAGCACCACATGCCAGCCAGCACTGCCCCCTGGTGGGATGAGCTGGCCACACACACACACAAATAAATAAATAAAATGTTTTTAAAAAAATTAAGAAATAAAATTGGCTTCTCTGGGAAAAAAAACCGTCAATACATTTAAAAAATAAGGTTTTACTTAAATTACCCACACTCTCCATGGTAATTTCAAGTGAAGTCATTACTATGTGGTGAGTATTTTTCAAAAATACCTTAAGAAAACAGTTTATCTTTTAAGAATACGCCTACACAACACATCAGACTTGCTTACCTGATAAGCCAGCTTTCTGACAGCCTCTCTAACATCCTTGGTGCGCCCGACAATTTTTGGTAAAGTCTTGGCTGAAGGTGCAATGCAGGACAACACTGCCCGCCGAACTTCTGGATTTGAATCATTTTCAATCAAAGTGACATATGCTAAAAAGAGAATATCTGTTAGCACTAAACAAATTCTTAAGAGTTAAAACAGTCCACATTTCAGTACTTTAAAATGATGAAGGTACCATGTTTTAGTCTTACACTTTTAATCTTTAGCTGAAAAATTATTTTCACAAACTTCCTTCCTAAGGACAGAATGAGAAATTTAGACTAACAGACTGGTTATCAGGCCTAAAACTGAAAACAATCCTCACAGGCAGAGAAAGTTTATTGTATTTAGCAGTCCACACCCACTTCACGTATTTAAATATACTTACCTGTACTTGTAACACTGTGCCCTACCTCATCAAGTATGTGCTCACTATTAAACACATACTTTACATTAATACCCAAAATACCAACTACTATAAACCACCAAAATTGATTATAAAACTGGCAACAGAGGAAAAGGAAAGAACTTAAGAATATCCAAAATGTACTGAGCATACATGGGAAAGTATGAATTTTTTACCCCAGGGGTAACAAATTAAGTCCTAAAGTGAGTTAAAACGGCAATCACGATATCATAGATCAATAACTCTTGGCATCAGAATCTCTGTTCAATGTAAGACACCCAGACAGCAATAAAATTAGCTATCTAAAACAGGAAGAGAGCTATAATTTGTAATACCCAAGGATTTTTCAGAATATATAAAAACTCCAAAAAAACCCACAATTCTTTTCAAATAAAATCTTAACAGGAAAATGGTCAAAACACACTAACAGGCATCATGAATGCATACAGCAGTGGTCCCATAAGATCATAATGGAGCTGAAAGTTCTACGACGTAGTCAGCTGTGGCAACATCACACAGCAATGCATTACTCATATTTGAGACGGGGCTCATCTAAACAAGCTTAAAGCACCTGCCAGTGGACCAAAGGCGTAACCATACAATTAACTACAGCACCACACACTTGATAAGGAGAAACACAAGTATAAATTTTTATTTTTATTTATTCATTTTTGTATTTCAGGGAAGGGTCTACAGAGTGTTCAGGGTCTCACTACTAGATCCAACCGGTAGTGATCCGCCTGTTTATAGACTCCCAAGTGCTGCATTTACAGGCATGCCACCACACCCAATCTCAATTGCTGTTTCAGCACGGTCCATGGATCCATGGAACCCCTAACCCCTGTGCCTGCTTGCAGGCACTTTAATTCACTAAGCTATCTATCTAGCCCTCAACTATAAATTTTTAAATAAACACATCATCCAATAAAAAAACCACATATTAAGAAAATTCATGGTAACATAGTTTTCAAAAGCAAAATAACTGGAAACAGAGGGTCCACTAACACTTGAAATAATAAAATCAGAAAACAAAACCTTAATAAGACAAGAATTAATTCCAAATTCAAGATAACAATTCCCTGTAAGGGGGAGGCATGCAACAGGATGAGATGCAAGACAGACTGATAATAAACTATATTTTTTAAGTTGGATGATTGCTACTTGCGTATTACACTCAATTTATATAGGTTGTGATAAAAATTCAACTATTGAGAAGTAACAAAATTAACAAAACTGAGATTTAAGAAGCGATACATACCATCAACCACCGGGCACTCATCATTTTTGGGATCCTGAAGTCGTGACAGAGCCAGAACTGCCTGGATTCTCACATTAGGAATCTTATCTCTTAATCTAATAAGCATGGCTTCATTAATTTTATCAAACAAATCATCATCAATCAGAGCATTTTCTGGCATACTTCCCAAAAATTTGTTTATGAGCTGGCAGACTCTAAATCTGACTGCACTGCTGTTTGCTTCATGATGCTAAAAAAATAAATAAATAAATCAAAAACTTATCCCAGTAGCATTACATACCTAAATATTATCACTCGAACTCTGCATACACACATACTGAAGGTATTTTTTATACAGTTAAATCTGAAGAGTATTTGCTAAATTACAAAAACATATTCCTCTTCGTAGGAACATTTCTAAAATAACTCATTTCTGACTTCAGAATTGGTTCATAGAGACTATTAAAAGTTTAATGCTTTGATTATTTTTAAAGCCCACCTTTCAATTTAATGACAGGTATATTTCCTATAAAGTATACTTGGATATTTCATCGATCACAAGATATTTCACTAAACTATACACCTTATGGTAAAATGTTCCATATCACTTGCTCAAAATGTCACTTTTCATAATACCTTTAAAAGAAAAGTAAACAAATAATGTAAAATGCCACCATCTTCCTCTTCCTCATTATCTTCCATACCAGACTGGTGAAACGAAGTAACAAACTTGGCTGCAAATTCTATGACCCTCTCCACAGCTGGTTCACGTTTATAGACCACCATGGCATATTTAAGGCAATGGACGAACTCCTCATGAAATACTGCTTTATCATCTGTCTGTAAGACAAAACAAACCGCATAAACTGTACTGATAAACTTACCCAGACATTATCAAAAACATTGGCCATAAGTCAGACTAAAATCTCTTAGTGAGCTTTCAGTTGCTCAAACCAGCTAAAGGGAGGTACGTCTACACGAGTTGCTCTCCCGGAGGGCAAGATTCCTTCACACATCCTCGATGGCCCTGAATTAATTCCCAGGATGCGTTTACTATCAGCGCAATAACATCACGCCCCTTTATGAGCGGTCCAAATCAACACGGCCTTCCCCACCGACATCAAGGTAACTCCACTTCCCCAGGTCCTGTCCCACGCTTCCTGCGGCTCCACTCACACAGCATTTACACCAACAGGAAGGCGACCCATCCGGTATTTGGCAGGTGGGTCCGCTGTAGCCGCAGGACAAGGATGGAATAAGGCGACACTCGGCTCTTCCGAGTGTCGAGGGACACCTCCGCGCACGGCGCGCCTCGGCATCCGCCCGCGGGCTCAGAGCTCGGCAACGCCTCGGCCCGAGCTCGACGCGGGCGGAGTTCACGGCCCACGCCGCCCCGAGGCAGGACAGGAAGAAAACACCCCCGGCCCGCCTTCCTCGGCAAGTCTCCCGACCGCTCGGCGGCGAGTCGCGAAGCGCGCGCCGGGGTCGGGGGCCACCGGGCACCCGGGCCTACCGTGCGGTAGGTGCGGCTCAGCGCCACCACCAGCTTCGCCTGGTTCTGGTGTGGCTGCTGGGCCAGGCGAAAGGCCTCCTTGACCGGCAGCAGCTTCTTCTCCGCTCCCATGGCTCCTGGACGAGCACCGCGAACAGCCCCAAGGGCTAGTTCTCCAAACTCTTCCAGATCCCGGGAGAGCTCCCCGGGGCCTGCGGGGCGTGGTTACCGCCAAAGCGTTCAAACAACTCCCGCGAGAAAAAGGAAATACCGCGAGAACCTCGAGAAAGCTAGGAAGCCAAAGAGGCACGAGATGGCCCCGCCCCTAGCAGGGCCCGTGGTGAGGGCGCATGCGCGCAGGCTGTGTCCAGATGTTTCTTTTCCGGTAGGAAGCGGGGGGGGGGGGGGGGTTAAAGGCCGGAAGTGAGGTCATCAAGGAGCCACAAGAAGGTGTTCCGAATGGGGTCGCTAGAGCTTTACGTAGCAGATTCGTGCTGTAGGCGTGAGGGAAAGAAGTAGAACGGCTCCTTCTTGGTGAGAACTGGAAAGCTGCTGAGGAGAAGGGTCTCTGCTCGGGCTGGAGGGGCGGGGGGGGGAGGGGCGAAAGGACGGGTACGCACGGAGACGGAAAAAGGCGGGATTGCCGGCCGCAGGCCGGGGCCTGAGGCGGAGGGTTCCCGGTTCTGTGGGGAAGGCTTTGGCACGGGCTTGCGCCGCAGCGGGGAGGAGTGCTGCCGCGTAATTGTGCTGCAGTTCTTTTTGGATATGCCAGTTCTGCAGGCCTGCGTTGCAAACCTGCGTAAAGATACTGGAGTAAACAAAGACAAGTAGAGAATGGAAGGGACTTGAGCGTCGTGACTGAAATAACATCAAGAAGTACGTCTTGAAATGTTTTCTGTCAAATGTGAAATTCTCAGATAAAAACGAACGTTGTTGAGGCTCAGCACATAACCTTTCCATAACTTGGCAATTTTGGGGCTGTTTTTTTGGTTTTTATTTTTGAGAGAGGGACTCACTATGCAGTTCAGGCAGACCTGGAGCTCACTTTGTAGCCCAGGTAGGTCTCGGGACTCACAGCGATCGGATCCTCCTGCCTCAGCCTCCTGAATGCTGGGCTCCTCGCACGCCTGCGCCGCCGTCACTGCTGGGCCGGCTGTTTTGAAAAACTGCAAACGAGTTCCTGTGAAAAGCTGTCTTTTATCAGAAAACGTTTACACCTGTGGAAAAGAAACTATGTTAATAAAGTGTGTCAGTAGGAGGGCTGCTCCCAGTTTCTATTAATAGGAGTGTATCTGCATGACCACACAACCTTTATTCACCATTCATTTCCTCTGCTGACCCTTTCTTCTGTCATCATCCCCAGCTGCACCCCAAAGCCCTATTCTCTTCGTTCACTACGGTATATAGAGGGCTATCTTCTCACTGTTCTAGTCTAGTGTACTTTTCTAAGTACACTAATGAATATGCCATTTTTCCCTGTTAATGTCTTTCTTCAGTTGATAACCCAACCAAAGATGAGGCTAGAGGAACGCTTTTTCCCTCCCCATGACTCTCCCCACCATCAGTTCAAGATACAAGACTTTACAAAACTGATTCCATACCCTTCTTTCAAATTACTTTCCCTCGCCACAAAAACAAATTTTCATATTTACTGTTAATTTTCATTACACAAATGTCTACATAGCTATGAGAATAAAGTTCTAAATAAGTTATGCTGTTTTGAGTGTTTTAACCATTATTTGAGTCATCCTAAGTGTGGCTGGCTTTTTTCAATCCATGTGGCTTTGAGATTTACTCATGCTGATAAGTATTAGTAACTTATTCCTCGTCAGCTCTTATTATTTGCCAGACATGATTCCAACCACTTTCTTTAGTCCTTACAAACAACCCCTGCAAGGTAACTTCAGTACTTATTTATTTTGGGTAATAATGCAGGGGGTTGGACTAAGGGCCTTCACCCTAAACTTTATTTTGAAAGGGGCTGGCTTCAAACTTGCTGTACTCTAAATTTAGCTTCCCAGAGTGCTGAGATCCCAGTCACGTGCCACCATATCCTACTTAGTCTTTTAAGATCAGCCAGCTGAGGTATATAGTTTGTTAGAGGATTCTATTGGATCGATGTGCCATATTTTTTTTCCCGATTCCAAATTTCTTGAATTATGTAGGTATTCAAATGCTAAAATAATGGATATGGTAGCATTTGATTGCCTGTAGTTTGGGATTTAAAATAATTTTTTTTTAGGAGAAAGGATTCAGGTTAATCTAACAGAGCAAAGGCATAAAAGCCTGAGGATATATGTAATAAACTGGTAACATTTATAATCTCACTATAAACTGGAATGCCTAGAAAGAGAATAAAAAGGGCCTTATTTTTAATCAAATATACCTGAAGTATTTCAGCATGTAATCAATCCACATAAATTGAAATAATTTGCATTCTTACCAAATCTTGTAAAGTAGACCTTATTTATACTAGCCACATTTCATGTGTTCAGTGATGCATGTAGCTAGTAATCAAGGTATTGGAGGGCACAGAACTATTCATAGTTTGAGAAACTCCAAATACACCATTTATTTTAATGGAAGGTCAACTGGTAAACTAAAGGAATAAACTAAAATTTGGTCACATTTTTCTCATTTTGTGGGCTTTAATGCCCCACTTCTTATGCTTTAAGTGCTTACTACCTCTGCGACATTGCAAAATTATAAACTGTTACTTCTTTATATTTTTGGCTCTGAAGGATGAGAAACTTCATATTACTTTGTCCGTTGCTGAAGCATGAGGCATCTGGCCACCAGAGGTCAGCCTAACTATATTTTTCTCAACTGTTGGAAGATGCTGGATTAAATTTCTCTGCTGTAAAATTTACATGGTTCTTGGCTTTTGCTTTTAATACTGGGGAATAGAAAAATAATATTGACTGGGGGATAAATTTGTTCCTGTTCTTGGTAAGCTTAGTACAAGAAATAACGCAAACTAAAAAGTGCATGTATTAGGGGCTGTCAATTTCCAAAACCGTTTCTAACATGCCCATAGCCTGGATGTATAATATGGAAAAGGAAAGATCTATAAGGCATGTTTTGGATATCCTAAGCTTAAATGGACAGTAAAATTACCTAGGGCTTCAGGCTTTAATCATACCTATAGTTTTCTCATTCATAAATGAAGGTTACCTTTCTAGGTAGTCCAACTATTAAATCACTAGCTTCCAAGGGCATTTGTATCACCTATGGAAAGTATTGGATCCTTGCAGATGTCCTTAACAACTGACGTCCTGTCATCCCACTGTACAAAAGTCACTACACCAATAGGCAAGCAAGCAACTACTAAGCGCTTTGTGTTACTGTTGTGGGCAACTGGTGTAGATAGAAATATCATAAGCAGTCAGACAGGGGCAAGCCCTCAAGGAGACAATATGACAGACAAGGTGACTTTGCAACTTGGAAGAGATACTCCAGCTGTGGGCCAGATTTAGAATAAACAAATGCAGACCACACAGTTCCCTAAGGATGGGCATCAAGGATTGATATTCTAAATAGATATCAGTCACCTCGAAAGAGCCCAAATGAGTCACTAACCTAACCCTCAATAGGAAGAGAGCCTGTCTCATATTCATGCCCACTTGCTACTTGACTCACTTTCTCATTTGGTACTGGATTTAATCAATTTTACCTGAGCAATGGTGCTTT
Source organism: Octodon degus (assembly GCF_000260255.1). Lineage (NCBI taxonomy): Eukaryota > Metazoa > Chordata > Mammalia > Rodentia > Octodontidae > Octodon > Octodon degus. Next base: position 19,975,703 of record NW_004524582.1, read on the forward strand.
TAATCCCATTGGTTGATCATAGTTTTGTCGCACCTCATGCCCACCTAAGCGAGTTCCCGTGTTTACCACCTTAGACCCACCTCACTGCATGGTTTTATTCTATAAAGTTCCCTGGAAGAGACAGCTCAGGCCCCCTTCTGTCCTTCTCTAGGACAGGAGCTTTCTTTCCCCCCAATAAATATGTTCTGCTCTTAACCTCTATTTGTTCCTAAAATTCATTCTTCAGTTTTAGAGAACATGAATTCGTCCCAGGTACCTTTCAGGTTGGGAGTTTCATTTTCCCCTATATCATTACCAAGTAGCATACATCACTGCCAACAAAACAGATGGTACAAAGTGTCTCTTCACAGTATCATTACCAGTTGAGACATTAGGAAGCACTTTTCTTGAGCAGCCAGGAGTTGAAGGAGATACTCCCTGACTTGTACCACTGTGACATGACTAACACTTTATTCACTGAACTGGTAGTGAAGACTAAGATATTTTCCTTTTAAATGAAGAGTGTGAGATGTATTCTTTTTTTTTTTTTTTTTTTGGAACCGGGGATTGAACTCAGGCCCTTGCACTTGCCAGGCAAGCACTTTATCTACTGAGCCATCTCCCTGGCCCCATGAGATGTATTCTTGATGAACTCTATACAGTGGCTTGAGCCAGAGGCATACTTTATAGTCTGTGTAATGGACTGTGACAATCTTACTGAATGATTTTTCATCTCTTGTTTCTCTTTGTCAATGTTAATCAGTGCTCTACTGGCTTAAACCATTAACTTTTTCTAGTTCCTCCATTCTGTTTCATTCTAATGGGTCCCAGAACTCCTCCTGACTGCTTACCAAAATCAGAAAGTGACACAGAAAAAGAAAGTCATTTGGAACATAAATGGTGTCTATTTTGGATGAGAATGGGATTCCTCTAAAGAAGATCCCATAGCACCTAACCTAGCAACATATTTTGTGAGTTGTCTGTCAAGTGAAGGTTTTGGAAAACCTTATGTCCTAATTCCTGGTAATGTCACTTTTGGCTCCAAGTACACCAGTCCACACACCCGGAGAGACACGTCTAAGAATCTCCCATTGTTGCTATTGTGTCCCTAAACTGAAACCAATTGCTGAATGGCCCCCTCTCATCTTTTCTTGAGTCTGACATTTTAAAAACTCCTTAGAGGCCCTGGCTAATTCTCTAGAGATTGTACCACTCTAAATGGAGTGTTCCAGTTTGAAACCAGACAGTTAAGCAAAACATTGAGTAAAGCCACTCCCATAACCAGATATTTAGAACAGATTCCTGATTCACCCGCTGCTAGTTGTCACTGTGACTGCCTAACTAAATCAGTTAGGGAAATAAGCCACACTGCACCATTGACACTAGTTGCTCCTACACTGACTTCAAAAGGCAGCTAACAAACTCCTAACTTCATCACTATAAAGATCATCATTTGTTGTGATATAATCCAATGTTGCTAATCAATAAAGGGGTACACTGTAGCAGTCTACAGTTTAACAACTTATGCCTTTTTAACCAAACTACCATGCCCTGACAAGGTAAAGTGCTACCCCGTATTGAGTATCTACCCAAAAGTTCTATAATACAGCTACAGAAAATGTTTGTTGTGAACAAGCCTTATGACAAACTGGATAAAAATGAAGCTGTCAAGTATTAGTCAAAAGAGACCATATTTAAAGGCCAAGTTGAGTATTCTCCACACTCAGTACTCTCCCCACCCCAATTTATTCTGCCTATCTGAATATACTTTAACTACACACCTGGTTATTAATGGGGAGGGAAAAGCAAGCCATCACTGCTATTGTTACTCAACTAACACAACTATTACAGAGGTAGGGCTCAGCAAGAAGTTGTTCCCCTGGATAGCCCCTCTACACACACACACACACACAACCTTCTGAGCATTACTTTTTCTGACATTTATTTCTAGGGAGGTAACTGAAATTGGATAATTACAGAAAAGAATACAGTGGGAATATAAATTTAACTCCATATATTTTCCCAGGTTTAGGAAAACCTAGGGTTCCTGGTTTTTTTCTGTTTTTGTTTTGTTTTGTTTTGTTTTGTTTTGTTTTGTTTTGTTTTGTTTTAAAGAGGGAAATTTCAAATCTAGCCTACCTTACTCCAAAACCTGCAGTAACAGCATGGACATTATGTGTCAGAAGCTCCCCTCAGGCTGGCTTCAGTGAAACTGGCCTATAGAGTCATCCCATGGGTTTACAGAATCCTGTTCTGCAGAGAATCTATTTCCTGGGTCTTGGCACCCAGGGTTTTGTCAAGAACAAAATACATTCCAGAAGATGAATGGAAAAGGATTAAGAAAGAATTTATGCTTTCGGTATTAACTACCAAAGGAATAAAATATTCCATCTGTATAGCATTCACGTGCCTTTTCTACATCCATTACAAATGATTCTGGAACCATTCTAATTTTAATGAACCTTTTTTTAGAAAATCTCAGCTTAACTCATCTTGAAGTACAGCCTTAGCAGCATTGTTTCCCTAAGCAGATTAGCTTTCGGCTTTTCTTCTGCCTGAGCAAGGAACAGTATGTAATCTTACAATGACTCTTGCCGTGTTTATTTAAATGAGCTAACATACATAAAAATCAATGCCTTGAAATCCTATATAAAACAAAATGCATGAAACTATTAAATTTTCTCACAAATCCTATAGTAAAATATAAATCCTGTGTGTGATTCTGAATAACTTGGCATCTAAGAGGAATCAGAAAACAGGTTGTTAAACATGTATCAGATATCCTCTTTTTTTTTTTTTTTTTTTTTTTTTTTGCGGTACTGGAGATCAAACTCAGGACCTTACATTTGCCAGGCAGGCGCTTATGCTGCTGAGCTATCTCCCCGGTCCTATCCTCTTCATTTTAGTTTTATTTTTTCCTATTTCTATAATTTTTTTTCCTATTTCCATAATTTCCATAATTCTATGTATAAGATGGAATTCAAAAAGCAATGATGGAATCACAGATCTGTAAATGTACAGTAAGTGCAAGGGGAGTAAAGAATGTTTATACTCTAGTGACTGTTTCTGCTGAGGTTTCATTGTTTTGTCTGAAGGGAAAAGGAGGAAATTCTAGTGGATAGAGATGAAGTTTCTTTGTGAAATTATCAAACTGAAACTATACCATACTGTTAGTATAACAGAAATCATTCCTATGTAGGTATTCTGTGAAGTTGGTTTTTAACACATTAAAAGAAACTGTTCCAGGTTTTTTAAAGGAAGGGCGTGGGAAGAGGAATAGAAGAGATCTGAAAATTAAAATATGTTGACTTTTTTGTATCCTATATATGTTCCTTTTTCTGTGTGTGTTTATCAAAGTGTCTTACTCGTGAATACATTTTTATTATTCATTCTGAAAAGAAGGCTTCTCTCAGCACAGTGGCTGAATAAACCAACAGCTTTGTATCTGCTCGGCAGAGTACGGGCATTTATCCTTAGCAAAGGAAATAGCTCCTGCTTTGCTTAAGGTACATTCACCATTCAATAAGTACCAAATTGCATCGGTCGATGCACTGTCTATATCTGTGGGATGTCTCTATTAGAAAGTGTCTTGGTGGGCCTGCCATGCTGGTCCTGCCCTTAGGTGCGCTGATGGCAATTGAGACTGGAAATGTCTCGGCATCTTTAGACAAGAAACACACTGGAAGAAAAAAATGTATCATTCAGTCAAAACCACATTTGAACCCACTGTTTATAGTTTTTAAGTTATCCCTGATTACACAAAATGATAAGGACCAGGATAAGCCTTAAGCCTTAACATTTTATATGCCAGAGACGTGGGGTAGGTTAGGAATTTACCAGTTCGTATTCTTTCTAAATGGCTATCCCTCCAATTAAATGGAGTAATGTAGTCACCATAATTGGGATTAAGACAGATAAATTCATCCTCTACTTAACAAAATAGTTATCAAAGTAAGGAAACAGGCTTTCTAAACCAGTGGACATTAATAAGTTAGGCAAAGATGTTTTCTCAGTGCAGACAGGCAATATTTTATTGAAGTGTCCAGATACCTTGAGCCTAGTCTTTTAGTTCTATCTCCTTCCTAAAACTAGGGAAAAAATTCATGCATGATAGAAGGAGACATGACACATCCTTTCTGGAGGGTTTTCCTGCGTGGCCTCTCATCATCCTTTTTTCTAAAGAATTTCTCTATCATGAAAAATGTCTTTGTACTTTTTTTTTTTTTTTTGTGGCCAGCTCAGCCCACCCCGAGGGTGGCATTGGCACTGCATGTAGTGCTGGAGATCAAACCGCAGTCCCCTGCCCTGCCTACACTTGCCTAAGCAAGTGCCTTAGACCAGTGGGCTTTCTCACGGGCTCAAAAAAAATAGACTAAATTACTAAAGCAATTAAGGATCTGAGAAATTACTTGAGTTATTTTCTTACTAATGAATAAATTTTTATGTTTAATAAATGGCTTTCTATGTTTGGCTCTAGGGCTAGAGAATGTAGTGTCTTTTAGATCAGCCTATTAGTTTTTAAAATCTCTTTATTAAAAGTTTAGCTGTTCATCTAATAATATGGAAGAGTATATACTATGGTTCAGACACTGGGAATGCAAAATTATCTAAAATACTTCTAAAAGACTAGCTGTTCTATGAACCAACACACATTACCTAAGCCATTTCAGCTCTCTAGGGTTATATGAATTTATTCTAAACTCTAATCTATACTGACTCTTGAAATATTTTCAAATGGCTTATGGTGGAGGCTCAAACCAGTTGAGTAGAGAATTCATCCTATGAGACTGGGCATGGTGGCGCACCTGTAATCCCAACTCGTGAGAGGCTGTAAACAGGCAGATCACTACGAGTCTGATCTAGTAGTGAGACCCTGAACACCCTGTAGACCCTCTCCCCCACCCCCCAAAAAAAAGAATTCATCCTAGGTAGTAGAGATTCATATAGAAGGCAGACTCCAACAATATTAAGCAGTTACTAATGAAATTCTGATCAAATGGGACCTAGCTGCAGGAGAGGAGAGCAGGGCATGGGACAACCATATCCTTCCTCATTCAGTAAAATGAGTCAGAAAATAATATACACATCTTTTAAGTGCCCATGTATGGAAAAGCTGGTAGAACCCATGACTGAGAGCAGAGGTACTGGGAGACTTCATTTTTTCATTCCTGAATATTGTACCACATGAATATATTACCTATTTTTAAAATATCTCTTTTAGCCAGGGAGATGGCTCAGTGGAATAAGCGCTTCCCTGGCAAGTGCAAGGGCCTGAGTTCAATCCCCGGTTCCGCAGGGGAAAAAAACCCAAAAATATCTATTTTAAAAAGTACAATACTGGGGGCTGGGGAGATAGCTCAGTAGAATAAGTGCTTCCCTGGCAAGTATAAGGGCCTGAGTTCAATCCCCAGTTCCACAAAAAATAAATAAATTAAATAAATAAGAATTTTAAAAAATACAATACTATCCTATTAACTTGTGAGAACTGATTGGCCAGGGAAGATGTAAGTTTACTGAATCTCAACCAAACATCTACACAAACTTCTATCAACAATGGTGGCTTTACTGCAAAACTGATGCATAATCATAAATGTATTTTATGTTATCCTCCTCTTGAATTTAAGAAATTCCATAGCTTTCTATTTATGAGTCACAGATTTCAAAATGACATTAGCCTTTTTAAAATATTGAGGCATATTCAATTATGTTACTTCATTTAAAATATTATAATACCACATAATGACATTTATACCATTCCAAGCATTTTTATCAGTAACTAACTGCTCTTGGAGCTCAAAAATATCTGAAGTAGTCAGAGGCCAGGACTTTCTCGGCAGCATGACTTGAGTCGGATGTGAGGGCCTATCTGAACAGGAGAGAGGATAAAGAAAGAGTTATGAAAAGCATAGAGGGAATTTGCAACGCTTAGGTGGGCTATCGAAGCAATTCTCAAAAAGTGATTCTGAAAATATGCACAACAGCATCACTGAAATGATTGTTTGAAATACCTTGTCTTGGGTTTATATTGCAGGAATGCTGTAAAATGACTTTTAAAAAAGAAAAAAAAAATAGCAATGGTCAGTTCTAGGGGAAAAAAACCCTGAGAAACAGCCACATTAAAATATTCAATCATAAATCAGCCCTATTAGCAATACTTAATTCCATTAAGTGTTTCCAGTAAATACAGAGTACTCTATTGTTGTGTAAAAAGTGGATCTGGAATATTTCAGTCTTTCTTTGATTGTTGGAGTTCTATTTCTTCAAATTCCAGAAAAATAATGCTGATGCCAAATGCATTGTAAGGTTAAGCCAAATAAATGTACTTTGTAAATTGTGTTTCTGCCATTCAAAAGAACACTATGCCACTGTTTTCATGCATGTTCTTTCGCTCTTGTGTTTCACACTTTGTTGCCAATAACACAGTTTTAAATTAGAAAGTTGAAAAGAAGCACCACTGATTCTAGAGGCTTTATCTCCTATTGCCCATGACTGTTTCCAGAACAATTTGTGAGGCTCATAATAGTCATATTAATATTTAATATACCCTGACTATAATTTTGCTGCAAAACATTGTATTCCAAGCTGTCTTGTTCCATGATGTTATGTTGATATAGTGAAATCTCAGTGCAGATATTGCCATTTTACGAGAAGGTGTTTTGATTATTTCCCCCAGAGGTAAAATAGAGGATCTGATACCTTTAAAAATGACCTCGAAGGAAGCCATCATCCTAGTTAGTATGTGTTAAGGTTAGAGTAAAAGCATAATACTAATTTGTGCCATGTGCTCTTGAATTTTTCACTCAAAAATGGGCATACTTGACAGGAAAAAAGCTTTTTAAAAATAAAATAAGGCAAGTGCAGAGCTATGAGAACATATTTTAGGGACATGCAGCAGAGTGTTTGCAACTTCAGGGTTGTTCTTGCCAAGAAAGTGACGCTGAGGTTACATTGGGTTTTGTTGTTGTTGTTGTTGTTGTTGTTGTTGTTGTTGTTGTTGTTGTTGTTGTTGTTGTTTCCGGCAGAACCACGGATTAAACTCAAGCTCTTGCACTTGCCAGGCAAGTGCTCAATCTCCTGAGCTATCTCCCCAGCCCCTAAGGTTGCATTGTAAAAGAAGAGTAGGTTGGAATGAGGCAGAGTAGCTTATCTACCCTAGGGAAGGACTCAAGAATGCAACCTTGTTTTTAGATAAGTAGCTGATGATGAGTAAGCATAACAACAGTATTACCCTGTTCCTTACCTAAGTAAGAAAAAAATTACTAAATAAAATATTTAGCCTAAATAAATTTCAACTAAATAATCACCTGCAGTGTCACTTAGGTTACCAATTTAGCAAAAATGAATTATTCAATACCTGTTGGGACAACCATTTTGCCATCTGGAAAAGCAAAAGTCTAGATTCTAACTATTCCCTGGCAAGTGCAAGGGTCTGAGTTCAATCCTCAGTTCTACCAGAGAGAGAGAGAGAGAGAGAGAGAGAGAGAAAGAGACTATAGATTCTAACTACATTCCACATATCATCTCAGCTAGACTTGTGTTGATTTAAAAAAAAAAATGAAAAAAATTAATGGGGTCATAAATATAGTAGGAGAAATGAAGGGTTGGATTTTTTTCTAATTTGGGGGGAAATGGTTGGGATAAAGTCAGAAAATTTAGAATCCTTTTTTTTTTTTTTTTATGGAACCAGGGATTTGAACTCAGACCCTTGCGCTTGCCAGGCAAGCACTTATTCTACTGAGCTATCTTCCTGACCCATCAAAGTCAGAAAACTTAAAAAATAAGAACAACAGATTTGTCAACATAAAAATGTAATGTTTAAGTAATATTATAGGAAGGGGGCTGGGGAGATGGCTCAGTGGAATAAGTGCTTCCCTGGCAAGCGCAAGGGCCTGAGTTCAATCCCTGGTAAAAAAAAAAAAAAAAAAAAAAAAAAGAAAGAAAGAAAGAAAGAAAGAAAGAAAGAAAGAAAGAAAGAAAGAGAAAAGGTATTATAAGAAAGCTAGGATAAATCACTAATGGAGGAATGCTTTGGATGATGATAAGCAAAATCCTAAAACAAGAGGTTTTGTAGTTAGGAAAATGCCAGCAAAAGGAGTATACATACACATTAATAACATTGGTCGGGCCTGGGGAGATGGCTCAGTAGACTAAGTGCTTGCCTGGCAAGTGCAAGGGCCTGAGATCAATCCCTGGTTCCGGAAAAAAAGAAAAAAAAAGATCCAGTCTCATAAAACCAAGAAAACAAATAACATTGGTCAAGGGCCGGTGATAGCTCAGTGGACTAAACACCTGCTTAGGCAGAACGCAGCACTGGGGTTCAATCCCGGCGTGCAGTGATGGCCCCACCCTCCAGGGTGCGCTGAAATGGAGATTGAGACTGGGCTTGGTGGCACACACCTGTAATCCCAGTACTTGGGAGGCTGAAAATAGGAGTATCTATGTAGTGAGACCCTGTAGACCCTGTCGCCCCCCCAAAAAAAAATTGATGAGTTATTTTGTTTTACTAACAAACAAATGTTGTAGGGAGAATTATTGCAATAGAAATATTTGCACATCTACACAAAAGTCTATGCACAATAATGTTATATTGGGATTACCTTAGTGCAATGGGAACCCTCACTGCACTGTCAGAGAAAGCTCACAGCTCAAATTAGGATGCTCCAATTCCACGGTTGATGTTGTCGTTTGGGGTTTTGCAAGAGGAACAATACAACATAGGACACATTTTTTTTTTAATTTTTTAGGGGACACATATTTTATAGGATTATTTATAACAAACTATCCAAAGAATCATATGCAAAGAGTGCAGGAAATCTGTCCACACACTAAAGATCAAAGATTCCAGCTGAGGGCCTGGATCCCATGGTATGTCCTGCCTGAGTCCAGCTGAAGACCTAGAGCCCATAACTATGGCTCTCACGAGTCCAACTGGAAGCCTAGAACCCATGACAATGTCTCATGTAGGCCTGTTTTGCAGATCTGCATTGGGAAGGCCCAAAAGTCAGTGGTGGAAGCCAGAAAGTCTGTGCCATCAGGATGAAGGATCTGTGCTAGCAGGCTGAGGGATCTGCACTGGAGCCAGGAAGTAATGCTTAAAGTAAAAACCACAGTCATCCTCAGCAACAGTGAGGTCCTGAGCTCCTCCAGTAATGAGGAACACTGAGTTCCCATCGGGAAAGCCAATGTGACAAGCTTCTCCAGAAGACTGAGCTGTGCACCATCTCTCCCCATGTCCCCCGAGCCAGGAAGAGATGCTCAAACTGAGCACCATTGCTCCCCCAAAGTGTATTTGTATTCTTAGTGACAGGTTGCAAAGCTCTTTCTCTGATGAGAACAGCCAAGCTCATCAGGAAAGCCAGCATGACAAGCTCTTCCAAGAGAACCAACAACTCCCTACAGCCTCCCTAATAGCTTCCAAGAGCTTGAAACACCTTCCAACTACCTCTCTTCTTCAGTTCTGCCTCTTATGTTACTAGGAGAAATCACTACTGGGGGAAAGCTTTGGAGGCAACAATCCCCTGGTAGTTCAGTTCTACTGGGTGTTGTAAGTTGACCACCAGTTGGCAATCCACCAAAGTTAACAGCTTGAAAGAAGTTGGAAAGGTAAAGTGAAGGACAACACATTTAGAACAGGACCCAAAGGTGCTGAGAGGACCACACTACCAGAGCCTGTGGTACAGGGTCACTAAGACCTTGTACATTATGTACCTGAATCTTCACTTTTATCAATTTTGTCATGAGAACCACAGCTGAAACCAAACAAAAGGGAAGGCTTAGAGGCAATATTCGCTTCTTTTTCTCCTCACAGTGCAATTATGACTGCTTAATGGCCTGCTGAAGGCCCTTAACAGATAAGGTACCAGAATGGGAGTCACTAGTGAATACCATTTTAGAGATGGTGTGGGCTGGGGATGCAGCTCAGCAGTAAAGCGTTTGCCTAGAGATGGTGTGGGTGTCTATGTGAAGTAACATCCTCTACACCTTCCAACCTGGCATTTTCTTCAACTTCTGTTAGGTAACATTCTCATCTGTTCCATGAAGATTACTTCCGTAACTCATTTGTTCTCTGTCATATCTATACTTGATATATCTTAAGAATTTTGCCTGTCTTGAAATATAAAATAAAGGAGGCATGATAGAAAAAGACAGACTCTCTGGAGAAGGGGAAATGGACTTGGAATCGGGGCAGGGTGAAAGTAAAGGGATCAAAATTGGCAAGACATTACTTACTTATTTACCAATTTCCCAAATGAATGAAACTATTATGTATCATATATACCTACTGATTTTTTAAGAAAAGAAATCTGCTTATCTCACAAGCTGCTTATTTAACCATTATCTGTAACCCAACCCTTTTTTCCTTTAAAACAAAATTGAATAGTCTCATGACAGCAAACATAGGCAACATATTTTGCTTAAAATATTTTAAAAATAATTATCTAGCATAGGCTTGAGTAAATCAATTATTGTTCATAATGGAATACTGACTGTTAGGAATGTAGCTCTTTACTGACAGAAAAGAAAGTATATTACTGGGCTAGGAAGATAGCTCAGAGGTCTAAGTGCCTACCTGGCAAGCACAAGGACCCGGGTTCGATCCCAGTACTGCATGCCATGCTGAGTAGTGAGAACTTGTACCAAATAAACGAGACAAAAAGCATATTGTTGAGTAAGTAGGCTTCTAAAACATGGACCGTGTCCCACTTGTGCATTAAAATACATATGTGCATGTAATGTTTTCTGTGTATATGGAAAGAAATGTCTAGGAGGATCTTCTCTAAAGTATTAACGGGAATTTTCTCAGTGGTTGATATGAGGTGATTTTTTTTTTTTGCCTCGCTTTTTTGTTGTTGTTGTTGTTGTTGTTACAGGTGAGGTTTGGTGAGGGTACTACAAAAAGCTAGTAAATTTATACTCCAAAGAAAAAACAAATCAGTGATGGCTTTAAATTTCTTAAGATAGCATTGTGCTCTGGTAAGGACATAGCCTTTGAAGTCAGACCAGGAACCATTTACTACGTACAGCTGGGTATGCAGCCAGCGCCTCCCTGTCTTAGGCTGTCTTGAGCATGATCCACGCCTTAAGAGTGCCAAGAGTTTAACGCAATGCCAAGATCACATCAGTGCCCTCATAAATGTTCTACTCCCATATTTGTATTTCACTCTCGTTTGCTCTCTTATCACATTCCTGGGTGTAAAAGAACTCCAATCCCAGTGCTGGAGTATCCTAGGAGCTTCCAAGACTCCCAAGACAGTCTGGCTCATGGTACCTTGGTGACAGCGGCTCTGGTCCCTCAAAGCTGAAAGGAAATCTGATTTTACCAGTGTCTTCCATTGTAGGGTTAAAGTTATAATATATGAAACTGGAAGATATTCTGCCTTCTGGGCCTAATAAAATCATTTAAATCACTAGAATTTGGGATTAGAATGCAAGTTTACTCAACTTGGATGTATTTAAGATGGTTTAAATCAATGCTTCTCCAATCTACTCAGACTCAACGTCACATCTTCATAGCATCCATGTGACCACTTTGAAAATCACAGATAATGTACTTCGCACACATGTATTTAGGGCATAATTGTGATGCATGCTTGTTACATTTGTATGAGGGACTGTCATTCCCTGATCCTTTTGGATCCCTTCTCTCTACCTACTTCCCTCTTCCTTCTCCATAAGGTCTGCCCCTGTTTCCCAGCAGCTCTCCTTCATTTTACCTTTTAATCAACTTACATTTGGGGTTTCTCAAGTAGGAGAGACCATGCAATATTTACCTTTCTGTTTTCCTGCATTTATATTTTCTCCTCCCCTCCTTTCAACTCTTCCTCCCCCTCCATTTACAAAAGCTTTGTTTCCTTTTTTCCTTACATTCTCTTTTTTAATCCCATCCCCCTTCCCTTGTTTTCCTTCCCATGTGAGCAAGTTCTTCATACTTCCCAATACTATCTTCAATTTTACTCCTTATTTTCCCCTTACATTTTTTTAAATGTATTTGGTTGTTGGAGAGTCTCACTGTGCAGTTTGTACTCATAGTGATCCTCTGTTTTCAGCCTCCCCAGCACTGGGATTACAGGTGTAGGCCACTATGCCCAGACACTGTGGCTGGCTCAGCCCACCATGAGGGTGGGGCTGGCATAGCACATGGTACTGGAGATCTAACCTGTGGTCCCTGCACTTGCCTAAGCTTGCCTAAACAGGCACTTTAGTCTGCTGAGCTATCTCACCAGCCCCACCCTTTTCCACACCAGAGAAACAATGTAGTATTTAAACTTGTGTGCCTATTTCACTTAAAATTATGGTGTCAAGGTACTTCCATTTACCTAAACAATGTCATCCTTTATGACAGAGTAATACTTTGTTGTATACAAATATATTTTCTTTATCCATTCACCTCTGGATGGGCATATGGGCTGTTTCCAAGATTTGACTATTACAAACTGTGCTGCTGTAAATGTGTGTATACATATGTGACTGTGGTATGATGCTTTTAACACTTTTGGTCAGATTCCTAGAAGGGGAAGCTGGGTCAAATGGAACCTCTAGTTTTAGATTTTTGAGGACTCTCCATAGTGGTTGTAAAAATGTACACTGCCCCCAACAGTGGAAAAGTGCTCCTCTTTACTCACAGCCCCTCCAGTGTGTACTATTGGCTGCTTTTCTTTCTGGAGTGAGAAGGAATTTTGGTGTTGTCATAATTTGCATTTCTCCAATCACCAGTGATTTGAACATTTTCTCATATATTTATTTGCTATTTTCACACACTTTTAAGTGGAGGTAATTTCTTGACAGCAACCTAAAGGAGAACACATATTAGTTATATGACGTGCACTTGGATATGTAGAAGGTCACCTTTGGCAATGCAGTGCTCTGACACTTGTGCGTGTAAGTAGGCTCATCATGAATGTAGTGAATGTGGCAGTTAGAAGCATGCTCCTTGATGCCCAAATACCAGGAGTCATATGGCCACAGATAACGTGACTTTTTCCAAAATATTGAACAACTTTTAATAACTTTCTTCCTAAAAAGGTTAATTTCTTCTGCACATTGATTGAATTGTTCTAAGATTTAGTGCATCATAAGATCCTACATAAAATACATTATGTGTAACATTTGCAGTTAGGTAGAGAATATGGTTAAAACATGGCTTCTTGGCCCCTCCACCAAGAGATTTTCTCTGGAGGGCCTAGGACAGGACCTGAGAAATTCTTGCTGGGGATTCTCCTCCAGAAATTCTGTTTTCTAAAGCAGCTGGGGAGGGGAGCTCGTAGAGGGGCTCTAAGATGGAAAAAACAGGAACCAAAGCCCTGACTGGCAACTCCTAGGACCTTATGTAATGGGTGGGTTGGGGGGACAGTAGTACGTAAGCTTCAGAGAAAACTCTGACTCTATGAAAATTTCCTAGGGCTATTTTCCTCATCTAGAAAAATGCATATTGTTATCTGCAGTATGCAGGGTGGGACAGGTGTTCCTCAGAATCTCCAAAGCTTGTTTTATGAAGATTATCAACACTTTTTAATTAAAAAAATCTTTCATTTATTTGTTTGGTACAGGGTCTCTCTGCACAACTCAGACTCAGACTTGTACTGATCCTCCTCTCAACCTCCCCAGCGCTGGGATTACAGACATGTGCCACCACGCCCAGTTTCGGAGGCTGGCTCTGCATGGGCTAGCTGAACCTGGGTCCTTGCGCTTGCCAGGCAGGCTCTTAGACCGCCGAGCTATCTCCCCAGCCATATTATCAAAACTCTTGATACAAGGCAGTTTATAAAATTTATTTAGCTATGCAATGTCCTTAATTGTGATGCTGTTGTTATTCACACTTTAGAAAGATCTGATGGATGGTGGTTCGATCCCCAGCTCCACAAGTAGCACCAGACCCGCCCTTAAGGCAGCCTGACATAGAAAAAAAAAAAAAAAAAACCTCTAATAGAAAGATCTGATGGTGTACTGACACTCTCCCCAAAGCTCACTGTCTGAAACCAGAGAAGGCAAGGGGGAGGGGGGCTAGCGAACCCCGCCCATCCCGAACAAACCGAAAAATGCCCACCTCTGCTCTGGAAATACTTGATCCGAGTCTGGCTGGGCTCAGCCAAGTGCAACAGCGTGGACCTGCATGAGTCCCTGCACTTGCACTTGGCTCCGCTTACATTTTAAGCTCCCTAAACTACTCATCAATCCTCCTTTCCCACGCCTGCTACCACCAGTGTGATCTCTCTCTCTCTCTCTCTCTCTCTCTCTCTCTCTCTCTCTCTCTCTCTCCACACACACACACACACACACGCGCGCGCGCGCGCGAGCACACACACACGCACACACACACACACACACACACACCCTCCTTCGATACTATGTGCGTTCCGCGCTTTCTCGGCTCAGATTTCGGAGTCTCGCTCCTCTGCCTCCTTTTGCTTCTTCCCCTTGTCGGGTATCTCCAGCAATCCCGCGGCGCCCAGGTCCATCTCTGGGCGAGGAAGGGACGCTGCCTCTGCGGGCCGCCGTGTGCCCTCGAGGTTTCCACGCTGCACCCGGGATGCCGCACCCCCGGCACCCTGGCCACTCACTGTCACCTCCCGCCCCGCTGATATTCCGCCCCTCCTCTGCTCCTTCATTTCTGAGCTTCCAGAGGTCCCCCAGCGCCTGCCTCACCTCCCTGTACCCTTCCAAAGCCTCCTCCCCTGACTTCTTTTGGCTACCAAGGGCTGAAGCTTTTCCTTCTTGGTCTGGGATTCCCACCTCCAGCTGGGTCTCCCGCCACTAAGTCCGGAGTCCAGAGCCACCCACGTGCCCAAGCCTGCCGCGTCGGGCGAGCGCAAATCCCCAGGGTCCGCGGTCCCGCACCTCTCCACCTTCCCTCTTGCAAGCCAAACCCGCACCCGCCCGCGAGCCGCGTGCGGATCGCTAGCCGCACGTGCGGGCGCCGGGCCCCGCCGCAGAGCGGGGTGTCCGCAGAGCGCAGAGCGGGCGAGCGCCGGAGCGGACGGGGGAGGGGCGGAGCGCGGCTGGGCACCTCCCGGAGCAGGGGCTGCGCTGTGGTGCGGCCCGCAGGACTGCAGTGCCACCTCTCCCGAGGAAACCCACGCGCTCACACGCCCGCGCGCGTACGCACGTGCGCACGGGGGCAGGAAGAAGGCGAGCCGAGCCTCCGAGCGCCGGGCCCTCGCCGCGATGGCATCTGCCCTCAACAGCAGCGTTCACCCGCCCGGGACTTGCTCGAGCTCCAAAGCCGACGCCCGAGCCGGCGCGGGCTGGAGAATGGACTGCGATCCGGAGATGCACGTGAAAATGTGCAAGAAGATCGCCCAGCTTACCAAGGTAAGGCTGGAGCCGCGGGCCGGCGAGCTGCGCCCTGGGCTGGGGAGCAGGGAGAGAGGGCAGCGGCGCCTCCCCTGGAGGGCCGGGCCGAATCTGTGCAAAGTTTGGCTCGGAAGCCAGGGGAGGAAAGAAGTCCGAAACCTGGGTGACTTGACCTTCCGGGGGCACCCTTCTGAAGCAGCAAGGAGCGGATCCTTGCCAAGGAAATGCGCGCAGCCTGCCTATTGAGCAGGTGGGTGTGCTTTTCCCAAGGTGGGAATATGAATCTGTGCGTGTGTGTGTGTGTGTGTGTGTGTGTGTGTGTGTGTTCGCGCGCGCGCTCTTCCCTGCCAGCGCTGCTCAAATGATCGTGCCTTGAATGTTCTGATTTCATTCAACGCCGTGCCACACAACTGGGAAGGTCATGTGAGCTCTATTTAAACACTTGATTCATTTATTCCTTCATTCAACAAATATTTGAGTCGTTTGTGGAGTGCCAGCAGCGTGTGTGGCACCGTACTAACCCTGGAAGGCAGCCCGGGGGAGTTACTATCAAACTGGCTCTAGACGTGTGCGGGAGCATAAATGAGGAAAGGGGCGGCTCACTGTGTAATTTTGGACTCGGGAAGAGTTTGGGAGCTCAGCCAGCCCGCCTCGCTGCCTCATCCAGGGCTCTGGTGGGAGCTCTCCGGGTGGTTTCTTCTTCCTGGGGACCAGCAAGAGGCTGACCGTGCTCATTATATCGGCCTGCCGCTCCACAGGTCCTTAAGGTGCCGTATCTGTAGATGGAGGGCATCCCTCCCTGTGGGCATCCCTCCTTGTGGCACCCCTCCCTGTGGGCATCCCTCTCTGTGGACATCCCTCCTTGTGGCATCCCTCTTTGTGGCATCCCTCCCTGTGGGCCTCCCTCCTTGTGGCATCCCTCCCTGTGGGCATCCCTCCCTGTGAGCATCCCTCCTTGTGGCATCCCTCCTTGTGACATCCCTCCCTGTGGGCATCCCTCCCTGTGGGCGTTCCTCTTTGTGGCATCCCTCCTAGTGGGCATCTCTCTCTGTGTTTTGTACAAGGCTTGGAGTGGTTAAACGCAGATGTTTGCTTGGGGTGTCTTAGAATAAGCTTCTAACACCAAGCCTGCCCGCGGAAGATCAGGTTCACCCATGTGCTTTCCACGGCTGGGTGAAAGATGCCCTCTCCTCACTGTCTTCCTCTCACTTCCCGCATCCCTTTTATGTGAGGTCACAGGCTCCCCTCTCCCTCATTATTTTTCCAGAAAGAATATAGCCTTGGGACAGGACATAGCCTGATGTTTTCTCTCCCCCTCCTGTTAACTTTTCCAAATTCTTTGCACACGCACAAACCTGTCTCCAAATGATGATTTCTTTAGTCAAGAGCTGGAAAAAAAGAACAGACACACCCCATCCCTGTGGCATGTGTGGCTGAAGCTCTGGATCTAGCCCACATTCTTCCATTTTAAGTAGTGGTACCAGTCAAGAATACCAGGCGCTTGGCATAATATAAAGCATCTTCTCCAAAAGAATCTGACATATTTTTGGAGAAACAAAGTTTGAACATGGAGAAGTAGGAGAGTCACCGTATCATCAGTTGCTAAGTTGATGATTTCAAATAATGAGTGCCACAGAGGTAGGAGCAGAGGAAATGTCCTTCAGAGCAAGGACAATTAGGGGAGATTCCATGAAAGAAAATGATCCCTGATGTCCTTGTGAATTTGTGGAGTCCTACTGTGTGTTGGCACTTTTCACTGTTGATGGCATAAAATTTAAGAAGATACAGCCTCAGCTCTCATGGCATGAAACATAGAAGTGGAGCACCCTAATATAATACGATAACCATTTCCTTTATTAATATTTATGATGTTCTTATAAAATGTGTCAAATGTGATGATGCATCCGTATAAAATGCAGACATGATGCCTAGTGCATGTTAGGTCTTGTTTCTTAAAGCATATTTTCCATTGCAAATCATGGCTGAATCTTATGTATTGCCTCCCTAGCATTTTCTCATGTAAACTGCCTAAATTAGAATTTTGGTTTGGGGTATAGGGGACTGAATTCTGGGCACCTCTGCCACTGAGCTACAAGCATAGCCTTTTCAATTTTTTATTGTTTTTCAGAAAAGGTCTCACTAAGTGTCCCAGAGTGGCCTTGGACTTGGGTTCTTCCCACCTTAACCTCCTCAGCAACTGGCATTATAGCAGCATGCCACCATACCCAATAGATTTTTTTTAATGCATTTAATACAGGGTCGACAGGGTCTCACTGCACAGATTGGACTCCTAGTGATCCTCCTGTTTTCAACCTCACAAGCCCTAAGATTACAGGCACGCATCACACGCCCAGTCTCAGCGCACCTGTCTCAGTGTGTCCAGGGGGAGGGGTCAGCATAGCATGTAGGGGATCGAACCCTGGTCCCTGCACCTGCCTAAGCAAGCGCTATCTGGCTGGCCCTTAGATTTGGGATTGACAAGTCACCTTTTTGCTACTGTGTATGACACATATTTTCCATTTCTGCAGTCTTTTTTTTTTTTCTTTTTGTATGTTTTAGGGAAGGGTCTACAGGGTGTTCAGGGTCTCACTGCTAGATTGGACTCATAGTGATCTGCCTGTTTACAGCCTCCCAAGAGCTGGGATTACAGGCACGCGCCACCATGCCCAGTCTCAATTGCCATCTCAGTGCGCCCTGGGGTTGGGGCCAGCATGGTAGGCCCAGGGGTTGAACCCCCAGCCCCTGTGCCTGCTCGCAGGCACTTTAATCCCCTGAGCTATTTGGGCTGCGCCTTACCACAAGTTTTGTTTTTATTGTGTTTCTAATAAAAGAACTTAATGCATGTGCATTTGTTGTGATTACTACTATATTTGGGCTTATTCTTCCATCATATTTTTCATTTATTATTCTTTCTCTTTGCTTTCTTTTTCTCCATTCCTGCCCTCTATTGGATTAGTAAAATAATTTATATTCCACTACTGATTTCCCATCTTGTCATTGCTGCCTAGAATTTTACATTTAATTTTTAAATTTAAAAGAGCTTTATAATAAAAATGAATTAAAATCATGGAAATCTTATTAATCAATTTCTCTGTTCACTATAATTTTCTCTTTTTCTTAAATCCAGAGTGTTTCTACTGGGTTCATTTTTCTTCTAGTTGAAGTCTATCTTTTACTAATTCATTCTCTAAGGGAAGGAATTGTTTGGATATTTGGTTCACATTGTTGGATGGTAGTTTATTTGGGTATAAAATTCTACTGGACAGTTTTGTTTTTCCCAGCGCACAGACAACAACTTTCTTAGTTTCCACATTTAAGTGATAACATGCCGTGTTTATCTTTCTGTGCCTGACTTACTTCACTTACCCTGTCTTCCGTTTCCTTCCCTGATGCTACAAATGAAAGGATTTCATTTTTATGGCTGAATAACAGTCAGTTGTGTAGATGCCACACTTTCATCATCTATTCGTCTGTCAATGGACACCAAGGGTGATTCCGTATCTTTGCTGTTGTGAATACATACTCATCCTCCTATTTTTCCTGTTTCTTCTCCTGAAATATCTTCATCTCTAAAAATTGGATCCAGTTTATCTCTTAAGTCCCAGTAAAAGACTTACTTCCTCTGAGAAAAGCCTTTGAAAACTCTCCCTTTCTTGTGGTTTAAAAATGTTTTGATTACTTTTTCTTATTTCTGTTTCTCCAGTCATTTGTACAATGCCTCACATGTATTAGATACTTAGTAAGCTTGTTAAATTCGATTAAAGAGTTCTTCAGAAAGGTTTAGTCAAGAGTTCATGATGCTTATCCTTAATTACAGTTGATTTGCATATGACATATAGTCTGTCTCTTAAAATAATAAACTCCTTAATTTTATTCATAATATTTTACAACTAACAGGCAATCAATATATGGTGTGATTTTTAAAATATGATGAATATTTAAATTTTAAACATGTGCTGCAGTAAAGGACGCATTGCCATTAATCCCTCTTAGAATACATCTCCTCACTTTGAGCACAGTTGTCCCAAGATTCTTGCCACTTTCTGAAGCAATTCTGAAGGTCCTCCTTTGTATATGTCTTTTCATGGCTTCCTTGATGTCCTAAATAAATTTAAAATGCTTACCTTTCATCGTCATTTTGACTTTCAGGATGAGCCAGAGGTCTCGCGGTGTCAGATCCAGTAGATAAGGTGAGTGAGGGCGCACTGCAGTGTCTGTACAAGGCCACCTGCCCATGGAATGGCAATGGGCAACAGCATTCACTATTCTTTTTTATCATACCTCAAAAAGTCACTTATGAGAGGCTGGAGAGATAGCTTGGTAGTCTAAGCGCCTGCCTGGCAAGTACAAAGACCCCAGGTTCGATCCCTGGTACTGCATGCCATGCTGCCCTGGAACCCCAGGTGCTCTGTGCCAGCCACCGAAACCAGGCGTGGTGGCACATGCCTGTAATCCCAGTGCTAGGGAGGCTGAGTCAGGAGGATTACTATTAATCTGAGTTGTGTAGCAAGACCCTGTACCAAATAAATAAACACATAAAAGATTGAAAAGGAAAAAAAAAAGATACTTATGGAAGAAGACTTCCAGAGATACTTCAGAAAGAGGCAAGAAAAGTGGGAGATGTGAGTTGGAAATGAAGGAGAATATTCTGAGGGGGGGGGTTTGTCTTTTACTATAATTATTATTATTTAAACATTCATCATATATTTCACACTACACATACTGTAGGTCTGCAAGAAAATACTAAAATCTTTAGGAAATGCACATTGAAATGTGTTTTTTAAAAAAGCCAGGTGCTGTACAAACCATTTTATTTTAACACTGAAATATAGAAAAACAGCATCAAATGGTATAAGTGATGCACAAGGCAAAATGCGAGTAAAGGAAACTCTCAGGAGGGCTGGCCAAATAGCTCAGTGGATTAAAGTGCCTGCAAGCAGGCACAGGGGCCAGGGGTTTCCTGGGCCTGCCGTGCCGCCCTGCCCCTGGGGTGTGCTGAGGTGGCAATTGAGACTGGGCGTGGTGGCGTGCCCTGTAATCCCAGCTCTTGGGAGGCTGTAAACAGGCGGATCAGTATGAGTTTGACCTAGTAGTGAGACCCTGAACACCCTGTAGACCCTTCCTTAAAAGTAAAAAAAAAAAAAAAAAATCACAGGGCCTCCTCAGTTGTAGTTTGGCTAAGACCTTTGTTTGGAAACAGTCACATCATAACATGAGAATTAATCTCAAGATGCTATAAAACCTGAAACTGCTGCATGTTCTACATATTCTCAAAACTTTTAACTTGTATTCAAACTAAGTGAGTAGTGTAGCAGTTCTGAATAGTGTATCAGTTCTGCATGGCGGGCGAGAGAAGCATCATCTGCAATTCAGGGAGGGAGAATCCAAGCTACAGAGACAGGAGCAGGTCAGCACGCTTGCCCAGCTTCCCATTAGCCTATCCTGACAGAGCTGCGACACTCAGGATCCAGAGGTCCAGTGCTGTCCAGAGGGTGGCATCTTGCCTGCTTATCCTTATGTTTTCATAGCCTCTAAACCATCTTTCCTACTTTTTTCTACATTAAAGGTGATACTTTATTAGTGAGGTTGGCTTTTTTTTTTCTTTTGTGGAACCGGGGACTGAACTCAGGTCCTTGCGCTTGCCAGGGAAGCGCTTATTCCACTGGGCAATCTCCCCGGCTCCTATTAGTGAGTTTGGGATGAGGATCTAGACCTGTGAGGCTCTTGTAAGGGGCAGAAATTATTTTACCAATGCATATACTTCACAGCCTCCAGTATTAATCTTATTGATATGAAAGTGATGGTTATCTTCAAATAGCCTCATACTTTGGTCATGTGCTTTAATTAGCTCCCTGAGGAAGTAGAACTTTATTTATGGAGGCTTCCCAAAGACTTGACAGGTCAAAAGTGAGTCCAGTTTTGAGAAATGTGCCAAAGCAAAGTGTCATAATAAAAATTAATTCTCTCATTTGGGAAATGAGCCTTACTTGAGGTTGGGATGGGGCTGCTGAATGGCTGTGTGGTATTTATCTGTAGATCTGTTCTTCCACAGGCAGCTGCTGAGGTCAAAGTCCCCCTTGGTGCTCAGTAGCACAGCCCCAATACAGGGGACTCTGTCTCCGTCCTAGAACCTTACCTGTGGAGAGGTGTTAGTGGAAGCGGTGACATTGGCTGTCAAGTGTGGAGGGAGCCAGGAGGCACAGGGTGGAGGAACAAAGGTGGAGAAACACTCCCTGAGTGTAAACCTCAGATAGTATGGAAAAAGCAGCACTGTCTCTATGTAGAGATATTTTAAAATTAATTTAAGTCTGTACTTAGAAGGCTACTTTTACTATTGAAACTAATGAATAGAAATTAAGTAAAAATCAAGATGAAGTCCCTTGAAGAGCTACTGAATTGTTTAGGGGTTTCCTATTTAGGGGGCATCAGCTAATCTGTCATCTCTTCAGAGGCGCCTTTTCTGACCTCCAAATACAGAGGGCCCAACTTTCCTCCTCTGTAATTGGGGGGGTCTTCTGTTGTGAGGTAGGTTCCTGTCATGAGGAATGTAAGTGACACATTTAACCCAGTCCTGGCATCCTCTAACCTGACAGATGGCCCATTCCCTCCCGGTCTGAGCTGAAGGCTGTTCTGTGACCCAGAACAGATGCCCACTTCCCTGGGACCGGGAGGCCAGCACAGCGTCTAGGACCATGATGGTGATGTCTGCTGCTGCGGGAGTCCTCAGCAATGGGGTGCCACTGGAGCCCTGTATTGCTGTGGTTGAAAGCTGTGGAAGTTTTATTACACCTACTCACTCCCTTTGCTTCTCTGAAAATATCCTCCTGCTTGCAGGAGCTTATTTGGGGACAGATGTGTAAGCCGTTGCCTACCAGTTCACTTTAAGGCTGTAGATTTGAAAACGGATCTGTTTTAACAAGCCCTTTTGCTTGGAATCTGTAACTCTAGTGGTGTCATCTATGGTGAAAATAAATGGTCACCTACTTGTTATGTATCCAAATTTTTCACCATGTCGGTGTCCCTTCCAGTATAGAGTGAAAACCTAAAACACGTACAAAACAATCAGAGCTCAGAATCTTCTAAAGCATCAAACTTATTTGTTTCCCAGGCCTTTCCCTTCTCTGTCACACCTAATTTGATACAAGTTTTTTCTTTAGCAACTTGCCTTTATAGTCTTTCCAAAACACTGAATCCAGTTGTCATAAGAACAGCTTTCTTTTCACATGCATATGTAACTGATGTGATTACATCATTACAGTGTAAGTACTCCTGCTGTAAACAATTGGCAGTGCGAGCAAAGAAAGACAGTACTATCCTCTCTCCTCATGGGGATGATTCATGGTGGCTTGGGGAAAGATATTCTGCTGGTTTTATACAAAAGTTGAATTAGACTCAAGTGTGCTGCTAAGCAAGAACTGTAGAAATCTCAAACAGCCTAAAGGACCAAAGAACCTTCCAGGAGGTGGGTCTTCATTTTTCAGCATTTGATTGATTCCAGTTTATCAATATTAGAATCGACACTGTGTTTCCTGTTTGCACTGTGTCCCTACACACTTGCTACCTTATTTCCTGGATTTGAGTTTCTATGTGCCTAGCTTACCTTTGTTGCAGGTAGATTCCCAAGACAGAGTTTCAGAAAGACTGGAAGAGAACAACCAAGAGACAGAAAAATCAGATGATGAGTTAGTAAGCAATCCAGGAGGCAAGACGTGTGAGGGTCGTAACCTGCTGACTTCAAAGCCTGCCTCTCTAGAAGGCACTCATTATAATTCTCTTCCCCCAGAATGCAAACACTGGAATAGTTCCTGGGGAACAACTTCTCTAGCTACAGAGAAAATGGTACATTTAGCCCAGGCTGTCTGCTCACATTCTGACTGTGTAATGGACCTGTTTGAAGTTCTGAGCTTCCAGAAAAGAAAAAGAAAAAAGGAAGCACCTGGAAAATACTTCCAGGTTGCTCTAGGTATCAGAGGAGCAAGTGCTTCTTTCCTGACTAAGCAGTCAAAAAAAAACAAAATTATCAGCAGTTGCCTCAGAGACAAGATGGTCCAAAGTCTCCTAAGACAGCTTTTTCTTAGCTGTAGAAACTTCAGGGCAAGAAGTAGAAAGATGGAATGAATGTTGGGTTCGTCACCAGGACGCACATTGGTGCCCGCCTCCTGACGCACAGTGAGTGGCCAGCAGGTGTTCCTACAGAGTTAAGCCCTGCCTGTCGAGTTCTGAAGGGTCCCTGTAGCAGCTTTCCTCTGAACCTCAGGCCTGCACTCTTTTAAAGTGTGAGTCCAAGCACTGTTTACGCTACTACTCTTTTGTGCTACTTGTGCACTTGGTGAATGCTGCTTTCTCTTGACGTTAGCTGTCGAAGAGCAAAAAATGTTCCCTGAATTTACCCCCATGAAATCCCCAGAGCCAGTAGATGCTACCTTATGGGGGAATGGGGAGCAAAAGAGTGTGCTGAGGCAATTACGCATTGAGATGAGGGGTCTTATATTATCTGGCTGCCCTAAACCTAGCGCCCAATGATCTTTTTAAGAGAAAAGTGGCATTAAATTTGATACGGAAGTCACAGAAGAGGAGGCATAGAAGAAGAGGCCAGTTGATAAGAAGACTGAGGCAGGGAATGGGGCAATACCAGACTAAGGATTGTCAAAGCAAGGGACACCTGGAGCTTCCAGACGCTGAAGGTGACAAAGAGCAGAATGTTCCCATGAGCCTCAGAGGAGAGCACACCAGCAGGCACCTTGATTTTCAAATTCTTGCCCCTGTCATAGTGAAAGAAGAAAGTTGGATTGTTTTAAACCAGCTGTGACAAACCTTTTAAAACAGTGGTAGTGAACTATGGCACGTGTGGTACATTGGGCCACTTGGATTGTTGAAAGCTCTAGAAAGTTCACCATCCTGGTTTAGTTAACACAATGACTGGGTTCAATGACAGCAGGTCACAGGCAGGAGCTCAAGGGTGAGTGCTGAGAATTTGCATTTCAAATAAGCTCCCAGGCAACCCCCCCAACACACACACCTGAGCACTTTGAGATGATCAGGGCTCTTTTCATAGTCTTCCTCGCCTTTGAACTCTCCACAGCTTTTAGCATACTGCCCCCTTTTGTCAGTGACACATAGTAGTATGAGTTGGATTACTCGGAACTGTCAAACTCTGAACTGAAGGACAATCATCTCATCTTACACTCTAAAAAAATATACCATGATACCTCCATTAAGGCCACAACACATGGGATGACAGCAAGAAAGTAAAGGCAACATTTGCTACCAAAACTTCAGCGTCTAAGGGCTCGTGAGGCATCACCGGAAATGCCAAGGGGGCAAAGATGGCAGAACTCCTCCTCAGGAAGAATTGCAGCTGCTGTGGCAAGCGGTTCCGGGTTAGAGAGGCAGGTTGGAAGGGGCTTGTGGAGCAATGAATGATGACCACTAAGGTGCTCTATGCAGGAGAGCAAAAGCGAGCAATGATACGAGTTTGGGCCCAGAGCTAACTTTCTCCAGGCAGTAAAAGAATGAAACGTTTCCCTGAGCAGTCCCCTCTCTCCTCCTGTTACGTTCAGTCTCTTAAATAGGCATTGGACTAAACACAGCTGAACGCGTTTAGCCTGCTCAGCTTACATACATATGTGTCTTGGTCGAGTTCTGCATCCTCCTGCTGATGTTGCTATGATTAGGACAACAAGCCACATTTATAGGCAACAGCAGAGTAAGGAGCATAGATAGAGCATAGATAGGAGCATAGGGGGGTGAGGAGTTGAAGCAGTAATCTGTTCGCACTTTGAATCATCCGTCTGTCTAGAGTGGTTTTGGTAAGGCCAGTGCAGTTCCAGGGAAGTGGGTAAGAACCCGCTCTGGTTTAGGTTCATTTTCCTGCCAGGGCAGTCTCTGCCCTTGAAAACCGTGCCCCTTGAACATCTGCTGCTCCTTGCACTTGCAAGCTCATTAATGGCATTTCCCCCAGAGACCCAGAAATAGCAAATTCCATTAAAAGGCTTATCATTAAATACAATGCAGCTCTTTATGTGGGAGAAGGATGGCCTCTGAGTGAGAGTCCATTAGGGCTCTGGGCTGGAAAAAATGGGTCAGCTCTCTTTTAAGGGAGAAATTAATACAGTGGGCGCTTGCCAACATCCATCTTGCAAAGCTTCTCCTGTTCCTGCTGCCAAAGCGTGCTCATCCAGACTTGCTATTCCTGTCCTCAGCCCCCTGGAGCAGAGCCCATTCGTCCCAAGGAAAACTATCAAATTATCTGGCGACAGCCTAAATAAATATTAAAGGACAGAGAAGACCCAAGTAGGCCCTGTGTTTGCGTGTGAGAGTGTGTTGGGAGGGGGTGTGAATACAGCCTATACCAAGCCACAGCAAAGCAAACACAAGCAGTAACTGCTCTCTCCTTTGGAACTCATGAGGTATTGCTCATCGACAAATCCATGAGCTGCTGTCCCCAAGGACAACTGTTATGGAGATGATTGTTCTCAGCCAAGGGGGTCAGAGTTCCAAAAGACTGTCCAGCCACTCTCCTTGTGACTTTGGCAAGCTGAAGCACCGTGCATGCAAGGACCTTGGCAGCGGAGGTTGACCAGCAAGAGAAACACTAGCACTGAGCTAAGCAGGAACTGGGAGATGAACAAGAGTAGCTATGAACACAGCGGTTGGAAGGCTTAGACAGCATGAGAGTGAGCCATGCATGTGTCTGCGGTGGGCGAGCTGGCCAGCTGTATAGTCCAGGGCAGTGAGGGCTTCCAGAAGGTGAAGCGGTTCCGAAGTCAGGGGAGCTGGCCATTGGAAGTGGGTGCTCTGTCCAAATCCATAGCATCCACTGCTGGTAGGATGTGGGCAGGGAGACCCAGCTCCACAGAAGGAGGGCATTGGCAGAGTACCAGGTTCTTAGCAAACAACAGAGTGTAAAGGGATTGTGAGACATCCAAGGAGAGTCCTGTGGGCAATTTGATGTATAGTTGTGCTCGTTTGGGTGTTTGAATCTTCAGCAAATGTCTGCTGTTCCCGTCTCCCTTTCCCACTCTATGAGCAGAGATTGTTGCGGTGTGCAGCAGCCTTGAATGAGCTCATGTAGTTCAGTGATTTCCACTTGAAGAGCTGGCCCTGAGTGGCCACTGTCCTATTGCCTGGTCCGAATGGGGCCCACTTGCATCTATGTTTGGCCTGACAGTGCACTGAGATGACCTGGGATGTGACGTCTACAGCAGATCCACCAGCTGAACTCAGCTTAGACCAGTTCAACCATGGTTAGCACAGGCAAGACACTGCACTGTGGTGACACTGCTTTGGAATCCCAGGGAAGAGAGCCTTTCAGGGAGGAGAGTTGACTGGAGGCAGGGAGTACAGAAAAGCAAGTAGATGGAGGCCTGGGATAAGAAAAGCCTAGGTCAGTGGTACCCTGAGTGTCAGTGGAGTGATGGGCCAGCATTGGGAGCGCCAGATGGTGGTATCTGTGTCGGTCTGTGTAGCTGCATAACAGAAAACCACAGACTCTGTGGCTTAAATGACATATTTATTTCTTGCCATTGTGGAAGCTGGAAGCCCAAGTTTAAGGAGAGTGCTGGTTTGGGGAAGGACATTTTTCCCGACTTGCAGACCCAACTGCAAGTCTTCCTGTGACCTTTTCCCCCAACTGTGTCTTCATATGGTTTTCCTTCTGTGTACACATTGAAAACCCACTGGAGTCTCTTCCTCTTCCAGTCTAACTGTGTGTGAGCTCTACAGTTATGACCTAATTTAACCTCAATTGCCCCCAAAGAGGCCCTGCTACCAAATGCAGTCACACCGGAGGCTGGGGCTGACACATACTTACTTGGAGGATGAGGGACCACCATGCAGTCCATCACAGCATAACAGGACTCGGTATCAGTAAGTTACCAGGTTTCTACTAGCCAGAGCGCGCTGAACTTGCAAAGCCCCCCAATCCACGTCTCTAACACACATGGCGTTCACTCTATGTACAGACTACGGCTGCTACAAGGTGAAAGTGAAATAAAAATCACTGCTGTGTCTGGGAGACTTGCCAGATGCAGAGAGTTTGCTTGATCCTGTTTGACCACATGCACCAGGTTCCATCCTCTCTCCCCCCTTGGGGGGAGTTTCTACCTCCTCGATGCTGCTCCTGGGTCCTCTGTGGGAAGGGAGGTTCTTCACCTGTACCCGCCCATGTCTGCCGGTGCTCCTGCTGCCTCCTGATTCAGGCTGCAAGGAGGAAGGCAGCTCCCCCTCTGGCTTCAGCTCTTTCAGTCGAGCTCTAAGGGTACTCCCTAGTTTTCTGTTTCCTCCTTGTTCCTGAGGTTTCTCAGCTCCTTGGCCAGACAACACACAAGGGCAGCCCTCTGAGCTATTTTTCAGCTGGCAGCAAGCCAGAGCCCAGCATTGGCTCAAGACAGGCATCTCAGCCTAAGCACTGCTATGCTTTGGGCCAGACAGTCCTGTGGTGTCAGAGCTGCCTTGCAC
This sequence comes from Octodon degus, assembly GCF_000260255.1. Lineage (NCBI taxonomy): Eukaryota > Metazoa > Chordata > Mammalia > Rodentia > Octodontidae > Octodon > Octodon degus. Next base: position 20,003,432 of record NW_004524582.1, read on the forward strand.
ATTGTAGGATGTCAGCAGCATCCATGGCCTTAACTTACTAGCACCCCTGACCCTTTCCTACTCGTGGTAACCAAGTCCAGACAGTGGTAACCAAGTCCAGACAGTGCCATCTTCCCCATCGCCAGGAGAGGGGGCGGGCTGTGCAAGCCAGCTGTTGGGAGCAGTGACCTAGGATGAGGTCTTTGGGACTGACGTTGAAAAGGCTTCAGCTTACTATAGCTGACTCAGCTGGAAACGCCAGGGTCCTCTGGAGAGGGGACTTTCTTCTAGGAAGACCAGAGGCTCTCATGCAAATATGTGGCACTGATGGCTCTTTCTGGTAATCTGAGGAAGATTGAGACTTCTATTTTCCCAAGAGATTTTTTTTTCTTTTATTCTAAGTGCTCTCAAAATTCAAAGGGCATTTTCACACCTAACTAGCAATGCCAAGCAGTGTTACATGCATAACCTGTTCCAGGAGATGAGTCTGCGTGTCTTGTTTGAGATGGGAAGAGAGAGACAGAGACAGAAATAACAGTAGGAGCAGAGGTGCGGCTCCTCCCAGAAGGCCTGAATTTATTATCTGGTGGATCTTGAACCTTTATTTCTCCAGAGCTTCAGTTCTTTATCTGCAAAGTTGATGACTCTAGTCGTGAACACCATTTCCACATCCACCCTGGGGCTTGTTCTAGACTTAGGTGAGAATTTATTATGAATTTTTAGCAAAGTCAGCATGTTGTGAGATGGTGAGATGCTCAGGGAACAAACTATGGTACAAAGGCAAGAGCCCCCCACTGCTGTTGAAGCTGTGTCACATCAGCACCCACCCCAGAGCACATGGGACCTTTGAAAGTGACTGAACAGATTCCTTAGATTCTTGACTTGACACATATGGGAACTAGTACCCATCTTGACCTGTGGAGTTGGTAGCTAAGTGACATAATGAATGGTATAAGTCACCGCTGAGGTGGTTAAAGCTTTTATTGAATGATCTTTAAGAACTTAAAGAGTTTTGGGCCGGGGAGACAGCTCAGCTGCATAAGCGCCTGCCTGGCATGCACATGGTCCTGAGTTCAATCCCTAGTACCGCAAAAGAAAAAAAAAAAAAAAAAGAACTTAAGCGCCTCGTAGTCAAGTGCTGCTTGCTGAGCTCTGATGCTTTCCAAGTGTCGCAGTCACCAGTGCTGCAAGAAAGCCGGCCTCCCCAAACCACTGCGGAGATTGTCTCTGGGACAGCAGCATTCGTTTGTGCACCATGGGACAATGTGCGTAGAAGAAGCAGGGTGGAGCAATGGGCTGATCACCAACTAGAACCTAGAGCATGGTAGGGAGGGTGGGAGGAACAGACGGCAGTCCTCTGAACACCAGAGACGTGGGTGGCACTGGCGTTCTCACTCTGCATTTAATGAAGGTTCAAGTCATATTTCCTTTGAATTCAAGTCCGTACAATGGATGTCAGACTTCCGAGAAAAGATAAACTGGATTTTAAATGCACTGCTTATGCACCTGGGTTGAGTTCTGAACCGGCCCAGAGAGGCTTGGGCACTTTTTCTCCACCCTTTCTCAACCATCTTTTATTCCCATTTGTCTGAAGCTCCATTGATGTTTTGCTCTCCCCTCCTGAAACCAGGTAAATAAAGTGGAGTGCTACGACCCAGGTGCCAGAGTTTCCTAGCTCTACAGTGCTGCAGGAAGGAGAAGTATGCCGCTGAGGTCCCTGAGCGCTGTGCGGCTGCCACTCCAGCCTCTCCCCACTAAGTGCCACTTAATGGCCTCCTCCTTGGCTGATATTTATCACTCCTTTCACTTGGCTGTGGGAACACCCTCGCTTGTGCAGTAAAGATGACAGCACAGCCTTCTGCAGACGCTTCAGGGGGCCTGAGAGGTCAAACTATATCTTCCTCTTGCTGTGGAAAAAATTGGACCTGTCACACTTCTAGAACAGATGTAAAAGCTAGGCCTGAATTATGTCCCAACAGCAGACAGCAGCTTGGCTGCTGTTCCGGGATGTAGGTGGTTAGCTACGGGGCTGGCGCTAGGATGCACAGACCCGTACTGACACAACTCCAGGCTCTCCGAACGTTCTGCTGGCACTGAATAAGGGATCACTGATGTTAAACTACAGCTAAGATTTATCACAAAACACTTGCGCATCTAAAAATATGCAGGTTATTTCCCCTTTAAGGTGGCTCTGTCTCTCTCTCTCTCTCTCTCTCTCTCTTCTCTCTCTCTGTCTCTCTCTGCCTCTGTCTCTCTCTCTCTGTCTCTCTCTCTCTGTCTCTCTCTCTGTCTCTCT
>NW_004524582.1:20005806-20021182 GCF_000260255.1 Octodon degus
ATGGAGCAAGAATATTTGCTGCTTTTAACAGCCTCTCTCTCTCTCTCTCTCTCTCTCTCTCTCTCTCTCTCTCTCTCTCTCTTTCTCTGTACTGGCAAGCAAACAATATTTAATCCTCTGTGTTCCTTGAGTGTCATCATTCCACCAGTTGAAAAGATGAGACCAGAGGGGCTCTGCCTCTGTCTCTCTCTCTCTGTCTCTCTCTCTCTGTCTCTCTCTCTGTCTCTCTGTCTCTCTCTCTCTCTCTCTCTCTCTCTCTCTTTCTCTGTACTGACAAGCAAACAATATTTAATCCTCTGTGTTCCTTGAGTGTCATCATTCCACCAGTTGAAAAGATGAGACCAGAGGGGCTCAGAGACTTCTCTGGAGTCACATGGCCAGTTAGTGACAGGAGGTCTCCTAGGAGTTTGGAGAGAGAGTGGCATTAATTGTTTGGGGTGTGTTGAGGTTGGGAGTCCGTAAGACACCCACTGCACAATGTTGAGGAGGCAAGAGAGTCAGAGTTTGAGTTATAAGTTTAGAAGAAGACATTATCAATTAAACACACACACACACACACACACACACACATTTCAAGCCCAATTCTAGAGTGTGCTGCAGAGGCTGAAAAGCTTACAACTTTCTCAGAATTCCTTGCAGCTAAATTTCTTTGTGTGATTCTGGTTGTACAAATCATGTACTTCAAAGCAAGACTTTGTTGTTATTGATAGAACACTTCTCCATGAAATGTAAAATATGCACAACATTAGAGGAAATCCTTAATACATTGAGACTGCTCAGCCTCAAAAATCACCCAAGCCTGCAAATCTTGCTTCATCTAGACTAATAACTATTACCTGCATCTGATTATTTTATAGGAATCTTACAGGTATTTCACACGTAAATATTTCAGTGTATATCTCTGAAAGATAACTTTTCTATTTATAGCCTATGGCACATCTATAGCACCATTAGCTCAATAGAAAAACAGCAGATCCCTTAGTATCACAAAATCTGATGATTGTTCATGTGTATTTACTTTTATTTTTTATTTTTGAGACAGGGTCTTGCTATGCAGTTCAGGCTGGCCTTGAGCTCATTTTTATAGCCCCCAGGCTAGTCTTGAACTTGCAGCAATCCTTTTGTCTCAACCTCTCCAGTGCTGGGATTACAGGTGTGCGCCACCATGCCTGGTTCCAGGGCCAGTACAGCATGCCAGAGTTCCATGGTCCACATGGCATGCAAGGCTGGGGATTGAACTCGGACCTTGTGCTTGCCAGATAGGTGCTTATGCCTCTGAGCTATCTCCCTAGCCTCTGTTCATGCTTAAATCATGTTTTCTTATAGTATTTTCATTACTTCATAGTTTTGTCTGATAATTTTTTAGTTTTCACATCAGGATTCAAATAAGATTGATATTTTCCAATTAGTTGATAGGTCTTTCATCTGTAACACACACACACACACACACACACACATCTAATCTTTTTTTTCTTTTGCTTATTTAAGAAATGTAGATGTCTGTAGTTTCCAGCAGTTTGGATTTTGTTGATTCTTCCTTTATGATGCCCTTTACTACATTGTTCTTTCACTTTTATTTCCTATAAACCACTAGTTACCTCAAAAAACATTAGATTGGAGTTCAAATTTTTGGCAAGAAAACACCATTGGAACTGGAGCAAACTTCCATCAGGAGGCAGGTATTGTCTGAGCTTCTTTTTTGTGACGTTGGCAGTTTTTGGAAAAGATTTCTAGACCATTACTTCTCTAGATCTTGCAAAACAATTTACGAACTACCATCCTTCATTCACAGCTAAAATATTTGAATAAAGAAAAGCTGCTTTTAAAAAAGAAAGAACTTCTGCTCGTGAACTATTTGGTTACTAGTGATACAGTTTACCCTGTAAAAGCAAAATACTTGCTTGACTGTGTTTCTTTGATTTCTTGCTTTCGAAATGATGGTTTGATTCCCTCCAAAGGGGACCAATGAGGCTTTTACTCGAGGAGGATGTGCTTATACATTTATGGATCCAGTTCATGGAATGTCTCAATTGATAGCAGTTGTTCTTTCTGGCATTCAGACTGACTGATTCTTGGATTAGGAGAATCCTCGGTAAGTGTTGGTCCTTGAATCCTTTGGCATAGCCCCAGTAGTTTCTGACAGCTCCCTCGCTTTCTCCTCCTTTGCTAAAACAAAATATTTCAGGGTCATCTTGTTCCTTTCCTGCCTCAGGATTTGAATTCAGCCATTGTCTCAGGATAGTCTCCTTTCTTGTTTTGTAGGAAATAGTAGCTTGAGGTCACAGTTTGTATGCCTGGTGTCCATTGCTGCTAGGCTACTTACCATTTCTGGGGTGTTTTAGTGAAGAAAACAATGTATTTTTAAAAACTTAAGAGCAAAAGTTCATACTGATATTTTCATTTACACACAAATTTGCTTATTTTATATCTCAATCACTTTTTCTTCACTTTGACAGTTTCAGTTTCCAAGGAAATACTGGTTTATTTCATACTATATATATAAAAAAAACCCTTGGATATAAAGTACTGTCAGCGATAATGTGATTATTGAAAATAACCTCTGTTGATAAGGGCAGGCTATGTGTTTGTGTGTGTCTATGGACTAGTCCACTGTGGCTGTGAGGGTAAAATACTATTCCAAAGATCTAAATTTTACATTTTTCAATGTGTTCCTAAATGTATATGTATGTGTGCACGTGCTGCTATTATATGTACAATATGAAGGAAAGTAGTCATTCCTTAAATCTTAATTTTTCTGACACATATTTTATAATTGGGAAAACTCCTAAACCATATATTTCCATCTTGGCCAATTATTTATTTATTTATTTATTTATTTGACTCAGGGTCTCGCTCTGCAGCGCAGACTCCTGTCTCAGCCTCCTCAGTGCTGGGATTATAAGCATGCTCCACCATGCCCAAGGTTCTGGGCCCTCTCAGTGTGCAGTACCTGGGATCAAACTCAGGACTTTGTGCTTGCCAGGCAGGCACTTGAACCACTGAGCTATCTCCCCAGCCCCATCCTGGTCAATTTCTAAATGCCTCCAAAGGGTGGCTGCACCCTAACACCCGCTTTGAGCAGCCCATCCCGGTACTTAACAAGACTTTTCTCTGAATGAATTGATTGTAGGGAATTATTAGTGAAAGAAAAACTGATTTAATTGTGTAGAAAAATCACCTTTGAGCTAAATTTAAAATAACACTGGGTTCCATGTACATATATTTTCACTTTTTTATTCAAGTAAGATGTGTGTACAGAGAAGGTTTTTTTTTTTAAAACCTTATTTTAATAAAATTTGGTCTTATAAAAACAAACTGACTCATGTATTCATAAAACACTTCTGAGATCCCTTGTGTTCTAGGGACTGGATCAGGGTTTCCTGCCCTGGTGAGCCTCATTCATGGTAAATTAGGGAACAAAAACATAAACCAGCAATTGCAAGCAGATTCTTTGGGTTATGAGGTAATAAAGACTTGTGTGGGCTGGCTGGCAGGATAGCTCAGCAGACTCAGTGCATGCTTTGGCAAGTGCAGGGACCAGAGTTCGATCCCTGGTCTAGCATGCCATGCCAGCCCCGCCCTCAGGGCGTGATGAGCCAGCGACTGAGTCCAGGTGTAATGGTGCATGCCTGGAATCCCAGTGCTGGGGAGGCTGAAAACAGGAGGATCACTATGAGTCTGAGTTCCATAGTGAGACCCTGTACCTACATAAATGAACAACAACAAAAAAGACTTGTGTGGGGTGAGTGCAGCATGAAGGAAGTGGAGTAGGTGGAGGAATGGTGAAATGATGTTAGGGCAGGGGTCCAACAGACATGAAAGGAAACTGTGCCAAAAACCCAGCTGAAAGAAAGGTTTGTGCTGTTTTGAAGACAACAATATACAATGTGTTAAGCAGTGTTACTCTCCTATTATCTTGTTTGGATTTTTTTTTCTCTTTAAAACAAAATTTAAAAAACCAGCTGCCAAAGTTGTAAGGCCATTTCAGCATTGCTAACTGCAGGATGTGCAGGAGTTAAACACTGGAGAGCAGTTAGAAGTAGCCGCTATCCTCCTGGCAGAGAGTGGAGGTTAAGAGGGGAAGCCAGTTATCAATCAAAGCATTACACTGGAGTAGGTGGTCTTCCTCTTAATCATCTGTGTGCTTTTTATTTGACCAAGTGCAGCTGTCTTGGATTCCCCCCAAGGTAGTCATCTCTCAGTTCAGAGCTTCATCTGTGATTGTCATTGTTTCTCTGACTTGGAGAAAGTATCTTTCTGTTTTTTTATCTTTGTAAAGTAGCACAGCAAAGTTTGGGTAGTGGACTGCTGCAGCGCTGAGAGGCTCCACGTATGGCCTGAGTCTGAGCCACATTTCTACCCTCAGTGCACAAAAATGAAGCCACGCTGCAGAAGGGAAGGTAGCTTGTGGACATCTCCAGAAGTTCCTTCCCACATTAACAGTGTGGCCCTCTGCGATCAATGCAAAACCCGACCCCTCTCCCATGTGCTCGGAGCATCACTGTCATCGCTGTTTCCACCCATCAAGCCGTCTACGTGGCCAGCCCTCCACTTTTGTCCTCACCACCTACCTGTGTTGCTGTCCATTTACTCACCCAGTAACTCTTGTCAGATATAGGTTCAAAACACTCTTGAAGACCCTGATTTCTGATTCTTCTGAGAGGTTGGGAGGAGTTTGGTGTTTTGAGGTAGGGTTTTGCTTTGTAATTTAGGCTAGCTTTGAACCTCACTAAGTGTCCTTGAACTCACAGCAGTCATCCTACCTCAGCCTTCTGAGTGCTGGGATTACATGTGTGAGCCTGGCTTTTAATTCTGAGTCTTGTACTACAGGCTCTTTAGAGTGTAGCAAACTAACCCCTTTATGCCCTATTCTGCCCCTTCTAAGCTATTAGCACTGTCAAACTTTAGTTCTTCCCCGTGGAAATAGAGCCCTCACTGTATACTAAAAAATTCTGTTGTTGTCCATGGCGGGTTTGGGATTCACCCCTGTGGAGGGCCCCGCTCTGTTTTCGGCCCACTACACTTCCACCTGTCTACACATGCTGCTTGGCTCCTTAGAGCCAGAATTAACTCTCTGGCCTTCCAGCCTTGGCTAAGTGCCTTCTCCAGCTGACTGGGCCTCCCCGGAGCCAAGTGTCTGCTCTGACATGACCTTTGTGAACACAGCCTTGCTGTTGGGGTGTTGAAAATAGCCAGATAGGACCTCTCTTAAGCACCATGATAAAGATTCCCATAGTAGTAGTTTTTGTTTGTCTAACGCACAACAATATTTATTTATTTATTTTTCTGTATTTAGGATAGGGTGTACAGGGTCTCACTAGATAGACTGGACTCGTGCAGTGCTGATCCCACCCCTGGGGCATGCTGAGATGGGGATTGAGACTGGGCGTGGTGGGACGTGCCTGTAATCCCAGGGCTTCAGAGGCTGAAAACAGGAAGATCACTATGAGTCCGATCTCTGTAGTGAGACCCTGTAGACCCTGTCCTAAACACATAAAAAAGAAAAAGAGCTATTCCCTAAACTTCTGACTGACACTGTATATCCCTGTCATATATCTCTAAAATAAAGTACCAGAAATGGAGACAAACCAAAGGTCCACATCACCTCCCACGACCTTTTGTCCATCGCTGACTCCGACTCCTCAGCCCCTCTCTGCTAGCTACACACATGGAGAATGTCTTTGCAGCTTTGCCACACTGTCTCTTTTTTTATGATCTGCTGAATGTCACCAAAGACAAGAAAACATATCAGCCAACCCTGCCCTACTACACAGAAGCGACTACTTAGGCTGGCCCCCCACAGCATGTTTTTAACTTTATCACAGATCAACATTTCTCAATCTAGGGGCCCAGGGTTTGCTCCCCGGGCCTGCCATGCTGGCCTCGCCCCCAGGGCATGCTGAGATGGCAATTGAGACTGGGCATGGTGGTGCACACCTGTAATCCCCGCTCTTGGGAGGCTGTAAACAGGCAGATCACTATGAGTCTGATCTAGTAGTCAGACCCTGACACCCTGTAGACTCCTTCCCTAAAATAAATAAATAAATAAATAAATAAATAAAAAATCTCAATGTTTATTGCACAGACTACCTGCATGAGAGTCATGAGGAAACCTGATGAAAAAAGACAGTCTCAGGAGCGCAACCCCCAATAAGTGAAGCTCTCCAAGGGCTGGATCTGGGTACCTGACTTTTCAGGGACTTTCTAGGGCTTCCTCTCTATACTCAATTAGTGACTGAGGTGAAGTGGTGGTTCACATCAGAGAGTTCCCAGTCTTTCAGGAAATGTTGATCACTCTTTGAAACATTGCCTGAGCTATTTACCTTATCGAACAAGATATTACCCACACAAAATTCTAATGGTGAAAACCACACAGAACACCAAATTACAGGTCCCAAATAGCTGTGGAACAAACATCTAAATACAGTGGTGCCCCACCTCATCTTAATTTGCTACCAGATTATGGAAAAGATGGCCACGGTCATGTCCCTCACCCAATGCAGAGCTCACAAACTATACCAAAATTTTTCCAAAGCTTCTGTTTGTGAGCCAAATTGTTCAGAAACAAAAGCATTCCTAAACTGAGGTACACAGTGTGCAATCTTCTTTTTTTCTCTTTGTTCCAATGGAGTTGATCTCATAGAATTTTATTTTATTTATTTATTTATTTATTTATTTATTTGCAGAACCGGGGATTGAACTCAGACCCTTGCGCTTGCCAGGGAAGCGCTTATTCTACTGAGCCATCTCCCCAGCCCCACTCATAGAATTTTAAAGACACAAATTGTTGAGCAAGGAGGGACCCCAGAGATACAGACCAGTAACCTTGATGCTGCAGAGGAAATTGACACTTGTGTTAGTTTTGGGTCCTTTTAAAATTGTAAATCAAGTTGAACTTAGATGTGTGAGAGATTTATGGAGACAAACACCTCTAAAAAGTAATAAGGGAGGGGAAAGGAGTGGACAAGAAACATCTGTTGACAATAAATGCAAATCTAACACTGTGAGGGGAGAGGAAGGGAATTCAGATTAAGTAGGAGGCACTTCAGACTAAAGTATATCTGCAAAAGGGCCTTGGCCAGGCAACGAGGATCCCTGAACGAAGATGGAATATTCAAAGAGTCTTGAGTTAGGCCGAAATAGCACAGCCTTGGTACCCCCAAAATGCTTAGTTGTTGGCTGGAAGCAGCGTTGGGGGATGCTTGCTTTTGTGTGAGTACTGAAATGAATCCCAAAGTGTGGTAGGTAGGAGCTCTCATCTGACTACACTTCCTGCTTCCGGTTCTCCTGACGGGAGATCTGAGAGCATTCCTCTGTGGCCAGCACAATGCACTGAACAGTACAATCAGTAGGAGAGAGAGGCCAAAATCGAGTCGAGAATTCTTTCTAGATGATTCTACAAGGTATAATTCCTTCAGTGGCCAGCCCTGGCTTAGCCACTGTAGGTCTAAACTGATGGATGTGGTACTAGATCTAGATCTCAATCCTCTGTGAGGTAGAGAGAGCAGGACTAACTACGCTGGTGAGAAAAGGAAGGAGAGACATGCACAGAGGCTGTCAGGTCTTTGTAAAAGGGTAAGGCGCCACAGCGCATGAGGATTCCAGTTGATCTGTGTGCTTTCTATCTCTTTAGTGAATTGCCACCTTTTCTAAAGGGCCCTCAGTCTCAGTGTTTCACTTTATATCTCACCCATAAGTCCATGCCTTTCCCTGGACCAATCAGAATACCACTTTTTAGGGGAAAAGTGATGAACACCTGCAATCCCAGATCTGGAGGTCAGAGGCAGGAGGATTGCCATGAGTTTGAGACCAGCCTGGGCAACATGAATTTAAGATCATCCTAGACTACATAGTGAAACTTTGTCTCAAAAAAGCCAGAATACCTCTTTGGATTGGTAGGCAAACATCAGAAGAAGGTATTCTCTTTTTACTAGAATAGCAAAACTCTCACAGCAAAAACTAGGATAGTTGGTGGCTTTCTCCTATTACGTAAGGATGAAGAGAAGTAGAAGTCAACAGCTATGAGAGGTGAATGGAGAGAGTCTCATGGACATACGAACTCACAGTCCTAGTCTTTGAAGTCCTGACTGGTGCCTGCAGCTCTTCCTGCTGCTCTGGTGGCTTCCTCAGGCATGGGGACTAGTGTTTTCTCTTTTACTTGGTGTAGTAGGAAATTCTAAGATGACTGACAGGTTTCTAAAATGACCAAATTCCTAGCCATTGGTCTACACACAGCTTTTTCCACTTACACAAACACTTACCTTGGTGGTGGTGTGAGAGATTTTATAATTATAACTAATTTGCTATTCTAGTCTCAAAGAAATTGACTATAGGGGGCCCAGCCCTAGCTCAGTTCTTTAAGTGGCAGCTTCCACAATGCTGGCAGCCTCAGTTTGCTGTAGTTCGATCCCCACAACACTCCAGCCATGCAAAAGTGCCCTGAAGGCATTCAAGGAGCAAAACACACACACACACACACACACACACACACACACACACACAAAAATTCCTAGAAATTGACTATAAAGGGGCTGGGGAGATGGCTCAGTAGAATAAGTGCTTGCCTGGTAAGTGCAAGGGCCTGAGTTCAATCCCTCGTTCCATAAAAAAAAGAAAGAAAAGAAAAGAAAAAAAGAAAGAAAAAAGAAATTGACTGTATGAGAGGCTCTTCAGGAGGACCTGAACTGAGCCCTTACAACTGAGTCTGGAGATTAAAGATAAAGAAACTAGATGTGAAGTGTGAGAGAAACTCAGTAAGGGATGTTAGAAGATACATTCCAAGAATGCAGGAATCCTCTGAGAGCCCAGAGAAGTCTCCTGGTGACAATTGCACAGCCATTGAGAAATAGGAAACCAGAGCCTTCAGAGAAGTACTCAGCGAGCTTCTAAATCTAGCTCAGTTTGTAGTTCATTTTAGTTACACATGAAGAAGTCCCGATTAAGCCAGTAAGAACTGAGCCTCACTTTTACTGCCCCATGAAAGCTCTAGATTCCTCTTCACTGTTTTTCTTGGCTATAAATCTGTTTACAGTGGTTTCTGTCAGTTATCTGGTATGATGAAAGTGCAAGTGCAAAATGGCTCTTGGCACCAAGAGAGTGGGGCTGGAATGGACAGACCTGGGGAAAATGGCTGACAGGAAATGGTGTCTGGGTACCACAAGGGGAAAGGTCTCCTTTCTAATCCCTTTGGATGCCCTGTTCTAACACAGCAGCCAGAATGATCTTTCTACGATGTAAAACAGATCCTGTTCCCCTCTCAGAGCTCTCACAGGGGTGTGCTGAAGCTCACCAGTCACCCAAGAGGCCTCCTCAACCTGGCCTGTCCCCTCTCTGCTCTCATACTTCCTCAGCCCCACCCACACTGGCCTCCTTGTGAGGCAATCAGCCCCATAGGCTTCCTCATACCTTTAGGTCTTACTTTTTTTTTTTTTTTTTCTTTCGGTAGTTTTTTCTTATTCACTGAGAATACTTAATGTGGTGTCTAACATTCCAGCAAAATGTTAAGTACACAGTTTATTACTGTTGATTATATGTACAGCATTGTACCACAGACCCCTAGGGTCCTACTTTGCTCAAGGGAAACTTTTATATCCATTATGAAAGTTCTCATTTCTCCCTTTCCCCAGCCCCCTGGTAACTACCAAGTTTGACTTTATGAATGTACCTAGTTTAGATTCTTCAGATAAGTGGAAGTATGTGGTACTTTTCTGAGATTGGCTTATTTCATTCGGCAGGATGTCCTCCGGGTTCACTCCTGTCACCAAGGGCTTGGCTCTTGGGTCCTGGCATTAAGTCCTTGTCCTTCAGGTATCCTAGTGCTCACTCTTCGTTTTTCCCGGATCTTCACTCAGAGGTTACTTTCTCACTGAAGCTGCTCTTAACTACATGACCCCATCCCCTGAAACACCCCTTCCTTCATTCATTCTTTCTTATTTTCTTGGTACCAGGGATCGAACTCAGGACCTCACATTTGCCAGGCAGGTGCTTATGCTACTGAGCTATTGTCCTGGCCTTCATTCTTTTCTTTAACATTTACAGCTAGCTGGCAGATTATTTCTTCTTATTTAACATTTATTTATTTTCTGACCCTCCTGCTAGAATGTTAGCTCATGCACACAGGGGCTCAGGTTTGTCTTTAGCCTGCCGCATCTCCAGAACTGAGAACAGTGCCTGGCACAAAGCGGGCACCCAGTAAATATTTGCTGCAAGACTGATCAAAAGGGGATCTGTGCATAGGGATAAATGCATGCTATTTCCTAAGGGTTGCTACTTACTTGATGCAAAAAATTGGTGGTAGGTATTTATAGTTGTAGAAAACAGTGAGAGGTTCTTCTTCTTACTTCATTACAAGAATGCAGGGTGAGAGACAGTGAGGTTCTGTCGCTTGCCTGTGTGCAGAGCTGACAGTGCAGGCCACTATGATGAAAGAAGTATGTGATGTAAAGCTTGGATTCCCCTGGCAGGGCTTTCTGATACGGAGCACCTGGGGGCCTGGAGGTTGGCTCTCGCTGACAGTTCTCTCTTACACATATGAAGCAAGCATAACCACAAAAGTACTCACTCATCTCAGCTGGCCCGCTTCTTACTGGGCAGCTGCTGCCCTTCCTTGTCTGTCTATTGTGACCCGAACAGTGAGGCCAGCAACAGGTGAGATCGTGTATTTTAGTTCAGAAGTGTAAACAACGGTCCAACTGGGTCTTAAAATCTCTGGTGAAACATCCCTCGTGTCCCCTGCCCCCAGTACTCTGCTAGAAATACCTATTTGTGCTTTACATATGTAGGCAGCATATTCACTGCTATCGATTGCCCTTGTGGGAATTGCCCGGTGTGGGCCGTGTATAATTCACGAGATATATTTTATGTGCCAGAAAATCCGGTAGGGCACAGGAGATTAAAAAAGCAAGGAAGACAAAGGGCTTTTCCATTGCTTAGGATTAGGTTTGAGTACAGAAAACCGCCAAAATAATAGCAAAGTAAATAAATGAGAATTTTCTTCTCTCATATAAAAGAAGTCTAGAGGGAGACAGATTAAGGCTGGTTACAATATCCTTGGTGTCAAGCACCAGGCTCTTTTGGTCTTTATGTTTTTCCATGCTGTGCTGATTGGAGCTCTTTGCCCAGCTATCCACTGGCTGGCCAATCTCATGCCTTTCAGAACCTAGAAGAATGAATGTCTGTGGTGTCATGCTGGTGTGACAAATGTCGTTATCTTCTACCCTGGACAGAGCTGGGAACTCTGGAGGTAGAAGTTTATGTTTCTCCACAGTGGGAGCAGGACTCGAGGTTCTCCTGCCTGGATGGACAACTCCACCCAGGGTTGCTGAGGAGGGGGCAGGGGCTAGTCAAGTCTGCACGGGGAAAAAGCACCAGAATCAAGTGCCGCCTGGCCTCCAAGAATGAGATGGTACAGTTTCCATTCTGCACCGCACACTCAAGCCCTGCGCCTTCATTCAGAGCACAGGGCCTTCCGGCCCAGGGCCCTCGGTAGCAGGGGAAAGAACTAAGATTTCAGAGCCAGACAAATTTGGATTCATGGCCCAGTTCTCTCACTAGCTGTGTGGCCTGTGGCAAACTATTTATTCCTCTTTGTTTCTCAGTGTACTCATCTGTAAAGCAAAAATAATACCCATTATTATGTTATTAATATTGCTATTATCATTATTCAGTAATATGACAGCAAATGCCTACCTTTTATGGAGACACCCTTGCTGGTATAAAATAAGCATTAGAGGCACTGAGGATGGTGGTGACAGTGAGGGTGGCCATGCTCATGATCCCTGGTACCAGCATCTGAGTGCTGGCTGCGGCGAGCACGGATCTCACTTTCCTACTCGCATCTCTCCTACTCACCTGCCAAGCCTACCAGCAGCAGGCCTTCTCTATGTAGTGGGAAGCAAGACTGTCATTCACTCAGGCTTCACATTCTTCCAACTCTCAGAGTGGACAAGCAGGAGAAAGCTTCTCCCCTGCCTCAGTGAATGAGTCAGGTGCCCATCCTGTGCTGGGGTGGGGTGAGATGGGTGGGATAGGAAGGGATCGGATAGGGTGGGATGGGGTGGGAAGGGATGGGATCAGATGGGTGGGGTGGGATGGAACAACTACCCATGTGGCCAGGGACAGGGATTTACTGGGTGCAATGGTATGTGGATTATGCTTCTGAGAAATAAATAGCTATTGCTTTCTATTCAGCTGTTATAACACTTTAGGTGATCTCCTGGTTAATCCTTTGTATCTATTTGCTGCTAAATTAAAGCCTCCTAGGGACTAGCCCCTGGCATAGTATTTGATGAAGGAAGGCCTTTTATAAGTGGATGTCCTTGGATTAGAACTGGCTAACTTCTGAATGGGAGACAGATCAGAGAGCAACAGATTCTACAGATCACTCCACAAGAGCTGGAGAGGCCTTTCCTGGGAGCCTGGCGGGCTCCCATGCCAAGATATTGAGGGAGCCTTTATGTCTTTCAGGAAGGACTTTGGGGTTCAGAAAAAGAAATACTGAAAATCAGGAGAAAAACTCAGTCTCTTTCATGCAAGCTAGTGACTGTAGAAACCAGTCAACATTGGGAGAGAAAGCTATCCGGTTTATGGGACGAGCAAGTTGATCTTAGTGATACCTTGTTCACTTTTAAATTCCGAGGAGCATACTTCTTTGTCCTTTTGACATTTAATCCGCTCCCTTTGAACCTCTGCTCCTACTCTCTGAGCAATGTTATAAACAGGTATCTTTTAAAATAATTTTTATTGAGAAACAAATAGCAATGAGACAGTTTCAAAACCGATTATAGCAGGACAGTTTCAATAATTAATACATTGCATATTGTTGTCTTCTTAGTGCTTATTCATAGTACAAGATGCAGACATGATGTCCTGTCCACAAACAGTATTAGAACAAATCTTTCTATTCATTGAATTAAGAGAAAGTAGCTCTGTATATATCCTATTTTGAATATACAAATACAAAATGGTCCTTCATTTGTATCCCCTTTTTTCGTTTAGTTTTGTCACAGATGGGTATTCCATTGTCATTTAAATATTGTAGGTGTGTGAATTCAGCAAAATATTCCAATAGTCCAGTAGTCCGTAATAGCAGTGGGTTATCCGAGGACTGGCAATGTCAGAAGTTGTTGATCTGAACCTGACTCATCCACATGGCTGACACTGATAAAGGATCTACAAATTGCGGTACAGGGTTTCAGGATAAATCCTGAGGGGATTTGACTGACCTTGGCAGATACAAAAGTTACATTTCTTGATATATAAACAGGTATTTTTTTTTAATGTCACTGTTTTTATCTGACACAACTTAGATATTTCGTGATTTCCTTTTGCACTTACTTTAAATACTCAATTAAAAAAACATTAAATTGAAAACCAAAGAACACACTGTATGTTCAGTTCTTCCATCGTGAGATGAAGGATCCTGGCAAAATTGCTTAGACTCTCTGAGCCTCAACTCTTGCTTTTACACACACAGCTAGGGGAAACTGGGTGACTCTCATTTTAAAAATCCAACTTTAGGGTTGGCCAAATGGCTCAGTGGATTAAAGCACCCGTCCAGGGGCTGGGAGGGAGTTCGGTCCTCTGGCTTGCAATGCTGGCCCTGCCCTCAGAGCGCACTAAGTCATCATGAGACTGGGTGTGCCCGTGGGTGGCGCATGCCTGTAATCCCAGCACTTGGGAGGCTGTAAACAGGAGGATCACTACAAGTCCCATCTATACAGTGAGACCCTGTACACCCTGTACACCCTGTCCTAAATACAAAAATTTAAAAAAAATTAAAAATCCAACTTTAACTTCCTAAGGCACTGGCGTAGAAAACAGTTTCATTTTCTCCCTTTTCTCTTTTTAATAGCTGAACCATCCTTTAGCTCTTGCTTGACATGCAGCAGCCTAGCCAGAGGTGGCATTTCCTGATCTTCTTGGGATCGAGATGTGGCCAGGGGATTAAATGTAGGCCAGGGAGGGAGCAGAGGTGAGCCTGTAGGCCCCTCCCAGCCAAAACGCAGGCTGCCCACCCTGAACCCCTATGACTGCCCCTTCTTGCCAGATGGGAATGGTGACAGCCACGTCAGGGCCTTACACACACACGACAGAAGCTACAGGTTAAAAGTTGGTGAAAGGTAAAGATGGCAGAGCTGAGTAGCCACGAGTCACTTCGGACCACCTGTACCCTTGGCACTGTTTTGGGAAAGAAAATATTCCACCTGACTGGACTTGACCCTCCATATTGTGGAGAATGTTTTTATAGCACTTCTAGCCTGCACACCACCAATTATGGAATTAGGATTCACTTTTACTTCAGATCTCACCAGCCACAGAATTAAGAGGCACTTATACTTAAGATTCTGTCAACCACAGAATTATATTCAGTTTTATTTCTGTGGCACCTACGTAGTGGTTACATAGGGTTAAGAACACAGGAACTGGAATCGGAACACAAAAGAAGCCTGACTTGGCTGCTCTGCAGGCTGCCACCTCAGGCCTGTTACCCTCTTTTGTTGGGTGCCGTATCTTCCTGTAAGTGATAAGCCTTACCTGCTGGGAGGGCTACAAGGATTGATCCGTGAAGAAAGACTAGGAAGTTGTGACTGAAGTGCCTTACCAATCCTCAGGAAATAGTAGTTGCTAGTATAATAACTGACACCATTACCATGCTCATCATCCCTGTTATCATCTATTTATGCCTTGTAAAGCTGATCTGCTAAGCATCCCAGAGTTGGGAAGCCCAGCACGAGCACTCGCCTGCCCTGGATCTATTCAGCTCAGTGTGGTCTGTGATCTAGAGAGACCTGCTGCTTCCACCTGCATCCCGGCTGCAGTGCCATCTGCAGAGGGGTGGAGGGTGCTGTCTCTGGGCCCGTGGCATCCTCTCAGGAGCCGGAACACCAGAAACGAGTTGGGAGCAAAAGGAAAAATGAAGGCTGGAAGAGGATGGTTTCTTTTTCATAACTGTCTTCCGTATATTTTCTTCCTGATTATGAAAAAGTGCTAATGGCAAGAGCCTAAGGAAGAAGCCTAAAAGTTACTACTGATGTGAAAATCTTTTTGTTTTATTTAAATGTAATAAAGCATCACAGTTAGTTACTTCAGCGTCTTAAAATAGTTTTAAGTTGTTCTTTCCTTTTATTATTTTTTTGTTTTAATATGCTTTTTTTCCCATAATTTTATTGAGAAACAAATAGCAATGAGACAGTTTCAAATCAAATTGGTAGGACAGTTTCAATAATCAACACATTGCATACATTCTTCCTAGTGGTTAATTGCTGTACAAGATGCGGACATGATATCCTATTTACAAACACTATTAAAACAAATCCCTCTATTCATTAAGGGAATGTAACTATATATCTATCCTAACCATTTTGAATACACAGAT
>NW_004524582.1:20021631-20109260 GCF_000260255.1 Octodon degus
TTATTGGTGGAACCAGGGATTGAACTCAGGCCTCTGTGCTTGCCAGGGAAACACTTACTTTACTGAGCCATCTCCCTGGCCCCAAACTATCTCTCCAGGACCTTTTATTATTTTTAACTGATCTCATAATGTATTTGTTGTATGGGGTTAGAAAATGCAACAAAGGAATAAGTTTACATTCCAACTTTCTATGACCCCAGACACAGCTGTTGCTGACATGCTGAGCTCCTGCTTGGAGCCTCCTGTCGCCTTCCTCTGGCTCCCAGGGCAGCATTGACTCCCCTCCTCACCTCTGCTCACACCATTTCCCTTGTCTCCTCCTTCCTGCTGCCCCCTGGGTCCCATCCTCCTTGTGCTTTAGGACACCATGGCACCTGCACAGACCCTCCCAGAGAGGGAGCCTGCAAGTCCTGACCACTTCTAGCCTTCACTGTCACATGGCCTCGCTGGATGCCTAAACCCACAGAAGGCAAAACTTAAAGAGCTCCTGGCCCAGCATGTCCCCAGGTGCATTGAAAGGGCCATTAGTTGGTGTTATGACAACGGCAACCACAGAAGGAGTCAGGGGTCAACTTCTAGGTGAAGACAAATACCTTTATAACAGCCTCTCAAACACTGCCCAAGTGCATTTGACCACGAACAGCACCCTTTGGCACATCCATTCAGTTTCACTTACCCATTCCATCAGGAAAGGAAATGTCATCTGTGCAGAGGGCTTAAGGGACCTGCCGAAGGCACAGCACTGGAGAGGGACATAGCAGACCTTCACCTGGGATAGTTCTAATTTCCTCTGGGATACTGGCCATGTAACTAGCTTCGCTATTCAAACTATGTGATTGAGGTAGGTCAATCCCATTCTTCTTGCTGTGGCTCCCACCTGACCTAGAATTACCCAAGGAGCATATTCTATCTCACTGGCCACAGGGATCAATCAGCATTAGGCCCAGGCCCCTGCTCAGGTGGTGTTATGGTTTATGTCTAGGTATCCCCCCAAAGCCTCATGCAGTCATGAGGCAGCTCCTAGAGTTTGTGATTATTCAGGATCCAGTGCTGGGACTGTGTGTGTGAGTACTCCACCTGCCCTGGGGCAGACAGCCTGAATACAATATAAGGCAGGGAAATAGACTTGCTAGGTGCTGCAGCTGCTGCTCCTCCCTTTGCTCTTTGCTGTTTTCTGCCTGCATAAACTGCTGCCTTCTTCCATGTGCGCTCTGCCTTCAAGCCAGCCGAGTATGGACTGAAACCTCCGCTAACTGTGAGCTAAATCAACCTCTTCTTCCTTAGTTCTGGGTGTTGGGTGTTTTGTCCTGCAATGAGAGACAGGTGGAGAGAGTTAGCTTTGAGCCCTTTGTTGCAGCTGTTGGCAGAGACGAGCTCTCTTTCCTAGGCTCTGCTGTACTTAATCCTGCAGCTTCCTGTGGCATTTTGTCAGAAGTCTACCAGGGAATAAAGCATCCATAGGTAAGCCCAAGCTATGAGACGGCAAGAGATAGAATCAAGACAACACCCTTAGGAGCCTGTAGCTGCTGCCAGCGCTGGCTGTGGGCTTTCCAGATACAGGTACCAATGAGTTTCCTTTAGCCCAATGATTTAAAAGAGATTTCACCTATTTTTACTAGGCAGGAAGGATCTGGCCAAGACATGTTGTGAAAGTGTTATTTCATAACCCTGGACTTTTTTTCCTTTTCAAAAGCAAGGAAAGGACCTTCTGGCTAAGTGCCATTTTCTACTCTGGTACCGACAGATTTCTTAAAATTGGCTAAGGGAACTCCTTCAAGAGGAAGAGGCCCATCACTGCTTGTGAAAATGGCCATGGTTTGACCCTTTACTAGCCAGCCCCACCTTGGCAGCCTCCCAGTCTTTGCCCTCAGTATGTGCTAACTGGAGTTTGTGTAACCTCACACATGCTGCTGGCTTCAAACAGAGCGAAAGGAGCTCTGAAGTCTGGACTTGATGCATGTGTCATGCTCATTGAATTTTTCTTGAAGAGTAGTTAGTCTGAACAGCTTTCTGCTTTGTTGTCAGGGATGTCTAAACATGCCGAATTGCATTTTTTTCACCACCTGGGAGTAGTAAGTACATGCCTTTCCTTTTCTCTCTATGTCCACTTTCTGCCATTCAGAATTTTTCATTCAGCTCTTCATCACTTATTCATTCATTCATTCATTCATTCATTCACTTACTGTTGAATTCTGGGCCATGGGTTCTGTAAGCTGATGGACGAGGGCACAGTGGTGGGGGGCAAAACTCCCTCCTAGTGCTCTCATCGGGGACCTGCAGTGCACCTGCTCTATGTGGCTCAGTGATGGACATTTGGATGACAGGTGAGTAATTCATGGCTCAGCCTCACAAAGCCAGCACACTCTGCCCCGTGGATCCCCATGGACCATGTCCTGCCCCAGAGGTGTTAGGGCAGGTGACGGTGAGGAGCCTTCAAAGAGTATTGAGCAAGACTGTCTTAGACTCAACACCTTGATTTAGAAGGAACACTCTAGAGGAGGAGGGGATAAAAGAGTCATGAAGTAAGAAATTCATAACAAGGGTGGTTTGGAGAAAATGATTCCAGAAATTTCTAGGCAATGTAGACAACAGGCTTGCTTTCAGCTTTACAAGAACTAAATACTCTTGCTGTTGGGATCATTCCCACAAGAGGCTTATGTCAGGGGACAGTCAAGAGTCCTTTCTAGAATGATGGAGTAGCTACAGCCACCATGGGTTCCATTATGTGTCTGTGGCCTGTGTGAGGGGGCACCCTTCATTACATCCACAGCAGCAAGACTCAAACCTTTCTCCTCCCCAGAACTAGCACCCTTAATGCAAAACACAACACAGTACAATAATCAGGCTGCTCAGACCCACACAGAATAACTTTTATTGCTCACCAGCTGCATGGAGACAGCACAACTCAGGCCAAACCCTCTAGGAGATGGACCTCAGGGCTTGTTTTGTCCTCAGGGCTTGTCAGGATCTTTTGTCCTTCCAAGGCTTGCATCTCAGACTTAGGCACTTGTGGATTGACTGATGAAGAACATTCAGATAGTATAGTCCCTAACTTTAAAGAATAATTAGATTTCTTCCAGTTTATAGTTGAGGTACACACCCATCACAGAAAAATTAAAGAAAGCACAAGCACAAAAATTAAAAGGAAAGGAAAGGGGCGGGGAAGATGGCTCCATAGAATAAGCAAGCGCAAGGGCCTGAGTTCAATCCCTAGTGCTGAAAAAAAAAAAAAAAAAAAAAGTAGAGGAAAAATTCATCATCCTTAATCTTACCATCTGAGGATACCCTGGTTGTATTTTGGTATTCTCTTGACACTTTTCTTTGATAATGTGTTTTCATGTGTACCTAAGCATGTATATGAAATTTTAAAACAAACTTGAAACTGGTTGCATCATCTGTTTAATATGATTTTCATCATGGCCTGCTCTTTATGTTGGAGGCTTTTGCCATGATGGCCTTTCATGGGTTGTGTATTCCTCCAGATTGTCATAGTAATAGAAGTCAGAGACAAAATGATGGATGGGTCATAAACTTGATCTCATATTACACTTGCATTTCTGGGGTATACCACAAGTGACCATGAACGATGGACTAAAGCACCTGCTTAGGCAAGCTTAGGTAAGCACAAGGACCATGGTTCAATCCTCGGCACCACATACTGCACCATCCCCACCTTCAGGGCAGGCTGAGCTGGCCACAGAGTCTGAGTATGGTGGCACATGTCTATAATCCCAGCACTGAGGAGGCTGAAAACAGGAGAATTACTATGAGTCTGAGCTGTGTAGTGAGACCCTGTAACAACTAAATACATTAAAAAAAAACAAACTATTCCATCACCCATAAATCAGAAAATCTGACAGGGTATGTAGCACATCTCCCTGCTGCTGAACTTGAGGCCATGTGTAGTTAGAGTATAGCAATTCAATTATGCCTGGGGAATAACTTGTAAACATGACCAGAGTATCATAGATGGATGTTTGGGTTTAGTTAAGATGTTGTTTGGACAAGGATATTTAGCTTGGAAAATGCTGCTTATCCCAGAATTTTGCAGAAGGTACAATCAGTGAGTTGGATAATGTTTAAAGTGATTTTTCTCCCCAGAGAATGATAGAAAAACTAAAATTTGTGTAGAATGAGTATTTAATACATTTATTTTTATCATCCTGTGGGATTTATCTTGTAAAGTTGCTTTGTAAACTAGAAAAATGCTATGTCAAAATAACAGCAGCAAAATAACTCATTATTGTATCACTTATATGGAAAATATTGATATGCATATCTATATTGCTATGCATGTTGTTATGGTTTGTGTCTCGTTGTCCCCCCAAAGCCTCATGTAGTCATGGGGTGAGGACTTCTAGAGTTTGTGTTAACTCATGATCCACTGGGATTATGTGGGATCCAAGGCTGGGATTATGGGTTTTAGTACTGCTGGGATTACCCATAGGTGGGTAAATACTGGGAAATACCCATAGGTGTGAGTACTTCCCCTACCCTGGGGCAGGTAATTTGCATTACAATGTAAGGTGGGAAGAGAAGCTAGCTGCTTGAGCTGCTGCTACCCCTCCCTTGCACTCTTGCTCTTTGCCGCCACCATGAAAGGTTGCTTTCTGCTCTGGGCTGCTCTGCGTTGGACCCAGCTGAGTATGGACTGAAACCTCCTGTAACTGTGAGCTAAATAAACCTTTCCTTCCTTCATTTTGAGTGTCAGGTATTTGTCCCAGCAACGAGAGAAGAGTAACTAAGACACATGTAAAGCCTGCTTTCACAATTTAAATATGCAGATTTTGATCTAAGCAGGTGAACTGGAAAGGCTTCAATGTCTACATTCATATAGTTCTGTTTCTGTTCATGTGGTTAACAATCTTGATGTTCTTACCTGGATTACTTCTCTTTCAAAATATTTCCTGGGAAATATATTAGGATTTCTTTTTATTCATAAAAGAAGTATTACTCACATACTTGCATATCTGTTGACTAGGTTGGCCAGCCAGGGAAGCTTTCCACAAGCACTAAGCAACTTGAGATTTGAGAAAGACAAGATTGTCTCTTCTCGGGTCCCACACTGTTGTGGTTTATACCTACGAGTCTTGTGCAATCATAGGTGGGGCTCATGGAAGGTGACTGGATCACAGGGGCATCAGAAATGACATGGTGTTAGGAAGCAGGGTCTGGTGAGAAGAGATGGGCCACTGCAGGCAGACCCAGAAGGTTTCTTTTTCTCCTTTGACTCCTGCACACCAGGCCTGCCATGAGCAACTCTCCTCTAACCCCTCTCCCTGCTGTTCTGCCTTCTAAGGAAAGTGTAGCCTACTGATTATGGGCTGAAAGATGAGCCAGAATAAGCTTTTCCTCCTTCACATTTCAAGTACTGCGTACTTGGTCCCCATGAAAAAGTGACAGAGACATGCATCTTCTGCAGCTTGGGGAACCCGGTAGGAGGAGGACAGGCCTGTGGCAGTGTGTGAGTGTTGGAGGGAGCTGAGGAAGAAGCTTCCTGGGCAAGTGCATTCACTTTTTAGCTGAGTCTCAGCCTACAGTGGTGTGGAGGCGGCTGGGTTTCAATTACTTCAAAGCTGACGCCTCACGGTTCAGCACCACGGGCAGTGAGGCACCTAGCAACAGCTCTCCGATGGGCGATGATGGGATTTTAATTAGCATCTTGGATCTATCTAAAAATCCCTTGTAAGTTTATTTGCTTGAAGAAGCACAGATTGGCCTCGGCCCTGTTCCAGCCTGTTTCCATAAAGGAAGGGGCAGCAATCACACGACCTGTGTTCTTCTGGGCCTGTTAGCCCCCAGTTCAAGACTTCCTTCTGGAAGTTTAGTCCTCTTCTCTGAGTTGGTACTTGGGAAATTAAAGCTCCTGTCTGGGTGCAGAGATGAGTCAGAAGCACCGTCCTGTGTCCCAGGATGATGTGCTTTTCAGTTCCCATGCTGTGACCAGCACTCAGCTGACGAGACAGGGCTCCCTCTAGACTCCTGCCTGCCTCCAACCACACCCAAATCACTGCCCTGCTGCTCTTCCTTATCCTCATCTCTTGGGCCTGAGCTCAATTCCTGTACCCTTTTTGAATTCAGCTTTCCCTGTGCCCTAATTCTGCTTTCTTCTCCCATTGTATCCAGACTGCCATTGGGACAGAGATTCAAAAGAGAATAAAAAGGAGAGTTTTAGGTCCCACAATTCCCAAAAGGTTAAGTCTTGAGGGAACACAGCGCTGTATGTACTGTACACCCAAAGTACGCATCCAAAGTACGCTCCTGCAGCTGAAAATTAAAAATGCGACCCTGGGTGGCACCCAGACCTGCCATGGCAGCACCTGTGGGGTGAGGCATGGGAGTCCACACCGTCACCATGGCTTCATCAACCCAACAAACCCCAAGGTCCTTAACACAGGTGCTGGACCCTGTGTGCACAGCATGGTGTCACACTGTCCTCCCTCTGCTGATGCTGCCTTTTAGCTGGGGTTGGCCCAGGAGCACTTCCTTTGTGTGTTTCTTCACAGTCTCCACTGAATGCTGTATTAGTCAACTTCCTGTTGCGGGGACAAAATACCTAACACCTGGAATTTAAAGGAAAAAAAGGCTTATTTTGGCTAATGGTTTTAGAGGATTCAGTCCATGGTTGATTGGTTCCAAGACAGAAACAATATGGCAGAAGGGCACAGCGGAGGAAAGCTGCTCAAACCATGTACTTAGAAAGCAGAGAGAGAGGAGGAAGGAGCCAGGGACAAGAAGACACCCTTCCAGGTCATACCCCCAGAAGCCCACCTCTTTAACTAGGCCTCACCTCGGAATGCTAAGACTGTAGGGGAGCATTTTAGCTCCAAGCCTTAACACACGCTTGGTGCTCCCTCCTGCAGTTGATCTCTCTTCCTTGCCTTCCCGGTTGACAGTTGATCCTCTTTCCAAACCCACCTCAAGCTTCTTCTGCACTCTGATGCCTCTTCTGCCACGATGAAGTAACGTTTCATCCATTCAATAAACATTTACAAAATCTTTCCCACAGTCTGTGTTCTAGTAATGAACTAAGCAGACAAAATTTCCCACTGGAATAAAGCTCATATTCCAGAGTAGAAAAGCAAGTGAAATTGCCAGAGCATATGTTAATTCTATGTTTGATTTTTTTTTTTTTTAAAAACCATCTGTTGTTTTCAACCATCACTGCATCATTTTGTATTGCCCCAAGCCATACGCAAGGGCTCCGATTTCTCCACATCCATGCCAACATCTCTCTCTCTCTCTCTCTCTCTCTCTCTCTCTCTCTCTCTCTCTCTCGTAAGTGGAGAACACTTAGTGAAATTAGGACATATGAGTCTGATGTTCAGATAACAGTGTATAGAGGAGCCAGAGAGATAGCTCAGTGGCACAAATGCCTGCCTCACAAGTGCAAGGTCCTGAGTTTGATTCCCAGTACCAAAAAAAAAGTCTATGGAGAGCTCTTCCCCATTCTTGTCATGGCCCAGAAAGTTATATTCGTAATCCCATTGAAAAGTTATTGGAATTCCAATGAATTAATTCCAATCTACCACTTCCAGTTCAATCCATGGCAAGAATAAAAACACTGAGGCATATTCGTAGTTATGGGGAGCCAGTGGGTCCTTCTAACTGCAATGATGGAAATTGGAACAAAGGGCTCCAGCCAGGGACAAACCCAGATTTTATTGATCCATGAAGAAGGGTGTGGCTTGAGGATGAGTGACTGTGAGAATGGCAGGAAGCAGGTGATCTGGGCTGGCCAGGGGGCCTGAAATCACCTGTGCAATATGAGGAGAGAAGGATCAGCAGAGTCATCTGCCTGACACAACTGAGATAGTATCTAATGTTTGGGGGTTGGTGCTTCAGCTCTGATGTATAATCATTTATGCCCTGGGAAGTCATAGCCTCTTATCTCAAGGTTCCATCCTAGCTGATGGCATGGAACATAGTTCTTCATCTCACCTTGGCTCTTGTATGTTTTGGGGGGACCTAGAGGGTGGAGTGACACTGCCCTGTCACCTTGCTTCAGACTACCATCAACACCTCAGCTGGACCGATTTGTGTTGCTTAAAGCCAATTGAGGGATAAGGAGAAGTCTTAGCCAGCTCTGCACATATCGACACATGGAAATAGGGCCAGGCTTAGCTAAAGTGGAGGCAGTTGCTCCTCTGTAAGAGTCATCCGAGTGTTCCTCCACAACAGTCCAAAATGAACACATAAATTTGGGAGTCATTGTAAGGGGACATATGTACACTCATGAGAATAGAATGCTTGTGGAGAACAGAAATAGTCTGTGACTTAAGCTCTGGGGCATCTCATTACTTAGGATGGGGAAGAAGAAGAGCTAAACAGCTACAGAGAATAAGACGATATGGCCAGTGGTCAATAGAAAGGTATTGTATCCTGGAAGATGAATGAATGACATTTCAAGGGGTAGGGAATATTTTACGAGGCCAAATACTGCCAAAGAGTGGACTGGGAGAAACTTAGCTATCGTTTTAACATGGAGGTCATCAATGCCATTGATGAGCTGTTTGGTTGGACCAGTTGGAGTGAAATCCTAATTGGAGAAAGTGCAAAACAGAAGAGATGAGAAACTGGTGACAATGGGAATAAACAAAGTGGTTGAGTGTTCTATAAAAGAGTGAAGAAAAGTGGAGGACATAGGATCAAACTAAGGACTTTTATTAATGATAAAAACTGAAGCATGTGTACGTGTTGATGGGATCGGTCCACTAATGATGATACAGGAGAAAAGAGAATTCTTGGGGCAATGTAATCCTTTCTTCCCCTATAGCTTTTCCAGTGCCTCTTCAGATTTCTAGCAAGCCAGTCCAAATACCACTACACATGCTAATTTGTTTGCTTTTAGTCTCCTTGTGGATTAGGTTTTCCTTCAAATGTGCTGTATAACAACCAACTTTTTTATTTATTTATTTATTTATTTATTTATTTATTTATGTGGTACCAGGGATTGGACTCAGGACCTTGCACTTGCCAGGCAGGTGCTTATGCCACTGAGCTATCTCCCTGGCCCCAACAACCAACTTTAGAGTCTCACTGGCTCCGACTCATTTTCTGCTTAGATGCACTGTTGTTCCACAGCTCTCAGTGGTGCTTGGCTGGGCCAGGCTGATTCCAGACTTTGGGTCTTAGTGCACCCTACTCCGCGTGTCCCCTTTAGGGGCCTGTGGCTACCCTACACATGCATTTCTTGTGACAAAGAGTGAAAGCACAAGAGGCTGAGCCAACACATCTACAAACACATTTGAAGCTTTTGCTTGCACTAAATGCACACACATTCCATCGGCCAGAGCAAGTCAGAGGGCCTGGGAAGTGCCATGGCATAAAGATGGGACAGAAAGGTGAACAGCCATGGAGTCCACCACACTCACCTAGGGGATTCTCACTTGGATTGTCCTATTTGCTCTGTTTTTCAGGGGCTAACACAATGCCTGGCACATAGTACATGCAACAAAAACATTAAACCAAAATAATATTATTGGTCTTTTTTCTAAATAAGCCTTTTTTTTCTATCATTCTATCTCTTTTACCTCTGGATCCAGGTTGATTTGGATTTGAATCTCAGAACTCTCACATTTTCACTCAATAATTGTTGCCAATAATACTAGTAAGAGCATAAAGTTATATCAGATGGCATTTCCTGAGTGCTTCATATGTGCTTGGAATGCTGTAAAAGGTTTTAGGTTTATTATGTCATTTAATATCCAAACAGGGCTAGGAGATAGTGTGGTGGTCTAAGCACCTACCTGGCAAGTACAAGGACCCGGGCTTAATCCTTGGTGTCACATGCTATGCCAACCACCAAAACCGGGCATGGTGGTGCATGCCTGTAATCCCACCACTGGGGAGTCTGAGACAGGAGGATCACTATGAATCTGAGCTGTGTATTGAGACCCTGTACCAAATAAATAAGTTAAAGATAAAAAAGAAAAAAAAAACATATGTATCGAAACAAAGCTATGAGGTAGGCATTATTCTCCCCATGTAATAAGTGAAAGGAGGCTCAGAGAGGTATAGTACCTTACTCAAGGGCATACAGCTAAGAAGAAAAGGATCTTTGATATGTATGCAAATCCAGCAGGCTCAAAGCTATGTGACCCTTAAAAGTGAAGATAAGCCCACTATAAAATAGGATTAAGCATGACACTGCCCACTGTGAAGGACTGTAAAGCTATTAATTGAAAGTCACAAGAACCTGCTTCAGCAGAACACAGCGGCCCCGGTTTGATCCTGGGCCTGCCGTGCCAGCCCTGCCCCCAGTTGCACTGAGATGGCAATTGAGACTGGGCGTGGTGGTGCACCTATAATCCCAGCTCTTGGGAGGCTGAACACAGGCAGATCAATATGAGTCTGATCTATGGAGTGAGACCCTGTAGACCATTACTAAAATACAAAAAAAAAAAAAAAAAAAGTCACATGTAGACTCCCTGGTTCTGGCCCAGTGAGTGTCATATTCTGGGCATTCAACACATCATTTCCCTATTGCTGTTTTCTTTCTGATTTCTCCTCCCAACTTGGTGGAAACGTTCCTTGGGATCTGGTGTCATGACCCATTGACTACATTCTTACAAAGCCTCTCATCTCAACTTGTAAGACTTAAAAGGCCTCTGCTGAAGTTTTCTCTGAAGTCAAGCCATTCTCAGTGAACTTCTAAAGCTCTTGGGAAGACTTTGACTTGTTCAGCATTACTCTTAGCTGCTAAATGGTTCGCGCCCCTCGATGGGCTCTGGGCAGCCTCCTTGTGATGAAGTGGATTTGCACGTGAGGCTTGGGCTGGTCTCCTTGATGTTGCATTGCAGTGAAAGGTGGTGAGTGTCAACGGATGACAGGGGATGGGGTCGCCAGGTGACCTGGGAGGCACAAGGCCCAGAAGGTGGGTTTGCCCAAACTTTGCTCAACAACAGCAGATGTCGAAACAGGCAGAGGGAGGTTGTATCTCCAAAAACAAAGGGAGATGGCGGAGATGGAGTGAGAGAATGAAAAATCATTTACTAGGAACCTACTATGTGCTGCTTAAGAGAAGTATTCCTATTTTATCTGCACAAAGACAAGGTCTAAGATAGAGACAGAACCTCCCCTGGAGTCATTCCAGAGTTGCCTGGATTTCAGAGACCCTGACTCCTCTCCTTGCCAAACTCAGGCCTTGGTGCAACATGACTGTTGGAAAGGGGATTCATCTTAAAGGAAGTGATGTTTCTTAAGTCCAGCCAGGTGTTGGTCACATGGCCAGTCTGAGCTGAGGGAAGTTCAGATAGGTGACATCAGCTCACTGAGGAATGAGGGATTCTACTGAAAAAAAAAAAAAAAAAAAAAAAAAGAATCCATTTCTGTATTTCTCTGGCTAGGAGATACCATTCATTATGTAGTCATTGAGGTTTGTTTGTTTGTTTGTTTGTTTTGCAGAACCAGGGATTGAACTCAGGCCCTAGTACAATAAACTGTCTTATTGATGCACACACCATCTCAGGAAGGCTGTATGAATAGCATTCTGGGTAAGGAGGTGCAGGGAAAGGGCAGGCAGAAGGTAGTGGGTCTGGCGCCCTTAGAAAACCAGAAGCGATGGAACCAGAAGCTGTGTAAGCAAATCTCAGCCTCACAGAGCAGCTTGGGGAGACCTTGGTAGGGACTGTCTTGGGACTTGAGTTGTAGGACAACATGACTAAACATACACTTGCTAAAGTGCCCTTAGACATCATATGCCCACAGTGTGGGACCTTCTCTGCTTCCTCCAGTCTGCAGTCTAAGCCTGTGTTAACCCTGCACGGAGCACCTAGAAAGAATTTTCACATGGCAGGTAGAACTCATGCAAGTGTGCTTGAATTAGGCGAGGCCCTTAAAGCCCCCATCCTGGGGACTTCCGTTGTTAACCAAATAGGAATGACATTTGGGTTCATCTTTCCCCAAATACTTATATAGCATCAGGATATATTAGATCAGGAACTAAATTTTTGTTCTGTGGTTGTAGGAACTCCATACTCTGAGGTGACTACCAACATCAATATGTAGTTTAAAAGAAAATTTAATGGAATCATCAATGCCAGATTATATGGAATACTCTTTTCAAGAATTTTTTTTTATTTACCATGAAAAACTCATTGTAAGATTTGCCTCATGTCACAGGCTTGGTTCTATTGAAGAGAAAACAAAATCAGTCTTCTGTCAGTTGGGCTTATTAGGTGTACAGGAAGGAGTAAAGATAGCAGGCTTGAGAGTGCCTGGTTTTAGAAAAGATTGTTCGCAAGATTGGCCCTCAGCAAGCATCTGAAAAATTATCTGATCTCCAAAGGTATCATGCTATTTAAACTAAGAACTTTTTACCATGCCTAAAGTATTTGGGTACATAACTTGGATAGTGCTGAACACCTGCAGACCTTCTGCGAATGCAAGATTTAGGAACCTGCCAAGCAAAAGCTGACTTGAATATTCCTTGCCGGACACATTTTAGATGCTATTACGACTCCTCCCTAGGTGAATTAGTCCACTAAGAGGGGACCGTGGGAAGATTGCTCCTGGCTTGCTCTCCAGGTTTCACCCACGTGCCTTCACCCTCCTTAGCTGACTTTGCTTTGTGCCCTTTGCTGTGAAGAATCATAGCTGTGAGTAGGACCGTTGCTGAGCCCTCTGTGTCCTGTAGTGAGTCCCCAAGCTTGTGTGCGGTCTTGAAGCCTCCAACACGTTAGTATGATGGGTAAAGATGAGCACCAAGAGGTGCAGGGCTGGATGCAGGAGTTTACTTCTTGCCCATGTAGAGGTAGCTGCCAGTGTTCCCTGGGCAGGTGGTGCTACTTGGTCTTTTTTTCTTTCATTTATGTATTTGGTATAGCGTCTCACTATGCAACTTGGACTTGTAGTGATCCTCCTATTTTCCACCTTCTCAGTGCTGGGATAACAGGCATGCACACCACACCTGGACTGGATCACCAGCTCAGTGTGCCCTGGGGGCGGGGCCAGCGCAGCAGGCGGGACTGAGGAGTGAACCCTGGTCCCTGAACTTGCCAAAGCAGGCACTTAGTCTGCTGAGCTATCTCCCTGGCCCTGCTACCTGCTCATTTGTGGCTTAGATACCTCCACCTTGGAATTCACCTTCTTCTAGGTCTTGTGAATCTTCTCCAAGTCAGCAGATAGTAAAGCAGACTGTGCTAAAACACTTCTTTTTTTCTTTTCTTTTACAATACCGAGGGTTGAAGCTGGGGTCTTCACACTGAGTGATCCTCCTGCCTCAGCCTCCTAGAGTGCTGAGATTACAGACACGTGCCACCACTCCTGGTACATACCCTCTTCTTAACTTTGGCACCTGGGTTGCCCCAAGATGATACCCATCACCCAATCTATCCAGTTTCCATTGACAACTGGGAGACACATGGTGCCTCTCAAATGCCAGCAACTAGGAAACGTGGTCCATGCTATGTGGCCGCTCCCTGCAGTAACTGTGCATGACCCCAACAGTCCCACAATAATCCGTATGAACCTACTGTGCATGCAGCTTCCTACCTAGGGGAGCACAAAGAGCCGGGTCGTCCTTGCCTGTGTGGAGATTGACCTGAAAAAGCAGATTGCTCACCGCAGGATGAGGAGGTGCAGCTAATGTTTTTCAGGAAATCACCTTTCCTGTCCGACTCGATCCCCTGTGTTTCCATAGTAACTGCGCCTGGATCCTCTGATGGCCCTCATCAGAGTGCACTGAGACATGCCATGCTCACCTCACGGTAGGCTCTCCTGCTGAACTATATTTCTGAGGTCACAAACTCAGGTGACTCAGTGCCCAGCATGGAACCTGGTCCATCCAAGCGGTGATGGGGACCATGAGTGAATAAATAAATGACTCACTGAGGCAGTAAGCTATGGCCTGGCTCATGACATGAGCCTGTAACTCAGAGCTAATCTCTGACTTTGCAAATCTACTGAACCTCTCTGAAACTCAATTTTTCATTCTCAAAATAGGAAGAAAAATACTTATCCTGCACAGTTGCCATAGGGATTTTCTGATGTTATAAATGTGTATATAGCACCTGTCCCTATGCTGGCACACAGTAGAATCTATAAAAATAGTTTTTATTACTAACACAAATCACAGCCACTGAGGTACCGATTTCAATGTCGCTTGTTCCAGATACACTCATTAGGCTGCCCTAGAAAGCGCTAGAAGGGGCCAACCCCTGCGCGCAGTGGTGAGACCAAGACAACAGCTGCTTTTCCCTGGGGAGTCTTTCTGGGAGCAGGAAGGGAGTGCTCCCTGGACCTCAGCACAGAATGTTGGATTCCTGATTCTCCAGGTGGTGCGCTCTCTCCCACAGTTTCACAGAGAACAAGCTCATCTCCCACTCTTGACAGCCGCATTCTCTGAGAAGGAGTCCTGAGTCCTTCGTTTGCTCTTTCCCATTGGCTCAGAGTGTCCACCGTGAGCTGGCAGCGCGGGTGTAGGTGCCAGCTGAGGCCACACTCCTCTGTCGTGGAGCTTTGGTTGGGGGGAAGGACGGACAATGAACCAGTTGTTAGACCATACAGTGAAAAACAAGATCTTAGGCGGTAGCCTGGGTATTAGTTACTCTTTCTCCAAGGTCTGTGTTCTCTAAGTAAGTTGTTGGTAAATCCATCACTTGTATCAATCACCTCTAGAATTGCCATTTGGACTTCAGCAACCATGTAGTAATTATGTGCATGTATACATGTACGCACATACATGTACCCTAAACTTCCTTCATACAGGATTTCTGATTGCTTTAGTCTTCTCTATGTAATTACTACCTGAGGTCTGCAACTTTTCTTAGATGGGATCCTGTTATATTTCCCAGGCTGGTCTCAAATTTGTGAGCTCCAGCAATGTTCCTGCCTCAGCCTCCCGAGTAGCTGGGACTATAGGTGTGTGCCTTGTGCCCAGGTTCAATTATTTTTTAAAATTTTTAAAAATTTATTTATTTATTTGGTACAGGGTCTTGCGTCACAGCTCAGGCTACTAGCGATCTTCCAGTGTCAGCCCCTCTAGCACTGGATTATAGGCATGCACCACCACACCAGGTTTTGGTGGCCAGCCCAGTGTTCCCAGGGTTCCGGGGATGGCATGGCATGTGACACCAAGGATCGAACTCAGATCCTTACTCTTGCCAGGCAAGCACTTAGCCCACTGAGCTTTCTCCCAAGCCCTCAACTCTTTTTTTTTTTTAATTTTTATTTATTTATTTGAGAGAGAGAGAGAGAGAGAGAGAGAGAGAGAGAGAGAGAGAGAGTGGTGTGTGTGTGTGTGGCCAGCTCAGCCCACCAGGGGGCGGGCCTGGCTGGCATGTGGTGCTGGGGGATTGAACAGTGGTCCCTGATGCTTTGCTAAGCTTGTTTTAAGTAGGTGCTTCAGACCACTGAGCCATCTCACCAGCCCCGACTCTTTTTTTTTTTTAACACAGTAGAAATATTATTTTGGTTTTTTTAAAGCTACGTGTTTGGAAAGCCATAGTATAAATATACTATTTTTGTCTGGTTGAAGAGAGGGTCCCTGCTTTGTGAACCTCCACCACCCTCCTGAAATGATTCTCACCCTCTAGGGGACTCAGGATACAGTGTGGAAACCATGGGTGAAGCACTAGTAGGACAGTGACAGTGACATTAGCATCCAGCCCAATAAACTGATGCAGGAACCAGAAATCACCAGCATCCCTGGCACTGCCTGGCAACCCAGACTCCTCCCTTCCTTTCCTGATAGCCAGTGCCCAGCCCCTCCATCCTCACACCCCACGCCTCCTCCTGCTCAACTCAGCACAGTTATTTGATGTTCTTGCCTCATTCTTTGCTGGCAGTACAGAAGCCACCTTCTCACCTCTGCAAGACGACAGCTCCTTTGTTCTCCAGGTGCAGGTACTGCATCCCTGTCCCCACCTCTGCCTTCCCTCTGACTCCTGTGGAGGACCCACCTCTGTGGCCCACTCTTCTCAGAGATTTTCATCCTTTATATCCATTTCCATCCCTGGGGCTTCAACCTCTGGATTTACTATGATGGCGGGAGGGGCAGTCATTCCTGTCTTCACACAGCTGTCCTCACAAGTATGTCATCAAGTAACGCTGTCCTGATTCTCCTTTTTTTAAATTAATTTTATTAAGAAACAAATAGCAATGAGACAGTTTCAAAACCAATTAGTAGGACAGTTTTAATAATTGGTACATTGCGTATTGTTGTCTTCATAGTGGTTGTTCATAGTACAAGACGCAGACATGATAACCTGTCTAAACACTATTAGTACAAATCTTTCTTCTCATTGAATTAAGAGAAGGTAGCTGTATATCTATCCTAACTATTTTGTGTATACAGATACAAAATGGTCCTTCATTTATATCCCCTTTTTTGTTTAGTTTTGTCAAAGATGGATATTCCATTGCCATTTAAATATTGTAGGTGTGTGAATTCAGCAAAATAATCCAATATATGAACTATGAATCCACTAGTTCATAACAGCAGTGGGTTATCTGTAGCACTGACAAAGCCAGAAGTTGTTGACTTGAGCCTTTTACAGCACAGCATATTAACATGGCTTTAGTTTTTATTCCTCATTTTTATACTTTTCTGCTGGATGGTTAAAAGCAAGATAAAGCAAGGCCTTTTAACAAGAAATGTAACTTTTGTATCTGACAAGATCAGTCAAATCCCCTCAGGATTTATCCTGTAACCCTATACCGCAGTTTGCAGATCCTTTGTCAGTGGCAGCCATGTGGATGAGTCATGGCCATTGCTTGGCCAATGTGCTCTCTGTGAAAGCCTGAGAGAATGTTTTCTCTCCATATGACTCTCCTTAGGCACACTCTACATCTTTGGTCTCTTTCCTCTTTGGCCCCATAATCTCCTTGATCAGAAAATTTGGGACATCACTGAGTTATAGAATGTTATAGTATAGGTTCTCTTATGTCCTGAGTCCTCACTGACCTTGAAAGGCTAGGGCCAAATGTTGGCTGTCCTTGCAGCCCTTCTTTTTCTCTAATTTTTGGTCTGCAAACTTAAGTCATTAACCCTCCAAAAGAGAAGCTTAATAATATTATTACCTTCTAACATAGGCAGTTGAGCTTAACCTCCCTATCTGTCTGAATACCAAATGTCTTAGACATAACATGGGAAAGGTATTTTCCATCAAGTAGTGATATGTTAAACTTTAAATCCCTACAGAATGTGAAGAAGAAAAAAAAAAGAAAACAATTTTTAAAATAGGAACAAACAATTACATATTTTTACACAGAAATTTAGAAATCTAACCATATACATACAATATTATAGTAACAGTGTCCTGATTCTGTACCTCCTTCATCTGTAGCTCGGGCTGCCTCTCTGAGCTTGGGACACTTACCTATTTGCCTTGGTGCCTCCTCCACGGGGACCTCTGGAGGCCTGTGGAGTTCAGTAGGCCTAAAGAGAGTTCTTGCTTTTCATACATATTCAACCTGCAGTTCTCCAGTTCAGAACCTCCTGGGAGTCCTTGATTCCACTTTGTCCCTGTCTCCCGTCACCCTAATCACACAGCAGGCGGAACATCTTCCTTTTGTGTCACAAGAGGAAGGGGAAGACATTCTTGTCCTGTCCCTGCTGCCCTGCAGGAAGCATTCTATCTTTCACACTGGAATGTGATATTCAACCATGACTCTTCTGTAGAGGTGCTTTTTTGGCTTGAGAAGTTGCCCTGAGTTTTCATCACTCATCATGGAAGAATGGAATTTTCTCAAATGGTTATTTCAAATCTGTTGAGAATGTTATTGGATTTGCTTTTAAAAATTTTTATTGGGTTTTGCAATCCAAAGTGTTCTTTTTGAAAATGTTGATACCACATCCCATCTTTACGGGGAAACACCTCCCTGCGTTCCTGCCACACTCTCGAGGTCGTCCTATGCAGCCCTCTCACCCCCCTCCCCGTGTTGGCCAGTCCCTGGCTTTGCTGGCACTGCCCCTCTGCCCCACCTCCCTGCTCTGTCACTGCTTCTGCCAGAAACAGGTTCTAATAAACCAGTGTCACCCAAATTCTTTTCTCAGACCCTGTTTGTGGGGAGTTCGGATGATCTCTTCTAGCAAAGAGCAACGAGTATCCTCGGACTCAGCATCCCCAGACCCAGGCACCCTCACGCACACCCGGCCTCTTGCCCTAACCGGATTCTGTGGATTTTCCTACAGGTGATCTATGCCCTGAACACCCGCCAGGACGAAGCCGAGGCCAGCATGGAGGCGCTGCGTGAAGCGCAGCAGGAGGAGCTCCAGAGCGCGGTGGCGGAGACGAAGGCCCGGCTTCTGCAGGAGCGCGGCTGCCCCAAAGATGACCAGGAGGCCCTGCTGCAGCGAATCCAGGCCCTGGAGAGCGCTCTGGAGATGCAGAAGAAACTGACCCAGGAGGCCCTGGCTGAGTCGGCCACATGCAGGCTGCAGACCAAAGAGAGAGAGCTGAGGGTGGAGGCTGAGCACGCGGAGCGGGTGCTCACGCTCTCCAAGGAGATGCTGGAGCTCAAGGCTGACTACGAGAAGAGACTGCGGCGCCTGGCGCATCATGAGGGCCCTCCCTGGGGCCAGCTTTCCCAGGAGAGCCCCGACGCCAAGGCCGAGCTCGGCCAGGGCCCAGAGATGCAAGAGGTGCTGCTGGAGGTGGAGCGACTGCGGGCCGAGAACCAGCAGCTGAGCCAGGACTACGCCCGCAAGGCGGAGGAGCTGCAAGCCAGCTATGAGCGGGAGAACGAGGCCATCCGGCAGGCCATGCAGCAGTCGGTGAGCGAAGCCCTGTGGCAGTGGCAGGAGAAGGAGAGCGACCTCCGCAAGAACTTCCAGGTGCAGGAGTCGGCCCTGCAGGCCCAGGTCAGGAAGCTGGAAGGGGACCTGGAGCACAGGGGGCGCAGGATCAGTGACCTGAAGAAATATGCCCAGAAGCTGAAGGACAGGATTCAGGTAAAGGCAGTGCGCCCCTCCCCAGCCCACGGGATGGCAGGCAGGGCAGCCAAGGCAGAGCTCCTGCGTGCTGCGGGCGCTGGGCTAGCAGCTTGACTCTAGCAAGGCAGCACTATCTCCACAGAGTCCAGCTGCGTTCTCTCAGCAAACCCCTACTGAACACTTCTGTGGGCCGGCCCTCAGCTATAGGAAGGGGATGCGTGCTAAGCTAGCCTCTGCCCCTCACCTCGGGGAACTTAGAGATTTTATAAATGAAAAATTCGGAGCCATAAAGACAGGTCTAGCTGGGCACACAGGGAAAAAGGGCTTGAGCTCCAGTGAGCCTCATTCTGAGGTCTGTGTCCATTCTAGAAAAACTTCCCTCCACTAAAAGCCCTAGGACCTTTGTGTGGATAGAGAACAGGGCCATCCCTGAGTCAGTACCCGAGTCCCAAGAAAGCCCAGAGCCTCATCTCTGAAAGTGGCAGCAGCTACAATTCCTGCTACTCTCTGAGCACTTGTTTTCTCTACTGAACACTTTAGCTCATTGAATCCTCACTAGGGAAAGATGAAGTGCCCTGCCCAGGGCCGCTCAGCCAATCAGAAGATGCACAGGAGTTGGTGACCCACTGGGTCAGGGACCCAGCGCTCCCATTGGGAGCTCACCCACTGTTCAGATCTGACAGCTGTTCAGTGTATGCAGCTGGTCTCTATACAGAGCCCTAAGCAGAGAACTGAGGCCCTTCCTGTCCTTTAGGACCTGGATGTGCAGCTGAGGGAGGCTCGGCAGGAGAATTCAGAGCTGAAGAGTACGGCCAAAAAGCTTGGGGAGAAGCTGGCTGTTGCCAAAGACAGACTGGTGCTGCAGGAGTGTCATGTGACACCCAAAACAGGTGAGATGCCCAGCACAGGTCCTGACAGACTGATGGTCAGCTGCCAGGAGGCCTGGGGCTTCTGGAGGCCTTTAGACTCCAAGGGGGAGTGGGGCGATGGGCAGGGCTTTGGCCTGCTGGGTAGATCAGCCCAGTCCCTGTGGGGCACAGGTGAGCCATCCCTGTCACCTAGACCTGCTCACCCGGAGCTGGCGTAGGCCAGACATCTAAACTGTGGGATGTAAAGCCAGGAGTGGAGGCCCACACCTCTAATGTCAGCCTTCCAGGGAGCTGAGACAGGAAGATTGAAAGTTTGGGCCCACCCTAGGCAACTTAGACCCTGTCACAAAATTTTAAAAATAAAGGAACTGGAGATACAACTCAGTTTGAAAGTCCTGGGCTCATTCCTCACTGCCTCAACTACAAAGATGTGATAAGAAAGGACTTCTTGTCCCCAAATGTTCCCCCACCAGGCCTGCATTTCTCAGCATTAACTTCTCTCCATCTTTTTTTTTTTTTTTTCCACCTGTTTACAGCCTCCCAAGAGCTGGAATTACAGGCATACCACCACACCCAGTCTCAATTGCTGTCTCAGCACACTCTGGGGGTGAGGCCTTTAAGGCAGGCCCTGGGATTGAAACCCTGGCCCCTGCATCTGCTTGTAGGTGCTTTAATCTGCTAAGCTATTTGGCTAGTCCTCTCCTCACCATCTTTAAACAGGGCTTTGTAATGTATCTTTTCACACACATTGTTAGGTTTTCTCCATAGTAGGTATGGTCATCCTCCCACGTTACAGATAAAGAAATGGGCCTGAGAGAGGATGGTGACTGGGTCAGTGTGAGTCAGATGGTTGATGAGAAAGCCAGTATGAGTATCTAAGAATGTCTGAATCCACAAGGCTCTCTGAACAGAAAATTCCCCAAACACCCACAATATGACCAGCTCAACACCAAAGCCAAAAACATGGGCTCTACTCTCTGGGAACTTATGGGACTGTCACACTTCAGTCCCAGGCATGCTCTGGTGTCAGGGGAGTGGTCCAGATACCAAGGAAATGATACTCCATGGGCTGGACTGGTGAGGAGGAGGAGAGATTTGAGATGAACCAGAAAGGCATTGAGAGTGTAGAATGCTGGTCTTCAAAACTAGGGCATGACTACCCTAGGGAACAGGGAAAAAAAGAAAAAAAAGTAGTGATTCTATTTAAATTTATTTTTTCCATGCTTTCAATTCCTATGAATGTACCTATGCTGGGAAACACGCTCTATTTTTAATGTGTATGAAATCCAAACAAAAATTGTAGATCACGGGTTCACACAGGGAGAACGCAGCAGTTATTTAAGCTCCAGACACTGCTTGAGCCAAGGTGACAGTCACTACGGTGATCATGCTTGAAGACCAGCAGTGCACAGGGCAGAATGACACAGAAGAATGGTAGACAGAAGGGCTGAATAGCACAACAGGGACCTGACTGCAGAAGGCCCTCAACGTGAGGCCGAGGCCAAGAGCATCTCAGCTGACGTGGAAACTTATGTTGCAGGTGCCATGAAGACTAAGAATGACACTCTAGGGGAAGCAGATGCCCTGGAAGCCCACTGTCTTCATCCTCAGCTGGACCAAGGCCTTCCCAAGGAGGGTCCCAGCCTGAATGGTGGCACAGATACACAGGTAGGACAAGACCAGCCAGGGGACAGAGAAGTCACAGAGGGCTTTGCTACATGAGCTTCAGGTGGAGGTCATTCCCTAACCACAAGGGATCCCGGTGAAATCACTAGGTCTGATGATTTCACAATGAAATAAATCAAGAATGGAGTTCCAGCTGGCTTGCCACCAATCCCACACCACTTGAAACTAGGAAAATAGGGCAGAATTTGTCCCACTCTGTAGGCCAGCTCCTGGGAAATTAGAAATTGCTTACAAACCTACCACATATTCCCCATCAAAGCAAGCAAAGCGTCTTTTAGAAATGATGATAGTATGTTCTAGAACGTCTGGTCCTGTGACAATAGAGCTATTACTCCAAAGAGTCCTCTTCCAATACGAGAAAGTAAAATTTCTTATAAACAATCAACTATATAGTCTTATAAAATTCATTGCACCTTCAGATACATGCTATAAAAACCAGTATATAAATGTTGTAGGAGTTACATAAAGCAGAAGTGGTGAGTCCCTGGACCTTGGCCCTTCGCAGTAGTTTTACAAGATCCTGATTTTTTTTTTAATAGACTGAGAAAGAGGCAAGTGTTGAGACAGAATACATGAAGCACCGTTACGAAGAAGACCTCCTGAAGCTCAGACGACAGACTGAAGAGGAGAGGAAACACCAGCAAGACCAGCTCCTGCAGCACCTGGAAGACTTGGTGAAGAAGCACTCGGCAGAAATCAAGTCAGTGCGCTCCTCCGCTGAGGCTGAACGGAAGAAGCTGCAGAAGGTGAGGCCCGGGTTTACAGAGAGCGAGCGAGCTCAGCTCCGTTCTTTCCCTCACTTCTGTCTTTTCCTCTTAGTTCCTGTTTCCAGGCCCAGACCCTTCTGCACTCCTGCTTGTGTGCACATTAAAGCTGCTCTCTGAGGACGCACTGTCATTAGAGACTGCGGGCTCTTTTCCAGCAGACCGGACACTCTTAAGGCTGTGTGACACCGCTAAGAGCCAGGAGTTGTGGACGTGGGGTTGAGTTGTGTCAAAGGGGCTTTTCACTTCGGGAAATGAATTCTTTCCCCTCAGCAAAAACAAGAAAAATTTCACCAACTGAAAGCTCAGGCCTGGAGCACTGCCTGGATCCAAATCCCCCTGCACCACCCACAGCAAATTGTTTAACCCAGATTCCCCGGGGGAAGGAAGGTCCTGCCTGGGCCTGGGGTTTCTCCCTTTGTAAGACAGTGAAGATACAGTGCATCACAGAGCAATGGGAGGGTTAAGTGAAGGGATCTAGGTGACAAAACAAAGCATACCTGAGCCAAGGTGGCAGTAGAGAGGTCTGGGTAACGGGAGCTCGGGTTGGGGAAGCCTCAGGGGTCTGGCTGCGGATCTCATCCCTGCCAGAGGGGATGGCTGTCTGTGGAGAAAATCTGCAAAGCCCATCTTCTGTTTGCTGGGAAAAACAGTAACATGTGTGAAGATTTTAGGAAAAGAACGAAGCCTAAATCAGTGTCATTGTGAGCATGGGTGAGTGATTTAACAATTGTGAGAAACCACTTTATAATTCAGTAAGGTGCAGCACCAGCCTTGGGTGCTCACTGAGAGATAACCATCTTTCACAGAGAGACACAAATTTGTGTGGTGGTTAAGAGTAGTAAGTGCTCAGTAAATACACACTGGGTAAGTACAGAAATTCATGAAAGGCCTAGACTAATCCTGGGCCTACGGCTTGACTTTTCCACAACTGTGTGACTATGGACACATGACCTAACCTCACTGAAGGCTGAATTCTAAAATAGATATAGGGGCTGGGGATGTAGCTCAGTGGCATAAGCACCTGCCTGGCAAGCGCAAGGTCTGGAGTTTGATCCCTGGTACTAGAAAAAAAAAAAGAATTCTAAAATAGATTCAAATACTTTAAAGGCTTATTGTGCAGATTAACAGCATGTAGAGACAATGCAGTAGAGAGTGGCTAATATTAATTACCATGTGGTTTGAGTGACAGCGTGTGAAATAAAAATACTATATAGGTGCCCTTGGCACTGTATACTTAACAGTTATGAGCACACAGAATCCTTCCCAACAGTGTCACAAAGTCGGGCTCCATATTTCAATTTTAGAGATGAGGGAGCCGAGGTTTGAAGCTGGGCTAATCCGTCATGCAGATAGCAGGTGCTGGCACTTCAGTTCAGACCCCACAGTGCCCTGCCCCTAGATGAGCAGCTGTATTGCAAGCATTTTTCTTCTTGGAGACAGCAGTTAATTGCCCAAATCCAGTCTTCACACAAACGACTAACATTATTTCCATCCTCAGCCATAAGCAGCAGGAGGCTGTCACTCTCCTTGGTTACTGGTTGTCCTGGTAACCTGATAAACGCATCTGACTCTGAGTGTACAAATTCCACTTCAGCTGTAATCAGGGGCCATATGAGTCCATTAGGAAATGAGTTGGGTAGAAATCATATTTGCTCCCCGTTTTATGTTTTTGCTTTACTTTTTGCTCATGTTTAGAAATTGTGACTATAAA
Source organism: Octodon degus (assembly GCF_000260255.1). Classification (NCBI taxonomy): domain Eukaryota; kingdom Metazoa; phylum Chordata; class Mammalia; order Rodentia; family Octodontidae; genus Octodon; species Octodon degus. Next base: position 20,045,542 of record NW_004524582.1, read on the forward strand.
TTGGCCATGCAGATGAGGGGCAGACAGAGCTTGGAAGTGGGTGTGTGGACAAAAGAGTAGACACTTTTCTCCTCTATTGATTTAGGAAGACTGTATTTCTTTGGTGCTTGGTGTGTGTACTTTTTGCATCCTAAATACTACTCTCACCTAAGGAACACACTGCAGGAAGTGGCGGGACTTGGCCCTTCTTGACAGTAGAACTCAATGACACCCTCATTTAGTGTTGACCCACAGAGCAGTACACATCTGTCTCAGTGACTCTTCTCTCATTGCTGGGACAAATACCTGACACCCAAGATGAAGGATGAAAAGGTTTATTTAGCTCATAGTCATTGGGGGTTTCAGTCCATACTCAGCTGGCTCCAAGGCAGAGTGGCACAACGTGGAGGGCAGCAGTTCACAGCAGTGGCAAAGAGCAAAAAGGCCAAGGGATTGGTAGCAGCTCCGGCAGCTAGCTAGCTAGCCTCTTTCTCCTCCTTACATTGTAATGCAAATCCACACCCACAATAATCAATCACAAACTCCAGGAGCTACCCCATGACTGCTTGAGGCTTTGTGGGGACGCTTATACACAAACTGTAACAACATCTGTAACCAGCACGTGCACATACTGACTGCTGGGGAAGGAAGGAGAGGTGAATCCCTGAGGCCTGGGCTGTGCTCTTGGACTTGTGCAGGCCACATCTCTTTGCCATGCTTAGGGTCGTGGGTAGCAGGACTCACAGGCCTGTTGGGGGAGTTAGTCAGAAAACAATTTTTTTTTTTTTCTGTATTTCAGGGAAGGGTCTACAGAGTGTTCAAGGTCTTACTACTAGATCAGACTCGTAGTGATCCACCTGTTTACAGCCTCCCAAGAGCTGGGATTACAGGCACGCACCACCACGCCCAGTCTCAATTGCTGTCTCAGTGCACCCTGGGGGCGGGGCCGGCACTACAGGCCTGGGGATTGAACCCCCAGCCCCTGAACCTGCTTGCAGGCTCTCAGAAAACAAATTTAATAAAGGGTAATGAGTAGCTTTCTGGAACTCCAGGAACTGAGTTGATCAGCTACTACAAGAGTTCTAATGTTCCCAATCCACTGCAAAATGCATGTAATATTGTGAAGTCTTATGCATTCAGTTTGATCGTCTCTGCCTTCTACAGGGCATTCAAAACATTTATATTTAATATAACAATTAATTCCACCATCACGCTGTTTGCCTACTTGCCTTCACCTTTTTCCTCTTTTTCTGTTTATTTTTGATTCATTGTGTATTTTTTTATATTCCATTATATCTCCACTTTCAGTTTATTAGCTGTGCTTTTTTGGCAAAAGGAAAACTAGTGTTTGCTCTGAGATATATAATGTCTATATTTAAATTTATCACAGGGGTTGGGGAGATGACTCAGTGGAATAAGTGCTTCCCTGGCAAGTGCAAGGGCCTGAGTTCAATCCCTGGTTCCGCTAAAAAAAAAAAAAAAAAAAATTATCACAGTCTTCATTATGAAATAAAATCATTTTACTTCACATATGGAAGCCTGACAATGTTTCTATTTCTTGCCTCTTGTCCTTTGTACATGTGTTGTCATTCTTATTTTACATGTATTATACATCCGACCGAACATGACATTTTTGGCCCTTTTCAGGTGTCATTCTGGTGCACACTTCCTTCTAGTGAAAAGCCAGCAGCCACCTGGAGCTTGTTTGCCCCATTGCATTATGTGTTTCTCTCTGACTGCTTTGAAGATTTTATCTTTATCACTACTTTTCATCCATTTGATTATAATATGCCATGGAATGATTTTGTGTGTGTGTGCTATTTTTCTGCTTAAGGTTTCTTGAATGTTCAAATTTGGGGTTTTCGTACAAACTGAAGATTGTAAGGCCATTACTTGTTTTTCCTGTTCTACCCTCTCCTGGTACTGTCCCACAAGTCATTTAGGCTCTATGCAATTATTTAAAGATCTTCGTCTTTCTGCGCTCCAGGGTAGTTCCTGTTGCCGTACACTGGTTATTTTTTCTGCATCACCTACTCCTTTTTGTCCAGTCAATGCAGCTTTTCCTTTCTGATACATTTTTAAGCACCCCTAAAGCCCCATTTTGTTCTCTTTTTACAATTTCATTTCTGAAAAGGCTTATTTTAAAAGAAACTTGGGGCATATCGATAATTGCTCTTTTAAAGTTCTCTCCTTTATCACTTTGTGTTTTTAGACTGATTTTTCTTTTCATGAAGAGTCACATTTTCCCTGCTTCTTGGCATATTTAGGAATCTTTAAATGCTGGGCACTGCAATGTTCAGAATCTGGATTTTGTTGTCAGCTCCTTGTGAATTTTGTTTTGAGTAGCAGTCGATTTACTTATTAATCAGTTTCATTTTTCTAAAACTTATTGTGGGAAAATATATAACGTATCACTAAAAATATGTAAAAATATCATACAAAACTTACTGTTTCCTAACCTCGTTGCTGACATTTGCTAAGGTGAGTCTGGAGCAGCATTTGCTCTAACGCTGATCAGGCCCTGTGGCTGGAGTGTGACCCTTCATGGCGTCTAAAGCCCCATGTGTTGACTAGTGTTAGTGCTTAAAGACCAATGCTGAGTGACATATTAGGCTTTGTGCTGGTTCCATGTCCCATGGAATTTATTATAATGTGTTATAAATAAGTGCATTTTCTCCTTGGAACAACTAATGTGTTTACCCTTAAAACCCAACTGAAATCTCTGGCAGCTTTCTATGACTGCTTGGCCATGTTCCCGCACAGAATGCATGGCGTGGGGCTGATCTGAGTGTGTCTCTCCCTGGGCTCATGGGAGGTCAGTTCTCAGTAGTGGTGTTGGGAGCTAATGGAAACGTTGGGAGTAGGAGAGTTGGGCAATTAGGGCACTACCCTTGGAGGGCCTTCATCTAGTTTTCTTTCTTTCTTTTTTTTTTTTTTTTTTTTCAGAACTGGGAGTTGAACTCAGGCCCTTGTGTTTGCCCATCAAGTGCTTATTCTACTGAGCCATTTCCCCAGCCCCTTCATGCAGTTTTTTCCCCCATAATTTTATTAAGAAACAAATAGCAATGAGACAGTTTCAAATCAAATCAGTAGGACAGTTTCAATAATTAACACATTGCATACATTCTTTCTAGTGGTTATTTACTGTACAAGATGCGGACATGATATCCTATTTACAAACACTATTAAAAAAAATCCCTATATTCATTAAGAGAATGTAACTATATATCTATCCTACCCATTTTGAATACACAGATACAAAATGGACATTCATCTCTATCCCCTTTTTTGTTTAGTTCCATCATTTGAATATTATAGGTGTGTTAACTCAACAAAATATTCTAAGAGTCCAGTAGTACATAATAGTATTGGGTCTTCTGCTTCACTGGCAATGTCAGAAATTGTTGACCTGAGTCCCCTACAGCTCAACATAACAGCATGGCTTTACTTCTTATACTTCATTTTTATACTTTTCTGCTGGATAGTTAAGACCAAGATAAAGCAAGACCTATTCAACAAGAGTTGTAGCTTTTGGGTCCAATAAAGTCAGTGAAATCCCCTCAGGATTTATCCTGAGATCCTGTACCTCAGATTGTAGATCCTTTGTCAGTGTCAGCCATGTGGATGAGTCACGGCCATTGCTTGGCCATTGTGCTCTCTGTGAAAGCCTGAGAGAATGTTTTCTCTCCATGTAACTCTCCTTAGGCACACTCTACATCATCAATCACTTTCTTCTTTGGCTGCATAATCTCCTTGATCAGAAAATTTGGGACACTACTGAGTGACATGACGTTAGAGTACAAGTTTTCATATGTCCTGAGTCTTAAATGACCTTGGAAGGCTGGGGCCAAAATGTTGGCTTTCCTTGCGGCCCTCCTTTTTTTTCTAATTTTGGTCTGCAAACTTAGGTTGTTAACCCTCCAGAAGACAAGCTTATTGTTATTACCATACAACCTAGACTGTTAACTTAACCTTACTATCTGTCTGAATATCAAACATCTTAGGCATAGCATGGAACAGGTATTTTTATCAAGTCTTGATATGTTGCAGTTTTCACTGAATGCAGCAACAGGGTTGTTCGGTTGTTCTAAAAGACTGGTTCCTCCCCATTCTTTGGCTTCCTGTCTTCCCTGAGATGACCTCTTGGGGGCTACCCTCTCTGTAGCGATGACAGGATGTCAGACTTTGGCTCTTTAAAACTCAGTGTCAGCCCTGCTGGGCTTTGTACTTGTCGACCAGTTACTTCTGTTCACTTGCCTGTTCCTCTGTGCTTGGATGTGAGGCATACCTTAGGCCTATCCCACCATTGTATATTGGAAATAGATAAATTGCTTTCATTTTTTAGCTTCACAGCTTGAAGATTACCTGGAGTCACAGCTGAGACTTTTAGGCTTTTGAATTAATGCTGGAATTAATAAAAACTTAGGGACTATTTGGATGGGATAGTTGTATTTTGTATGTGAGGAGGAAAGGAGTTAGGAGGAACTAGGGGTGGCAGGCTATGATTTTTATAATTTGTCCTTTCCCCAAGTCAGGTCATAGTGAAGGTCCATTCTGAGGCACTGTGAGGGTAGAAATTTAATCTGACTATGGCATAGGGACTGGGCCTTTGGGAGGTGCTTAGCGCTGGATAAGGTCAGGAGGATGGGGCTCCCAGGATCGATGATTGGAGGCTTTAAAGAAAAAGGAAAGGGACAGGGTCACTGGCACACACCCTGGCTCTTGCTTGTGGTGCCCTGTAATGCCTCAGGAGCCTGCCAGCAAGAAAGCCATCACCCATGAGGCCCCAGGATTTAGGACTAGACCCAGACAAAAATAAACCTTTTTAAGTCTAATGTAACCAGTCAGTAGGATTATGTTACTAGCAACAGGAAATAGACTAAGACACAGAGTGTCTTTCATCTGTCCTTTCTTAAATTAGCAGTAATTGTGAACAATTCAAAGAAACAGGAAAGCGGTGCGTGCCCTGCTTTTACCCCTCATCAGTTTGGGCCCAACATGTCTCCGTGTCCACAACTGGTGTGAGAAACCTGTTTCCTTGGTGTATGGAGCGTTTAGTGAGATGAAAGTGTCTAGCTTCTATAAATCAGTGGCCCATTGTATAAGTCACCTTTGCATTACTGGAACAAAATACCTGACAGATACAATTTAATGGAGAAGGAGCTTACTTCAGCGTCCCAAGTTTCAGTCCACGGTAGACTGGCTCCAAGGCAGGGGGAAGGGTGTGGCACAGGCAGGCTGCACACCTCAGGGCAGCCAGAGGCAGAGCAGGAGTGAGGGCCTGGGGACAGAAGAGCCACTTCCAGGACACAGTGACCCACCTCCAGAAGCACATTCAGTCAGGAGCTCCTCCCTGGGTTAGTCCGCTCGTGGAGGTAGCACCCTTGGGACCAGATCACCTCTCAGAAGCCCCACCTCTAAACACATGAATCTTTGCGGAGACATGTTGGGCCCAAACTGTAACTGAGATGGAGCCCTTTTTCGGGTGTGGCAGTTCATATGTGTGAAAGTGTTTCTCTCCTTCACTTTCCTCATGCGCTTAACTCTGTGATTCTTTCTTGTGCTCACCTGAATTTAACAGCCCCTGCTGCACTCCCCAGATCATGTAGAGCTGAGCTAGACGCAGGCATGCTTCTTTTTACCTGGCGTTCTGCAAATGACCAAGAACTGTTTGCTTTCCAACAATAACCCACATGATTCTGCACCTGAAGCAAAGTTTACTAGTGCCAAAAAATACTGCTGAAATCAGTTATTTCCTTCAGGAGGGGATTTGTTTTTTCTACTTTAGGTCTATTTGCTAAAACAACAGCTGAAACCATGATTGATTATTGGTAGTTCAGAAAGTTGTGCTGCAAGAAGTTAGAAGTTTATGTCAACAATCAGGATGGGGAAGTACTTTCATGGGCTGGTATAGTGGGCTTGTGTTGGCAGGGTTAGTGGCCATTGTGTTAATTATATATCTTAGTTATTGCCAGCTGTTAAGACCTGCAATCTTTCAAATGAGTGGACAGTCTTACCAATTTGATTTGAAACTGTCTCATTGCTATTTGTTTCTCAATAAAATTATGGAAGAAAAATAAAAATAAATAAAAATAAATGATTGGACAGCAAAGGCTTAAGTAAAAGAAACAAGTCATATGATTTTAGGGCTCCAGGAGGATCCAAACCCTTTCACAGAATTTTTGATTTTGGGGGGGTTTTGACAAAAAACTTTTCTGGTGGCCTATATTTATTTGGTTTTCAAATAAAGGAGGAAGATACTGAAGGCAGCACAGGAATTGGGTCAGAGAGATAGCTCAGCGGTCTAAAGTGCCTGCTTAGGCAAGCTAAGGCAGGAGCAGGGAACAGAGGTTCGATCTCTGGCACCACATGCCATGCCAGCCCCACCCTAAGGGTAGGCTGAGCTGGCTGGAAAAAAAAAAAAAAAAAAGAAAAGAAAACACAAGAACTAGCAAGAAATATTTTCCCAAGTAGTGAATTATGTCAATCAGAAGAGCGACCTTATCTTTAGGTTGACATTGATTGTAGGAGCGTGGAACCTGCAGCTGTAGTCTCCTTTTAGTTAATTGGGGCTGGAGCCCAATGTCCTCGGCTCTGGCCTTGTCTTATTCTTTGAAGTGTCCCAACTTCACAGGCCAACACAGGCCTCAGTGAGGACCAGTGACTCCTAGAGGTTCACTTACAATGAGCCCGCCGCCCACCTCCAGACAGGAGCGTGAGCCTCCGGCAAACTCACGCGTAGACATGAAAAGCCTATTCATGATATGAAATCCTGCTCAGAGCTGCTTCACAGTGGTCTCTTTCAAGTATCTGTAACAGCAAACATATTAAACCAAACTTTCCTTTAATATAAGCTTTCGTGGGTAGGAAACAAATTAATGAAATAAAAAAGAGTGCTTCTGGGGGCTGGGGAGATGGCTCAGTAGATAGAATAAGCACTTCCCTGGCAAGCACAAGGGTCTGAGTTCAATCCCCGGATCCGCCAAAAAAAAAAAAAAGAATGCTTCTGATGACTTTTTAAGTCATCTCAACTTAGTTGGTATCAAAGAATACTTTGCACATTGTCTTGAGGAAATAAACTCTCTAAACCCAAAAGCCTCGCAAGGGCGTGTCATAGGTTACCACAGAACAACTGCCTACACATTGAACCTCATGTCCTGTGACCCTTACCCCATCACCCCTCTCTTCTTCACTCATTTCAAAGACTGACTCAGGGGGGCCTGGCCTTAGCTCAGTTGTTTAAGTGGCTGCTTCCACAAAGCTGTCAGCCTCAGGTTGCTGTAGTTCGATCCCCACAACTCTCCAGCCAGCCAAACCAGCCATGAGGGCATTCAGAGCAAAAAAAAAAAAAAAAAAAAAAAAAACCTTATTCAAAGACTGACTCAGGGACCATGCAAAGCTTGGCTCCACAGGGTGCCACCCATCCGGGTGATCTGCAGCCTGAATTTTCAGATATTCAGATAAGAAACCCAGGGATCAAACATGACTGCTCTCACCCTTCCCAGTCAGCCCCCCCACCAAGTCTATGAGTTCTATTCTGCTCTGCTGGCCCCAGAATGTCTCCCCCACCCCTCTTGGTGGCTTCATGCTGATTAGTCAGACACCTCTCGTTGGTGGACCACACGCTAACCTCTCTGCATTTTCTCCCCACCTCATGTAGCCCGTCTCCATTCACACAGGACCTTCGGATCACTCCACTTCGGTCTCCAGCAGCCCAACAGCTCCATCATCTCCACAGTTCAATTCCAGTTCCCTAGCATGCTGTGTGAGACCCTGCAGAGAGAGCCTTCTGTGTGCCTCTCCTGCCTCATTCCAGACTTCTCACCGGTCCAGCTCTGCCTTCCAGCCTTTTAGGTCCTCATGCCTCCCATTTCTCTCCCTCTGGGTTTTTCTGCACAGTCTTCTCTCCATGGAGAACATTTCCCTCCCACTTCCACTCCACTTATTGGTCATATTGATGCCAATTTCAATGAGTCTCCTCACGAGTCTTCTGTGCCCAGCCTAGCCTGACATGCGGCACCTCTTGCCGCCCTGCCCTACACTTGCTATCCACTCTGGGCTTGCCCTGGGCTACCTCATTCACTTTGTCCTTCAGAAGCATGTTGGAGCCTGTTCATACCTGCTCATGACAGGCAGTCTCAATGAGTAACTTGACACAGGCCATAGTGAAATACTTATGCCATGAAAATCAATAAATTCTGCAGGTCAATTTGTTCTGATTTTTTGTAAAGCCAATTGTTAAACATTTACTAACGCTCACTGACATATCCCTAGCTTCTTATCATGACAGTCAGCATACAGTTCAGTTTATATTGTTTAGTTGAATGAATGAATGAATGAATGAATGAATGGCAGGTTTTCAGTTGACCCCAGAGTAGGTTCAGTTTTGCCAGTATTTCCTGCGTGTTTGATCGTCACCCCTCTGAAACAGAATGGGACTCCAGTTCAGGCAGCTTCTCTGCCCTGGTGTGGGAGGCCTCATGGAGTCTGCCTTCAGGGACCCCTTCAGCATCTCTGTAGCAAGAATGAGGAAACCTTTTAGTCAGACACATGTCTGTACTAGATGGCTCGTTTCTTTCAGGAAATCAAGAAAGAAGCACAGCCAAGCAGCCGGTCTTTCCCACTGCTCCACTTACTGGCTTCATGGCCCTGGGGAATCTGTTTTACCATCTCATTCATTCATTCATTCATTCATTCATTCATTCATTGACAGTATTGGGAATTAAAGCTAGGGCCTTCACGGTGAGCTAAATTGCTAACCCTTTTTTATTTTGAGACAGCATTTTGCTAAGTTGCTAAATTTCCCAGGCAGGGGTCAAACTTGGGATTTTTTTGCTTCACCCTCTCAGAATTCCTGATGTCATTTAACAAGTTAAAAGTTCAGTCCTTGTTCTATATAACAAGTCCTAACAACAGCAGCTAACCCAGGGAGTTCTCATAAAGCCTCCGGCCACCTCGACCTCTTGCCTCTGTTGTCAGGAAATGAGATCCACAGTTGTTCTGCCCGCCTACTCCCAGGTAGATGTAAGAGCCCATAAGCAGAAGAGCTGCTATCTAACTGCTGGGTGTCATAACTTTGAAATCCCAGGAAAGGCTAGAGTGACCCAGGGCTCAAGCTGGAATATTCGATACTTTCCCCTCTGTTCTTCCCAGTTTTTCTCCTTCAGATACACACTTAGTATCTCCCATGTCCTGAGGACTCCCAAATGTATATGTTCAACCCAGAGCTCTTCTCTTAATTCCCAACCCATCTGTCTATCTACCTGGATGTCTCACCAATGTTTCAAGCTGAACGCATGCAAACAAGCTCCTTAGACACTCTACAAACCTGTCCCTTCTGTCACCTTCCCTGTCTCAGTCAGCGGCAGCACCACCTTCTTCTGGCTCAGGTCAGAACCAGAATGCTGCCTTCTATGTTGTTTCAGTCAGTTTTGTGTTACTGTAACAAAATACCCTTGCACTCCACTGTGATGGTGCATGCCTGTAACTCCAGCATTCTGGGAGGCTGATGCGCGGGAACAGGGACTTAAGTTGAAGCCCAGTGTCAGCAACTTAAAGACAGAATGAGACCGAGTGTCAAAAATCTTCTTAAAAAATATTTTTGAAGGATTAGGAATGTACTTCAGTGAGAAGACTCAGGGTTAAACCTGAAATTGAGGGAGAGAGCCTGGAGGATTTGTTTGGCTCAGAGGCTTTAGGCCACAGTTGGTTGGCACCATTATGCTTTGGGGTCTGAGTTGGGGCAGCCCGTGCTGGCAAGGAGCACACGATGCACCAGAACTGCTGGAGGTGAGAGGGCTGAAGGGCACAGGCACAGTGACCCGAGGGCCTCGGGCTAGGCCCGCCTCTTCATGCTTCCACCAGCTCCCAGGAGCACCAAGCGTGGGGGCAGCCTTTCACACGTGGGCCTCCAGAGACCTTCCAGGCGCACCACAGCAAATGCTGTGTTTCCACCGAGTCCTGCCAGGTGCAGCGCGACATAGCCGGAGCTCCCTGCGCCCCACCACATGGGGCACAGGCCCAGCGGTTGCCGCGCTGCCTGCTGCCGCCCCACCCTTCTCAGCAGTGTGTCCCTGAGGTTGAGCCAACAGTGCTTGTATTAAAATGTGAGTTCCCCGGCCTCCGCCTGAGTCATGTCACCAAGGAGCCAGGATGCATGGGATGTCTAACTGACCTTCTTACATGTCCCCTCCCTCACTCCTGTCCAGCTGCAGGGCCTCACTCTGTCCTCCACACATGGCATCTCTTCGTGGGTCCTACAGATGTCATGCCAGTGCCTCTGCTCGGCTGGCTTCTTGTTTTATGCATGCCTTTACTCAAAAGTTACTTTTTCTGGGGAATTTCTGTAAAAATTACCTAAAATCTTAGTCCCTTCCTAACATGACACAGCCCCTTCCCTACTTTACTATTTCCCCATCCAACATAGTGTTTACTATATGTACTTACTGACTTTGCTGCTTTGGTCTTTCACTGAAATTTAAGCTCTTGGCCTGTAAGACTTTTACTTTTTTTTTTTATCCTCAGATTCAAAAGCAATGCCTGGCACATGGTAGGGCTCTATGTTTGTTGAATGAATAAATGATACAATATCTACCCGAAGCTAAGAGGAATAGGTTATTTTATTGTCTCTTCTAAAGACTTACACAGGGGGGCCTGGCCCCAGCTCAGTCCTTTAAGTGACTGCTTCCACAAAGCTGTCAGCCTCAGGTTGCTGGAGTTTGAACCTCCCAACTCTCCCCCTGGCCAAAAGTGCCCTGAAGGCATTCGAGGAACCAAAAAAAAAAAAAACGCTTATTCCATTTTGGGCTGGTGAGATGGCTCAGTGGTCTAAAGCACCCACTTAGAACGAGCTAAGCTTAAGCAAAGCACAGGGACCACGGTTCAATCCCCCAGCACCACATGCCAGCCAGTCCCGCCCCATGGTGGGCTGAGCTGGCCACACAAAATAAATAAATAAATTAAAAAAAATAATAATAAAAAAAAATAAAGACTTACACAATTTCTCCAGAAACTAAACCACATTAAAAGGGCTAAGCATCAGTAATCATAAACATAGGCATTCATGTATTGAGTCTTCATTGTGTATAGGGACTGGGGCTAAGCATGTGACACAGCGAGTCACAGGGAGGTTAGGAAATGCACTCAAGATGTGACAGCAGGGGCCGGCCAGATAACTCAGCGGACTAAAGCGCCTGCTTAGGCAGAGCGCAGGGACTGAGATTGGATCCCCATCCCAGGGGCACGCTGAGACAGGATTGAGACTGGTGTGGTGGCGTGGGCCTGTAATCCCAGCGCTTGGGAGGCTGAAAAGAGGAGAATCACTGAGTGCAAGCTGTGTAGTGAGACCCTGTAGACCCTGTACAAAATACAAAAACAAAGATGACAGCAAAGAGGAGACCATGCCACTCACGTGGCGCCTTCGGTGGAACTCGCTTTGTGCTGAGCTCACAGAGAGCAGCCAGGGATCCCGGAGGACTCAGCTGTGTGACCCTCATGAGTCTGTCGACTGTGGGTCCCGCTGAGGCTGACTTACTATCTCACTGCTTCTGAGTATGTAGTGGTGGTTTTCTATATAAGACAAGGTGGTATTTCTTTTTTTAACTTATGAGATACTAGAATTTTATTAGTAGTGAACATTTTTTTTCTGCGTTTGATACTGGAAGATTTAGATACAAGGGTCTCCTCCATGCAAGCCCACCCCTATATTGTATAGATGTAAGGCTTGTTTTGTTTTGTTTTTTAATTACCTCATATCTTTCTGATTCATGTTTTCTTGCAGTGCTTTGTGCATCGTGCGAGCTTCTTTGATCTCCCTGGGGAACAAGGCAGGGTATGAATAGCTAGCTGTCCTGCTTTTGTGCCTTGTGTAGCTAATTCTTCCAATTATCATCTTAGGAAGTAGAAGCGCAGTTGGAAGAAGTGAAGAAGAAATCAGAAAAGGAAATAAGGCAGCTGGAAGAAGAGAAATCGGCCCTAAATATGAAGCTTCAGAGTTCTCTGCTCGAGGTAAACCCCCTCGGAAAAAAAAAAAAAAAAAAAAAAGCCAACCCATGGCACTTGGGGACAAGGTTCTGGCTTGTGGGAGTTTCAGGCTGAGATTCCAGGAGCCTCCACTTCCTTACAGCCCACGAATAAAAAAGAGGGCGCTCAGCCAGGCGGGCAGGCTGTCTCAGAGGCCATAAATTTAGCTGCAAGTAACAGAGAACCTGATTTATAGGCTGAAACAAAGAGGTCTTTAATGGCTCACATAAAAGAAGGATGCAGGAGGCAGCTAGTGTTGATTCTGTGGCCGAAAGATACCAACGTTTTCCGTCTGCAGCCTTTCCTGCTCTCGGGCTGCTTTGTCCCTTTTGTGGGCCTAATGTGTCCCCGTGTCCCTGGGCCTTTCTTTTAATATCTGTATATACATATTACATATAGTATATAATATGATATATTATTATATGTAGAGAGAAATTTGACTACGTATATATATGCTTTTCATCCTCGTGGTCACCTGACAATATGATGCTTCTTACCTCTAATTTAGAAAGGAGAAAAGGCAGAGAATATATATACTTATACATACTTAATATATGTGTGGATTTTATAAAAGTGTTGATAGAAAAATGAATGTGATTCAGGGTGTGTGTTTTTTTACTTTTTTACTTCTGATTTTCCCTTTTTTTAAGTGTATTTAGGACAGGGTCTACAGGGTCTCACTATGCAGATTGGACTCATGGTGATTCTCCTGTTTTCAGCCCCCTAAATGCTGGGATTACAGGTGAGCACCACTATGCCTGGTCTCAGGGGCAGGGCCAACACAGCATGCCAGGGATTGAACCCCGGCCACTGTGCCCTGCCTAAGCAAGTGCTTTAGTCCGCTGAGCTATCTGACCAGCCCTTCCTTTACTTCTGATTTTAAAAGAAGTTCAGGGCCAGCCAGATAGCTCAGCAGATTAAAGTGCCTGCTTACGCAGATGCAGGGACTGAAAGTGCAGGCCCCACCCCTGCACACACCTGTAATCCCAGCACTTGGGAGGCTGTAGACAGGAGGATCACTGCAAGTCTGATCACAGTGAGACCCTATACACCTTGTACACCCTGTCCTAAATACACACACACACACACACACACACACACACACGATTAAGAGAAGCTCAAACATTTTCAAAACACCTAAAAAGTATTGAAGGTCAGTGAGGGTGGTGAACACCTGCAATCCCAGCTACTCAGGTTCTTAAATTCAAGTCCCATGTGGATGACTTAGCAAGACCCTGAATTAGAATAAAATTAAGAGTGCTGGAAATGTGTCTTGGGGTAGAGTACCCTTGGGCTCAGTCCCCAGTGCTACAAAAATGCATACAATTTAAAAGTATTGAAGAATTTGTATTAGCGCTTAGAGACAAGAGCCCCTTTTGATCCTGATAGCACCAAAGGATCCGAAGGGCTCTTCTTCCCTCCCTTTCCCCTTTCACATCTTCCCGAGGGGACCTGTGTCTCCTGCTGGGCCCGGGGGCCCGTGCATCCTGGCTAAGCCTCTGAGGAGCTTCTTCTCAGAGCTGGGGGTTGAATTCAAGGCCTCACAAATGTTAGGCAGGTGCTGTGCCCTTGAGCTAGGTCCCCAGCTCTGGGAAGCTTTTTAAAATACAGACACCATCTGAACAGCAGTATCAGCTGTTCCTAAACACATATCCATGGAGGTGCGTGAGGGGCCAGGACTGAGCATGGACCAGTGGTTATTTCTAGAAGAGAGTGAGGACAGTGGCCGAGGAACAAGTGTGGAGGTCTGCAGCTCTACTGGTGATGCTATTTCTTTAGCTGAAGAGTGAGGATATAGCTACTGAGTATATTTGTCACTAAACTTTTTCTACTTCCAAAACTATCATTAAAGGTGCCAACGAGATAGCTTGGTGGACTAAAGCGCCTGCTTAGGCCACCTTAGGCAAGCACAGGGACCAAGGTTCGATCCTCCACACCACATATCTTGCCAGCCCCGCCCCCAGGATGGGCTGAGCCAGCCAGAGTCTGGGCAAAGTGGCGCCTGCCTGTAATCCCAGCCCTGGGAAGGCTGAAAGCAGGAGGATCACAAGTCCAAGCTCTGTAGTGAGACCCTATGAGGAGCAAATACATAAAAAAATAAATAAATTATCATTAAAGACAAAATCAGTGAGCATTCCATGCCTGAGACTTAATCCATCCAAGCTGGGTGTGGGTAAGAAGTCCTGGGCTGGAGGCTTCTTTCCCCACATGGGAAAGGAGTCCATTGTTCTCCCTGCACCCTCCCCCGGCCCGTTCTCCTCTTCCTCTTCCTTCACCTTCTCCCTTCCGGCTGAGCCGTGCTTCAGTCTTCACATGGCATGTGGGCTATTTTGGAGAAGTTCATGGGGAACACTTTTTGTAGCCAAGATATGCCTCGGAATGTTTTATATATATAATACATCCACTCTTTTAATCCTTATAGTCACCTTACAATATGATGCTTATTGTTATCTCTAATTTAGAAATGAGAGGAGTGAGGCAGGATAAAGGTAGAGCATTTCCCCAAAGTCACACTAGAAAATTCGTTTCCAACCCAGGTCATGCGGCTCTGAAGGCCCCAGCTTCACCATCGTGCCGGGTCTGCCTCTGTTTTCCTCATTGGCAGTGAAGGATCGCTCAGCTTGCAGGTGATGACCAAGGATTTGGTCATTTGTGGATGAAGTTCAGCCTCACTCTTGCTCCTCAGCTTCACTTCCGTTGAACACACTAAGGGTGCTGCTGTCCACGCCCTCCCTTACCACAGCAGGAAGAGAAGGAATCATGGGGACGGCGTCCACCTCCCACCCCTCCCCTCTGGTCTCCAGTCCCAGCCTGCTCCATCGTCACATTCACTCACTGCTCAAGCTTTGTGGGGCCCTGACCCATGCCTGCCTCTGTCTCTCTTCTCTCTGCACCATTGTCTTGAATTCTTGTCAGAATTCTCAGGATGGTTCACCCACACGCTTATTTACCTCCTTGTGGGTGTTACATAAACAATAGCCATTTGGGCACGGTGGCACATGCCTGAGACAGGAGGACAGGAAGCTGAGACAGGAGGATTGCTCGAGCCTGCAATTTTGAAACAAACCTGGTCAATACAGAAAGAGCCAAAGACAATTGCACAGGACTCCTGAGTGTTTCATAAACCTTAACAAGGTGCAGTATACAGAGATTTTACTGATGTTGAAATATTCCTTTGGGGCCAGGGAGATGGCTCAGTAGAATAAGTGCTTGCCTGGCAAACACAAGGGCCTGAGTTCAATCCCCGGTTCCGCAAACAAGAAAAGAAAAGAAAAGAAAGAAAAGAAAAGAAAAGAAAAGAAAAGAAAAGAAAAGAAAAGAAAAGAAAGAAATATTCCTTTGTCAAATACTCTTTATGTAAAGCCAAGAGGACATTCTGATGGCCTTGCTGTCCCTCTGTGCTGTTATCTAGGTTTGTGCATGCGTGTTGTCTCCCTGCGTCAGCGTTCTCCCTAGGGCAGCTCATTGTAGAACTGATGTTCTGAATCCAAAATCTGCTTAAGACATCCCTCCTCCTCTCCTGAGCTCCTGGACCCCTCCGCGTTTTACCGTCTAGACTCAACCTCACTCACCGCCGTCACTCCCCAAGTCTCTGTCCTCTCCGTCCACTCTGTCATGCTGCCCTCTTCCCACGAGCAGCCCCTGTGCAGCCTCCAGACCCATCCCGCCTGCCCCTGCCGGTACCCCCTCTGGCTGTGCTGCCCGGAATCCATCCTCCTGCCTTCACCACTGGCAGACTCCTGTTTATCCTTCATTATCTTGGAAGCTCCCTGCACTCTGGGGGCAAAGTTCACTGATACAAATTCTGTGTAGTCGGCCTCACTTCATAGTGGTTGTCTTGAGAGTTATTATTTTATTTTGTCTTTTTGAGACAGGGTTTCATTATGCAGTTAAGGCTGGCCTTGAACTCACTTTGCAGCCCAGGCTGACCTTGAGCTCACAGTGACCCCTCCTGAGTGCTGGGATTACAGGCATGTGCCACCACACCTGGCCTTTCAGTATTAATCTTATAAAGTGCTTCAACCCATGGCTGGCACAAAGTAAATGTGCCATTAACAGCGCTATATTTTTATACGTACCCGTACAGTGTTGCTATGGCCATAAACCTGAGTCTGTCTCTCCCGCGAAGTGACAGGGCCTCCAACACAAGGGACCGTTTTTCATCTTGCTGTCACTCTGTCCCTTCTCCTTTCCCTCCCTGTACCCAGCTGATGCCTGACAAGTGTTGGATTTTCTATACACATTTGTGGGCAAAGTCTGAGTTTCCTTCACGGTTATTGGTCTCATTCTTTTCAAGTCTGGAGGGGAAACAGTCTGCTCAATTGATAAGCTACAATTAGTTGACTAGTAACAACCGTCATGATTAAAGCTTTATAATTTAATAGTACCTCCTGGCTACACGTCTCTCAATTTATCTGTACAATTCTTAAATATTTTCATTTTTTTTTTTACCAAATACTTTTCTCCAAAAGAAATTGAGGAGTGTGACATTCCACTGCTTTAGGCATCTAATAAATATTGTGTGTTCTTTTCTCTGTTAAAAAAGAAATTGATTGGCCTGCCAGGAATAGCATGAAAGCCAATGAAATCACCCTGCAGATCTATTATTGATACGTGCATGTAAATATTTTAAAAGAAAGTGTGGAATAATAGAAACCTGCTACGCTCATCTTTTTCTGGAAAGACGGAGCAGCTAGCTAATTAGTGATGGCTTTTTCTAGAAGCACGCTTTGAATTTGTCTAATGGGACCCTAGAACAGATCCACCCAGGAGAATTGATTTCCAGATCAATGACCATATCCAGGAGGCAGGACTTTGTTTCGTTGCCTAGTGTTTCTTGTCTTCTATTTCAGGTTTTAAGACTGGAAGAATTTATCCAACAACAGAAGGTGCCATCCCAAAGAGCCGAAGAAAGACCCCAAAAGTCAGACTGCGGACCCTGCTGCATTCCCGAGAGCCAGGTAGCCTCCAGCTTTTTCTGCCTTAATTAGGGCTATTTCTCCTCTATTTCAGCACTTCTGTGTCCCCAGCGGCACATGTGGATGTTAATGGACTCCTTCACATCCTCCCTCAGTGCTGCCAAAGGCCTGGGGAAAAAAAATCAGTACAAAATCCATTTGCAAAAACCATGAAGGAAATAGAGTTCAGGGTAATTATCCTTGTGACTTGAAAAAGCAAAGGGTATGTCAGATTAATCTTCCCTCCTTCTCTGAGAGCAGGCTGCCTGGCAGATAAAAGAGGCCTTTGATGCTGACCAGCAGTAAGCACCTAATAACAGCAGCCCTGGCAGCACGCTCCATACCCGTCCCCTTTGCACTGGCAGCAGGCTTCTCCTTGGCTGTCCTTCAGGGGTGTGGCTCAAGGGCAGACAGTGGCTCCTGCATGTCCTGCCCATAGTAAGCTGTATTGTACTCCCAGGACCACTGTAATCAGTTATCACATGTTTGTCCACTTCAACAACAGAATTATTCTCTCACAGTTCTGGACATCAAGGTATTGGCAGGGCTGCTTCCTTCCAGAAGTGCTGAGGGAACACCTGTCCCTTCCCTGCCTCTCTTGGTCTCCGGTGGTCCCCTTGCTGCCCCATGAGTCCCAGGGCACCCTGCCCATCTCTGCCCGTCATCACATGCCTCCCCTTCCTGGTGTCTGGGTCCTCATGTTGCCTTCTTTTAACCATGTCAGTCATTGAATTTAGGGCTCACCCTAATCCACTCACCCTGGGTTCATCTTAACTCCTTACATTCCACAGACCCTGCTTTCAAATAAGATGCAATCACAGGGAATGTATCTCTAGGCTTTTTTACTTTACTGGCGCCCCAAATTTTCATCCTGCTTCCAACTCCAGGTGCAAAAACACAGTATAGCTGAGTCTGAGTCCTACACGTCAGCTTCAGAGTCCGCTGGCCCATTCTGTGCATCTTAGCGTCTTCACAAACTGTCATTTCTTTCCTTGACAGCATTCTTCCAGGGCTTAAGCACTGGTCCTGACGAGGGTCTCACAGTCAAGGTCACACGGGCCGTAAGCCAGGGCTGTCCCTGCAACTCAGGGCTTCTCAGCTTCGAGGTCTGACTTTGGGTGTGAATAATTGTGTGGTGTGGGACTCTGCTGTGCATGTCGGATGGTTAGCAGCATCCCTGGGCTGCTCACCAAATGCTTGTAGCACCCTCCCTGACACGCACGTGTGCGTGCACACACACACACACACACACACACCACACCACACTAACAAAATATCTCAATCAAAATTGTCTCTAGACACTGACAGAGGTCTCCTGGGGGCAAAATTACCCTGAGTTGACAATAGCTACCACATCTTAAGTAACACTTTCTGAAGAAGTCCAGAACACAAGTACAAGTCCAGAACCAGGAGCCAGCCGACCATGAAACTCAGGGGTTCTAGCTCTTCTTAATCTAGATCACTGTCCCTGCTGAGCTTGAACCAAAGAGAAGTACAGATTCTTCTATATAACGTTGCAGGAGAAACTTGAACAAATGTCAATTGCGTTAGATTCAACTCAATAATCATTCATCCCACAAGCATTCATGGGCACTTGGGATGTGCTGGCCCTGAGCCAGATGTTGGAGCGGAGGCATGCGTGAACAAATGCCTTCAAATAATGTGGACATTTCCTAGCAGAAGTAAACACCTCATGCTGTGTTTTCTATCACGCTACTATTATATGCTTTGCAGGTATTGGTTTGTTTGGCATGGGGGGAGGTGTTTTGCTTGGTTTTGTTGTCCTTTTGAGATAGTATTTTGCTACACAGTTCAGCCTGGCCTTAACTCCCCTTGTAGCCAGGCTGGCCTTGAACTCATGGTGATCCTCTTGCCTCAGCCTCTCAATGCTGGGCTTACAGGCGTCTACCACCATGCCCAGCTACAGGTATTGTATATTCTTTCTACTTCAGTTTTTCTCAATAAGTTATCGAGGAATGCAGCAGGATTTTAAAAATACATAAAGATAACAATGTACATAAAGATAACATCCATTTCCTCTATGTTCCTTATCCCAGGAAAACTAGTTCTTTTGTTTTATCTCTTCTTATATATCTTTTCAGAACTACTCTATCGTATGGAGGCATAATTATGGCTATATTTTTTCCACAAACAGTAGCATAATCTTCTACGCTCTGCTTCTTTTAACTTAAATTTATATAGCAGGTAGATTATGATACGTGTATGCTTTCACATCAACTTCATTTTTTAAAAAAGGAACTAGCCTTGTTCTTCTTCATACAGAAAAGCCAAAACATAATCTTTCCCTTTTGGCAGATGGCATGGTTCTTTTTAATTTGGGTGTATTGTGGGCTATACATCAGTGGATAGCAATGTAATGCACGGCGTAGTATAGTAGCTAAGCAGCTCACTGGTGAGCCACACATCTGGGTTCTTACTGCCTGGATAACCTTGGGCATATTTTTCGCGTCTCTTTTCTTCAACTTTCTCATCTATAAGGTAGGGACGACGCTGTACCACCTACCTCAGAGGGTTTTGGGATGGCTAAATGAATGACTGCATGGCCAGTGTTGCAGTAGGTGTCAGTAACGCACATTGCTGTAGAACTCCTGGCTCGGGGCACGCAGGCTTTTCACCTTGACAGTTGCCGACACTTGGCTCCCGTCAGCTGGGTACTATGGCAGTGACCCTGCCCGCAGCACACAGAAGTGCCCGTTTGCCCAACTTTGCCAATAGCAAACCACTGAACTTCCTGAACACTGCCAATCAGAGACTTATCACTTATGAATATCTTTGGCAAGTCACCAGCGTGGCAGTCATGTGAGCAGGTGACTTTCCTGATCAAGTGCCATGGGATCAACAATCCAAAGTGCAGCCAGGGGTCAGGGAGATGGCTCAATGGAATAAGTGCTTCCCTGGCAAGTGCAAGGGCCTGAGTTCAATCCCCGGGTCTACCAAGACAAAAAAAAAAAAACACCACAAAAAAACATAGTGTAGCCAGGCCTGTGACAACAGCAGGCAAAAAACAAGAAGGACTTTGAGCTAAGAGCTTGTAGCTGTTCAGTTCAAGGGACAGGGACAACAGCCCTGGGGGTTAACTGACAGTTAAATCTAGATCCTTGATTGTCCTGCCAAAGCATTTCAGGGAATCAACAGAGATAAAAAGACAAGCCCAACTGAGAGCAAACTTTTTGCTTTATTCTCAGATCATGCAGAGGCGTTACCTGGCCTGACTATAGCTCTGTCCCCACTGAATTTAGGGGAGGTTTATTTTTTGTTTTTGGTGCCGAGGACTGAACCCAGGGCTTCCAGCTTGCTAGGCAAGCATTCTACCGCTGAGCCAAATCCACAGCCCCGTCCCCACTGAATTTAGCTAGGACCTTCCTAAACCTTTTGTCCTTCTCTCTCATGGCTAGTCTGCTTCACTCAGTCTCAAAGTACCATCCATCAGTTTCCAGAAAGCCAGGCCGGTCTACTAAAGGAAAGTGTTTCTGAAAGAGTCCTTTGTTACCTCGGCCACGCCGACCTGAGGCCAGGGGAGGGTAGAAATGTTCCTAGATGCATCCCTGCCTACACCATCTCCAGAAAGAAAACGAGAGCCATTGTGCTGATTTTTATTCAAGTTGCTTGGTCTCCATGAGTATTTATGAGTGCTGTTACCACAAGAGCCACAGAGGACTGGATGTCCCATGAATGCCCTTGGGCCTTGGAGGGCTCCAATTCAAATAGGAGAAACAAGCATCTACTTAAATAATGACTCACGGGCTGGTGTGATGGCTCAGTGGTCTAAAGCACCTACTTAGAACAAGTTTAGCAAAGCACAGGGACCACGGTTCAATCCCCCAGCACCACATGCCAGCCGGCCCCGCCCCCTGGTGGGCTGAGCTGGACACACACACACATAAATAAATAAAATTTAAAAAAAAAATTTAAAAAAAAAATAATGACTCGCATGATGAGTGCTACAAAATGTCGGGAACATTCTTGTGCAGACCAGATGGGAGAGGGAGTTTTCTTCCCAGGTTGGTCCAGGATGGCTTTGCAGAGGAAAGACATCTGCTGACACTGAACTTTGAGTATGACCTCACCTGAGTCATGCTGGGAGAAGGAATATGACCCACGATCCCTAAGGCTTGTGGGAAGGAGAAGGGGGTACCTAGGCCTGAGACGGACCCCCACTTACTGCAGGGGCTGTGTGGCTCAGTAGTACAGACCTAGAGGACCATACTTATCAAAGGTGTAGGCAGTTAAGGGTCACTAAGCTTTCAGGCAATTGAGATGTCTCGAGTAGCCTCAGGCCACTAACGGCTGGCATCCCCTGCATAGTTGAGGCAGATCTTGTGGACCCAGAGTGCCTTCCAAAGGCCAGGAGCTCATGGCATGATCTCTAGCTTACAGCTGCTGGGAACTAGTGGAATGGTTGCTAGGCAGGGCCTCAGGGAAGGAAGGTAGGTCACTGGGGACATGTCCTTGAAGAGACCCCAGTGTCCCTCTTCCTCTCTCTTCATTTCAGAGTCACTAAGGTAAGCAGCTTCTGAAGTGCACGTCTGCCATGACACACTGTGCTGCCTTGGGCCCAAAGCCACAGGTCCAAGCAGCCCTGAACTGAAATCCCCCCAACTCTGAGCCAAAGTAAACCTTTTCTGTCTTTAAGTTGAGAACCCTTGTTAGAGCAGCAAAAAGGTGGCCGACACATGTGGGGTCTGACCTGGAACACGCCGGCTGCACTTCCCTTCCTGGCAGTAGGCATTAGGCCAGAATTCTCTGGAGCTCTGGAAGACAGCAAAAGGCAGGACAGCAGCTTCTGGCTGAGTGTCAGAGCATAGGTTCTACCTAGCTTTGCCCAGGTCTGGTTGAAGGAGTAGGCAAAGCAGTAGTCCTCTGAGATCAGTTTCCTCATCGCTCACAGTGGTAAACATGGGGATGAGACCCGGCTGTGTGCCAAGCACTTAGCGTATTGCATAGACGTATCCCACAACAACCCTGTGAGGTACTAAGTACTAGTACTATCTTCATTTTGATAGATAAGGAAACTAAGGCCTGAGGTGACAGGAGGGCCCATACTCTGAGCCAGGATGCTACCCTACTTCCGGTTAGTAGAGTCACAGTGCTAGTATCCCTCTCCTCCTACCCCGGAGACTTGTGGTAGTGAAAGCAGAAGTCTTGTGCTGGCTCCCCTCCAAACCATAAAAGACCCTTTAAGTGTGAGGTGACTTCACAGCATCTGTTGCTGTTCCCTGTCATCAGTTCAGTGAAAGTCCATTACACTACCTGCTCTATTTTAAGATGCACAAAATGCCACCTTTGAGTGATGGTCAACTCAACTTGAAAATGACGTTGAATACTCGCTTCCAGCAGATCTCCTGGCTGTGGGTGTTGCTTTAAAATAGAAACAGCGTATTCAAATAACGGAACTTAACAAAAAAAGGGGATACAGATGAATGTCCATTTTGTATCTGTGTATTCAAAGTGGTTGGGATAGATATATAGTTACATTCTCTTAATGAATAGAGGGGTTTGTTCTAATAGTGTTTGTAGATAGGATATCATGTCCGCATCTTGTACAGCAGTTAACCACTGGGAGGAATCTATGCAATGTATTAATTATTGAAACTGTCCTACCAATTTGATTTGAAACTGTCTCATCGCTATTTGTTTATCAATAAAATTATGGGAAAAAAAAAAGAAAAAATAGGAACAGCGCAGCTGAGGTGAAAAGGAAGATGAAGACCTAATGTGCACACAGGGTTAAAATGACCAGCCGTTTGCTTGGGAGGAGCTAGAAGGGACCTCTGCTGTGGTGTGGGGAAGCCGGGCTGCGTATCTTTCTGTGCGTGGTGTTACGTGTGGGCCACTTCACACTAGAGAAAGCACAGGGCAGAACCAGATCAGAAAGCTGCCAGGTGGGGAACCCAGAGTGTGAATGAGATGTGAGTAATTCAGGGAACTCCAGGAGGAGCTTAGGGTGAGCCCCGCTAGACAGTCCCAAATGGAGAGCCAAAAATATAGAAACAAATGCACAATTGAGGGGCCACCAAATAGTTCAGTGGATTAAAGCGCCTGCAAGCAGGCACAGGGAGGTTGGATCCCCTGGCCTGCTGTGCCAGCCCTGCCCCCGCGGCACACTGAGCTGGCAATTGAGACCAGTTGTGGTGTTGTGTACCTGTAATTGTAGCTCTTAGGAGGCTGTAAACAGGCGGATCACTACGAGTCTGATCTAGTAGTGAAACCCTGAACACCCTGTAAACCCTTCCCTAAAAATACCAAAAAATAAATAGTAAATAAAAACAAATGCACAACCGAAAAAGGAATATTGAGCTTCAAGGTGCTCCTGTGGCCAGCTGTTTACTGAGCTCTGTGGCCAGGTTCATTTGTGAACTGGTCACATGATACCCAAGCACCTTTTGAATGATGTCTTTTGACCTGAAACATGAGAAACATAAAATGAAAAAATAAAAAGAGGGAATCTGTTATTTACAAAATGATTGTTAGAACTGTCAGATTATGTATCTCATCCCCTCCCACCATGAACCATAAGTTGGTCAAGATCAAGAACTATAGGCTGGGGAGATAGCTCAGTGGTCTAAGTGCCTGTCTGGCAAGCACAAGGACCTGGGTTTGATCCCCATGCCATGCTGACCCCACACCAAGCTGATCCCCAAAACCAGGTATGGTGGTACATGCCTGTATTCCTAGTACTGGGGAGGCTGAGACAGGAGGATCACTATGAGTCCGATCTGCATAGTAAGACCATGTGTCAAATAAATAAATTGTAAAAAGAAACATATCTGACTAATTTTCATCCTTCCAGTACCTAACACAACTTGTGTGCAGCAGATGTTTAATGTTGCCTTTTGCATAATCTGCTGCATGACCTGACAATTAAAAGAATAAATGGAACAAAGGTACCATATTGAATTTTGGTAACTGAACAGTTAGAAAAGAAACACTTTCAAAAGAACCTTTAGAGAGAGGGGGATTTTAGATCAGTAGGGTCTTTTTCTTCTCACTTGGAGGAGGCAAGAGGCAGTGATCCTCTACTACAACAAAATATCTGAGGCAGGCTAACTGTGCAAATAGAAGAGCTTTATCTGGTTCTCCGTTGTAGGTACTGAAAGCCCAAATAGGATGGCTCAGACTCTGGTGAGGACTGTAAGGCAGAGTTCTGTCTGTGTGCAGGAGCTAGAAGTCACACTGTGAAACAAGAAGCCAGAGAAAGACTCAGGAATTTGGCTTAGACTGACATAGGAACTCACTCTTTCCAAGGCTCACTTTAGAAGATGGGTGTTCCCTTCTGTGGGCCGCACTCTCGTGACCTGAGAGACCCCTATCAGCCCCAGCTCCTGAAGGTTCCAGCAGCTCCTGAACTGTCTAACCGGGGACCCAGCTCTTAACACAGAGACCCTGAGGGGCAAAGCCCAGCTAACTACCACAGTGTCCCTGTCTGTGAAACACCAGGGCAGAAAACAAGTGATCAGAAAGAGAAAGGATTCTTGGGTTCACCTCCCCATTCAAGTGGACAAAGCTCACTTGCCTTCACTTCGCAGGCTGGTTTTCTTGGCTTGGTTGGTTTTCATAATTTTACTGTGGTAGGATGAAATCTACACTCTTAGCATCACTTGGAAGCACACAACACATTATTGCTGACTGTAGATCAGCCAGATCTCTAGGCGTTCTTCTTGTCTGGATGAAACTTCATGCCCTTTGACAGAAACTGCGCTCTCCCACCTCACCTCAGCCCCTAGAAATCATCATTCCTTTCTTTGGTTCTATGACTTTGATCACGATACCCAGTATAAGTGGAATGATACACTGTTTGTCTTTCTATGACTAGCTTTTGCCACTTAGCCTAATGCCCTTAAGGGTTATCCTTGTATTTCCCATGTTGTAACATCTCCTACCTTTTAAAAGCTGCATGGCAGTCCACTGTGTATATAACCACATATTCTTGATCCATTCAGCTGCTGGTAGACATTTACAGTGTTTCCATATCCTGCCTACAGTAAAGAGCGCTGCCATGAACGTAAGCATGCTAATATGCCTTTGCAATCTCGATTTCAGTTCTTTTGGATAAATAATATGGCTGGATCATATGGAAATTTCCTTTTTAATTTTTTGAGGAACCTCCATACCATTTTCTCTGTTGGCTGTGTTATTACCCATTCTTGTTAATAGTGTGCAAGGGCTCCAAGTTTTCCACATTTTCTTTTTTTTTTAAGTTTATTTATTTATTTGTGTGTATGTGTGTGTGTGTGGCCAGCTCAGCCCACCAGGGGGCGGGGCTGGCTGGCATGTGGTGCTGGGGATTGAACCGTGGTCCTTGTGCTTTGCTGAGCTTGTTCTAAGTAGGTGCTTTAGACCACTGAGCCATCTCACCAGCCCAGTTTTCCACATTTTCACATTGACTTTTTTAAAAAAAATAGTAGTCACCTGGCAGCTGAGCTGATATCACTGTAGTTTCAATTACATGTCCCTTGTAATTAGTGTTGTTGAGCACCTTTGTATGTACCTGTCCCTCATTTGTGTTTTCAAGCCATTTGGATCACAAGGGATTAATGCACAAATATGCATGACTCTCATACAACAGTAAAAAACAAAACAACAACAAAAACCCTAATTATCCAGTTAAAAACAGGCTTAGAACTTGAATAGATATTTTCCCAAAGAAGAGACAAATTGACAAGTTGATTATAATGTGTGCCACACACATTCCTTTGGCTTCCCCTTATTTAGTGACCTTTGGTGTCTTAGAACCCTAGGTAAATTTTATTCCCCAGCTATGGAGACTTTTCAGCCATAATTTCCATGAATGCCCTTTTATCCTGTGCAGTGTCCTTCCTTCTAAAATCCATATGCATAGCTAGGTCCTCTTCATGATATCTTACAGTTCCCTTAAGCTTTCTTCACTTACTTTCCTTTTTTTTTTTCACTTCTCTGGCTGAAGTATTTCCAGTGACCCATCTTTGAATTCACTGATCTTTTCTTCTGATTGGTTGTCTTCTGTTGAACCTTGCAATAAATTTTTATGTAAATTATTATGTTCTTCAGCTCCATGATATGTTTGGCACTCATTTTATAGATGTATTTCCTACCTCTTTGTTGACGTTCTCATTGTGTTAGCACATTGCTCTCTTTATATCTGTAAATACCGGTTATTTCAGTTCTTTGTCAGGTCATTCCACTTTGATTTATTAAGGTTACTTTTATGATTTGCGCCTGGATGTCCCCCCCCCCAAGCCTCATGTAGTCTTAGGCTTTTTTGGAGGTGAGAGAATCCAGAGTTTGTGATTGATTCAAGGTCCAATGCTGGAACTGAGGGTGTGAGTGCTACACCATCCTAGGGCGAGTAGCCTGCATGCACTATAAGGAACAGAAAGGGTCTCTCTCTCCTCTCTTGTTGCTTCTGCTGTCTTCCCACGGCCATGACCATCAAGGTCATGCATCACTCTTCCTTGGATCCAGCTGATTGAAAACTCTGCAAACTGTGAGCTAAATAAGGCTTTCCCTCTTTAACTTTGGGTGTCGGGTGTTGTAGGAGACACTTCCAGGTCCTCGTCTCGGTCCAAGAAGCCAATATTTGTAATCCCAAACTACGTTATTGGAATCCCATCAAACTGATTCCAATCTATCACTTACAATGCAACCCACGGCGAAAACAAAGACACTAAATTATATCTTCAATCATCGGGGAGTCAAGGGGCTCTAAGTCCAGCCATGAAGATAGCTTTCTGGAACAAAGAGAGTGACCCTGGGCCTCACCCAGTTTTATTCAGTGGGGTGTGGCTTGAGGATTGACCGAGAATTGTGGGAAAGAGACTACTATGAGCTGAGCTAGGTGGGTGGCCTAAATTTACCTCTGCGATATGCAGAGAGAGTAATCTGC
Source organism: Octodon degus (assembly GCF_000260255.1). NCBI lineage: Eukaryota > Metazoa > Chordata > Mammalia > Rodentia > Octodontidae > Octodon > Octodon degus. The sequence goes on from NW_004524582.1 coordinate 20,072,383, forward strand.
ATTATATAGTACCTAATGTTTTGGTAAGTCTGATGCTTCAGCTTTGGTGTAGTCTTTCAAGCCCCAGGAAGTCATGGCCTCTGTCTCGAGGCTCCATCCCAGCTGGCGCCTGCAGAGCATTAGCTCTACCATCCTGTCTCAACCTGGCTCACATTAAAGAGCAGCAGGTGTAGGTTACCAGGGAAACACGCACACCACCTTCAAAGACTATCACCAGCACCTCAGCTAGACCAGTACGCATTGCTTAAGGCCAAATGAAGGGTAAACAGAAGTCCTAGCCAGCTCTGTACAGAACAATACAAGGAAATAGGGTCAGGCTCAGTCAAAATGGAGACAGTTGCTCTTCTTTCAAGGAGAGCTGCTCAGGTGGTCCTCCACAGGGTGTTTGTCTTGGCAAGGAGAAAATAACTAAGTCACTTTCAAGAGGTCCAGCTTTTCTTTGGTTTGGAACCTCTTTGCCTCATATTTACTCTCCTTGACTGTCTATGCTGCTGTCTGCTGATTAGACAAAGTAGGCCTCTCCCAGTCTTCACAAACTGCCCTTGCACCAGAGAAGTCCTTGTCAACCTGTTGGCCGGAAGGAGTCCTCCCACTGGTTCTCTCCCAGACAGAAGCAGGCAGCTTGGGTTTTGTTTGGTCAAGCTGTGGTGAGCCAAGGGGGGACTGCGATGGTCACCAGCCCATTCTCCCTCAGGTAACTGGACTGTGACAGGCCTGTCAGAGCTCCATGAGGGCCAGACAGAAGCCAGATCACTGGGAACCGCTGGGAAGACTTGGGGTGCTAGACATGCACACTCACCCCTCCACACTCCTGGGTGAAGCTGGAAGCTGGAGGGTCTCTTCCTGATCCTGGGCACAGCATCGGGGGCAGCACTTCTGGCCAGAAGTTTGCTAAGCCTCGCCTTCAGCTTTGGCGAGTGGTCTCACATTCTTCTAGGATGTAGGAACCTGTTGGGTTTTTTCTTACTTTTCACATCAGGAATTTGTGATTGCTACTAAATTTGTGAATTACTACTAAATCTGTGTCTTATGGGGACCGAAAGGGTCCAGGCTTCCTTTTACCATATTCTTGATGCCATTTATCATGTCCCTTTTTTGTGTATGGGTGGGGCGTCACTGGCGTACTGATCCACGGCCTCATACATACTAAGCAAATTTTCTATCACTGAACTGCATTTCCAGTCCTTTTTTGATATTTTATCTTGAAACAGAATCTTGCTTAAGTGCCCAGACTGGACTCCAGCTTGTGACCCTCCTACCTCGGCCTCCTGAGTAGCTGAGATCACAGCAAACGGTCAACAGGGTCTCAGATGATCTAAGTCTCCAGGTGGCAGACATTTCTTATCAGCATGTTTGCGTGACACACCTTTCACTCACATTCAGTTCAGTCCTGACGCTAGGCGCAGGGAATCCTGTCAGTTTGGTACGTCCAAGTGCCACTGCAGGGACACAGAATGGTGTGGAGAGGTTTAGAGAACACAGGGGTCTACTCATCAGACTGCCCCTACTGGTCATGTTATCCGAGACAAGTCACTCACAAGCCCAATCACGGGTCCCTGTTATGGTTTGTGTCCAGATGTCCCCCCAAAGCCTCATGCAGTCATGGAGTGGGCTTCTAGTTTGTGATTGATTTACAGTCCAAAGCTGAGATAGTGAGGGTGAGGGCTACACCTGCCCTGGGGCTAGCAGCCTGCATATTGTACAAGGGAAGGAGAGAGGCTTGCTCTCTGCTGCTCCTCACTTTTTCTCCTGCTGCTTTTGCTGTTAGCTGCCACCATGAATTGCTGTCCCCTGCCATGTGTCACTCTGCCTCGGAGTCAGCTGAGTATGGGATGAAACCTCCACAAACTGTGAGCTAAATAAACCTTTCCTTCCTTAATTTTGGGGGGTTGGGTATTTTGTCTCAGCAAAAGAGAAAAGTAACCAAGACAGTTCCCGTCTGTAGGTAGCAGGAGTAGCCACCCCTTCTCGGCTGCCTCATAGAGTCTGAGGCATCCAAGATAATGTGAGGAAGCAGGCAGATATGAAAACGTGACAGAGCTTCATGCATCAGCTCCTCCAGGCCACCTCTGCTTCTGGATCCTTCCCAGGACTCCTTTATTACAGCAGTGGTTAATAAAGCAGCCCAGAAATGACATCCTGAAGAGTCCCTTTCACGTTCTTCATGGCAACTTAGAGTGTATTTGGAATTCTTCTTTTTTTTTTTTTCCTCGAATGCCTTCAGGGCACTTTTGGCCAGCTGGAGAGTTGTGAGGTTCGAACTCCAGCAGCCTGAGGCTGACAGCTTTGTGGAAGCAGCCACTTAAAGGCCTGAGCTAGGGCCAGGCCCCCTGGAATTCTTCTTTATCTTGTTCTTTCATGAGCTCCTTGTCTATTATTTTTGTTTTGTTATTTTAGGTACCAGGAATCAAACTCACGACCTTGTGCTTGCCAGGCAGGTGCTGTCCCACTGAGCTATATTCTGGCTTTCCATTATTTGTATTGCTTTAAGTTCTTCCTTTTTTGATCAGGCCTGCCGGAAGTTTGGTTTGTCTTTTCAAAGAACCAGCTTTCAGATGTATGGGTCAGATTTTTCCATATCATTTATTTTGTCTTTCATATCTTTCCTTCTACTTACCTTGGGTTTATCCTTTTTCTTTCCTAACATCTTGAATAATTATCCTAATAATTGTTGGTGTATAAATTTTCCTCTGAGTGCATGTTGTTAGCTGTGTCACAGAGATTTGAAGTTCATTTTATTTTTTAAAAACCTACTTTCATATTTGCCCTCTAATTTTGTGGAGTGTCCTCACTTAGCCCTGTGTGTAGAATATCATCACGGTGAATTGGGGTGGATTTGCTCTGCAGCTTAATTTGGAGTCAGTTTTCAAAATAGTACCTGTGTGATAGAAAGGAAGCGTACGTCCTCTCAGTTCGGTCATTAGGGCGTATATGGTTACATCCTTCCTCCATAGCATGTTCACGGGGCCGGGGAGATGGCTCAGTGGAAAAAGTGCTTCCCTGGCAAGTGCAAGGGCCTTAGTTCAATCCCCGGTTCCACCAAAAATAAAAAAATAAAAATAAAATAAAAAAAGACATGGGCGTAGCATATTCACTGTGTGGACTCAGGCAAATAGCATGGCGTCTCCTGCCTCAGGTCATCACCTATAAAATGGGAAGATAGTTCCACCTCAGAGTCGAAGGCCTGGCACACATGCAGCACTATATAAATGTTCCAGGTTAACAGTTTCTTTTTTATCCTTGCGCAGGCAGGGGTCGTGCTAATCTCTGTATCCTTCCAATGTTAGTATATGTGCTGCCAAAGTGAGCACAACAGTTTCTTGTTTAGTTGTTGGGTTTGATTTATTAACCCTGCATTTCAGATCTTCCTCATCCTAGTCCATTTCGTATCAGTTTGGGAGAGATGGGTATTGAAATCTTCCATAATAATAAAGTCTCTTTCCCCCTGAAGTTCTGAACATTTCACCTTATGTTTCCAGACTACAGCTTTCAATGCCGACAGGGTCATTATTAGAGCGCTGGGACAAAGGACTCCTTTTATCGAGCTAGACTGACTGTTGATCTTAGCCAGTTTATGTCTGTGTGAGTATTGATATTAGAACTGTTTTTGTCAGCGTATTGTGTGCTCTCTGAATTACTAGCATTTCCTTGTAGCCAGGTTCGAAACCCGAGCCTAATGAGTTCTTTCTCACATAGCGCTCATGTTGTAACACGCACGCTGTTTTGATTTTTGTTGTCTCACCTTCACCACACACTTCTGCCAAGTTTACAGAACATGTATTTATAGCAGGTGATTCAGAAAGCTGTTCTGCTGTCTGGGGACATAGGTTGGTGGTTTAAGCACCTGCCTGGCAAGTGCAAGGACCCAGGTTCGATCTCCGGTACCTCATACTGTGCCGGCCCTGAAACTAGGGGTGGTGGTGCAGCCTGTAATCCTAGCACTAGGGAGGCTGAGACAGGAGAATCACTATGAGTCCAACCTGCATAGTGAGACCCTGTACCAAATAAATAAGAGGTATTTTTTAAATTAAAAAAAAAAAAAAGCTGCTCTGCTTGGGTCATGATATTTCCTTCTGGGCTTTATGAGAATTGGCAATATAAGACATTTTAATGCCCCAAATACTTGAAACATGGGGTTAAACATGGACTGATAGTCTCATGTCTCAATGGAAATTGGATTTGTCTAGTTAGGCCATTATTTTGAATTAAATTTGTGGGCCCTGTGACCAGGGCATCAACCACTAGCCTTCAGCGTCCAGGAGCACAAAGGGAAGATTCGGGCTGTGAAAATGCAGCTGTGCTAAAAGTTTTCAATTACTGCCTGTTGCCTTTATAAGATTTTTATACTTCATCTGAGAGTAGTTTAATGTTTTTTTATAGTGTAGGGAGAGAGAAAGAAAATGCACCTACGACTGCTACAAGTTAGAAACCCTGTTGTGTCTGTCTCATTTGTTGCTGTTTTAAGCACGGTGTTTGACAGAAGCAACGATAAACAAATGTTTATGAAATTTTGAGACCACAGAATAGTGTTACAGAAATTTCAAGGGCAGAGAGTGCTACTGCAGTGCAGGAGAGTGAAATGAAATCTTGAGAAAGTGAATAGGACCTTGAAGGACTAGTGGATCTGGTGGCCAGTTAGGTTTGATCAGAGAAACACAAGCTAGGAATGAAATAGAAAATGAGGTTGATTTAGGGATTAATGTGATATAATAGTGGGAGCCAGTTAAAAAATTCACGTTTAGCTACTGTTTGTTTGAAGAAAAAAAAATGAGGAGAGAAAGAGAGAGAGAGAGAGAGAGAGACAGACAGACAGACAGACAGACAGACACCCCGCCACTTCACTTTCATCTTGCCAATTTTATGCTAGGTCACATGGCTCAGGAGTATGAGGAGCATCAGGGAGCACTTCCTACTGGTCATATACTGTCCTAAGCTTCAAGGAAACAGGTGAATAGAGCAGAGTCCCTGTCCTTGTGGTGCTAACCTTCCAGCAATGGAAACAGAGAATTAAAGACTAGACAAAGTCAGGCTGAGATTTTTTTTTGTATTTTAGGGGAGGGTCTACAGGGTGTTCAGGGTCTCACTACTAGATCAGACTAGTAGTCAGACTAGTAGTGATCTGCCTGTTTACCGCCTCCAAGAGCTGGAATTACAGGTGCACCCCCATGCCCAGGGGCGGGGCCAGCATGGCAGGCCCGGGGATTGAACCCCTGGCCCTTGCACCTGCCTGCAGGCACTTTAATCCGCTGAACTATTTGACTGGCCCATGGCTGAGATTGTACTTTTGGAAAAAGCAGAACAAATGCAAGGCGGGGGGGGGGTGTTCATTTTAGAAAAGGCGGTTAGGAAACAATCATCCCACAGGATATTAAATTGAATACTCCTTATGTACCTAGCATGAATGGGGCATTTAATGGCATGAGATTGGATGACTGGATGATTCCAAGGAGAGAAAGAGAAACGTCCAATGCCCGAGGTCTCGAGTGGAAGCATAGGAGACTTTAGCAGAGAGCTAAGGAGTAGCTGGTACGAGGTGGGACAGAGAACACCCAAAGGAGAGGGCTGCATGAAGAAGAGAGGGGTCAGGTAGCTCCAACACAGCCAAGAGGCCCAGTGAGTGTGGCTGGAGGTGACCGTGGTGCCTGGCAATGTGGGTGTCATCCTTTCCCTTAGCACCGTGTCCTTTTATAGGCCTGACAGTACAAGGAAAGGCACAGAGCAGTTTTGCTGCGGAAAAAGTGGAGCTGGAATCCCAGGAATACCCCCTCCATTTAAGCTCTGCCCCTCCCCCAGGGCCCTGAGACTCCTCCCAGGGCCTCAGGAGCACAGTCTGAAACCAAAGATGTGAGTGAGGTCTCTGTTGACACTCAATGAATTGTTCCAGAACAGTCAAGACCCTGGCTCCAAGCCATGCAAGTAGTTATGAAAATCCCAGGTTGTGGTTAGTCGTTACTTAACAGCAAGCAAATCTGTTTTCAGCTCATCTTATCATACTGTTTGCTGTGGACACTGGTCACCATGGCAACTAGAAACATCAAAATTTTTTTAAAAGTATTTTTCACATTTGTGGCTCTGTGGAAAGGCGACAACATGAGGGCATGCGATTGGACTGTTGCTTAGTCATTTGCATATTCTCTTCCCATATCCTGTAGCTTGGCACTGCTGGTCATTGGGGAAGTTCCAGCTTTCTGGTCCTATGTAATGAGATGGTGCACACTGCAACCCATGAATTGGTATGGTCATCCTTATCAGCATAGTCACTCACACTTGCCACTGGCCTTGTCCCAGTGCTCATCTGTGACCCTTACTCAAGCCCCATGACAAGCCAGGCTCATCTGGGACCACTTCTGCATGTCTCACACAGCACTGAATCATGAAGGAGTTGGGTTGGAACCCCAGTGTAAGACTGCTTGAGTGCACAGCCGGGTTCTACTCCTCACAGATGCTGGGCCCTGGGCGAGTTACTTAATTGTCCCAGGCTTTACTTTCATGAGTTGTGTGGATTGCTTTGCAGACTGAAAATCAGAATACCAAGCTAAGAGCTGACACCAGTCACAAACCAGGCTCTTCATCTGCCCAGGCCTGTTCACCCCAGCCTGCAGGCTGGGGGATCCTCTCCTCTCCAGTTTGAAGGAGCCAGGTGGGATGAGGGAACTGTCCTGGACCTCACCTGCCCGTTGTTCTTGCTTTAGGACCCGTGCTCCAAGCTGAAGGACCCTTCTCGGATGCTGCTGAGAGAAGACAAGTTAGCAGCTGAAGAAGGAGCCAGCCCTGATGAAGAAGAAAGGTGCACACAGCAGGCAGCCTTTCCAAGGCTCTGATGGATAAGGGCTCAGTTTCATTCATTCATTCATTCATTCATTCATTCATTCATTCATTTCTCAAATATCTCTCACTGCCTTTTACATCATGCTTAGGGAAGAAACAGAAATATCTTGTATGTCTTTGGCACACCTATGGGCTTGGCAAAACTTATGTAATTGTTACCCCGACCCAAGGAGCTCATTTGATAGTTTAAGAACCTAAAGCTTAAAGAGGTTAATGGTCTGGTCCAAGATTCTGGACTGGTCTAAAACCTTTGGTTCTCTAGTTGGGGACAAAAGGGAGCTTTGTCACTCAGTGGAGTCTCCACCTACATCACCTCTGTTAGTCAGGGTTGTTGCTCTAACAAGCTCCTTCAAGTGTGAGTGGCTTTCATTCCAGGGATGCACTGCCTAGTCTCGGCCTGGCCAGGCTGTGCTGGGCTTCAGTGTTCTTGGCTGCTGGCTGAAGGCCAGGCGTGCCTGCTCTGCCACTAACTAGGGCCCGTGTGTTCCATGTGCCTTCTCACTCTGAGAGCCTGGCTGAGGGATTAGTCCCTACCTAGGGTATGTTGTGGTCATCAGAAGGGAAGGGGCTCAGAACTGGTAGAAATGTGCCATGCCTCTCATAGCTTGCTGTGTTCACAGTGGCGCTCCCATGAACACCCACGACCCATAGGACCAAAGCTGCTATGGATGGGCAGAGACTAATACGCTCTCCTTGATTCAGTCAGCTGGGCTGCTTCAGTAAAATAGCACAGAAACCACATGTGCCCTCCTTTACTAAGCACCCACGAAAGTAGGTATGCAGCAGTTCCTGTGGCATCCTGTGCAATTATAGTTAAAATGTCTTCTCAGGTTGCTTTTAGGAAGACCAGTAACATGCATCTCACCCCACTCACCCTGCTGGAGCACCCGTCCTCCTCCCCTGCAGTGGCTGGGATGCTACCAGGGTGCCAGCGGCCTTCCTAGCTCTGGGATCTTTGGTGACTGGGATCTCTTTATCTTCAAAGGTCAGCAGTGCCCCTCAAGGAGGACAGTGACTCCCAACACCCTCTGGGCCCCTCCCTGAAGGAGAAGGCAGCCAAGATCCAGGGTCTACAGGAGGACTGGCAAAACCAGACAGCCCGACGGCAAGCCCAGGTAGGATGAGCTGCGGTGTGGCTGGTGGGGCCTTGCATGAAGAGAGACAGCCCTCCGTGCAAAGCTCAGCTGGGGGAGGGCATTGGGGGTCCAGTGCAAAGTGAGATTCTTGTGTTTGCTGCTTTATTCAAATCCTGCTGTGCTGCCAAACACTGCCATGAGTGTTTGATTTTTTTTTTTTTTAAACCAGGGATTGACCTAAGGCCCTTGTGCTTGCCAGGGAAGCACTTATTCTACTGAGCCATCTCCCTGGCCCGAGCCTTTGATGTTACAAAAGTGAACATGCCAGATACAAAAGCCCTTGTATATGTAAGGAGCGTGTGTGTGTTTATATGTGTGTGTGTGTGTGTGTGTGTGTGTGTGTGTGTATAAGGATATGCATGCCAGAGAGATGGGGATCTATAGCTAGTCCTTGGTTTGTGCATCCATGGAAAATATCTGGGAGGAGGAAGTTGCTAGCATTTGCATTGCATTAGGTATAATCAGTTATGGAGAGATGCCTTATCCAGAAGAATGCCTGTAGGTTGTATGCAAATCTTACCTCATTTCATGTGGTGCCCAGGGGCCTCCTGGCACCACGCCCTGAGTTCTGTATTTTAATAGAGGTGAGAAGACTAAATACTGGGTGTAAGAACTAAGGAAGCCACACAGTTCCTTGGAAGATGGCCAGGGCTTCTGGGCAGGGTGGCAAGAACCAGGCATCGGGGAAGGCGAGGAGGAGGGCATGTTACACATAGACCTGTCAGGACACTGAGGAAGTGAGATTTGAGGGGACTTCAAACGGGGTGAGGCCATGGGGCTCTCCCGGGGGTAGTTAGGTCCCTGAGGCTGTCCCAGGGAAGGCTTGCGCTAAAGCCTCTTCTGCCCTCCTTCTCCCTCCTTCCCCGCACTCACGGGGGACAGAGCAGGGAGCCCTCCGGCCTCCCCCACCTGGGGGTTTGTGGCCTCTGCGCCTGCCCAGCAGGTGTCGCAGCTACAGAGGGCCCTGGAGCCAGGCGCCAGCGCCCCCGCGTGGACCTGCAGGAACTCAGGCACTAGCTCCAGAAGGCAGAAGCCCGGGAGCTTAAGGTAGATGATGCCCGGCCAGCGCAGCCCCCCTCCCGCCCCCCCCCCAGCACCTCACTGTGCCTCTGGTCCACATAATCAGTGCCACAGTCACCACACAAAATCATATCCTCGCCTCCGTTTTGCACAGAAGAAAGGAGGCTCAGAGATATCCAGTGACCCGCTGCAAGTCACACAGTAATAAGGGAGGAAAACTGGGAAGTGGACTTCTTGTACTGCTGTACCCTTGACGACAAAAGAATAATTGTGTCCCTGGCCATGGCATCGTCGTCCGCCACGACCCATGCTGGGGTCAGGTGTAGCTGGCAGCTAAAAGCAAGGAGGGCAGCATGAGTGTGAGAGCACGCAGCTTCACAGCAAAACCTCCCAGGGGGCGCGGGGAGCTGCGCCCCTGCTCACCCACCACGACGCCCAGCCCTTCCCGCGGCGTGCGGCAGCAGTGGCTGCAGCGTTCATCCCTCGGGAACTCAGAGCCACGCCCTCACCGCAGCCCCACAGCTTGCCGCGATACCTCGCTTCCATCATTGCTCGCACCTCGCTCTGGGTCTCTGAAAACAAAGGACCTAGTTATAGCATTCTGATTGTAGTCGCGCTATTTACATTTAGGAAACAGTCCTTCTCCATCACGGAGAATATCGAATCCCAAGTAGCTCCTCCTCACGCTCTTGTTTCTGCCACATTCCCGGCACAGACTAGTTGTTCAGAAATAATTCCAAGGACAGTGCTATTTTACTTTCCTACGAAACCCAGTCAAATCTGCATCCTCTGGGAGTTGTCTGTCTATGAAAGTGAGGCGTGGCCCAAGCTGCACCCCCCCCCCCATTGAAAGGGCTCAGCCAGCAGGCTGGCAGGGAGCTCGACCAGTCCCCTCCTGGCCTGGCTCCCCGCCCCAGCTGAGGAAACTTTCTCTCCCTGTCTCCCTGAGGTCCCCAAGAGTTGCCCCAGCAGTGCAGGGAGAGGAAAGGGACCCGGGCAGGCATGGCCAGCTGAGGGTTTCTGGCTCTGTCGGAGGCTCCATCCGGAGATCTGTCCGCTCACCTTGTCCATTCGAGCGACGCCTTCCTGCTGCAGCTCTTGTTCCTGCACCTCTTCAGCACCCCTCCTCCTTCTGCTCTTCCCGACCCCCCTCCCCCCCCCACGCCCCTCTTATCCTGCGACCCAGGCCGTCCCACATTATTGGGCTAATCTCCCATTCGCGATCCCAAACTGAATCCTGTCTGCTTCACAGTGAGATTTTTGCCAGGAAAAGTGACATAGCTCCCAAGGATTCAGACTTAGTGTCAGTGGAAGCCACCAGTCGGGCCTCCCGGCACTGGTCGTGGGAAGGATGTGGATGGCCCCATAGTGCTCCTGAGGGCTAAATCTGCAGCCACGCAGTCTGTGTCTCTTTTGCTCCCTCTTGCCTGCATCTCCTGACATTAAATTCCCAGTTAAAGAATTCTAGTTGGCCCACTCTAGAGCAATCAATCAGCTGTGGAAGGGAGGGAGTCCACATGGTACAAAATGGCTGCTGTGGTCAGGTGATTACTGGAGCATCCCAGGTAGCTTAGTAAATTCTCTACGTGGGAGTACATGCCTACTTCTTCCTGCATCTACCCACAGGCCACAGAGGAGCTCTTGAAAAAGGAATCCAGCCACAGAGCCCAGCTGCAACACCAGGCACACTGGCTGGAGCGCCAGACCCTGGAGAAAAAGGCTGGACAGGAGCTGCAGGAGGAGCAGAAGATGCAGGCGCAGCAGGCGCAGCTGCCAGGTATCTGCCACCCGCACAGAGTGCACAAACATGGGCTGGGGTGCCGGTCCTGTGGTCCCCACCTCCCAGGGCCGTGGATACAGAACCTTTGGACATTGTGGTTACTGAAGGTGACTCTGACAGCTGGGCCTGCACAACAGTGTCAGGCGGCCTCAGTCTCTGTTTCCTTTCTAAAGATTTCTACCATTTGGGGACTTCAGGCCCTGCTGTTCTTCTTTGCCTGCTGCTCTGCATCCCAGCATGCAATGCAGCCCCTCTGCCTTCTCATGGAAAACCACTGCACCCAGAGACTCTGCAAGTGTATTTGAGAGGCTGAGGCAGGAGGACCACCAGTTTGAGGCCAGTGTGAGCTACACAGGGAGTTCTAAGTGCCCTAACTATAGAGTGAGACCCTGTTACCCCCCACCTCCTGCCGGGGGAAAAAAAATCCCAGAAATTAACAGAGATCTAAGATCATTGGAGCCAAACTGCCTGGCTTTGAAGCCTGGATCCAAGGCTCATTAGCTGTGTGGCCTGGGCAAGCTGCTTGACTGCTCTGGGTGCCCTCCCGCTGTTTGCAAAACAAAGACACCTAAGCATTTGCCTGGCAGGCCTGCAAGGAGGATTCACTGCGCAGAGCTTCTGGGCGACTCTGGCTCCAGCCTGTGTCATCTGGAGTGGCACTGTGTGTCTCCTCCCCCATGAGCCTCAGAGTCCACACAGCAAGCACTTGTGAGGGCTCTGTCTCATTCAGGGTCCACACGGCTGGGCATGGAGGTGCTGAGAGCCCAGGCAGGGGCCTCATCCGCACAAAGCCCTGGGTGCAGCTCCTGCACCCTCTTCCCCCCCAGAAGGCACTGACATAAATTTTAAGATTTCTGCCTTGAGAGCCTGGATTCCAGAAGAGAAGCCCAGGTCACCGGCTGCCTTTCCTCTTGGCTTCCTGCTTCAGTGTGAGGACCTGGCCCTGGGCCCTGGCTGGCCCACCCTTCCCTGGCTCCATCCTCACTGGCTAGCGTGGCCAGACAGGGAACAGAGGAAAACCAGAGGAAGTCAGGCCCAGCACCTTTGGATGGTGGGGTGGCTGCAGGCACCTGGTCCTCTCTGCACCTCATCCTGAATGGAGCACAAGGTGGGGGTCGTAGCACCCTTGAAAGATGGCTCCCCAGGGCGGGCAAAAATGAGATGGCTTCTCTTCGGATAGTGGGAAGCCTTCACATGGAGCTCCAGCACCAACCCTGTCTTATTTATTGAGGTATAAATTCCTGTGGCTGGGCTCAAACTTAGGACCCACCTGCCTCAGCCTCCCAGAGTGCTGGGATGCTAGCATCTGCCGCAACACCGGGCTGAGAACCTTTCAGAGGGTCGAGCACAGGTAATGTGTTGCCTTGGCAGGTTTCTGTTAGCTTGGAACAGTTTGGACAGCCCCAGGCAGAGCCGTCTGTCCTCGCAGCCCCTCGTTCCCGCAGGAAGGACCACAGCCCCGACCTTGATCTTCTGCGCTCTCCCCTCAGAGACCCTCAGGCACGAGCTGCCGGAGCAGCGAGATGCCTGCTGCGAGCCCCAGAAGGACCTGGAGACACTGCGCAGCTCGGGCAGGCGGCAGGCCACCGTCCTGCGTCCAGGGGACAGCGAGGACCGCGTGGTCACCTCCGAGGTCAGTGCCCTGGCCCTGCCCGCCCGCTGTTCCCACAGAGGCGCCATTCCCTCGCTGTCCTGCTGCCTTGGCCGTGCCCGCGCCGGATCCCCACTAAACAGGCCAAAGGACCTCCCAACAGCCTGCCGTCCCCTTCCAGCCACCGTGCAGGGCTGGGCCGTCTGTGGTGCCAAAGCCAGGCTCGCTTTAGCAGCAGGAGGAGCTGCTGGCTTGGCCGCCAGCTCGGGCCTGGCACTCCCACCGACGCCTCCCTGTGCCTGCTCCTCAGGACACCGCCGATGGCCCAGTCGAGGGAGCTGGGCTCCGCGAGGAGAATGCGCAGCTCCGGAACGCCGTAATGCGGCTGCGCGCTGAGGCGGAAGAGCTCCAGCAGGAGGCGCGGCAGCTCCGCGAGCAGCGCAGGTAGTCCGGGATAGAGCCCCACCCATCCCTCACCCACCCCACCCCCACCGCCACCGCCACTCGGTCCTTCACTGTCCCCTGCTCCCCCGTGGCTCCATCGCACTCCTACTTCACTGCGTCACTCCTTTGGCTGCGGGAGAATACCGGCACTCTGGGAATTCTAGGTCTTATCTTAAAACTGGCGGAATTGAGTAAGGGGGCTTGCGTGGAATCCAAGCACTCTGGGAAGCAGAGACAAGAAGACCCAAGTTCTAGTGCAGCCTGGGCAGTGTGGCGAGAGCCTGTTTCAAAAATACATAATATAAACAAGGGCTAGTGATGTAGCTCGTTGTGAAGGCCCTGGGTTCACATCCTAGTAGCACCTCCCACCAAGACGCGGAGGTTTTGCCTCTAGAGAAAAGTCTAATTTCCTTGTAAACCAAGAAGTTTATCAGGCCTAGAAGGGCACACCAAGGTGTCCAAATCCGGCCTTACGGAGTAGGTGGAATGGTTCGGACAGTGCCGTGCCTTTTGCAGTACCAGAGATTAAACTCAGGACCTTGCGCTTGCCAGGCAAGCGCTTATTCTACTGAGCTATCGCCGCGGCCCTCTTTTAAGTATTGTGACAGCTGGATAAGTCAGCTAACTTCTCCCAGGCTGTGTACCGTCTTTAAAGTGGGGTCCCAGGGCTGCTGTGCCTGGGGGGGCGCCACAGGATATGGTGGATTGTATGCAGGAAGAGGCTGCCCAGTCCTGGCTCCTGGGTAACTGGAAGTTAACACTTTAACAAATCGTGAATCCACAGCTTTATTTCACCCTTGTTGGAAGGTTTTTAATACAAGTTCACCTTCTTCCTAGACCTAGGAACACAGGACTGCTTAGGAGAGTTAGGTCTTCTTGAATGAGTGCCAGCAGCTTATATCTTTCCAGGATTCTGTGCACCTCATCCAAATTTTTAGAATTCCAGGCTTGGGATAAAGTTGCTCAGATTAATAAGCAACTTTTGTCATTTTAATGCGCAGTAGGTCCTCTCTTCCCTGTTAATGGCCAATTGTGTATGGTGAATGCTGCCTTGAGCCAACGTTGTGCTTGTTCACTTAATTTTTACAAGGCTTCTGGAAGATGGGGGTAAAGTCTAGGGGATGATTTGCTTCTTCAGGGACAGTGCTGTGGGGAAGGTGGAGCTTGTGGTCTGTCAAAGGTGGTTAATTCTGCCCCTTATAGAAGTGTGGCCTTGGGCAAGAGGTTTGACCTCTGGGTGCCCCAGGGCACCACAGCACCTGGCACCTAGGTTGGTGAGAGAATTAAGGGGTGATGTGGGCACCCAGCATTGACCCAACAAATGTCCACTGTCACAGTTCTCAAACTTTAGCTTGCATTGGAAACACCTGCAGGCTGGGGGTGTGGTAGCCCCTTACCTGCTATGTGCAAGGCCCTGGGTTCGACTTCTGGCAGCACAGGTAAATAATACAGGAACTTTTCCAGGCATCTGGAAGCCTCGGACACACCCAACTGGACTCTAGCCCCTGCATTTCTGGCTCAGTAGAGTTGGGGTGGAGCTGAAGAACTAGCCCCAGTTAACATTAGTTGGAGTCTGCATTCTTGACAGATCCCCAGGAGCTGCGCCTGGGTCCCTGGGTGAAGGCCTGCCCCTTCCCTTTTGCTGAATCAAGGCCCCTCTCCCAACACCCCTCTCCAGCAGGCCGGAGCTCATCAGAGAGGCAGTCCAAAGCCCCATTCCTTCAGTTCTCACTTGGACTGAGGAGGTTGGGCCAGGGTGGGGCGCGCTTTAGGCTACACCCCCTCCAAGTGGGGAAAGTGCTGCTGCTGCTTCTCTGCCATAAAGATAGGCTTGCACTCCAGTGCACACATGCTTTCTGAGGTGAAGACCCCCTGGGTTGCTTAGGACCTCACCATGTTAAGAAAGATGACAGCTTGTGGTTGAGCACAGCCTTTGCCCTGCGAGTGTTGCGCACTTCCTCCTCAAGACAACCCTAATGGGAGGTGCCCTCACCACCTCGGAGGTATGAGAGGCTGTGCATGCACACAGCCAGCCCCCAACCCTAATGGGGGGGGGTGCCCTCACCACCTCGGAGGTATGAGAGGCTGTGCACACACACAGCCGGCCCCCACACAGCTCTCCCACCACACCCTACCTGTCCTTTGGACTTAGACTGGGGACCTCCCGAGAGTCAGGGTCCCAGCGCCTAGTGACTGAGTGCAGCTTAAGGATCTCTGCGGTGCTGCAAACAGGTCGGGCATATTTTGGGGGCTCCCATTCAGGTCTGCTGTCCTGAGTCCCCCTGGAGCCTGTCCTCCTGCTCAGGTTTGTCCTCCCCATGGATGTGGGAAGGGGTCCCATAGTGGGGTCTTCCTACCACTTGGAGACCCCTGTGGCCTTCTGAGGGTGTTTCCATCCAGGATTCCCCCCCTTCTTAGAACCCAAGTCCCCCTGGCAGGGCTGCTCAGCAGAGGACAGGAGCACCCCTGGCGCCCCTGGCTCCTTCAGTCTCTGGAACCTGGTTCTTTTGTCACTGCAGGTTGCTGGAGGAGGACCAGCAAGCCCAGAGGGCCAGAGAGGCCGAGACGCTGCGCCAGGAGCACCGCAAGGAGATGCAGGCCATGGTGGCCGACTTCAGCGGTGCTCAGGCCCGGCTGCAGGCCCGGCTGGCGGCTCTGGAGGCCGAGTGAGTACGGTGGTGGGCTGTGGCCTGGCAGGGATGCGCAGATGCAGGATAGCAGTGGCTGAGCTAACCCAGCATCCAGGCTTTTACTGTGGGCCTCCTGAGGCCCAGGAAGCCTTTGGGGCCAGTGGAGTGAGCAGAGGCTTGTGGGTAATCAACGTAAGCAGAGAGCACCTGTAGGAAGGGGTAGGTGGAGCAGAGCCCTCGCGGAAAGGGAAGGACTTCTGAACGTTCTGAGGGCCCAGGAGGTCACTGCAAGGCTTTGGGCTGGAGGCCGGTTCTGACTGGCCTTCACGAGGTCGCCCATGATTGCTGAGATGGAGGAGCTAGGGGCAGGGTGTGGTTGACAGGGAGGCCACTGAGGGCGGCAGCCAGGTCTGGCCAGGTGAGACCATGGCCTATTTGGGCAGCTCGAGGTCAAGTCAAGGTCACCCAGTGCCTCCAAGTTGCAGGGAAAAGCTTTTCCTGCCACGGCCCAGTGGGCACCTGCCCCCTGCCAGGACAACGCTGCCCCCCATCGGGTCCTCACAGCCACTGTGTCTGAGACCCAGTTTTAGAGTGAGGCTCATGGGTGACAGGTCACATAACTAGAGAAGCAGAGTGGAGGGAGGTCATCTGATGGCTTCTGGGGACCCTAAGGGAAGGCAGCGCGCTGCACCCGGTCTGCCAGCAGATAGCGCCAGACCTAGGCAGAGGCTCTGGCCCCACCGGCAGCAAGCTCAGCGCGATGGGCACCCGGGGCTGTGTCCTGGGGTCTTGGACTCCCCCGCCTGAGCACGCACAGCGACCCCCCTCCCGTCGGGTTGAGTAATCCACCACCTACCTTGGCAGACTGAAAGATTCCGGAGAGAAGCCGGTGAAAGCAGCGTCCAGGCCCGAGGACCTGCAGCTCATAGGCTGCCTGCAGGCGCGCCTCAGGGAGCGCGAGGAGATCATCAAGCGGCTCACGGTGAGGCCCAGGGCGCCCCCTGCCTCAGCCGGACATGCAGCCTCGTCTGTCCCTGAAGGCAGCACTTGCACCTGGCTTTTCTCTGCACCCCCCCATTTTCCCTTACAAGCAATCTTTAGTTTTCCATTAAAAGCAAACAAAAGGGGCTGCAGAGGTAGCTCAATAGAATAAGCAAAGGGCCTGAGTTCAATCCTTGGTTCCACCCAAAATCACTAGGTGTGGCAGTGCAAGCCTGTACTCCAGCACTCGGGAGGCTGAGGCAAGAGGATCTCGGCAAGTTCTAGGGCAGCTTGGCTACATAGTGAGTTCACAGCCAGCCTGCACTACCGAGTGACACACACACACACACACACACACACACACACACCTCACTAAAAAATGAATGCAAGAAGATACAAGGCAGAGAAAAACATTCTACTTCCAGGTCCAATAACACCTGCTTGATGTTGACATTGGTTCAGTTTTTTTTTTTTTTTTTACCTAGAGAGTTAGAGAACAACCTAGAATGGTTTGCTTTTGATTTTTAATAACATTGATCTGTGAATATGAGCACGTTTTCTAGTTTACCAAAGCTATTTCCAACACTTATGGATGGAAAATTTACATCTATAAATTTTAAAAAATTCACTTATATTAGTAAAAAAGTTACTTCTGAAGTGGTTATGATTTTTTAAAAAGAATCTTTAATTGCTTAGAAATATATAGAGGTTTTTACCAGTGAAATTATAAGATGTGCTTTAAAAATAATGCAAGAGAGAAAAACGTGGAACATAACACACATGACCCAAACTAGCGGTGGTATGAGAGCTAAGCTGGGAGCCGAGCTCACTGGCCTCTAGCTAGGTGCATGTGGAAAATATCCAGGGTTCAGACGTCAAACACAAGCATGGTAGGGAGGGAAGAAGGTGGAGTCTGGTACACACACAGCTAGCTTTCTTTCCTGCCTTAAGCTCCGCCCTTCTGCATTGGTTTGAATGTCGGGCGCGAGAACTCCCGGCTTCTCGCCGTGGCCTTCCCCGAAGCCCAGTGCTGCGCGGCGCAGCCGGCACCCACGCCTCCAGGAGGAGGGGAGGTTCAGCTTGGCGCACAGGCGCCGCCATCCTGCGCAGCTGGTTCCCGGGGGGAGGGGGGGGGGGCGCGGCGCAGCACTGGCCTCGGGAAGCCAGAGAGCAGCGCCAGTGAGGAGGGCGACACCCTGCGTCCCCTCCATGACCGCCCAGCCACGCGCAGGGACACGCGATCTGCGGCTGCTCGGAGCTCCTCAGCCCGCCGAGGCTGATGTCAGGATAAACGATGACACCTTGGGCGGGCACCACAGGACCTGGGGGCTTCAGGGGCTGGCAGTTGGGTCACCACTGCCACCCGGCCGGGCTGTGTGTGAGCTACTGCGCTCACTGGCCTTGGTTTTCCAGGAGGAGAGGCGCTTCCACTACGCGGCCTTCCCCAGCGCCATGTCCCACCGGAACCGGTCCTTCTCCTTCAACCCTCACCCGGGCTATTTGACGCCCTCCATGAAGGTAAAGTGGCTCTGCCCTGCCACTGTAGCGCGCTCTGCAGGCTTCTTTCCTCCTAAAGGTACCTGCAGCTCACGACTGGGCCCGTGTCCATTCGGGGCCGCAATCAACAAAGGAAAGACCCGCGGGGAACAGTCCACGCGGCACTGAGCAGGCTCTATGGTATCGGGAAGGGACATGATGTGTGATTTTTACTTTCTATGGGTCACTGTGTTCTCCAGATTTTTTTTACAATAAATATATGTACCATTACTAACAGCTGTACCTGGCAACGGGGAGGAAGGGAGGTGGCAGGACTGTCCCACTTAGGTATTTCTCTACGGTATTTTTGGAATTTATAACATACAAGCATATTCACACTGAAGTTTATTTCCTATCACAAGATCTTAATAGCTCCAAAAAAGTATGTTTTATAGCCCAAAGGGCAAAAAAAGCCTAATCTGACCTGACCCAATAAGCTCTCCTGCATGGTTTTTAATGTATTCCTCTTAGAGTAACAGATTATGTGTGGATTTATGTATTTGTTGAAACACAAAGATTGGAGAAAAAATAATTTATTTAAAGGGCTGGGGGCATAGCTCAGAGCAAAACATTCCTCCAGCATGCCCGAGTCCCAGTGGATCCAGCTCCACACACACATACATAAAACTTCACAACAAAGTTTTATAACAAAACAGTATGCCAGTGTATCAATAAAATCATGACCTCTTTCCTCATATCATTTTGGTTGGGAGGGGAAAAGGGAGATAGCTCAAGGGCGTAAGCATCTGCCTGGCAAGCGCAAGGTCCCAAGTTCCATCCGTGGTACCAAAAAAAAAAAAAAAAAAAAAGACATCATTTTGGTTGGGAGGGACTTACTTTCACGGCAGTGCTGGCCTGTGTAGCACTAACCAAGCTTCCCTCCGATACTCGCAGAAGAAGAGGATGGAGGAGGTGCCCAGCCGCGTGGTCAGCGTGCCCAACCTCGCCTCCTATGCGAAGAACTTCCTGAGTGGAGATCTGAGCTCCAGGATCAACGCCCCTCCGCTCACAAAGTCACCCAGCCTGGACCCAAGCCCCAGCTGTGGCCGGCCTTATAAGCCCACCCCGTTGCTAGATGCAAAAAGTGCAGCGAGGTAGGGGGCTGGACACTGCTTTCCAGGTCTCTGTGGATACAGCGCCATTCAGACCTGTGCAGCACCTGCTAGGGGGCATTAGAGCCGACATAAAAAGTAGCAAAAGCAAGTCCTGCCGCGGCCAAGCGCCTGCCTGGCCACATAGGAAGACTGTGTACGAGAAGGGAATCCTGTCGTTCTTTGGAAGGGGTGCTGAGCCCCGCACCAAGTGCAAAGCCTTTTTCTGTTTAGTTTTTCCCCCTTGAACTGGAGAGTGTGGCACACAGGAGTGGGTGCTTCTTGCCTGGCCTCTAGGTCTGCATTCAAATCGGGGCCTCTTTTTTCCCCCACCTGTGTGGCCTTGGACAGGTCACTTAGCTCCTTGGGTTGTGTATCCCAACGAAGGTAACACAGCACCTACCTCACTGTGCTGTGCACGAGGAAGGAATTAACCCACAGGCCATGCTCCACACACGGCCCAGTAAAGAAGTGTCCCGTGTGGCCTCCCTATTCCTCAGATTCTGCTCAAGATTTCTTGCATTCTTTCTGAATCTTAAGGCCTCCTTCGCTGTAAGCTTGGCTGAGTGCATGTGCTGATCTCACCTACAGCTTTCTTATCCACTGCAAAGCACTCCCCTCCCGTACTTCCTCAGCATCTCTCCTTTATTAAATCTCGGTCTCCTATCCACTCTTGCATTCAGCAGGCACGTTCCCAAAAGGCGGGAATCTGGGCAATGCATGAATTTACAGAATTGGAATAAAGAACACTGACTTCTTGTACCTTTAAGATGCTCAGGAATTTAAAAGCCTGGAAAAAGAACAGGTTTAGAGTAAAAAAGATGTTGTAACCTTTGCTGTCTAGAGGCTGCAGGTTTTTTTTTTTTTTTTTTTTTCTTTTTTCTTCTCCCTTCACAGAGCTCAATCTTAGCCCTCTGCATTTTTAAATTTTGAGAGAGTCTTCTTGCTCAACCACACAGGCTGGGTTCAAACTTTGCATCCTCCTGCCTAAGCCTCCTGCAGCGCAGGGATCACAGGTGTATGCTATCACTCCTGGCTTGAAGCTGCAGTTTTAAGAACCCAAATCTAAAACGACAACTTCCTGCTTTTTTGCCTCCTCTCCCACATGAGGCCTGTGAGCTGCCCCTTGCCTGCTGGGGTGGATGGGGACGCAGGTGCCCTGGGAGTGTGGAGCTGGAAGAACTCCCGTGCGGGCCTCGAATGCATCCAGCCTTCTGTGTCACAGCTGTGGCACCCCAGGCTGAGCCCCACGCACAGTCCTCTGTGAAGCAGCCAAGCCAGCAGCTGTGGGTTTTTCTCCTGCACACCTCAGTCTAAAGCAACTTGGATGTCTTAACTGAAGCCTCACAGCTGCCAATGAAAGCCCTTCAGCCCGGCAGGCAAACTTGTCGCCCAGGTTCTTCTCCAGCTTTCTAGGCTAACTGCGGAGCCTCTGTTGAGAAGCAAAGCCACCTTAGCTAGCTGGAGATGTGGTACACTGTGATGCTGTGCTGACTTTTTCATTTTGCCCTTTTTTTTGTACCAGGGATCGAACTCAGGACCCTGAGCTTGCCAGTCAGGTGTTTATGCCATTGAGCTATTTCCCTGGCACTTTTGTCTTTTAAATTTGGGCTCGTTATCTCATTTGTTCTGTGCCTAAAATAAATAATAAATGCTACAGCATGTGCTTCATTATAGTGAATACAAAACCCTAAATAGTGGAGATCAAACAATGGAGAACTTTCTGTTTCCAAAACAGGAAGCCGACACCCCCTTTCCACCCTTGGTCCTGGCTTCCAGCTACTAACAGGTCCTCTGAGAACAAGACTGAGCACTTCTGTTTCCCCGGAGAGATAACGCGCTGTTGTGTTGATCACTGAATCACTTCCAAAACCACTGAAGCAACTGTTTATTTTTTAGGGTACAAGACGGCGAAGGAGCCCAAGCTAAGGAAGCTCCGCAGAAGCAGGGCTCTCCACACCAGGAGTGGTTCACTAAGTACTTTTCCTTCTAAACCGATCTTCACGATACATCACAGAAGACATCGGCAAACATTTACCATTTACGAAAGGAATGAGCTTCAACCACCGAGTAACTTGCTTGTCCGATGATGTACGTATCACAGCGAAAACAAATGTTGGCTTTAACCCTTCATACTGTTTCATTGTGTCGCTAGTTTGTTCCAAATTCTTGATATTGAAGATAAAACCAACCAGTGTTACTGAAAAGCACGCATAGGGAAATGCTACTAATATGGCTGAGGTGCAGACAGCATCGCTAGTGCCCAGAACGTCCTGCATCCTCTGAGATGTCGGGCTTTGGGGTGTCTGTGGTTTACTTTTAAAAGTGGTTTCATTTTTCTTATGACTTTCTTGCAAAGTCATTTCTGTGTAAAATGATGTCATTCCTAAATGCACTTCTAACCTCAGTAGGGGAAGGAATAAGATAACGTTCACTATTAACAGGAAGGCCAGTTTCAAAGCCCAGAACAAACGCTGTCAGAGTGGACTGCGGCATGCTTGGGTTGAATGCTCTGACCTCCTGGGTGTGAGACACGCAGATATAAACAGGGTCACACCTACCTCAGGAGGGGCCATGCCAGGACTAGCAAGGCTGTGCAGAACGATCCAGAATTGGAATTTCCTGAACGTTAACTGTGCCACACCCTGTCACACATCTCCCTGCCAGTGACTGACATGTCGAGGTGGCCATCTGTGATGACAGCTGCTAGGTGACCTGTTCTCTGAAGTCAGAGCTAGGCTGCATGCTGCGCTGTGTCCCCACTGCATGGACTCGTTGTAATGCTGGGATTGGCCACTCATGGTGCTGACCATGCGCTCCTCCGTCCACACGGAACTGTCTCACTGCTGACAGAACAAGGCAATTTGACGAGACGCAGGACAACTTTTAGTGGGCAACGTATCTCTTCAGTCCATTGGTGCTGGCCAGCAAGTGGCCCCAAAACAGATTTTAATTCTATGCACTCTTATTTGCTCTTTTAATAAAATGTTAAACATCTGGGCAATAAAAATGGTGGTATCTTGTATTGCTTTTCCATAGAAAGGTAAAATTAGATGAAGAAAGTTTGGAAGAAGGAAGTTCACATTAAGCTTATCAGATCATCTCTAAATAAAAAGCTGATTACAGTATATCAAGAAATGCTGGCTAAGGGCCAGTGAGATAGCTCAGTGGATTAAGCACATGCTAGGCATGTACAAGGCCTGGGGGTCAAGCCCCCAAACCACCTGCTGCGCCGGCCCTGCCCCTAGGCACACTGAGGCAGCCACTGAGTCTGGGCGTGGTAGCACACGCCTGTAATCCCAGTGCTGGGTAGGCTAAAAACAGGGTCACTTCGAGTCCAACCTGTGTAGTAAGAGCCTGTACCAAATATATTTAAAAAAAGGAATGCCAGCTAAAATTAAAACCTACAAGTTAAAGGCAATTTTTAATAAAATGTCAATCACCTTTCAAGAAAGTGCTGGGGATTGAACCCAGGCCCCTGCACATGCTAGGGAAGCACTGCATCCTCAGCACTGTAATTCTCAAAATGCCAGTACTTGTCACCATTGCTGCTGACATGCCACAATCTTCTTTAGCATTATATTTTTGCTTAGGGGAGTCCCCACCCCGCCCCCCAGTTTTTTGTCTTGTTCAGCTATACTCAAATCCCTAGGCTCAATTCCTCCTCCTGCCTCAGTCTCCCACCCTAGGACAACAGACGTGTGCCAGTGCTCCGTGTCTGACACTCTATATTAAGACTACTGTTTCCTTATGAAACAATACAGTGTGTTTAGGTGGCTCTAACAAAATACTTAAGACTGGCTTATTTATACAAAACAAATGATTGCCCAGCCTGGAGGCTAAGTTCAAGATGTGGATGCCAGTGGGTCGGAATGTCAGGTGAAGGTGAGAGCCGCTCCTGATGGCCCCTGTGAGGGGCCTCACCTAGCAGGAGACAGGAGCCTGCTCAATCTTCTTTGACTCCCTCCATTCCCACCTCTAATGATAACAGGCTGACTATCCCTTATTGGACTGCTTGGAACCAGAAGTACTATATAGAATTGAAGTGGTTTTTTTAGGAGCTGAAGATAATAGCTCAGTGAGGCCCTGAGGTCCTAGACTTGTTTTCAGATTGCAGAGTACCTGCATATGGAAGAGTTCTTTCAGATTGCAGAGTACCTGCATACGGAAGAGACGCAAGACTACACATGCATGCCCCCTACACTCTGCGTGTCTTAAACACACAGCCTGCAGATTGATTCTGCACACATCTAGTTCCCCTGCATTTTGACCACAACCCATCAGGCATGCAATCGCCCCCTCACAGTGTAATGTCAGTGCTCAAAATTTCTGGATTTGGGGGCTTAATCCCTTAATTAGGAAGGGACTAGTTTTGTCTTACTTTATTATAGACCCAGAACACTCTGTGTGAGGCTGGTGTCCTGAGACTTTCTGTCTAGCAGAATAACGTGGCTGGATGGTGAGGGTGGGTGGGGTGCACCTGTAAGACGGGACAGCAGCAAAGATGGAGCAGGTGCAGGTTTGACAACTGTGCTTGTGGTGGGGGCCTTGAGACTCTGACACAGGACAGCTCTGGGGGCATCCTGGGCAGCTGAAAGAGCTCCCCAGAAGGCGGCCCTTCCAAGGAGTCCCTGGTGACACCAACGGCCTGATTCTAGCCCCCATGCCCCGGACTTGTGTGGCCAAGGGGCTTTGCAACTGTGATTCCCACAGCAGTGCTCCCATAGGGAGGACTCACGCGGCAGCTCCTCTACTGTCTCCCGATGGGCCAAGGCCCAGTGCTGAGCAAGGTCAACAGGCAGAGGCCAGGCAGAAGAGGAGAGAGAGAAGGGATGGTGTGGTGGCCAGAAGCAGCCACAGCATTATCATGGTAGCATGAGAGGGAGACCACAGCCAGCAGGACAGAGGAGCGCACAGGGGCAGTTAGAGGCGGCGGGAGCTGGGCTGCAGTTCACGATGGATGAAAATCCTCAGACGGCCCAGAACACAGGCGGGAGGTCACGGGGCATGGACAGCCCGTGGGCCTCCCTGGAGAGGGCAGCTGGGTATTCTAGCTTCACTGACAAGATGTCGTTTAAGAGTAACAAGGTGTTTACAAACTTAGAACACTAAAAAATTTGTATTTGACAAGTTTCCAACTGAATAAAGAAATGGTAATAACTCATACATACCTAATTCAAAATATTTTTACAAGCACCAAGCACAGCCTTTTTTTTTTTTTTAAACCTCCTTTCAGTTCCAAGGATGAAACCCAGGGGTTTTCTTTTGGAAAACAAAACAAAACACAACACCAGCCATTTCACAAGTGTTTTTTATAGAAAAGTATTTCGTAGTCAAACCCATTAAGGCTTTTATTTTCACTCAAAATTAGTCCACCTGTTTAGTCAGTGGCAGCAAGAATTACAAAGTTGAGGAAGAGGCAGTATTAGGTACTTGCCTGTGAACCATTAAGAAAGAAAATAAAAGGGCCAGCCAGATAGCTCAATGGACTCAACAGCCCACTCAGGCAGAGTGCAGTGGCTGCGGTTCAATCCCCACCCTGCTGTACCATGCCAGCCCAGGTTGGCTTTGAATGTGCAGTCCTCCTGCCTCAGCCTCCTGAGCAGCTAGGATTGCAGACGTGTACCACTGCGCCCCAATTTCTAGCCTTGTTTTTCTTGTGGCGCTAGAACTGAATCGCAGGCCCTTTTTAAAAATCTAAGACAAGCCTCCCTTAGTCACTAAATTGCCCATGTAGGACTCTAGCCCGTAGGCCTCTGCCCTCAGCTTCCCAGAGGGCCGGGATTATAGGCGTGCCTGCTCCGATCTGCACGCGCCTATTAGTTAGAAGTGCCCCAAACTTAATGTGTTTATTTAGGATTTTCATCAAGAAATTTAAAGCTACTGATCAGTGTGAGATAACGCAGCTAAAAGTTCATCAGGTGAGAGCTTTGTTTCATGCTGATACACACTAATTGAGGGGTCTGTTGGGCTCCAGCTGGTAATAATAAATAATAGGTCCCTGGGCCAAATATCTACACTCAAGCACAAACTACAGCGAGGGAGAAGCACCATGCGTAAGAGGTGATAACACAGGGGCACTACTGGCAAGGGGCGTGATGCCTGTCTCTCGGCCTGCAGTGCAGCCAGGACAAACTCAAGTCTGTAACAGGCAAGGTAGGGCCTCGAGCACGGTGGCAGAAGAGAAGCCCTGTGTCCTGAAGGGCACTGGGGCTCCGTGCAGCGGCAGGTGGCACCCAGGCTAGAGCAGTAGCAGGAGTATGTCAGTGGGGGCTGGAAGGGACACAGCAGTTCAGGCTCTGGGCTTCTGCTGTGCAGACTCCTCAGAAGAGAGCGGCGGGGCTCTGGCGCTCAGTTAAAGGGTCAGGATCTAGTAGGGAACAGCATAAAGGAAAGGACAACACGGCCAACAGGAGGGCAAGGCCGCTACAGGTTGCGCCTCTGGCTCCGGGGCACTTGTCGCCTGGAATCCAATCCATGATCCACTGCAACTGATCTGCGGGGAGATGGCTCAGTGTTGAATAAGCGCTTCCCTGAAAGCGCAAGGGCCTGAGTTCAACCCTCAGTTCCGCCAAAAAAAAAAAAAAAAAAAGAAACTGTGCCAGAGAAGCAAAATGAAACCAGAGGCAGAGTTCAAAGAGAAATCAGAGTAAACCATGACTCCTCACACTGCACTGTGTCCCAGCTGTCAGGGTCCACCATTCCTGAGCTGACTCATTCCCAAGGGGTGTCACAGCCTTCAGCAATTACTTCCTCGTACACCCTCCTCAAGATCAGCACACAAACAGCACACAAATATAAACTAGCCCAAATAAAAGCCATCATCACAGAGGAGCCTACTGAAACATTACCACACTAACTCGCACCTCTTACTCTTTTTTTGACCAAGTTACAAAACATTCACACTCTGTCCCGCTCTGGAACCACAACAAACATCACTGCATTAGAGTCCTCCTCTTGAGGTAGTTCAGTCTTCCAACAGCAAGTCTGTTATCTTTCAACACTACCACAGTGGGGCAGTTTCCATAAAAGGTATACATGCCCGTTCCTGCCTCCAACCCAGACTTTGGTCAGTTTTTCCCTCATCCCATACACATCTAACAAATTGAAACACAAAAATAAAGTCATGTTAAAAAAAAAAAAAAAAAAGTGTCATCATACTGACTCTAAACTGTGCTAACAGCAAAAGACTTAACTTGGGCCACCAAAGCTACAGGCATTTTGTAATATACTCAAGGAATTAACATCTCATAAAAATAAGGAGGTGACCGTAGGCGGGACATAAAACCCGCCTCCTGACCTTCACACAGTGAAGGATGCAGGTCCACAGTGCAGGTCCACAGTGAAGGATGCAGGTCCTGGATGCAGGTCCACAGAGCAGATGTTGGGCAGAGCCATGTCTGGGGCGGCTGCCGGCCTGGGGGCTCACGTCTGCTTCAGAGGCGCAGGGATGTTGGCAGAGGCCTGCTCGAGGTAGGCCAAGGAGCCCTGTGGGATTTCTGCGGGTTTTTTGTGCTGCACATTGATATCCTCCAGCACCTGCTGCCAATGCCTCAGCTTTGTCAGATGCTTCTGGACCAGTGCATCTTTCCGCTGCAATTCATTCCTTAGTTCTGAGACATCCTAGGATGAAGAGTGATGAAACACGTCAGAGCATACTCAAGGCAAGAGGATACAGTTTCTCATGCGGTAACAGCACTGGGAAGTAAATTCAGAACCAAGGGAATACAGGAAACTACACTATACGCACTGTTCTGCGTGGATACACTATGTAAATCCAAAGTAACTATTGAAATGGCAGATGTCGCCTAATATCACAGTGTTTAATTATTTGTCCTTTAATAAGTAATAACACAAGCCACAGAATTCAAAAAGCACTCAAGGACAGCCAAAAAGCAATTAATCACTTTCTTATCCTAATCCTCAGTCACCAGCTAACTCTGTTCAAAGACTTTTGCTAACAACAAAAGCCATTCAAAACCTGAAAGATTTGTAAAAACCGGCACTACTCTCTAAAATTTCAGATTATGAAAGTTAAACTACATTACCAAGTGCTCCTTAGGAATTTCAACATTAAACCCTTTATCCCGACCTTGGCACACCTGTACTGTTACGCAGGTATCTGTACCAGGAAATGATTGCCCCAAAGGACTGTGAGGCACCTCTTCTTATGTTCAGCGCATCAAGAGCTGCTATCACGGATGAAATAAACTTTCTGATGAACTGGTCTGGAGCTGGTACCTAAAGAACTGCCCAAGTGCACTCTCCCTGTGGGCTTCCTCCGTGGCAGCAGTGCTGGTCTCTGCATGGAAGGATTCCTCGTCCACCTTTGGGTGGCAGCTCCTGACCCCATCTGCCCGGTGGCACTGAAGCCTCGCAGGCCTTGTGGTAGTCTACACACTTCTCTACATACCTCGTCTACACACTTCTAAGTGTTCAGGTTAGAATGGCAGACCAAGGAAATCCTCGGTCAGAACATTTATTTTCTGAACACTGAATAGACCCCTTCTGGCATGGAAGGCACAGGTAGGGAAACTGAGGCCACGGGGCACAGCTCTGGGTCAAGTGCGCTTTGATCACCTTTCGTGGCTTTTCAACCTTTTTCATAGGCAGAGTCTTTTTTTTTTTTGAGACACTGTCTCACTGTATAGTGCAGGATGGCCTTGAACTTGCACTGATCCTCCTGCCTCAGCCTTCTGAGTGCTAGGATCAAAGGGGTGCTCCACCACACCCGGCGAGAACCTTCCCTTCAGACAGTTTCTGTGACTGCTGGTGTGGGACACAGTGCGCAGGCCTGCTCCGTCTGGGGCACTGCCTCATACCCCGACTCCCTGGCTTCTCTTACTCCTCAAGAATGTGGACAGCGAGCAGCATTGCACACTGATCTATACAACAAAACTGAAGCTCTACAATAGGAAAACTTTTTATCTTATTTAAGGTATAAATGGAATCCTGACAATAACTGCTCCCCCTAAAAGCTGAGGAAAAAACCAAGTTTGTACCTCTTTGATAACTTGCTCTGGTTTCTGGACAGACAACTGCAATCTTTTTTGTAGAAAAAAACATTCTGTCTGTCTTGCAATATCCAGGAACTTCTGGATACACTGATCAACACCTTAGAGATGGAAAAAAACAAACAAACAAAAATTAAATTAGCAACAACATGAGGCATATATACAGCCAGAATATTAAAACAGCATCTTAGAGATGTAATCTAGGATTTTAATCTTAGCCACAGCAATAGTAACAGCTACTAACTTTCTTTAGCAAACACTAGACAGCAGGTAGTTCGTGCTTTCATCAGGTGACAAACAAGACATTATATATCATGAAAGCGATGAGGCTTTCTAAAAAAAAAAGCAATCCAGAGATTCACAAATTAACATTATGATTTCCAGTTAAAATGGAACATTTACAATATGGTACAAAAGGGCTGGCCTAACAGCTCAGCAGATTAAAGCGCTCACAAGCAGGTGCAGGGGCCAGGGGTTCAATCCCTGGGCCTGCTGTGCCAACCCAGCCCCAAGGGCATGCTGAGATGGCAATTGAGATTGGGTGTGGTGGCACTCGCCTATAATCCCAGCTCTTGGAAACAGGCGGATCACTATGAGTCCCATCTAGTAGTGAGACTCTAAACATCTTGTAGACCCTTCTCTAAAATACAATAAATAAATAAAAATAAAACAAATATGGTACAAAGAAACTGGAAGCACTGGCGTCCCTGGGGACAGAACACAGGGAACGAGCAAAGCATGACAGACTTCTGCTCAAAATGTAATCACACTGGGTATTCAGTCAGACAGTTCACACCATTAGTCTTCTTTACCCAACACCAATACAAAAAACAAATGGTTCATTATGAGTGACCCATGTCAGTTAACAAACTGAACAGAGAGCCACTGGTTCACAGGGACAATATGCAAGCACCTTATTCCACACAAACATTTTCTTACAATGCATGCAGGACAAAAGCCCAGCAGCTGTAAAGTCAGCAAAAGCAATCTTGCTGAAAGCAGGAACAGCATTTGCAAAGAGAAATTCTTACCAGTTCGAATTTCTTCCTGATCAGTGCCATTAACGTAGTCCTGACTCACAAGAGAAGCGAAGCAAGCCTATGTGATCAAAACAACAAAAAAGATGTCACCTGCACATCAAGTCTTACTTCTGAGTAAGAAATGCTTCTCCTGACATCATTCAACAATTTGATGGTGCTTGGGTTTGTACAGGTGACAGGACATCATTCCAGAAAAGATACCTGGTTTGTAAACTGAGTCCCAAATGACCCAGCGCCAGCACTGCCACTTGATTCCATCCACTGCCCATTCCTATCTCATTCCATACCAGTATGAACACCCTCCCAAACACTCTCTTTTCCATCAATCCTTCAATGACTGCTGTTGTTATTCTTTCAGAATACAGGCCAAATGTCACCTCTGCAGACAGGCCGTCTCTGTCCTTTCCAAATGGTGTTGCTCCTGTTCATGCTCTACCCTGAAGTCCAGCTTTGTTGTTTTTCATGTAATTACATGACATCATTTTTTTTTTTTTTGCATTATTATGTGTCCCTACTAATAGGTGGAAATTTTGTCTTGTTTCCCACTGTACTCATTGTGCTTGGAATAATGTCTGACATTTAATAAGCAGCATGGTGTTTAATAAATACCAATTACTGGGTGGCCCAAGAGGACAAGGCCGATGTCACATGGATAGCAAAGTCCCAAAGTGGGAGTTCTCTTTAAAGGACACTGAGTGGAATGTGCATATG
The DNA here is from genome assembly GCF_000260255.1 of Octodon degus. Classification (NCBI taxonomy): domain Eukaryota; kingdom Metazoa; phylum Chordata; class Mammalia; order Rodentia; family Octodontidae; genus Octodon; species Octodon degus. Next base: position 20,102,185 of record NW_004524582.1, read on the forward strand.
AATCGGCCAGGAACCTGCAGGCAAGTGTCAGAAAATGCTCAGAGAAGGCCCACTGCAGACAGCCGAGCCAGAAAGGCCAGCGAGGGAAGAAGTTGCAAAGAAAGCCTCCACTTCAAGAAAGGAGAGCCTCACCAAACTACACTTGGTGCGAGGCATGCTGATACAAGCTCAAATTTAGAACACCAAAGACTGGGAAGGCCCTTTTGGGAAGCAATACATTGTGCTGCCGGCAGTTTCCAGGTTACAACTACTATTGCAGGAATCCTCCAGCCCTACGACAAATCAGACCCTTAACAAATCTGATTGCCCATTCTGTGTATTCCATCAGCAGTTGACTGGCCAGGCATTGTGGCGCATGCCTGGAATCCCAGCACTCCAGGAAGGCGAGGCAGGGGGATTACAAATCCAAGTCCAGTCTGAGCAAAATTTTAGCACAGCCTGATCTCAAACAATTTTTACAAGGCTGGATGGGATGTAGCTCCCTGCAAGGGCCCTTAAGTTCACCCTCCAGAGCCACAACAAAACAAAACAAAACACAACACGAAACACAGTCAACTCCTTTTGGCTTTGGGATGTTAGTGAATCACGTGTGCTTTGCGAAACCTATGACTGATGAAACACAACTCATTCAAGCCAACCAGCCACAGAGGGGCCACAAAGCAGGAGTGGCTGCTCCCGGCCTCCCCGAGCCAGCAGTGGCACCAACAGGGTGGGTGGAAAACAAATCTCATGAATTTTAGTCCCTTCTTTCCCGGAGTGGGGTGGGGTGGGGGTAGAGAGGGAAGGAGCAAATAAAGACTTTCACAGAAAATAGGAATCATAAGGGACTCCCATGCATGGCAGTCTTGTTAAAAAATTTTTTTTTTTTGAGAAGTATGCCTTGGATACCTTTTGCCTGAAAGTCAGGAAGCAGGAGCGGCAGTGCTCATTTTCCCAAATTCAATTTAGTTTTGGGCAAATTACTTCTGCCCTCCGGGGCTGCTTCTCCAAGCAGCAAAACGTGGGATGGGCCCAGACTGTCTCCAAGGTTCTCTCAAACAAGAGCGCACGATCCCAGGAAACCACCTGAGCCAGTCAAGGAAAACCAGGGACCTGGACGGGCGGCACTCAGCAGGAGCCGTCGAGAGAAACAGGGCACGATCCACAAGAGATGGGGCTCTAAGCTGAGTCTTGAGAGAAGGCTGGGCCCGTTTCAGAGCGCAGCGCAGCGGAAAAGCGGGGTTCGGGGGAGGCGGCGCAGACACGCAGAAATAAGGGAGCGCCGGCGGGGACCTGCATGGACCCCTGGGGTCAAACTTCAAGTCCACGTGCCTCCAGAAACGAGTCTACCCCTCAGCAGACCTGAAGAGAATACCACTGTGGGACCGAAACAATAAACTAGGTTCCGGGCCTCGCTACATCACTTGGAAACCCAGCGCTGGGAAGCAGGAAGGAGAAAACGCGCGCACGCGCAGTTCACGTCTCCCGAGAAGGGAAGGGCTGCAGAGTGCCGAGCCCCAGTTTACCTCAAATGATGACTCTAACTCGTCCACCAAGGTACTGTTGGAACTTCTCGGGGCCCCAGGCGTCGCTTGAAGAAGGGACGCCTGGCCTGGAAGTCCCGGCGGGGCACCTGAGGGCCCCGGCAGCTGCCCGGAGAACATACCGCCTAGCGGAGCCGCCATGTCTAGAGCGGCCGGAGAGGCGCACTGCGCCTGCGCGGGGCCGCAGTCACGTGACGGACGCTGCTCCCGGAAGTGGCTGCCGGCGCGCAGGGCCTCCCGCCCCCAGCGATGACGTCTCCCTGAAGGATTGGGTGGATCGGGGCCGTCGCTTTCTCCTCTCTGGGCCAGTTTGTGGGCGGGTTACGTGAAGAGTCGTCCACCCCCTCTACAAGCACTGGGTTTGTTCTAACGAGTGCTGATCCACTCATTGGTGAGAGCGGCGCGCAGACGGGAAGCAGTCCCTGCGGATTCGGAGGCGGGGCGGCGAAACAGCTCACAGTACCACTGCCGAGGCGACCTGTTGTCCTGGCCTTGTTCTCTTTGATATTAACGCCTGCTCTGCGGGGGTTAGATCCCCTGCACGCTGTGCCGGCCCGCCCCCCTCGCCCCGGGCGCGCGGAGACTGCGGTTGGGACTGGGCGTGGTGGCGCGGCCTGTAATCCCAGCCCTGGGGAGGCTCTAAACGGGAGAGTCACCACGAGTCCAATCTACATAATGAGACCCTGTACACCCTGTAGACCCAAACCTAAATTAATAAAAAAAAAGGCCAATATCGTAATAATTTGCTTAAATTTATCTGTTCAAGACATGTTTTCATTTTAGTTTCCATCCAGCATGCTGAATCCACTATTGTCTCAGGCACTATTTAATGATCTGGGAGCTACAGCAATCGCCCCAGTCTGTATACAGAGAGAGGCAAACTTAAGTCATACACAGCAATGTTACAGATAAATGGTAGGAAGGAAAATTGCATCCCTATGAGGGGATATCTAGTGGGGGTGTTCTCCGAGATGGGTAATTAGAGAAGACTCGTCTGTGAACTGAACTGCAGTGAAAATTTAACTAGAAGAGCTTCCTAAACATAGGGTCCCCTGAGTTAGCATCCTGCCTGGGTGGTATACTTAAGTGACCACAGGCAGCACAGCAAGGCCATGAGTGGGCTGGGGCAGAAGTGGTCAGAAAATGTGGAAACTTCCCTTTGCCAGTTAGACTAATCGTTTCGTTTTCTGCGTAGCCCCTAAACATTTGCTGCAATTGCTCGTTTTTCTTCATTGGTTAAATTGCCCCATCCCCACCCCAAGTGGAGTGCAAGCTCCAGGACTTCTGAGCCTGCCATTGCCATTTGCACCCTGAATATTCAGACCTGTGCCTAGCAAAGCTCGAAATTATTTGTTGATTGAAACAAAAGAAAAAAGTGGGAGAGAACGTCTACAAATTAGGAGCGCTTTGCATTCCTACATTATTGAGGATCATAAAGATTTTGTTTTTTGTGGGTTATGTCTATTTATCTACTAAAGCTGAGAATTTAATAAAGTTCATTAAAATAATAAACCTGTTACATGTTAGCATATATAGTACTTTTATTAAAACTGTAATTGTTTCTCTAAGAAAAAAATGAGCCAGATGTGGTGGTGCATGCCTGTAATCCAGGTACTCAGGAGGTGGAGGCAAACAGCTCACAGGTTTGATGCCAGCCGGTACAGTTTAGACTCTTCTCTCAACATACCTAGGCTGAATCCCTAGTACCACCCCTCAAAAACCCACTGGTGCTGAGATTGCAGTTATACCTCAGTGTAAGTTGCCTCAGAAAGTGGTCAATAATTCTTCTGAATTCTGCACAGACCACCCACTTTAGATTTTGCTAAAAAAAAAAAAAAAAATCTGTTTCACTGATAAATTGTGAAAGCACTTAGTTATCTTTGAAAGATAACCAAGAATGAGACTATGTATGCATAGGTCTACTACAGTGCTTGGCGCAGACCAGATAACTTGAGAAAATAGCAATACAGTGTGATTTATTTTTTGGTACTGGGAATCAAACTCAGGACCTTATACTTGCCAGGCTGGTGCTTAATGCTGCTGCGCTAAATCCCTGGCATGAATTGTTTAAAGTCTTTTCATTCAGGTAGAACAAAGGGATGAAGGACACCAGTGAGGCGGTAATATAGGAGTACAGAGAGGATGGTGTCTAGTATTAGGGCAGAGAAGAGAAATGGTAAGATGTGGTCCAACTAAAATTCCATGATGTGCTCAGAAAAAAACCCCAGGCTGTTTGGGAATGGGATCCGTATTAATTTGGTGAATATGACTATTCCAGGTATTAAGCTACTACTTTTCTATGATGGGGAGAAACCCAGAGCTCATGGTGGATACAGTAAAAGCCACAGAATATAGCTGTAAATGGTCCAAAGAAATGTTCAGGCCAATATTGTCTAGTTGATATGCTACCAAATAGTATGGTTCTAGAACTCTTCTTCCTGAGCCTGAGATTAAATTCTGCAAGAACAAGGATCGTATCTTGTTTACTTTGCCTTCCCATGGCAAAGTCTGACACAAGCTAGGTGTGGCATGTTTGCTCATTTAAGGATCTTTTATTCAAGGTAGTAAAACATTTCCTACTATTTGACTTTTGAGATTATGAAGACATCTTTAGATTTCCTCTGCCGTAATCCAAAAATCTCCTTTAGCTGCCAGGTAGTCTCAGGATTTCAGTTCATCTCTATCCTGTTATCTCCTTTATTTAGTTGGCAGGGACGCCTAAGAGTGGTTTGCTGTTTGTGAGCAGGTAGCACTAAACTTGAGGGTTTCTGCCCCCACTGTACTGACAGAGTGCACTGGCCCTTTACAGCAAAGGTTTGTTTACTGGGGGGTTTCTTTCTTTTCGCAGTACCAGGGACCTTGCTCTTGCCAGGCAGGCGTTTATGCTGTTGAGCTGTCTCCCCAGTCACAAGTGAGGGCTTCTTGTGCCAGGTCTTGGCACATACAGATACTGACCTTTGCAGCTCTGGCTTCTATCCATGTAGCGTTGTTCACGAACTGTCTCCCCCATCACAGTAGCAGCATGCAGCGCTATCTCTGCATTTCCCCAAATCTCTTGCAATAGCCTTGGCTTAATCTTGGTGATAAGAGAGTGCAGAGGCCTCAGCAGGTACTTAACCTGGTAATTGCAGCTGTACCCATTTGCCCCTGCTCCTTTTCCTCAACGTCATGCTGCCTTTGAACCTTGCAGCCAGTGATGGAAAACTCCCAGCTGAGGATTTTGATGGCCATGGAACTGCCCTTCAGCCTTGGATTCTCTATTTCTGTCACCTTTTAAAATGCATGTGTTCAAAATCGCTGCCCGTCTGGATTTTCTCATGGCCTTGCCTAATGCTGGTTGGTACCTACCTATGGGTAAGGACCATGGTCCTGAAGAGTGGTAAGGCACTGTGAAGGATCTGGCAGCTAGGAGCACATGCCATGGCAACTCAGTTTCTTCTCAACCAGACTGGAGGAGCACGGGGAACTCGGGGCTGCATTAAAAGCCTTTCGCATCCCACGTACAAGCATGGGGTTCTATTGTTCTTTTATCCTCTCTGACCATGAACACCCAGAAGAATGTGTGTTTGCTTATTACTCTTGCCTGACTTTTAATTCTTCAATATATCACAAATTTGCATGTTTATTTTCATTCCCTCTCTGTAAGCCAGTTTAGGTTCACAATGTCCATTTATGTCAAACTGTTTAAAAGTTAAAAGACAACTGCAATAAACAGTCCCTCTATCAAACGTTTTCAAAGTCTTAATAGAGGGGGAATGCATTCTGTTCACGAATAATTTAATCCATGTGATACAGAAGTGAGAAAGAGGAGAGCTTTGTTCTAAGTCTGCACAAATGGGATTCTGTTGATGAGTTATAGTCCCAGGACGTAAGCAAATAGTTTGAAAGTCCCTTGTATGGTCTAGTTGCTCGCTGGGTGTGGTGTTTCCAGTAAATCCCACAGCTGTTCAAGTCCTGAATGGAAAGCCTTAACAGCGCACTACCCACACCAGCTGTGAGGACTATGTGGGCTTCCCTGTGTCCTACCCGGTGCTGCTCTGCAACTTTACAGGCTGCTCCCTCGCCCCATGCGTCACTGTCCGCACCTGTTACGCAGGGTAACGGGGCCTGCTTCACTGGCTCACTCGGAGGAGTCAATGCAGGAAAACTCAGAACCATGCCTGATAGATGGCTGAGGTCACAGTGGCTCACAGTATTCCTCTGTGACTGATTCTCGTAGAAATCACATGCCAGGCCACTGTCTTACAAACTAGCAGGCCGAGTGCCCACAAGTGATTCCTGGCACTGTGGAACACCTACGTTATGGTGTTACAATTTACTTACTTACATAGTACATGGAATAAAGCCAAAAAGGACAAACTGTTAGGCCAATGTTTCTAGGTTTATAGCTATCTATATATGTATTACAGCCAAACCAGACAGCACAAAAAGTTGGATTTATTGTTTCTGACCATCACATAATAACTGTTCATTTGTTTATGTTCCTAGCACCACAGATCTGAGATGCGATTTTTCCTTTCAGTTAAACATATATACTCTGAAAAGTGATCAGGAAGTTTTAAAAATAATATTATGCACAGAATGAGTATCTTAAAAAGCTTGCCAAACATATTAGCTTTACCTTTATAAATCTTTGCATAAAATCAAATATCAAGGCATACAAATTTTCATTTTGTTCTAACTTTAAAAATGCAATCCTTGTTGTCTTAAAAGACTTTTATCCATTCAAAAATATTTAAGTTTAACTGCCCATTGTAAGGCTTATGCAGCGATTTCCGAGTGTCAGAACTAGGCCTCATCTTGACTGAAGCGAAGCAGGAACTCGATCAGAGTCCGGGTGGGCCTCCCAGTCATGCCCTTCCGCAGGTACGGAACCTCGTCCTTGTTGGTCATCACACCCGCGATGTCTAAGTGCGCCCACTTGGGATGAGTCACGAACTCCCTCAGGAACGCCGCCGCAGTGCACGCTCCAGCAGATCTGAAGAGGAAGGCGGAGAGCGGTGCTTAGCCCTCGGGCGCTGCGCACCAGACCCGGCATTAGAGTCTGCATCCTCACTGAGTAGGCGGTAGGAGCCAGAGTAAAAGGCAAGGCTTCAGGACCTGATCAGGAGCTACCCTAATGAGTTAAATGTCCTCAAAGTGATTTCTGAGTTAACTCCTTATCAGGTCCTGTTTCAGATACAGCTTTACGCAGTAAAGGATGAATCTAGGTGCCTTTCTCCTACGTAATGAATTCCTGTATTTTCCATTTCTTTCTCTTATTATTTGCTTCAGATCATCTTTATATTTGAAAACATGTGCAATTTTGAGAATCTGTTGGGAGAAATACCTTGAAAATTCAAGGCATCAAAGTTTACAAGCACTACAACAGAAAGAAACCAGGGTCAAATGCTTTGAAAATATCATTTTGGCAACCGAGGATGACAGTAAAAATGTGGACTTCGCTCATTTCACATACCTGTATTTCCCAACATTATTGATATCAGCAAGTTGGCAATCTACAACCTGTCTGGTGTAATGTTCAAAGAGCGGCATCCTCCAGACCCGGTCCCC
>NW_004524582.1:20110225-20145750 GCF_000260255.1 Octodon degus
TAATCCCAGCTCTTGGGAGGCTGAACACAGGTGGATCTATAAGCCCGAAAGACACAGTGAGACCCTGTACTAAAATAAAAAAAAAAAAAAAAAAAGATTTAAAAAAAGAAATCAAAGATAAAGACTCAAATGTGAAAAGTCAAGAAGAAGCTGTTGCTTTAGAACACAAGTACCTAACAGACAAAAGTGGCTATCTCCTGGAAAATACAGGCTGCTGATGAATGATTTCATTATGCTTATGCACATATATCTTAGATTAAAAATTAAAAAATACTATTGTGGGAGGCCAGGGGAAAGGTTCCTGGTCCAGCCTAGGAGACAAGTGACTTGAATACTGCAGAGGCCAAGGGCAGGTTTCACAAATAATGAGAACACAGATATAAAGGGGCAAGGCGTCTAGGGTGAAAGATAACCTTAACCTCATGAATATACTTCGGAGCATTTTGTTTGTTCTCCATCTTAAGCTCCATTAACTTTGCTGAAAGAATGAGCTGCCAGGCCTCCAAAAGGAAGCACGGGAGAGATGGGGCCATTAGCAAGGGCACCGGCAGAAGCCACAGAACAGGTGAGCTTCCCAGGACTCTGGAACGTGAGAAGGCATGGGGCAAGGGCTGAGCACCAAAGGGCAGACGAAAGAAACAGCCAGCAAAGGAGACGCAAGCAGAGCAGTGAGAGAAAGCAACCAGAAGAGATCACGGCAGCAGCCCAGATCTGCGTGCTACCAAGAGGTGACCACATTACACACCTTGTGACTGGCTAGGACAGGCTAACAGCACTGGCAGGTGAAAGCCGATGGCACTGAGCAAAAGCGTGTGTGGAGGAGGCTGGTGGTTGGCGGGAGGGGAAAGGGCTCCTGGCTGAGAGGACACGGAGGGCAGCCTATGTCTGCACACTCAATCAGCAGGTGACTCTACATAGAGGACTGGACTTGACTCACCAACCCAAAGCCATCAGAAAGGCCCTCCGGTTCAGAAGGGCCTCACCCCCATCTCTACCTTGCGGACTCTTTTAACAATGGCCATGCTGTTTTCAAGTTATTTTCACATTATTCTGAAGCTACTGGACAGGAAGGTAGCATCATGCCAGTAATTTAGGATCATCTGTAAGAACCTCACAGCCAGTGAATCGAATTTACTGTTATCATCCATTTTCAGTTCAAACCCCTAGCACAAAAAAATCCCTTTAACACAAGAGCTAGGCAAGTGTATCATTTGTCATAGCGCAACAGTTGAATCGTCATCGTCATCTTCGTATTTACTATTCCTACCTCAAATAGTTTGTTCCAGAGCCAGGATGAATTGGTAAAGACCCCAGTGGCACCGGACCCCAGGGCCACATCCATAGCACCTGCAAGACACAGACGCTCAGTCAGCTTCAGCGGCTCCGTGCCAGGCGGGCTGCTCTGCGGCTCCGACCCGGGCTGCAGCCCCTGACCCTCCTCACTCCCTCACTGTCAAAAACAGACAAGCAAGGCAGTCTTCACTCCTACTCAGTACCTTTTACATCTCTCAAACCAGAATTTACCTTTGTTAAGCAAAATGCAGAAAAAGACACAATTTCATCAGCAGGCAGACCCCAGGCATAACCATTACCTATTTTTCTTTTCTTCTTTTTTTTTTGTATTTTAGTACAGGGTGTTCAGGGTCTCACTACATAGATCGCACGCCTAGTGGTCCGCCTATGTCCAGCCTCCCAAGAGCTGGGAGTTCAGGTGCAGGCCACCAGGCCCAGTCTCAGTCATCATCTCCGCACGCCCTGGGGGCAGGGCTGGCACAGCATGCAGGGTTCTTTACCTATTTTTCAAACTCCCTTCTAGACTTTCAAACATTTTTTAAAAAATAATTAAGAATGCTGTATGTGGGCCAGCCAAATATTTCAGCAGACTGAAGCACCTGCCTAGGCGGACGCAGTGGCTGGGGCTCAATGCCCCGAATGCCGGCCCCGCCCCCAGGGCATGCTGAGACAGCGACTGGCTGGGCGTGGTGACACACGCCTGTGATCCCAGCTCTTGGGAGGCTGAATACAGATGGATCACCAAGAGTCCGATCTACAAGTAGTGAGACCTGTAGACCTGTACAAAAATACAAAGAAAAAAATAAGGCTGTATGTGTTCAAGTGTGTGTTCCTCTTTTCTTGCTTTAAATATTTATTCTACTTTAAATGTATGTTCGAAAATGTTTTAATACTTTTTAAACAGTCCTACTACTGGCAGGGAGGCGTCTCTGATTTTTTGGCACCACAGTCACATCTCAGTGTTTGCAGTTAAGACTTTGAGACCTTTGTAAAGCAAAACAAAAAAGTCCATTATACCTGTATCAGTTATTTCCTCTGTGTTTCTTTCTCTAACAAATGTGTCCCATTGGCTGACTTTAAGTCAGCACTTAAATAAAAATCAAATTTAAAAATCAGACTTCCAAAAGCCAGCAGTAGTATCAATCTGTAATCTCAAAACTCTGGAAGGCTGAAGCAGGACTGCAAGTTTGAGCCCAGCCTTGGCAACCCAGACCCTGTCTCAGTCTTTGGAAAACGCTCAGGGTGTCGCTCCTGCAAAGGCCCTGGAGTACTGGAGGATGAGCATCAATTCCAGGTTCTCCTCAATAAAAGGCAAGCACAGCAGCTTACTATTAGCTCCCAGCAGCCCCCGTCTCCTCTGTTGTTGATAAACCCTGGGGCTCAGGGAACAGGTCTGGTTGCTAAGCACAGGCTTAGAACCTGGCACACAGGAGCACTGAAAGCAGTCTCTGAAAGGAAAAGGCACTCCTTGCTACCTCAGCCCTGGGACACCATGTGGGGTGTCACACCACGAATCCCCACAGTATTGAGATGCTCAGGGGCTATCAGCAGAGGTACTTGGGGAAATTCCAGAGTTTTCACCAGGCAGCATCTGGTCCCATAAAGCACTGTCTGTCCAGGTCATCCTTAATTCCTATCTGTGGATCGGCATGAAACAACTCAGCATCTCCCCTAAGGAAAAGAAACTCAGAAAGAATACTCTATGTCCTGCTGGGTAGACTTCATTTGACCACAGAAAATTTCCCACATCCTCACATTTCTTTGCAGTTAGGGTTCACAGTGGCTGTAAGTCCCCTATGCTGGCACGTGAACAGTCCTGGGTACACCGAGCTTAGATCCATCTGGGACTGCGGCACTAAGTCCGGCTAATCTCATCTCACATCGCACCAGGGATGTAAACGACTCCTTCGCGGGGGAGGCGGCAGTGCTTCTCCAGTGTCAGGCAGCTCTGTGCCATCAGAGTGTTGCACTGCACATTTTGCCCATGAAATGACAGCTACCCTAATTAGTTATATAAGTTACATTAGTTATACGAGGAATTCTAAATTACTGACTAAAACAAATCACCGTTTGCAAGTCGTGCCCCATACAAAACCCCCAGTTCAAGCCCGTGGTCGGTCTAGTCCTTCTGTCATTTATTCCTTCAGTCTTCTCGACTGCCCTCAACGATCACTCACACCTGTGTACCTCTCTGCTACTGCTGCTCCTGTCACCCACCACCTGGACTACTACAATACTTTTATTTAGAAAAAAAACCTACTGTGGAAAATTTCAAGTGTGCACAAAAGCAAAGAGAATATAAAGGTAGCCATGCAAGTGTGCACTCCTCACCAAGAGCAATTACCACCTGGAGGTGAACTTTCATCTGTAATCCTGCACCCATCAGGTGAGTTTGAGGCCAATCGCATCCGTGTGGCACTCATCCTTAAAACATCCATTTCTACATCCATAAAATCTAACAGCCACAGCACAGCTCACTGGGTCCCTCTCCAGCCTGTTCTCCATGCTGCCTGCCAAGCAGGTGACCTCTTCATGGTGCCAATGTGCCCTCCGTTCCCCAAGGCTTAGCATTCTTTACTATCGTACCAAGCACTCGGCTCAAGACAAACGCTGAGTGCTGCCTGCCACAGCCTGGGCTCATGCATCGGGGGCCCAACCCCAGCCTCACGTCCCCACGTGGCCTCTGCTCCCCCCACCCCCGGACTCCACGCTCAGGTGCCCTGTCTCAGGGGAAGTCCACCAGCCCTGACCCAGCTAAGCCCCTAGCCTACACGGGGCTCATTTTAACTTTGCTTCCTGCGCTTGTCACCTGCTGGTGTGGCTCTCCGGTCCTGTCACCCTCTCCATGGGACCACAGGCCGCTCTGTGTGCTCAGTCTCCAGCAAGAGGTTTATTTAGCACGCACAGTGTGCCGGGCGCTACAGCAGCAGAGGCTGCTTGGTGTCTGCCCTTCCCCAGCTCTCAGGCGAGGAGGTCACGGTCACGCTAGTCGGTGGCCCCTTCTTCTCCAACTTACTCGATTTTTTTATACACATACCGATTTGTCCTCAAAACACATCTGGCAGTTCCATAAAGTTTTCCACAAGTTTTAAAATTTCTTGAGACCAGATGCACACCAATCTTAGACAAAACTATGATACCTTTTTCGTTGTTTTTCTTTTGCAGGTGTAGGATTGAACCCAGAGCCTTCACGCTGAGATACATCCCCAGCCTCTGTATTGTATTTTTTATTTTGAGACAGGGTCTCACTAAATTGTCCACGTCAGGCTCAAACTTGAAATGCTCCTGCCTCAGTCTCCCAGAGAACTGGGACCACGGGTATGCACCTTCATGCCCAGCTTCAAAACAGCTCCACTTGAAAGAACAGAAACTGACAAATATTTAACGTGGTAATTGGGAACATGGCTCTAAAGATGATTATATTCATTTCAAAATAATTTAATTTCTGTAATTCCTGGACTATTACTACCACCAATTTTGAAATTACCCATAGCGGAAGGATACTTTCCGTTTCCAAGTACAAGGCCCACGTGGAGCTCTGTCTGCGGTGCTAAGCGATCAGTGCTATCAGAACTGCCCAGCAAAGGCTCACAGAAGGTGGGGGTGGCACCACCCCATTCATCCTGTATCACAACCACTCATTCAGAAAATGGAGAGAGGCCCTGGGACTGAAGAGCCACCCCCAGCCAGGCCACTGCTTCTACAGTCTGAGCACAGGCCTGCCTTTTAAAGGACAGTGACCTCAGCTCAGAGCCTGTGATTTGCCTGGACCAGGTACCTCAAGCCGTGTCATCTCATCAGTCTTCCCAGAAGTGCCTCCTATCATCAAGGTGCTACTGTACCTCTTTTGCAGATGAGATACCAAAAATCTAGTCCAAAGCCAGAGGCTTTTAGAGGCAGGCTAAGTTTTAAACTGAGGTTTCTATGCACACGAGAATGTCTGGAGCCCTCGGGAGTCTGTCACTGCTCTACCAAGCCGGCCTTCAGAGAGTCTATCGTGCAGCAGGACAGTGCGACTTCTCAAAAGCACCGTCCAGCCTGCACAGGTCTGTGAGGAACACGGAGTACCTGCTCGGGGCAGGCTGACTCGTGGGTGGCACTCGGAACCGAGCTGTGCTGTGAGCTGGGACTGCTTTACTTGACATGCTGTACTGCCCCGTGTCTGTTAAACCATGATCTTGCTACCCCTCAAATGTTATTTCTTTACAACAATAAGTGTGAAATCTTCAGAAAAGTCGGTAGACCCGAGATACATTTCCATTTTTTAAAAAGCTACTGGTTTTAAGATTTATTGTTAATCTTTCAGGCCTCTTATCACATGGTAAACCTAACGTACGTGTGCGTGCGTGCGTGTGTGTGCGTGTGTAGTATAAGGCTTCAGATCCAGGGTCTCATAGGACAGGAGTGGTCCCCCACTGAGCTACATCTCAAACCCTTTAACTAGACTTTATTTTGAGACAGTCTTGCTGAGCTGCTCAGGCTGGTCCTCCTCTCTCACTGTCTCCTCTCCCAGGCAGCTGGATGCATAACCCAGAGGTGTTGATTTTTTTTTGTGCTGGAGACTGAACTCAGGACTTTCAAAGACAAGCATATGCTCTACTACCAATACCCCAGCTACTTCTGATGTCACCCCCAACTCCTCAGTGCCTCGCCTCCTAATACCACAGCTAGTCCCAATGTCACTCTGTTTGCATACTGGTTAGAAGTTACAATTGGAATACTTCAAAACACCCAATATTGCCAACACTGTGCAACTGTAGGACAGTTCTTTCTGGAGAAAGATCTTTGCATGCAAATAGGGTAAGCCTGATTTCAGCCACAAAATAATGCTCTAAGTGTGATATGAGCTCTGCCCTGAGCAAACGCGATTTCCTCTGAACAAAGAAGGAGCACAGGCGGTCTAACCTGTTAAGGTGGCAGCATTGATGATGAGCTTTGGATTAAAGGTGTGTGCGTAACACAGGGCATCGGCCAGGATGAGCCGGCCCTCGGCATCCGTGTTATCCACCTGGATGGTCTTCCCATTCCGGGCTCTGACCACATCTCCAGGCTTGTTGGCTTTGCCACTGGGCATATTTTCACAGAGAGGGGCCAAACCTATGATGTTAATGGGCAGATTGAGCTTCGCAGCAGACACAATGGCTGAGCAGATGGTTGCGGCTCCCCCCATGTCAGCCCTCATGAGGTCCATGTTTGCGGAGGCCTTGATGGAGATGCCGCCGCTGCGGGGAAGAAAATGGTATGCAACACTTAAGACCCAAGAGGAAGGCCACAGTCATTTTCTTAAAAAGGAACACACAACCAAGGGTTAAATACCACAACCTGCCAGAGAAAGTCAAATTCTAAATTTAGTATCTGAGCTCTTTCAATGTGGTAGTCTCTACAAAACATAGAAAGTAACTCCAGAAATATAGAATGCTCAATATATTTCCATTTGAATGAAATGTAAGCAGTGCCCTGGAAATATTGTCACATGATAAATTCATGCGGCACAAATTCCACCTCTCTTCATCTTACTAAATCTTGATACCTGACACGCTTTTCAGTGAATTTTAAGAAATGATCTACTCTTCGAACCTGAAGGTCATGAGTTGTTATGGAAGTCAGACAAGCTCATATAAGCCTGGGAACATTCTTTCCAAACCTGAAGGACAGAGGGGTAACACTTCCTTCTACAGGGCTTACAGGTGATGGCAAAATACTGGCATAAAGAGCACACAAAGCCACAAAGACAGCACTGAAACATGAGTCAAGAGAGGTTTTAACTAGCAGTTGCCAAAGAAACCACACCACTTCCCTCATATAGCCTTCTAATTAGTAGCCTTTTTGCTTCCCATTTGTAGGTGCCCAGAAGCAAGCTGCTTCACGAGCGAACACACAATCAGGGCTTGGGCTTCTGAAGAGGGGCCAAACCTATTGGAAAGAATAGAAAAAGGAACACAGGACACAGTGGGTCCAAACATGGGCCACCAGTGAGCTATCAGAAGCTTACCAGACATAAAGGCGTCACCTTAAGTGACAAAATTCAGCATCATCAGTGACACAGCTGAGCTACGTGGAACAGCAGCAGGAAACACCACCTTGTAGCATTCTTATCAGTGTGTCTAACAATTTTAATTGAGAATGAACAAGTGCAAATTGTAGAGTATCATGAGACTAGCCTGGATCCTCCAAAACCAACGTTTTAGGGAGTAAAAAAAAAGAATAGGACCAAGGACTAAGAAAAACTAAAGGCAAATGGCAAGCAATACAATATGAGATCCCTGACTGGCTCCTTGATTAAAAACTAAATATAATCATAATGGAACTTTTTTTAGGCAACTGGGAAATTCAGGTTAGGTAATCATATTAATCTTAGGAAAAGGTTATGACACTGTCATTACACCAAATGTCCCTCTTCCTAGGAGGCATGCTAAAATATTCAGCGTGACATGTCATGACTTCTACAAGTTATAGTGCTTTCAAATAGCTCACAAAAAAATGACAATGATAAAATAAAACCTATCAAAAAAACTGGACTGAGACAGTGGGGAGGAGCACCAGTCAGACAGACTTCGATTCCAGCCCTGCTTCCCCGTGCAGTGGACGCACTGCATAACCGCTCTCTTCTCCCTCCCGCTTCCTGTCTCAGGCAGCGTGCGTACCAGGCATCTAATTGGTCCCAGTCCTATGGGCCAATCAGCAAATGAGCCAGCGGTGCTCTTCTCTTGACAACTATGCATTTTTCACTGGAGTAAACCACAAACTTGACTTGAATGCCCTGACTGCTAACTCCTTTTTGCAGAAGTAAAAGAAATCAATTTCAGCTACAGACTGCTGGTCGCAAAACGTATTTAACTCAGTCAACTCAGACACAAAACACTTATCTAAACAGCTTCTGTGTGATGACACATTATTTTAAAACCATGTTTCTCATGATCTTTTCAGACAGAGAGGAAACTGATTGTGTCTCAGTTCTACCCTCTGACTGGGTCCCAGCAGCTCTATGAGATGCAAACCCTGGCCCCCCTTACCTATGATGTTAATGGGCAGATTGAGCTTCGCAGCAGACACAATGGCTGAGCAGATGGTTGCGGCTCCCCCCATGTCAGCCCTCATGAGGTCCATGTTTGCGGAGGCCTTGATGGAGATGCCGCCGCTGCGGGGAAGAAAATGGTATGCAACACTTAAGACCCAAGAGGAAGGCCACAGTCATTTTCTTAAAAAGGAACACACAACCAAGGGTTAAATACCACAACCTGCCAGAGAAAGTCAAATTCTAAATTTAGTATCTGAGCTCTTTCAATGTGGTAGTCTCTACAAAACATAGAAAGTAACTCCAGAAATATAGAATGCTCAATATATTTCCATTTGAATGAAATGTAAGCAGTGCCCTGGAAATATTGTCACATGATAAATTCATGCGGCACAAATTCCACCTCTCTTCATCTTACTAAATCTTGATACCTGACACGCTTTTCAGTGAATTTTAAGAAATGATCTACTCTTCGAACCTGAAGGTCATGAGTTGTTATGGAAGTCAGACAAGCTCATATAAGCCTGGGAACATTCTTTCCAAACCTGAAGGACAGAGGGGTAACACTTCCTTCTACAGGGCTTACAGGTGATGGCAAAATACTGGCATAAAGAGCACACAAAGCCACAAAGACAGCACTGAAACATGAGTCAAGAGAGGTTTTAACTAGCAGTTGCCAAAGAAACCACACCACTTCCCTCATATAGCCTTCTAATTAGTAGCCTTTTTGCTTCCCATTTGTAGGTGCCCAGAAGCAAGCTGCTTCACGAGCGAACACACAATCAGGGCTTGGGCTTCTGAGATCTGCCTGCGGGATTCTTTGGACAGGTTCCTTTTCCTTGTTCTCAGGTCATCTGCCTTAGAAATCAAGTCCTCTGTTAGGCATATAGCTCAGTGCTAGAGCACTCGCCTAGCCTATGTGAGGCCCTGGGTTCACTATCCAGTGCTTTTAAGAAAGAAAAGGGGTTCTAATTTTCATTTCCCTCCGAAAAACTTCGTAATTTGATGGGTGGCAAATATGCCTAGAGTTAAAGACTATCACTGGCTCAAAGTAAGAAATATACTCCTTGTCTGAGAAATCTAGGCCAACCTCACGGGGCGAAGGGAGCAGGAGGGGCAAGGGGATGCGCAGCTGACTGGCACAATCATGTTGAGTTTGTGCGAGACTTTGGTTAAACCTGTAGTACCAAAAAGAAAGAAAAGAGAGAGAGACACACACACAGACAGACAGACAGACAGACAGAATATTCCCATTTCAGCTGGAGTTCCTGAATGGGTGAAAAAATGTACTGGGGAAATAAATGAACACACACTATAAGTTCCTTAGCAATACTCTCCAAAGTAGTTTCCCTGGAACATGACACCCAACAATCAGAATTCCTTCATAAAGAAATTCAGAAAACACTATATTGTGTACTCAAGAGTTCTGTGCTTAACCAACCCAACCCAACCCAACCCAACTCCCCTCTGCCTTATCTAACCCAGGTTTCTGACCAACTAGCGCACCTGACACCTCACACTCACCAGCCTCTGTGAAGCTCGGTCAGAGGTAAATACTTCCCAAGGGAATACTGACTTGCGCTAGCTTTTCCAGCGCAAAATCTCATTGGCTGAAATAACAGGGATGGTTTCCACTTTTGAGAACTATTTATGATTTAATAAGATCAATGAGCATTAGGCTGCTTAGCTAAAGAAAAATGACGTGAGACCTCCAAAGCAGACTGCACAGGCAAGTAGCTGCACAGCTGCTCTCTGCACAGAGAAACTTCAATAGTCATAAAAGAGACTCAAAGTACATGATAGGAAAATTCTGCAGTATTTTGAAAATAGACTTGGGCTGGGGATGTGGCACAGTGTCTGCCTGGCAAGTATGAGGTCCTGAGTTCGATTCCTGGTACCAAGAAAATAAGAAAAACAGATCTGATACTAACTTCTGATTCTATTCCTTAATTATTGTTCCTGAATAAAGGATTTAATAGTTCTAAGTCAAGGTTTCTCTTCCAGAAGAATGGCTACCACACCTATATCATAGGGTAAGATTAAGACTAATACATGTAAAATACCGCTGAGTTTCTGATATATTTAAACACTTCATAAGTGATAGCTTTCTACACTTAAAGAATATATAACATTTGACCAAATACCATACTTTGAACTAAACCATGTACCAAATAATACAACCACACAAAAAGCAATCATCAAAATGTAAAAGCACAGACACCCCCAAGAAGTACCTGTCAAAGGTAATTCCCTTCCCAACAAACACAAGGGGCGCTTCGCTTGCATTGGGGCTGCCTCTGTAGTGGATTTCCAGGAAAACTGGAGGCTCATCGGACCCTTTGGCTACACTCAGGAATGAGCCCATCTCCTGTTCCTCGATCCAACACTTGGGTCTGTAGGGCAGAGGGCGAAAAAGCAAATACATTGTTATCTTTACTTTAGAGTGACTTAGAGAAAGCTCAACAGCATAAAAGGAAAAAAATACTTAAGAGGATACAATACATTAAAGGCTTCAATTATGCCATCCTATCATCATCTCTGTATATTCTTAAGCGAATCACTTAAGTGATTCCAAACTTGTTTTTGCAGCTGGCAGATGAAGTCAAGGGCTGTTCCATTAAGAGAGAACTTACACCCGGTGACTCACGCAGTGCAGGGTAATACTGCAGTTACTGAATATAAGCCTTGTATCAGCCTATTGAGTATTTCCAAAGTGTGAAAGATGAAATTAACAAGGCTCTGAGACCACAAAGGATGCTTACAGCTAGTTAAGGCATTCATTATTTTTTTTGGTATTTCTAAAACAAACCAAGCAGCCAACCAACCAACCACTAAGTGAACCAATCACCAAACCCAGCAATGACATACTACACAGACTAAAGTATCCCTCTTCTTGGCATTTTCTAGAATTGCCAGAATCCTATCTTTTCAACACCGTCACACTATTCTTCACAGTTCCCTTTGCAACTTGAAATGTGGGAAAACTAGTTCTTACATAATACCTCAGTGAGGTAACGGACTACAAAGAGTCATTGACGGAACTAGCAAATGCATAGGATGCTATTCTCTCTTGGCTAAGGGCCCAAGGGGTACGGAGCCAGATTTCTCCTACAGATAGACAAGCAGCCTCCAACCCAAAGAACACTCCTGCAGTTGCCCACCCACACCTTAGAACTACTGCTACATCAGAACTGCCACCGCACTTTAGAGGTAAAAGAACAGGAACACTGGAAACTCACTTCAAAAAGAAACAGGGCTGGGGCCAGGGAGATGGGTCAGTGGAATAAGTGCTTCCCTGGTAAGCGCAAGGGCCTGAGTTCAATCCCCAGTTCCACAAAAAAAGAAGAGAAAAAAGAAACAGGGCTATACTACACAAGCATTTTTAATCAAACTGAGTACCTGATGTTTTAAGTTCTGCCTTTCTGGAAGAGCTGTGTGCTTCATCAGTGCAGACCTACCGACACTGGGCAGGGCGTGGTGAAGCCCTGTCTCAGCTGGACACCAACCCGCACATCCTGCCTGGCCTCTGACTGAATTCCTCTTTGTCCGGCTCAGCCACAAGCCGTACAGTTTCCCTAGGGGCCGCTACACACCTGCCCTCGCACCTGAAACTCCTGTCTTCACAGCTAAGGCCACCTGCACAGGCTCCTTATCCTTTCGGTCTCCTCACCCCTCTCTTCCTGGGGTACCCGCCCTACACCCATGTACTGGCTGGTTCTTCCTGTGAGACTCTCACTTCTGTGAGGATGCAAAAATGGGGAGTGGGGGCTGGTGAGATGGTTCAGTGGTCTAAAGCACCTATTTGGAACAGGCTTGGCAAAGCACAAGGACCGCGGTTCAATCCCCCAACACCACATGCCAGCCAGCCCCGCCCCCTGGTGGGCTGAGCTGGCCCCACACACACACACACACACACACACACACACACACACAAATAAATAAAAAGAAAATGGGGAGTGACTTCTAAGAAATATAAGGTTTCTTCTGGAATGATGAAAATGTTCCTAAAACGGTCAGTTACACAACTCTGTAAATACACTATCAACACTGAACCACACAAAATATGGGTGAATTATAAGGCACTGATAAGTCTCAATCAAGCTGATGCAAAGCATTCGCACACACTTTGTAGGGGGAAGTCATGATATGCCCATTTGTGTGGCTGCAGGTTGGCCACCTCACCGCTCTGATCTCAAGTTACTCCTCTGAATAGAAACAGGAAGTTGGACTTCAGATCCTTTTCAGCAGTAACCTCCTATGAATGTGACACAATCCTGAATTACCTGATGTGGACCTCTGTTTTACTACTAGCATTTCTGAGGTTCTTCTCAATAATTTCAGCAAATCTGGTTGGGGTCATCTCATTGGCTGGGGTCTCCATCAGCTGGCGCGCCAAGTTCTGTCCTGAAGCAAAGAGGACCCCTTTCTGCCAGGCCTCCTGATCCCCGCTGTGGAAGGAGGCACAGTCATTGCCAAACAACTTCTCAAGGACAATAGCCATTGTGCAGCAAGGGGCCCTTATTTTACAAGAGGAAGACGACAAATGAAGAATGACACACAGACCATAGGTACACTCTCCATGATGTGAGCCAAGGACAGGCAACAGGGTACAAGCAGCCTGAAACAGGAGCCACTAAAGGCCAAAGAGAGCACCAGGCAGTTCCCTTCAGAATCCTCCCTCACACAGAAAGTGGGCGGATTCACAGGTCTCTAAAGAATAAACTACACCAAAGCTAGGAGGGCACCCCCCCCCCCCCCCCGGGCTGCTTTGTTCACAACAGGCACCATGCAGCCCTCGGTGGGGCTCACTGGAAGGCGAGCAAATGGCAACCCTGTGGATGTGGCACTGAAGCTTTGCTGCCTTCTGCCTGGCTCAGGCCTGAATCCCAAAGCCTGGATGGTGAGGAATGCATGGGGGATGCGTTCTGTGGTGCTGGCTTTCTCTTTACAACAGGGGTTACCCTAGGTGGCCTGGAGATGCATGCAATAACAGCTGAGGGCACAGAGGGATTAGAAGGGGCCACACACTCCCCATGGTTTAGCTTTGGATCATCATAAAAACTCTATGATATCGGTAGTGTGGCTCTGCACATTCTGGTCACTTAGCAGAGGTGGACGGGAGTGGCACAGCCAGAGTCTAAAGGCTCAGGCCCAACTACTCCCTTATTGCTGCCAATCCAGGCTGTGCCAAGGGCCACCGCTGCCCTCACAAGTCCCCACATTGGAGTCTCGTACTGTCGTGTTTCTAGCAGCAGGGATCTCACCTCCCTAACCTGAAGAGGACTAGAAGGTAACAGCTGCCCATTGACCTGCTGAAAGCCTCCCCCATCAGACCTCGAGGTGAATAGACCACACCCCTCAACCGGGCAGTTGGCATTCACACGCCAGCACATGGCGACTACATGAAAACTGAACTGAAACTGGCTGGGCTACACCTGCCCTGTCGTCCCTTCTTCTCAGTAAGAGCCAGCACGGTTTTGGCTTCCCAGAACAAGCACGTATGGGGGGGGTCTATGGAGTCAAGAGAAAGCACACACAAGACAAGAGCCAGGCGTAGAAGCAGCGCATGGGGTCAGCTACCACAGCACTAAAGGGTGAAGGTTACACACAGGCCCAACACTGCGAAGCAGGCAGCTATGTTCAAGGCCACAGCATCAGAATGGCAGGGAATGCCATCCTCATCGTGGGTTCCTCCATCACCTTCCATAAAGCTTCGCCGACACACCCATCTTCTTTCTCTTCTTTAGGTCATCGTATTCATAGAGACCAAGTATGGCACCTTCCGCGGCAGCCTGAGCATCTCCACAGGAATCTACCTCCACAGAAGACAGCTCTAGGTCCTGGACCTGCCTGCACCCCGCTAGGGAAGGACAGAGGAACCAAAAACTAGGAGTCAGTCAAAGGCAGCTGGAAAGAGAAGGCAGGAGCTTGGTGCGATGTGCAGAAGAAGGAGGATTGAGGTTCCAGTCTCAGCCCAGAGCCCTGCTGTTCTGAACCTCCATTCCCACTCACTAAAGCCAGCACAGCTTCCTACAGAGCAGGAGGTGGCAGGAACAGGCAGCTGTGCTAGCATCACTTCCAGAACTCTAGGGCTTCTTGATAAAGCCTTCCAAGCACGAAGCATTCCAAAGATCAAAAGGGACAGAGAAATGATGATGCCGAAATTAGCCCATCATTAATACAACATTTTATTAAGATCAGATCAGCAAGAACTCTCAAGTAAAAGCTATGAGGTAAGCACTTAGTATAAACTCTGCAAGCAAAATAAACAAGCATTTATGATATGTACAGGGCCAAGGATTAACCATGCCAACTCTGCTGCTTCATAAAGTTTTCAAAGTACTTTCTGGCCACAGCCTTTGTGTGACAGGCTCCTGCTATCAGCTCAATGTGTTGCAACTCTTTCAGGCCACCCATGCAACCAAGGGGGACAGGCACACACCCTCTACTAGTGAGGGACAAGTACCTCACACTCTGTTCCCACTTTCTGTAATGTATAAATATGATGACTCCATGTTATTTAAAAAGTAGGGCAAAGCCAAGGTTGCATTCCAAAAAGGTTAAAAAGCTCGAAGGTTAATGTTGTAAAGTGAAAAAAGGTAGTGAAACCTCCCAACAAAACATACAGCAATATTAAAAGCAAAAATTCCCCAAGTTCTTCCTACCTCCTACAAGCTCAGGCATAAGTGAGGAGCGCTGAATGCGCTTTGCAGAGTTATGTCTGTATGAGCGCGGTACAGAGTGGTGGGAAATGGGTGAAGGGGAAGAGACAGCTTCCTAAAGCGGGGCCCTCAGAACCTTCGTCAACATGAAAGGCGAGGCGTCACCTGCGATGGCGGCTCTGATGTTTTCTTTGCCTTCGTGCCAGCTCTCCTGCTCGTCCACCCCAGCTGCCCTCTTGCCGAGGCCGACCACCACCACGCTGGGAAAGTCCTGTTCCGCAAATGCACTGCATTAGCCACTGAGCTTCCTTAGTCATCATTTCCAGCCAAGAAGGTCCACACCACGAGGGACCACTGAGCTCCAGGAAGCCTGTGTCTTGGTAAAATTTTATAACATCTCTGGAAGGCAGTGTGCTGAGAATCAGGCAACAAATGTTGTCTAAGACTGCCACACGGCCAACCATGTGGCTATGTGACAGAGGACTACAAGACAGGCAGTGTCTATCTTCTGTTACTTCTGCAATGAAGCTCTCTGATCCAATACCAAATCTCCAGTACTGTGACTGAGTGGCCACAGTGCAGGCACCCAGGAGGTGCTCACCCATGAACACGACCTTATCTCCTACCTGATGCAGACCATAAAAGGTTCGGGTTTTGCCGGCCTTCAGAGGTGGTCCAGATCTAAAACAAAAGGAAATGAGTGTTTTAGAAATTACAGTTCATCCCGTTTGCTTGACAGCTGATATATACATCCCTTCAGTATTATCACTATATTCTGCTTCTGTGAATGATCTGTGCTTTTACAGGATGCTCTCAGGCTAGACTTCTTAGGTGTAGGACCTCTATTTCTAGCTCAAAAACTATTAAAGCATTTAGTAAATCTCCCAGGGCTTTGTTTCTTGTGGCCCAAGGAATTGAACCCGGGGCCTTGCCAGGCGAGCACTCTATCACTGAGCCACACCCTCTGCCCTCAGACAAGACTGGAAACCAAATGGAGAGCAAGTGGCGAGGCAGGGTGCAGCCACACAGGATTTGAGCATCAGATCATTGCTGAACTCAAAGAATCTTACATTTTCCTACCAACAGACAAAACACCAGCTGGACATGGTGGCTCATGCCTATAATCCCAGCACTTTGGAGGCTGAGGCGGGAGGATCACAAGTTGAAGGTCAGCCTAGACCACAGATCCAGACACTGACAAGACTGCAGTGTGTGCTTAGGTCGCTGGGGGAGGGGGCATACATGCCGACAGAGGTGGGGCAATTTCCAGGCCAAAGGGATGCTCCACTACAGCCAGAAGGCTGAAGCACAGATGCTCGGCAGCTACGGCCCACAGGCATCTGGCAGAAGCTCAGGGCGTTCTGCACTCTTGCAGGTGAACTTTTGGATTAATAACATAAGGCACTTGCGAAAGATCTGCAGGTAAAGGACTTGTAATTGAGGAGAAACGCTAGTTCTGAAGGCCAGCTAGTTCTGAAGGCCACTCGCTAGACAATTACCGTAATTCTCGGACTGCGTGTAGTAGATTTTGACAGGTTACCTGCCACCTAACACTTGTGACAGTGGATCATGCTTTGACATTTCTCTTTCTGTCAATTGTGGCTTACAGCATCAGTGTTTCCTGCAATCTTTTAGACCCCAGCTAACCCAAGAGTGGTCTGAATCTCAGGCCCTTCTCAATCTTATTGAATCAGAATCTGCATTTTTATTACAGCCTCAGGCGAGCTCCTTGTACTTTAATATCTGAGAAAACCTCAACTTCTAGCTAGGTGCTTAGGCTGTTTTTAAACTATTCGGTTAAAGGACACAGGCTGGTGGAAGGCAGGCAGGGAAGGGGGCAGGCTGAAGAAGGCTGGTACTTTCCAGATGCCTGTGGGTCAGTCTTTCATAATAGTCTGTGAATGAGTGGGAAACTGTATGACTTCCCAGAAGTGCAGGTCTGCCCATACTGACACACGAAGCCCTGCAGAGTCTTCCAGAGACTCCTTTCACTTTCACTATCAAGTTTCTGGCCAAAGCATTTCCATGAATTTCATCTAATGACAATAAAGCATAAAAAATATCCTTTTTAGATTTGGTGGCTTTAAGAATTGAAACCCCTAGGAACACTTACATGTTCAAAACATCTCTCAGCTTTCCATCCACCAATTTATTGAAATTCTCTCCTGCACTTGTAAACGGTGGCACTTCATTTTCTTTGTCTCTGGAATAGACTCCTAGAACAAGGCCCTGAGAACAAGCAAGAAAGACAGATATAGTCAGGTAGGCCCTTAGAGGGGCTCAACAGTTCTCACATCTAGAAGGAATAAAAAGTTCAACCATGTCTTTCCCAAGGACTGAAGAATAAAGCACAACTAGCCGCAGCCGCCACCTGCCAGCCAACTAGGTATGCATCCGGCCACAGTGATGCAAATTCCTGGCAAAGCAAGACCATCCCCACCTATCCCACAGCCTGTCTTGAGTTTTCGTGGCCACCCCCAAGAAAAAGCTCACTTTCACGCAGAACAGAAAGGGTTTAAGAAAACAAATCAGTTTGTCACCAAGTTAGACCTTCAGTAACTTCAGAACATCCAACCCCCAAATATGCCATTCTGGTGTATGCCTTATTCTGAGCTGTTGGTACTCAGATCAGAATAATCAGAGGCAGTAGATGCAGGTAGCGTTCTCAGACATCCACCTTTCTACCTGAAAGCAGGGCATAAAACTTCGTTCTCATGAGAAAGAGGCCCTCCCTGTACTAAGAGGAGTGGGCTGTTCTTATCACCAGAGACTGGGAGCTGATGCCAAATGATCCTGCACAAACAAACCTGCTGAAATAAGCCTTATTTCCACTGGCCCAGCCCCCCATTCCCTGCCCCACACCTCCATCTCACCAAGGAGGCAACCCTTTGTACTGTCACACCCCCACACACTTATTCTTCTTCCTTTAAAAGCATATAAGCAGCTGGGGGCATACTTATGCACACCTGTGATCCCAGAACTTCCAGACACAGAGACAGGAAGATCTGTAAGTTGGAGCCCAGCCTGAAACCCTGTCTCAAAATAAGAAATGTTTAAAAACTGGGTCTTAAGTACTTGGCTCAGTGCAAGGGTGCTGGGCTCAATCCCCAGTATCATCAAGAAAAGGTATATAACTTTTTGGTCTGAACAGCCTTTGCAGGTCTTCATTTTCCCTTTGCAGACTTCTAGCACATGTACATTTATCTTGTGTCAGCTTAATTCTTAGACCCAGCCTTACAACCTCGGAGGGTAGAAGGTTCCCCCTCAATACCCCTCCTGGCCTTAAAGCCCTCAAATGGAAATCCCTGACATTCTAGAACACCATCCCAGTGAAGATGACATTTGCAGGCTGGCACTGCACATTGGGTACCCCTTCTCTAACATGCTTGGGAGCTGAAGTGTTTTTCAGGTTTTTATATTTGAGTTATCTTGGGAATAAGACCCAACTATAAACATAAAATTCATTTATGCTTCATAGACACATAGTTCAGAGGTACTGTACAACATTTCAAATACTTTTTTGTGTTTTGACAGCAATAAGGTTGAGTGCAGAAATTTTCCACTTGAGGTATCATATTGGCGCTAAAACTTTTTGGATTTTGGAGCATTTCAGATTTCAGATTCTCAGATTCGAGAATTCTTAACTGGTGTCTGGCAACCTTCTGGGTTAAAGATAACAAGTGTGCAATTTAGCATACCACCACACACTTAGAGGCTTGCTCACCCGGACCTCTTGTTCTAACCCCTTCCTGGCCTTCACAGGCCTCAAGCCTCTGAAATAAGGAACAAAGCCCCAGGAAACAAGCTTGCTGTTTCTTTTTATAGGGAATCTTGCCTTAGGGCCACTAACATGCAAAGAATGTGCAGTCCTTTTCCCTCTTGATAAGGCAGCTGATACCCAGTGTCACATCAGCAGGAGGGGGTAAAACTGAGGCAATCCAGATAGCTTCCCTCAGTCCTTGGTTCTTTCCACACAAACACACAAGTTATTAGAATAACCAGTGCCCTTTCCTTCCATCTGGACTCCTTAACTACCAGCTTCCTCCTCCTCCTCCAGGGAGTCCATGGGATCCAGTTAGGAACTGAGAGGACAGGGCACTGTCACCTAGGAGGAGCGAGGCACAGTGCTGCGAGGAGCACTGGATAGGTGTCTGTGTGGTCCCTCTGTGACACTCGCAGGGATGGATTTCCAGCCTCATCTAGAACATTCTTCTCCGTGGTCCTGCTGCAAAACTCAAAGGGGGGGGGGGGACTGCCCATTAGCTCAGCTGTTTAAGTGCCTGCTTAAGCAAAGCAGTCAGGCTCAGAATTCTGTGGGTCCATCTCCAGATCCTGTTCTTGCCTTAAGGCATCCTCAGCGGACCAAATAAGTAAATAAATAAATAAGTAAAATCCTTCCGAAAACTCAATCTGGGCTCCTCCCTTCAGCCACCACCCTTTCTACAGCTTTCGGGTCTGAATAGCGTCCTCGTCCTTCCTCGGGGCCCACGACCGCCGAAGAAGGCTTTTCCTGGGGAACGCACCCTTCATTTCACGAGATGATGCAATTCCGCAAAGCCCTTTTCCCCAGAGCGCCCTTCCTCAGCCTTTCTCTGGAAACGCTTTCGGGCAACTTTCTTGGGCGGCCCGGCCCCACAGCTTCCCGGAGGGGGTCGCGGCATGGAGGAGCCCGGGCCAGGGAGGGCTGCGGGACCCCAGAGGACGCCCGGGATGACTGTGCACCACCCTTTCCTGGGAAACGGCAAGAACTAAACAAAACGGTGGGTAAGAGCTCGCTAAATGAATGAAACCAAGCCCCCGGCGCGGCCACCACCCTTCTGCCCAGGCTTCGGAACGGAGCGCTTCCAAGGGGAAAAGGAAGACAGCCACCCCGAAGGCAGCCGGAGGGACACCGGCCGCCCCGGAGTCCCCGCCGCCGCCAAGGCCGATCTCCGCACTGCGAGAACTTTCTCCTTGGAGCGGGTCTTTCCAACTAGGCGCGGAAGTCGGGGACAGCGCGCGAGGGCTCGCCGGCCGTCCTGCCGCCCGCAGCCAGGGTCCCCGCGGCGGCCTGGAGTCAGCCGCCCGCTCTCACCTTCGTCATGTCTGCTGCGGAGAGACCCCGGTCCCAGAGACGCCTTACGCCCAGACGTCGGACGGCGACTCGCCCCGCAGCCGGAAGAGGCAGCCAGAACATCTTCTCCGCGCGCCCCGTGCGCCGCCCTCCGAGGAGCACGTGGCGCGAGGGGGGCGGGCGGGCGCGCGCCCGGGGCGGGGCCATAGAGTGTGCGGCGTGCGCCCGGGCAGCGCGACAGGTGCAAGGGGCGGGGCAGACGGGATCTAGAGGCGGAGCTTTCGGGCCAGCGCCAGCGGGCGCGGGCTCGGGGAGAGGGGCTCGTGCCAGGGGGCGGGGCGGGAGGCTCTTGGGGGCGGGGCTCCCGACGGGAAGGCGGAAGCGCGCGGCAGAGCGAGCGTGCGCGCGCGTCCGCGGGGGCGGGGCGTTGTGCCCGCGCCGGGGTGAATTGGTGACAGAAGGGCGGAGTTGCCTTGGGAATCCCCCGAGCGACCCCGAACCCGGAGGGAGCCAGCTCCTGGTGTTGGGCTCGCCGACCGCACAAGCGGACCGGGAAGCAGCTCCTGCCGATTGGTTGTTATTCCTGGCCTTACGTTTGTTCTTTCATCTGGTCCAAGATCACAAGCTGTCAGGCGGCCCGAGCACTTAGCAAAAATAGGAGCTTGGTGGACAGCGCCCGGTGTTTAATTAAGACGGTAATGGTGTTTGGAAAGGAGCTAAAATCTTTCAATGTAAAAAAACAAAATACATGCCTTAACACGGATAAGTAGGAGAGAGGAAGAAACCACCTTTTATATTAAACTAGTGTCTGTTGAGAATTTTTTCTGGCTTTGCTGATTTTAGTTTCGGGAGGGGCTTGAAGTCTCTGGTCTAGGTGGCAGCAGGGAAGAAGTCTGTTCCCCTCTTCACGGGCGGAGCAGGGATTCGTGCGTGCTTTCCGGAAGAGTCAGGGCGCGCTGCGTAAGTCCATGCTGCATGACTAACGCGAAGTTGCGTTTAAACTCGGTAAACGAAATTCATCCCTATTTATGCTGCACAGACAAAATCCTTACATTCGCTTTCTAGGTCTTCCTAGAGCTCTTAGTGAGGGTGCTCAGGCTGCCGCCTCCCAGGCGTGTGGGGTGCCCAGCCTGGCCCCCTTTGGCTGCGAGTGTGCTCTCAATTCTATGTATTGCTCCAGCAGAATTTCCGGGCATGTCTTTTACTTTTCTTTTTGCTTAAAGGACGTCCTTACTTTTCTACGTCTAGTGATGTAAGGGAAAAGTACATTTCCATGCCCCTAAATAAGTGAACAGTATTATACCCACTTTGGGAATACATCAAACCCTGAATTGACGAGGTATTTCCTACATTTTTCTATTAGAAAACACGGAATTAAAAACAGGTGTCCTTTTTACTATCTTAGGGACGACAGTACCCTCTTACAGCCTCAACCTAAGCCTGAGAATTTGAATTGTCATAAAACATTAACAGGAAAAAAGTATACAAAGAATCTTGCCTTTTTTGTGGGAGGCCTCACAGGAAATCGAGGACCCCAAACATGGCAAGCCCTAAGTGTTTATATCCCAGATTGAACAATGAATAGTAATTGTGAAAAAATAAATATGTAGAGAAGCCAAAGGAACATAGGATTAACTTTAAAACATTTGCAGCCAGGCATGCTGGCATGCAGCTGTAATCCCAGCACTCTAGGGAGCTGTGGTGGGAGGGTTGCACACTGAAGCCCAGCCTGGGCAGTTTAGTGACTTAGTGAGCCCCTGTCTCAAAATAAAAAAGGGCCGGGGAGATAGCTCAGCAGAGACCCAGGGTTCAATTCCCTATTCCTCAAAAACCCAACACTAAAAAAGAAATGATTAAAATGTTTGCTCTCCCTGCCTGGACTTATGCTTGGTGATAATTTTTCCCCCTCCTGGTATAAGGAAAGCATCATTCACAGAGAAGTTTTTTATTTTTCTTTTTTGGTCTTTTTGAGACAAGGTCTCACTAGCTATGCAGTTCAGGCTGGCCTTGAGCTCACTTTGCAGCTGAGGCTGGTCTTGAACTCTCAGTGATCCTGCTGCTTTGGCCTCCCGAGTGCTGGGATTATAGCCGTGCACCACAATGCCCAGCCTCATATACAAGTTTTATATCTTGCTTTCAGGAATAAAAAGGAAACTCAAAATGCCCTTTCTGCATCTGCTGCATTTCAAGTAACATTAGCTAGAAATAAACTTTATATGCCAACATGACATATTTTACAGCGGTACATTCTGCAACTCACAGAAGTACTATGTAACAAGATATTTAAAGACTGTTTTGTAGTTATATGTAAATATGCGCTAGTTCTTCTAGTCTCTTCTTTGCTCAGTTAATGCCACATCCTTTGGGGAACCTTTGCCACCCTCACCTGTCTGTGTTAGATGCCTTCCTCTGCTCCCAAAGCAGCCTGTCCCCAAGTGCTAATCACCTGTCTTCACATTGTTTCCCCTCAGGCAGTGTGGCACTGCGGCTTTCATCCTTGAGTCCAGACTGTGCCTCCTACCTATACAAGGTGCTCATAAAATGTTTGAATGAACACATGGTCAAGGTCTAGTGGTGGTAGATAATTAAAGAACAGGATGGACGCCTCTTGGGGCTTTCAGAGAGTAAGCAACAGAAAGAAGGATGTAGGTGATTAAGGGGAACATCAGGATCAGGAAGAGTGTGTGGGAGGCTGTTGGCTTGGCTTGAGGTCGAAGAATCAACTCTGCTGGAATTAAAGTGTCATATAAGGAGAGTGGTGTTGTATTAAAGAGGATCTTGCTAGACAGGAAGCAAAGTTTATTGTGGGTGTGGGAGTTGACAGGAAGCCAGTGATGTTCCTTGTAGAAGCTGGGAGAGGTTAAAGGGGTGTTTTAGTATGTGTCTAGGGTTTTGAGGCAAGGTCTCACTAGCTATGCAGTTCAGGCTGGCCTTGAGCTCACTGAGGCTGGTCTTGAACTCTTGGCGATCAGAAAGCCTGAATAGAGTAGGGAGAGGTTGTGCTTCAGTGGAAAACTGTGTTGTCCACAGATACCTGGAGACTCCTCTGGGTTATGTCATTTAGTTCTGTGGACGCTCTCTTGTAACTATGTAAGTTGTAAATAGTTCTGAGATGCAGTCAAGCCTTACCTGTAGTTACAAAACTTCTGATCGAACCAGTAGCAGTGCAGTTGACTGCTTTCCCTGCCCCAAGGAAAAGCCAGTTTTTGTCCACATTTGGATACTCATTTCAATATTCTTGATCTATGAATCTGTAATTCATTCTTAGAACTCTCTTTTGAATCAGGTATAACAATGATCTGGTTCCTTCCTGGGTTAAACAGTTCTTAAACATGTATTCCTTTTGTGTGGGGAATACATGTTCCCTTCAATTGAAGCCAGGCCTTTTTCACTAAGCTGCATCCCTAGCGCTTGCTAAATTGCTAAATTGCCCCGACTGGGCTTCAGTGTATGACCTTCTTGCCTCAGCCTCTTAGAATATCTAGATTACAGGCATGGACTCTACACATGTTCATTTTTCTTTTTCAACAAGACTTGTGATTTTTAACTTATTTGAGAAAAATGATCTTTTAACCTTAGACAGACTCATGACCCAACCCTGCTTCTAGTTTATATATTTAAAATGTCTGCAGGGAAAGGGGAAGAATGTTTTTGAAAATTATATGTCTCCTATTTTGGTTCAAATTAATAGAGTTGCTATAAGTATTAACCATGGCCTAATATTTTAACTTTTCTGTAATCCCTCTTTTATTTTGGAACCCTTCCAAATCCTATCTGGATAGTGTTAGACACCTACGCTTGCTGAAGACAAGTAGTAAGAGTGAGTTGAGTCTGTGAGTTACACCAACAACAAAGGCCATCCCTATTCTTAGCGCAGTGGGAGAGCTAGCAGGGGGCATCACGGCCAGTGAAACACTGAATTCCATTCCTCTAGTTATCCATTTAAAAATATTTATTGAGCACATGCTAAATGCCAAGGACTGTTGTGGGCACTTAGTAGGCATAAGACATGATAATTCCTGTTTCTGTGGAG
The DNA here is from genome assembly GCF_000260255.1 of Octodon degus. Classification (NCBI taxonomy): domain Eukaryota; kingdom Metazoa; phylum Chordata; class Mammalia; order Rodentia; family Octodontidae; genus Octodon; species Octodon degus. Next base: position 20,134,282 of record NW_004524582.1, read on the forward strand.
CTTATTCTAGGAGAGGGAGATGTAGCAAACGTAACACATAACTTAATTGGATTTTACAAGGTGATAAGTGTGTTAAAAAGAGGGTACAGAGGATGAAGGGGCTGGGGTGGGGTGGGGTGGGGTGTTGTGGTGCTCAGGGGCACAGGCAAACAGGTCTCACTGAGAAGGCAACATTTGAGGAAAGATTTCAAGGAGGTTGGTGGAGGAGCCCTTCAGGTACTGGAGAGAGAGCTTCCAGGGTGAGCAACCCACGAAGGCCCGAAGCTTCCAGGGTGAACGACCCACGAAGGCCTGAAGTGGTGGTGCTGGTGTATTTGAACAACTGTGAGAAGGCCCTGGTGCTGGAGTGGAGCAAATGATAGGGAGAAGAGGAGGTAAAATCAGCAGTGGATGCACCAAAGAAGGCTGGCCATGAAAGGACTTGCTTTTATCCTGTGTGTAATAGGAACCCCTGGAAGGTTTTGACCTGGTCTGGCCTCTGAGTCGACACTTGTCTGTAGCAGACAGGTGGAAACAGGGAGCATTAGGCTGTGACAGTTACCTGGATGAGAGTCCACAGTGCCACAGTCTGTGGTGTTGCAATTGTCAGAATATGGGTATATCTGTAAGGTGAGGCTGCTGGGACAGGACTTCTTTAGAGATTAGACATTGGGTAAGACAGACAATTCAACTCCACAACTCCAGTTTCTGGCCTGAGTGACCATAGGGAAAGGCCGCCATGGGAAGAGATAGGAAGCAGAGAGGAAAGCTGAGCAGGGAGAAGGTCTGCAGGGAGGTGTGGAGGATGTTTTTTGACACCTGCATCTGAGCTTAAAAGACAGTTATGGGCTGGAGCTGTAACTGTGAGAATGATTTATGTGAAGACAATTTGGTTTAAAGCCATGAATCCATCAAAGAAGGTAGGTAGATAGAAGGAGGGGCAAGAGGGAAGGCAGGACGGGGCTCCAGGCCCATCTGGCACTGTGATGTTGGAGGACGAGGAAGACTCAGTAGGGAAAAGGAAAAGCAGCGCCAGTGATGCCGGAAGGAAACCAAGACCTCCTTGGACAAAAGCACCGAGATTTATGTAAGATGGAGCCACAAGTCCTCCTCTTTCGTCATTGGAATGTACTTATAGGGGAGGCACTGGAGCCCCCTAATTTTAAAAAAATCTTTATGTATTTCATACAGGTCTCACTATGCAGCTTGGACTCATAGTGACCCTCCTGTTTCAGCCCAGGGCTGGGATTACAGGTGTGTACCACCATGCCCAGTTTGGGTGGCCAGCTCAGCAGCATGTGGTGATCAAACCTGGGTCCTTGTGCCTGCCAGGCTATCTTCCCATCCCTGAGCCCCCACATTTTAAAGCACGGGGCCTTGGGAAGCTTTGTCACCTTGGTAATTTGTCTCTGGGCTGTGAGCATCTGACTATTACTTATGAAAGAAACAGACTTTTCTGCTGTATTGTGACCATTTTCATAACAGTTGAAATTGAATTCTAACTAATATATATAGCTCATATTACACAGACTTGCTCAAAATATGTTTTTCACTTCCCCACCTCTGTTTCAAGCTAGTAACATAGTTCATACTTGCTATTTTGCTTATTCTCACTTGGCTTTATTTTCACTCTCCCAACTGGACAGGTTCATGTGAAGCAGAATTTAGATGATAAGACACATCCCCACATGACACTATAGACTGAAACATTGCCGAACAAGCTATTGTCAAGCTCTGAAGCTGTTCCTTTAAACTTGCATGTTTATATTGAAAGCAACAGTGACAGCTCACAGGGCAGCATCATGTCATGAGGGGCTTTGGTTTTCCTTTGGGGGTGCTGCGTATCCACATTAGAGAGGAGTCACTTCGTGTTTTACCAGGTTCACGAGTATGGACGTGGGGAAAAACTGAGTTAATTAGTACATATTTCTGATTTGGTCCACAGTAATCCTTCTTATCTACGGGGGATAAGAAATACATTTCAGGAGTTCCACTGGATGGCTGAAGCTATGGATAGGAGGTATTTGTACATTAGGCACAGTAAGAGATTAACAACACTGAATAAAATATAGAATAATTACACTATAAAACTTACTTCAAACTTAGGGATTATCTATTTCTGGAATTTTCCATTCAATATGTTCAGATCTCAAGTAAGTGAAACTACAGAAAGTAAAATCATAGATAAGGGCAACTATTGTACATTAATATTTGAGGATTTCTTACCAGATCCAGTTACTTAATTTGAGCCCAGTTGGAACAAGTTTGAGGCCCTTGTTCACAAATAAGAATTTCAAGGCAGTGATGAAGAGTTTTAAGTTAAACCTGCGACGTTTCCAGAGTGGGGACCTGTGCGGCTACACAGATCATGTGTCCATCAAGTCAGCCTTGCCCGTCCACACATAGGTGTGCTGAGAACCTTGTGGCCTGATGCCCCCTTTATCAAGTTCTGGCACTTGGTCCCTAGCCTCAGCTTGGCAGTAGTGGTGCAATATTACCAAAAGCAAAAGAGGAGGAATCTGAGTAGTGGTTGGGCACTCAGGGTTTCCATGGCTGTCCACACTAAGGAACAAGTATGATACTGGGCCGAGGTCCAGCCATTCGTCATGTGAGAGCCAAACTCAGGAACTGAGAGTTGGTGAGAAAGATGTCAGGCTTCATTACGGTGAGCCAACCGATTGGGAAAAGCACCAGAAGGTCAACTATTTCAAGGAATTCTGCAGCCAGGCACGGAGACATACCAGCAATCCCAGCACTAGGGGGCTGAGGCTTACAGCAAATTTAAGGCCAACCTTGGCTAGGTAGTGAGTTCAAGGTCAGTGTGAACCTCATGGTGAGACCCCCATCTCAAAAAAAAAAAAACCCAAAACAACAACAACAACAACAACAACAACAACAACAACAACAACAACAAAAAGACCAGAAACAAAAACACACACACAACACAAACAAAAAAGAATACTAGTGTATGAAAGGATTTTTCTGAGGGGGAAAGAGACATAATGGACCAGAAGGTGCTGAGTCACTCATTACTGTCTTTGTAGTCTGGGGAGTGTTTTCTTTTTGCTTTAGTCAGGAGCATTCTTGCAATTACACAAGACCTTTGTCTCCTAGGTCAGTCCTGATAATCCTCTAGATAAACACACTTTTTTTTTTTTCCTACAAGTTAAACATTATTATTTAGTTAGAGAACAGGGTTAGCAAGTACCTGGCCTACATTTTGATGTGATTTAAAGATCACCCTTTGTACTTGGTTCTGGCAAACTTAAAGACAGAATACTGATGAGCAGGTACGGAGACTAATTGCAGAGAACAAAATAGCGCAAGGAAGGAGAACACTACATTTGCCTTGGGGGGCCCTTCATTCTCCCATCTACTACAACATCTACTGCTCCCCGAAACTTTGTCATGTTTAAGTTAGGAATGCTTCCAGCTGTAGGCAGCAGTTTATTTGATTAATAGCCAGGTATCAAGAAACAGTTTGTTTTTCTCATAAAACACTAAGTCAGAGATAGACTTTCCAGGTTTAGTTCCATTGCTTCTGCCGTCTGACCTCTGCACGCAGATCCAGGTGTCGTGGGTACACTCAAGGCGGCAGGAATGTAGCAGACATGGTACGTGCCTCATCTGTCTTTTGTTTGAAAAGCCAAACCTTTTCTACAACCACCCAGCTGACCTCTACCCCTCTATCACTGGCCAACACTGTGTCACATGTTGGCTTTGAGTCTCTGTGTGGGATGGGAAATATTTTTCTTTATGTCTACTATAACAGATGCAGCCAAGGGGAAGGAAGGAGATGGGAGTGGGTGTTGTATTAATTAATCGATGGTGTACAGTACCATCTTCCTGATAAGGCTTGGTGCTTCTTGAGAGCAGGAAACTGTATGAATATTGATATATTTGTGTGTATACACATTTCTGTATTCTTGTGTGTTGGTTTATACTGTGTGAAATGCTGGGAGGTGAGATCTATCAGAGGGGAGCAACAGCCCTGCACGTGGCTTTAGGAAGGCGACAGTCGCCCATCCCAGCTGATTCAGCAGAGGAGAGTCTTCAAAGGGTGACTGGAGAAAAGACCTGGGGCAGCACTTCCAAAAACACAGCCTAGCCTCTTCAGGAGGGCGCTGACCAGAACACTGTCTCCACCCCCACCCCACCATTAGGTGCCCATCACAGCCGTTAGTGTCCCAGCACATCTGAATTAGGAATTCCGTCTTGGGACCACTTCCACCTCCAGGTATCAGGAGCCTCTGCTGTCCCTACCTCCCCCGCCCCAGCAGCACTGATGCCAGGGTAGCCGTCCTCCTCCTGCCACATCCCCCACAGTGAAATCTTCTGAAGGAGCCGCTGAACCACAGAGCTGGGCTGTATGCCTGCTAGAAATGAGTCTCTGGGCTGCTCCCCAGGAGGATGGGGCTCCCCAGGCGAGACGTTGCCTAAGTGTCAGAGCTGTGTGCAAGTGGTGCTCAGATGGTATCAGACTCCAGCGACAAGCACTGTCCTGTACTTCCTGCTGAGGGACTTGACAGCCGGGCAAATGGAGAGGCAGCTGAACGTGATCAGAGGGACAAACAGGTTTTTGTATAGTTCTAAATTGTTTATTCATCATTCTGTACATCAGAAGAATAATTATAATGTGTATGCTACTTATGAAGCATGCTAATAGGTCAGAAAGCTGTGAACCCTCTACTTAAGCCAAACTAGAAATTACCAATTCCATTGAAGTTACTAATGTGCTTCCCCATCTGGCTTCAGAGTATTATTAAAGGGTATGTATACTGCCTGCAATTTTCTGTGACTTTCTTCCCTTAAGATTGTATTTCTAAAATTCATCCATGTTCTTCTGTGTCTGTATAGTTGGATCATTTTCATGATCTATAATGTCCTATTGTGATACTTTGATGTTGATGACACTAATATTGTGTATGACAAGTTACTGATCCAGTTTTCTTTCTTTCTTTCTTTCTTTCTTTCTTTCTTTCTTTCTTTCTTTCTTTCTTTCTTTTTTTTTTCTGATTCAGTTTTCTGACAGAAAATATTTGGATCACTTCTGGTTTCTAATACAAACAATAATGCTGTAAAAAAATTTAAACATGTCTCCTGACATATATGTTAAAAAAATTCTTACAGAAGGAAAACTAGAAGTTTTGCAGGGTTGTAGGATATATGTCTTACCCTCATGAGATGATATCAACTTGCTTTCCTTTTTGGCAAAAGACATAAGAATAAGGGCTGGCCAAATAGCTCAGAGGATTAAAATGCCTGCTTAGGCAGAGCACAGTGGCCAGGGTTCGATCCCCAGCATACCGGGCTGGGCCTACCTCCAGGGTGTGCTGAGATGGCCATTGAGACTGGGTGTGGTGGTACACGCCTGTAATCCCAGCTCTTTGGGAGGCTGAACACAGGCGGATCACTATGAGTCTGATCTATTTAGTGAGACCCTGTAGACCCTGTAAACCCTTACTAAAAAATACAAAGTAAAAAGAATATATGAGTCCTCATTTCGCATTCTTGTTATCGTTTGCTTTTTTTTTTAACCAATCTAGTGTTGCGATTTTAGTTACTAGGGAAATTGAGCTTCTTTATATAGACATACACAATTCATATTTTCTCTTACATGGAAAGAAGAAAAACTGGTTGGATGTCCTGTGCCAACCCACCTTGAGCTCTATCAAGGTCTGTATTTTCCAACCCATGTTGCAGTGTCATGCTTTTCTGGGGCTGGAGTCAACAGTAAGGGACCTACTGTCCTAACACTGTGTTGGTTGGACATTTTATTCTGTGACTTGATTGGCTTGAAGAGAACAGGGCACAAGAAAAGCCCATTGTGTTCATCCTGCTGTCACTTCGCTTCGGCAGCGAAAACTGTTCCATGGTCAGAGTGTGGTCTGGGCAGTATGAAGAAACGTAAGGTCTTTTCAAGAGCAGCGGGGTGCCTTCAGCATGCAAGTGGATGGGGATGGCCTGTGTAGGGAACAAAGGCAAGGAGGTACCACTGGTGCTTATAGCTGAAAAGTCTTGTGTCCACCGTACCCAATCGATCAGATCCTGGCATGTCCTAGTTCTCAGTTATTATGTCTCAGTTTCTCTGTTTGAGGGCTAGAATTTCTTAGCATTTTAGACAAGGACCTTATTTCAACAGCTTTATTTTCAGCAATGCCATCAATGGTTTTGCACTGAGTGAAAAACAGGTCTTTTTTGAGGTCTACAAGTGACATGGATGAGGTGGTACGACCCGTGGGGATAGCTTCCCATCCCCGCTTCTCTGTTATGTCCCTCAAGATCTCTAGGACACTACAGATACTATGTTTGCATCCCTGTGTGCCCAGAAGGAGGGGCTATCCTCTCAGCCTCTGGGGGAGAGGTGTGCTCAACACCTTCCCAGGGCAAAGGGGTGGATAAGTCTTCAGTTCCACTATGCCATGGAGACCTGCTCACCGTCAACAAGTGGTGTGTCTCTACTTGACAGGAGGAGTCTGAGCACATGTGTGCATTTGCATTTTGGGGTCACCAAGAAAAACCTGGAACGTTGGATGGACTGCATGGCTACCCAGAGAAGAGAGAGCAAGACGGACTCCAGCCGTGGATGGAGTCCTCTGTGCTCCTCTGTCATGCTTCAGTATAAGGATGCTGTCCCCTGGGGCCCTTACCTAAGGGGACTGAGAATGGAGCTGAGGCCTGAGGGCCTCGGTGCACATGCTTAAACAGGATGAAGAGCACCTTAGCCCGCACCAGGGCAGAGTGTGCCCACACGGTACAAGGGGCCTGCCCCAGGCTGTGCGCCTCTTATTTCTTGCTGAGGGAATGCTCCCAGCTCTTTCTTCTGTGTCCAAGCAGGAGGTGGAGTGAGTCTCCTTCCCAGCATCAGTGCAGCTTCCATCCTCACAGCTGCATGGGGTCTGCCTTCTTCCATCCAGGAGGGGCAGAGGCAGAGCACTTCCTCCTCCCAGAGCCGCCTTCCACAGAGGTGCTTCTGGAAGCTCCGCTCACCAACTTTGCTCACAGCTCACTGGCCTTCCCTGGCTCTGCGGAGGTCTGCTGTTGTGAATAAAATCTAGGTTCTAAAACTAACAAAGAACAGCAATTAACCACTAAGAAGAATATATGCAGTGTATTATTTGTTGAAACTGTACTTTCAATTTGATTTGAAACTGTCTCATTGCTATATGTTTATCAATAAAACTTTGAAAAGAAAAAAAAAATAAAAATAACAAAGAGAAGACTAGATATGTTGTCTAGGCAACTGGCAAATTCTGCTCACAGATACAACTCCTCTCTCGTGCCCCAGCTCAAATGTAATTTTTTTTTTTTTTTTTTTTTAAATCAGGGCTCAAACCCAGGATCTTGCATTTGCCATGCAGGCACTTGTGCCTCTGAGCCAAATCCCCGGCCTCCCAGGTCAAATTTAAGTTCCCAGATAATGTATTTTTTCCCTTTCCTTTTCTTTCCTTTCCTTTCCTTTCTTTCCTGCCCTGCCCTGCCCTGCCCTGCCCTGCCCTGCCCTGCCCTCCTCTCCCCTCCCTTTCCCTTTCCTTCCTTCTTCCTTCTCTCTCTCCCTCTCTCCCTCCCTCCTTTCCTCCCTCTCTCTCTCCTCTCTCCCCTCTGTCTGTCTCTCTCTCCTTCTGCCCCCTCCCTCCTTTCATTTCTTCCTGCAGTAGTAGAGATTTAATCCAGGGCCTTTGTACTGAGCTGCAACTCTAGCCTGTTTTATTTTTTTACTTTGCCGCAGAGCCACGCTAAGTCACTAAGTTACCCAGATTGGGCTTGATTTTTTTTTTTTTAAATCTTCCTGACTTAGCTTCCCAAAGTGATGGAATTATAGGCAAATATTGTAATGCACAGTGAGAAATTATTTCTTGATGCCTCTACCAGGATCATGTCCTCCTTGTCTATGATTTTGTTTTCTTTTTTGAGCAGGGTTTCATTATGCAGTTCAAACTGGCCTTGAACTCACTTTGTAGCTCAGGCTGGCCTCTACATTACAGTGATCTTCCTGCCTCAGCCTCCTGAGTGCTAGGATGGCAGGCATGTGTTACCACTCCCTGCCTTGTGTGTGATATTTAACATCTTACACTGTCTTATTTTTTACATGGCTTATTGTCATACCAGTTAAATTCTTCTATGGCTTCCCCAACATTCTATGGCCAATAAGGACAGGCAGGAATCGGTCTGTCTCACTCATGACTGTAGTTCCAACGTCTTCTGTAGCTCCTGGCATACTATATGTGCTCAGTAAGTATTCACTGACTGCGTCAAAAAGCAAACTCCCAACAAATTGTTTAAATATCTTAATGAACTTTTATTTTCAATTCTAGAATAGGGTAATACCTCATTCCATAGAATAAAAGGCGTGTTCCAGCGAGCTGAGCAGCGGAGATTGGTTTCACAGACAGGAAAGTGCTGAGGAGGGCGGAAACAGAAAACAAAGAGTGCCTTGGTCATGTCAGTTACTTTGCTTCTAAGAGCTAAGTCAGAGGAGACTTGCGCTGGCCTGTCTTGATTTCTTATAAATAAAAGCTCAGTCTTGGCTTGGTGAAGTTTTAGAATGAGTGACATCATTTTGATTTGTTCTTTTGAGCCCTAGTGCAAGGGGTTAGTTGGAACCAAAGTTCTTTGATCAAAGTTTTATTGAATGGATGAATAAATGAATGAATGAGCAATTGAAAAAAAAAGACATTTGGTACCTAACATGTTTTTACTAAGAAGGAATAAGAAACCAGCACTCTAGGCTTTTCCATCATCCTGCTCCCTGGAAGGTACAGACAGTAGATGAAGCTCCTAGAGCCCCCTTGGGCCACGGACACAAGCCCACACCCAAAGCATGGTGGAACAAGTGGTAGAAAGAAGGAATTTTAGGTCCTTTTCTCATTGTTGAGACAAAGTACCCAAAACCAAAGGCTAAAGGAGGAAAGGCTTATTTCAGTTCACAGTTTGTAGAGATTTCAGTCCCTAGATCTAAGGCAGGGTGGCATGGCAGAGGGGTATCGCAGAGGAAAACGAGGCGAGGCAGGTGACAGCAAAGCAGCAGACAGCAGCAGCAGCCTGCCTCTCCCTTTTATCCTGCCCTTCCGGTGGTGCCGCCCACACCCGCGTGGGCCTTCCTATTATCCACCCACTGAGAACTCTGCTAAACCAAGCCCTGGACTACTTGACCACCACACACCTTAATCTGGCATCACACAGCTTAGATCAGCCGCCTCTGAGAAGCCCTAGCTATGACCTCCTGAGTCATGGGGACCATCTAGTTAGGAGCCATAACAGAATGTCCACGGTAGCTATGTGGATACACCATAGTCCTCGACATCAACTTCTTTCCTTTTTAATATAAAAGTGTAAGTTCTTCTACGTTCTGGTCACTGATGATTTGGGCCTGCGGTCACACACTGCCAAATCTAATCTTATTGGATTAGTGGGGCTCAGAAGTGTAAAGTAACTAGAGCTCTTAAGCAGAGATTTGGCTCTTGGCCTGCTGAACCTTAGGGTCTGCATTTTAACCCTGAGGTTAAGAGAACTCCAAAAATTTTCAGAAAAAAGCAATTTATGTTGACATTAAGCAGTAAATTAAACCTCATATTCATCATAAATAGTGCAGATTGCACAATTTACTCATTTACACTATTTTTAAAATCACTTTATTTATTTATTTTTTGGCGGAACCGGGGATTGAACTCAGGTCCTTGCACTTGCCAGGGAAGCGCTTATTCCACTGAGCCATCTCCCCAGCCCCACTCATTTACACTATTTTACAGAAGGGTAAGAAAGAATTGTTGTTCATGTTCTTTTTATCATGTTTATTTAAATTAAACTGTTCTAAGATGAGGTTTGCATAGGCCTGTCAGAGGAGCTTGACTGCCAACTCTTTTTTTTTTTTTTTTTTTTTATGTATTTAGGACAGGGTCTACAGGGTCTCACTACATAGATTGGTCTCATAGTGATTCTCCTGCTTTCAGCCTCCCAAGAGCTGGGATTATAGAGGAGTGCCACCATGCCCAGTCTCAATTGCTGTCTCAGCACATCCCAGGGGTGGGGCTGGCAAGGCACAATGGGAATCGAACCCTGGTCCCTGCACCTGCCTAAATGGTGATTCTTTTCTAGTCTCAGTCTCTTTTCATATTAACTTTATTCAAAATCAATAATTATATAGCATGTTAAAAATTATAGACAAATATTGATCTTTTCATTTTTCATATTTTGCAAAACTAACGCAAAATTTCATAACAAAATAAGAGATTAGCAAGAGTTAATACACTGGGGCTGGAGAGATGGCTCAGTGGTCTAAAGCACCTACTTGGAACAAGCTTGGCAAAGCAAAGGGACCGCGGTTCGATCCCCAGCACCACATGCCCGCCATCCCCGCCCCCTGGTGGGCTGAGCTGGCCATACACACACACACACACACACACACACACACACACTAAATAAATGTAAAAATAAATAAATAAATGATTTTTTTAAAAAAAGAGTTAATACACTATGTATTGGTCTTGTCACTGTGTTATTGCTAGGGCCAAGTACAGTGTGTGCTTCCATGTGTACTTTGTTTCTCTGAGACAAATAGTGGACCTCCCCAGCCCTTAGCAGTTGGCCAATGGAAAGTCAGTGTCAGCAAATGTGATTACCTAAGTCGTGCTTGCTTTCTAACAAGTGATTTTTGTTCTTTGTAGTTAATATTACATTGGGATAATAGTCTTTTCTGCCCAGAAGAGTTGGGGGAAAACATTCTAAATTCTACTAAAGATTGTAGAATATTGGAATTTGAAACAAATTCTAGAGCTGCAAGAATAACTGATTTTCTCTCCAAAGTAACAGTGGTAACAGAGCAGAAATGCCTCCAGAGGAAGTAAAAGACACCTCTATTCTTAGAGAATTAAATTTTATGCAAAGCACAGGTGCCTGATTCAGTAACTGATGAATTCAGTTACTCTGTGATTTTCTTTCTTATGTACACAAGGATCAAATTTTTAATCTTACCACCAGCAGAGTGAATTTGGGAATGAAAGAGAATTGAAGGATTATATCAAATTTTGTATTTTTTCCTAGTCTATGTGGGAAATTTCTTTTTTGTAAATCAATTCCATTTTTGCTTTACTGTCTTAGGTTTTTAAGCTACATATAAAGCTGGAGAGAAATACTCTAAACTTTTTTAGAACCTTAATTCCTAAAACTGTCTTGTGGCTGGTATAACTTTGGGTTATTAACAGTTGCTTATGTTGATGACCCCTATGAGGTTTGCAGGAGGGATTGTAATATTAGCTTTTATTAATTTTGTTTAAATCTGTAGAATTTCACTGTATGGTATAAATGCTGGATAAATTCATTGCTATGCATATATTTTAGCTTAATGTTCCAAAATAATAAGCATGAAACCTCAAAATTATGTTTTAATAAAACATTCCTGAAGATGTATTCCAAATAGAAGAGCTCCCACATGCAAAGACAATTTTATGTTTTTTTTTTCCAAGCATGCATTACTTTTTTTTTTTTTTTTTT
>NW_004524582.1:20147970-20160034 GCF_000260255.1 Octodon degus
GGAGCAAGTCAAGACAAAAGTATCTTGGGTCATACACTCAGTGTATGGCTTTCACCTAGTTTTACATCTTCAGTTAGACATTTGTTTCTCCCTCACCTGGCCCATGGCCCCTAAATCTGGAGAATCTCTAGTTCTACCCTTTAGAAAGAAAATCTAGTCTTCTGATAGGTTGGGGAAGATGCACTTACCAAGTGAGAGTGAACTTAAAAATGTATAAAGATCTATTGAGATATTATTTTGTTTTCACAAAGTATTTTATATTACATATAATAAAGTGCTTTATTTTTGTTTTCTTTATTCCTGTGTAATTTGGTCACATAAATGCTCCAAATGAAGTGACTAGGTTAAGAATTAAGAGGATGGTTCTCAATGAAACTGTATCACAGACTGAATAATTTATTAGTCCTCAGACCACTAGAGTTGGAATTTCACCACCTGCATTCATTCATTTATTCAACAAATATTTATTGAATGTCTGTCTTGTGTCAGGCACTATACTATGTTTTTGGGAAAGCAGTGAACAAAACAGGCAAAAGTGTCCTGAATTACGCGAGCCTCTGGACCTTTCCATTTGCTTCACTGATTCACTTAATAAATACTTTGAGAGCTATTATATGGCAGCAGTGAGCCAGGGGCCAGGGATCCAAGACAAAGAAGAGATACAACGGCTTCTCATCATATCTTGTGGTGGCATGGTCATTAATTACGATGTGTCACCTTGACTTGGTGAGAACCACCTAGCAGATTAGGGAGACTCTGTGTGAGTCTGTGGATGACTGACATGACTGACAAACTGAGGAGGGAAACCACTCCAGATGAAATGTCACCAACAAATAAAATTATAGCTTGAATGAATAAAAAGGGAAAGAGGAGAGAAATCTCTCCCTTTTCTTCCTGTCTTTACCAGTGCCTCTGGATGTTGGCCTCCAGTTCCTTCAGGTTTTTCCCTCAGACTCTTTAGCCCGCCAGGGCAGATGCTGTAGACTTCCCGCATAGACTCACACCAGGAATTGTGCTGTGAGTTTCCAGGCTCTTGACCTTCAGCTGCTGTTGGACCCTGTGGTTCTCCAGCACACAGACGGCCATTTTGAATTCTTCCTCCTGGGGCTCCTCAGTTGGGCACTGGGACTCTTCATCTCCTGATCGTCTGAGTCTACCTACCAGGTGCTGTGCATCATTATACATATGAGGGCCAGGATTATAACTCAGCAGTGCAAGTGCCTGCCTGGCAAGCACAAGGTCCTGAGTTCTATTCCTTGTACCAAAATAAAATAAATTGAGTTTGCTCTTCTAGTGAACCTTGACCAATACGATGGGAAGGATGATCCAAATGGAAACACCACTGGTGGGAGATGAGGACGGCGGAGCAAAGTACAAGATTCCTCAAGAGCAGACAGTGGGGCTCTCTCCTAGGTGGTGAGTGAGGAAGGTTTCCCCAGAGGGTTTACATCGAAGCCATGACCCAGTGGATGAGCAGAACCAAGATGGGTGAGGAGAGGAGGTGGTAAAATGTGGATAGAAAGGCAAAAGTCCGTGGCTGCATGATGAAGGGGCTGAAGCCAGGCCCAGGTGGCTGCAGGGCAGATGGCGAAGAGGCGATGGAACCACACGGAGAAGTGGGATCAAGCTGATGCTGACTGGAACTGTGAGGTGGGATAAAATACACACTGGCTGCTTAAATTAAAAAATCATTACAGTAAAAGATACATTGCCACCGTCTCCTTTCCACATCACCCTACACATACGAATGCCATTGTTATTGGCACTTTCTGAAGTAGTCCTGGAAGCCCTCTTTCATGAGTCTCTCAAATCTTTGGTGAATGCTGCTGTGGAGCATCGTCCAATGGAAAGGCTTGTAAAACTATCACACTGTGTCCTCATCCACCTTATTCCCTGGCTCTGGCAATGTGTAACTTCTGGCTCTTTATCAAAGTCAAAAATGACCATGAAAAGTAAATGTTTTGAATCAATTGAAGACATAGAAGTGGTCCACATAGCACAACTAAAGGTGTTTATGAGAGAAATTTCTAGAACTGTTTCAGAAAGTGACAAGAAGAAGAGGATAAGCGTGTTTGGAGCAGGGGAGGGTATGCTGATGGGGATTAGTGGCAATGTGTCTTTTACTGTAATACATTTAAAGAAGAAGAGTCATGATAGTTTTTGTTCATACACCCTATGTCATGGTTGAAGCCAAGAAGAGACATGGAAAATGGCTGTGCTAGTTGTAAGATAGATTCAAGCTTAGCAACAAGGTGAATGTCCTGCTTTTAAGTGAGGTGAGGATCCAGGAGAAGATCCATTCAGAGGTTAAGGACAGGGCAGCAGGAATGACAGCTCCATTTTGTACAAGTTGAGGTTGAGGAGCGAGGGACACAGACAGCAGGCAGCTGGCTGTGGGACCTAGAGCTCGGCTGAGCTACCTGGCTGTGATGTCAGTTGTGGGAGCATTGGCACGTCGCTGGCGTGAAACTAGGGAGCACAGTAAGACTGTCAGAGAGGTGTTTGTGCTTAGACAACATGAACCCCAACTACCCAATCTCGGGAACGTCCAGCATGTGGCAAACAGGTAGGGGAAAAATCCGAGAGGAAGTGGCCAGAGATGAAGTGGCCCGGGATAAAGGCACTGCTTAGAAAGCAGGGATGACAGAGCAAAACCTGCAAAGGCCAGTTAGAATAACAACCAAGAAGAGGCTAACAGGTTATACAAGCGGGAGGCTATATTTACCTTGGCAGGAGCAAATCGAGAGGTCTACTCCACTCTTAACAATCCCTGTAAAAATGTTTGTGACAGATGTCACTGACCTTATCAGATCCAAAAGCTACAACTCTTGTTGCATAGGTCTTGTTTTATCTTGGTCTTAACCATCCAGCAGAAAAGTATAAAATCGAAGTATAGGAAGTAAAGCTATGCTGTTATGTCGAGCTGTAGGGGACTCAGGTCAACAATTTCTGACATTGCCAGTGAAGCAGAAGGCCCAATACTATTATGGACTACTGGACTCTTTTAGAATATTTCGCTGAGTTAACACACCTATAATATTCAAATGACGGAACTAAACAAAAAAGGGGATACAAGTGAATGTCCATTTTGTATCTGCGTATTCAAAATGGTTAGGATAGATATATAGTTACATTCTCTTAATGAATAGAGGGATTTGTTCTAATAGTATTTGTAAATAGGATATCATGTCCTCATCTTGTACAATAAATAACCACTAGGAAAAGAGTATGCAATGTGTTGATTATTGAAACTGTCCTACCAATTTGATTTGAAACTGTCTCATTGCTATTTGTTTCTCAATAAAATTATGGGGAAGAAAATGTTTGTGACGGTGCACGCCTGTGGTCCCCGTACTCTGAAAGGTTGGAGCAAGAGGCCTGTGAGTTCAAGGTTAACTGGGGCTACACAATGAGCTAAAGGCTGGCATGATGTTAAGAGGCCCAGGCTGGCCACACGCTTTCGAGCTTCCTGGCTTAGCCTCCCGAGTAGCTGAGCTTACAGACGTGTGCCACCATGCCCAGATGAATTCTCATCCTTGTATGAAGAGCTGGCTTACTGTAAAGGTGGCACGAGAAAGCACTGAAGGGCATTCTGTTGAAATCAGCAGAGCTAGATGAGTCAGAGACCCACGTGGAAGGTGGGAAAAAGCAACTCTTGATTCTTATTTCACATCAAACACAAGACCCATTTCCAAGTTAATGTAGAAGGTTAGCCGCAAAATTTGTAGGAAATAGCATAGGACAATATTTTGATAACCTTGGAGCAGATTTTTTTATTAACCTGGGCAAAGTATTCTTAAATAGGGTACCAAAAAACCTAACAGTAATGAAAAGTTTTTCTCTTTTTTGTGGGGGGGGATACTGGGGATTGTACTCAGGACCCTGTGCTTGCCAGGCAGACGTTTATTCTACTGAGCTATCTCCCCAGCTCAGAAAGTGAAAAGATTAATCTACACATGAAATTGAAGGACTTCTTTTCTCCAAAAGGCACTAAAAGTGAAAATATAGACCCTAGTGTGGGAAAATTTACAACCCATGCAATGAGCTTGTATCCACAGTAAGTAGTGAAATGCTGTAAATCAAGCATAGACAAACAATGTAATAGGAGCTGGGCTCTGGGGCAGGCTGCCCTTACTGTCTCACGGTGTGACCTGGGGGCCATCACTGAATCTTTCTCCACCCCAGATTCCTTCTCATCAAATGGAAAGCGCAGCATATCTCTGCGGTTGCCAGACTGAATCAGTGAAATACAGTGTCCCAGGTGCAGCTTTGCACTGTATGAGGGCCAGACTCACACGGGCAATTATTGTCTGACCTCTGGGTCTTCAGGGAAAAGTAAAAGCTTGGTGCACGGAAGTTAGTGTTTTTTGCGCTTTCATGATCAGAGTGAATTTCTTTTAAGTGGCAAAATGTTTAATTTTTTGAGTACTATGTACATGAACCAACACTTAGTATAAGTGGAGGTTATAGCGGTAATGTTTCTCTTTTTATTGGTGCATGTTTGCAGTAGGCAATGTTTCCATTTGCTCTGTGGAGCTGATACCTGTGTGTGACACATGGTCGTTCCTTTTTTCAGCCCATTTCCCTGCCATCTCTCCTCCATCTCCAACTCCTCTTCCCCTTTGAGAAAGATCTACTTCTTACCGTCTTTTATTTCATTCTTTATTTAAAATTTGGGCTTCTCATATAAGAGAAACTATGTGATGCTTAAACTTAATGTGGCTGATTTATTTCACATTAAGATCTCAAGGTGCATCCATTTTTCTACACATAATTCAAGTTTTTTTCTTTATGGGAGAGTAGTACCCCCTTGTTTATAAATACCAATTTTCTTTATCCAGTCATCGGTTGATGGGCATCTGGTGTGCTGACAAGGACTAGCTATTATTGATCATGCTGTTATAAATATTGCTACGGATGTATCACTGTGATATGATGGCTCTAACTCTTTTGGGAAGATTGCTAGAAGAGGAATAGCTGATATAAATGGAACTTTTCTTTTCATTTTTGAGGGACTCCCATACAGATTTCCACAGTGGCTGTCCTAGTTTACATTTCCACTAACAACGTAGAACTTTCCCCTTTTCCCCACAGCCTCACCAGCACTTGTTACCATTTTATTTCTTTCATAGTCTTTTTTGCGGTGCCAGGGATCAAACTTGAGACCTTGTGCTTGCCAGGCAGGCACTTATGCCGCTGAGCTGTATCTCCAGCCCCTTTTATTGCTTGATGATGACCATTCTTTCTGGGATAAGATGGAATCTATGTTGCTTTAATTTGCATTTCTTTAATCTCCAGCCATGTTGAACATTTCTTCATGTACTTATTGGACATTTGTGCTTCTGTGATTTGTCTGTTCATTTAACTTGCCCATTTTCAATGAATCTTTTATTCTGAGTGGTCTAATCTGAAAGTTTTTTTTTTTTTACATACTTTAGATAATACTGTTCTGTTTGAGGACTAGCTGGCAAATGTTCTCTCCCATTTGGTAGCTTGTCCTCTCACTATGACAGTGAATTTTGTTGATGTTCTTGGTACAGAGTGCCATCACACTTGCAGTTGTGTGCATGAGTGTAACACCAGTAATAGTGACCCACCCCCTTCCAGAGCTACTGAGAGGCATTTCTGTTCAAGCCTCACCTATCTTCAGTGATCTTGACCATGTTATCCTCTGCCCAACAACTCTGGCACCTTCATAACCCTCCCAATGTATGCACAGCATCACACACACAATCATGCTACCAGTATCATAGTGACAGTTTTCTTACAGATCTATACAGAACTACTGGAGAACACAGAATTCACTAACTTTGGGGTTCTGAATTTGGATTGAATGTAGGTGTTTTGCCGTCTCAGGAAAATGCTTTCCTCACCTCTGTCCTTCCCACGTGTGTGGTCTTGTGAGTTCCTGTTCTCCACTGTGGGCGGTAGCGTCGAGCTCAAGGTGGCCACACGGGAAGCTCTTCCGTGGCCACCAGGCAGTAGGCCGTTTCCTCTGTGATCACCCCAGTCCAGCTGGTTTCATTGCACGGCTTGTGCAACAGGAACATTTCGAAAGCCCACAGACCCGCAGGGCTGTTAGTCTGTGCTCACTCCTTGGGAGGCCTGTGTGAGCATGCGGAGTAATCATTCATGATCAGCACCATGATTCCCACAGTGCATGTTGGCCCCTGGGTAAGGTTCACCTTGGTGCTTGTTAGAACTTCTCGCACCTCGGTTTCATCCTAGACCCTCTGAAACAGAATCTCTGCAAATGGAAATGGAAAGTTTACATTTTAAGATGCTTCCTAGGTGAGTCTAAAACTTGTTAGCTGTAGGAACCTGTGTTCGTGAATCCTTTAGAATCTATCCCTGGCTAGAAAAATCAATGTCCAAAAGGCCAGGTAATGTACAGCATGACCATGGAGGCCAGATGAACCAGGTGTGGCCAGTGTGAGGAACTGGAGCTTGTGAGGGGTGAGGGAGAGAGCCTGGGACATGTGATGCTCAGCAGGGCGCACTCACCACCTCTCAGAGCAAAGCTGGTGTTTGACCTGGCCTCTGAGAGATTAGTTACTCGGAGAGCAATTCATTAAGCCTGTATCAACTACCAGCGAGTGAGACTCACTCCGATTCTCCATATTTTTAAGATCTGGGTACTGCAAAAAAAAAAAAAAAAAAAAAAAAAAAAAAAAAAAATCTCTAGAAGTATAGTGATCAACCTGTAGATTCATTAATCCTGCACTTAAACCTTAATCTTAGGAATTAGTAAGGCTTCTGTGGTCATCTTTGGTGTTACTCATTCACCCGCTCTACTAGGAACCTAATTTCAAGGATACAGAGAACTCTAAAATACCTGCTTTCAGATGCACAGAGCTCTATAGCCTAACTCTAATCACAGAGAAATCTCGAATTCCCAACCTCAAGGAGATTTTATAAAAATGTAGTTTCTGATTCGGTAGGGTGGGGTAGGGCTGGAATTCTGTGTTTCTATCAGTTTCTGTGACACTGTGGTGCTGAGGTCCATAACCACAACGAGTAGCCAGCATATTTAAAACGAAGCATCATCTTACTTCTGGCCTCCTCCGAAGCGCTCCAGAGAGTCCAACTTCCCCAGATAGTCCAGTGTAAGAAGCAACTCCAGATGGGATGCCTTTGTTGGCTGCAGGGTGAGTTATGAAGAGCCTCTCCTTTTGTACCTCTCTTGTGTCTCAGCCATCAGTGTTCTAATCCAGCCCATTGTCTGCTCTGGAAACATAGAGTGAAGTTCTGGCTTGTCTGTCCTGCTGTGCCTGAACTCTGAGGACAACAGTGGCTGGTGACTGCCCTCATACATCTCCCAAGTGTCCAGTGGCTCAGTGGTGCTTTGTGTCTCCTAGTGGTTGTTTTTCCACTAAGGCCTCAGCTTTCAGACCTGCTGAGCTTTCTGCTCCTCAGACGCCTCTGACTGCTCTGTATCCTCTCTGGGGTGGTGTGGAGACTTTCCTGGAGCCAGCCTGCTGCTTTACACTATGCTTAGCCCTGGCAGGGAACCCAGTTCCCAGGACTCTGTCTTGAGTGTGTGACCAGAGGCCATGGAAAGAATTCCCTGCATTCTTCTGTTTCCAGGAATTAACTTGCCCTCTTCTCTTTCTCCTCCCCGTGGTATCTTTATTTACTAATGCCTGAGCCTGTCTTCTTGACGAGTAATCTACTTCCTCTGTAATGGGAGTGATTGCCCCGAGAAATGCAACAAGGCACTGTATTTTGTTAGCTAGCTTTGCTTAACTGGTTTTGCTTAACTAGTTGTGGAGGACTAATTGTTACCATTCACTGATAGTTAACTAGTTGTGGTTAAGTATAAACCAGTCAAATTAACTAGCTGTGGAGGACTAGTTTCTGTACTAAGCAATGGTTAATCAGTTGTAGTTAAGTATTGATCAGTAGTTGTGGGGAACTAGTGGCTCTTAAACTGTGGAGGACTAATTGCTGGTGTCTAGCAATGGATAATTAATTGTGGTTAAGTAAATTTAACCAGTCATGATTAACTAGGGATGCTTAACAAATCATTATTAGTAAGATATAAGTAGCAATTAGTTAGTGGTGATTAACTAGATGTGGGTAATTAGTGATTGTTAACTAATTATAGATGATTAATTCCTAGTAGCTACTGGAGATTAGCTGTGAGTTCCCTGGTAATCCATAAATAGCTGTTATTAACTAGTGATGCTTCACTAGTTGTGGATGACTAGTTGTAAGTAGTGATAGCTAGCTAGTCTTAGTCAACTGGTGATTGGTAACTACTTGTGATTAACTAGCAATGTTCAACTGGTTTGTGGGTAACTAGTATGTTAACTAACTGTGGGTGGCTACATGGTAGCCATAGCTGATTAACTAGTTGTGGCTAACTAGTGTTCAGTAACTAGTTATTATAAAGTAGTGGTGCTTCACTAGTTGTGGCTGACTCATTTTGAGTAGTAATTAGTAATAGTTGCATATGATTACTTTGGTGTAACCAGTTGTTAGTACATGAATGTAGGCAACTAATTTGGGGAACTACTAATTAATAATTACTAGTTACAGTTAACTAGTTATGGGTAGCTTGTGATTGTTAAATAGTTGTGGGTGAACAGTTTTGAGTAATGAGCAATTGTTTTTTGTGGATCACTAGTAATTAATTTGTTAGGCTTATAACTAGTTTGGATAACTACTTGTGGCTCTCTGGAAATGACTAAATATTAGCTGGTAATTACTCAGGGGTGGCGACTAATTGATAACTACTTGTGGGTAACTAGTAGTAGTTAACTAGTGAGTTGCCAGCAATGGGTAACTAGTTGTAGGTAACTGACACTCTATAAGTACTTATGGGTAACTAGTAGTGATTAGCTAGTGGCCTTTGCCACTAGGATCAAGTCACTGAACACCAGTGGCTCACTTTCACTTCCCACGGAGGGGAGCTCATAAAGCTCTTCCTTTTTACAAAGGAAATTCCAGGGGAGACTTTCTGGGGACTGAAGCGCTCTGTCTGCTTGTACACGTCTCCAATCCAGACAGGTTTTCATGCTCTTGTAGTAGTTCTTATGCCCAGTTCTTGAAGTACCCTAATTGTGACCCCTGAAGACATCCTTAAATCAGCCCAAACTATCACATCATCTTCAAGGTGCTGACCAGGGTTACTAGGTGGCCCTTAGATAAGTCACACCCCTACTCTGTAGGAAGAAAACCCTCAAGGTATACATGAATGTGCTTCTCTTCCTCCCTCCTCTGGGTCTTCATTTTCATCTTTTTTGTCTCTTCTTCCCTGAGCTCTGGAATAGCAAAACATTCTAGAAGGGTGTGTCATGTCTTGCCTGTTTAAGAGCATTTACCTAAGGATTGGGACATACGAGTCCTGGCTCCATCACAGAATGGGTGACCCAAAAGCCATCAGTTCCTTTCTCTGGGTCTCAGCTTGAGAGTGTTGGAGTAGGTCGAAGGTTTTCTCAACAGGAGAAAGTATATGGATTTGTAAACTGTTATCTATCGATTGAGGTTGGTCATATAATTGATTTCACTTGAGTAAAATGAATTCTGTGGCTACACAGTTTGGGAAGCGCCTCTCATTATAGCAGTGTGATAGTCTGATAGTCCATGATTTTTCTCTTCTAGTGTCCTTTTAAAAAGAAAGTCTGCCTTGAGCCATTGTCTTCCTGTTTGGAATTAATCAGGAAAAAGCAAGCAGTCATAATTGGACTTCCTTGTGCACCCTCATAGGAAACATCACTGGGGAAAGTCATTGTTTTAGATCATGGATCATATAACCAATGTCGCTTCCTCATTCTAGACAAGGGCTTGCTACTACTGAGTGACCCAGGTCCTCTGAGCTCTCCGGAAACCACTGGCTTCACTTAGCACCAATGACCTGCAGTATGGACACAAATTTTTTAAAAATGGTGACCATGGAAGAATAAATTTCCACAGATCTTCATACACCAGGGGTAGCAGTCACTGAAGGAGGAGGGGGGACAGCAGGGGATGTGATTCTGAACATGTGACGTTAAAGCAGTTAGAGCTGTGTCTCCCACCCACCACACCGCCAACACTGTCACATCTTCTGGCTTTCTGCTCCTTCTGACTTACTCAGCTGAGCCCTCCTGTCTCCCCTAGTGGTTCAGGTGTTAGAAAACATCAAAATCCCAGGAATGCTCCATGGTCTTCTGTAATAAAGCATAAAGCCAAAATAAGCAAGTATCTTGAAGGCCACTAAATAAAGTAACTTAAAAAAAAAACTTCTAGCTCATCTCTTAAAACCATGAAGAGTTTAGTGTGATAGGCTCAGCATTAGTTGTGGGTCACTTCCTTGGTTTTGCTGCTGTCTGCCTGCCATAGGCTGTCTTCCTCTGTGGTGCCCTCCTCTACGGTGCCCTCTCCCAGGCCACCCTGCCTTGGGGAGCCACCTACCAACCAAAACCTCTACAGAGTGTGAGTTAAATAAGCTTGTCCATGTTTCTAAAAAATGAAAAATAAATAAAAGAAAATAATAGGTTTAGAATAGCATGCAGTATTCAAAAATAAACATACAATGGATAAAAGATCCAAAAGTAAGTGCTTGAATTACAAAACCCTCAGAAGAAAACATAAGGGAAGAAAAAAAAAAACATAAGGAAAATGCTTATGATACTACATTTGGCAATAAATTCTCCAGTATAGGCAGCAAAAGTAAAAATAGATAAGTTGGACTTTATTCAAGTGTGAAACTTTTGCGCATCAAAGTCAGTATAAGCAGAATGGCATCCTGCTCTAGAACGGGATTAAATATTTGGAAATAAGAACTCTGATAATAAAATAATATCAAAGTATAGAAAAGAATTTCAACTTAATGACCCAAACTAAAGCAACTCAATTGAAAATGGTCAAGGAACTTGACAAACATTTTTCTGAAGATGTACATGGACTAAAACACACATGGAATTCATGCTCAATATCATTAATTAGGGATATGAAAAGAACAACATTGAGATGTTATACTATTTCATACCCATTTTAATGGCTGTTGCAATGACAATGTAGAAAAACTGGCACACTTCTGCACTTATGGTAGAAATTCAAAATGGTGCATGCAGCAAAAATAAATAAATAAATAAAAATGAGGGGCAAGCCACTCAGGTTCCCTTCGGTCCCTCCCTTGCACAGAAGTTTTCTTTCCCCCAGTAAATATTCTGCTCTTAACCTAAAAAACCCCTAAATTACCACATGATCTAGTAATTCCACCTCTAGTTCTATTCCATTTTTTAAAGACAATAAAATAGTAAAAAGAAAAACTAGAAGTGATACAGAATTTGACTAAACAAACTGATAGGAACTCAACAATGGTTGTTATATTGCATATTGCTGTCTTCAAATTAGTTGTTCAGATTACCAGATAAAAGCATGAAACATTGGTCAAAAATTTTTTTAAAAGAAGAGAGAAAATACAAATTGAAGCATTAACTGCTCCTTTCAATAGACCATCAGAAATCAGCAGTACAATTATCCAAGCTATTGTATGTATATTCATATATATTTCTTTTCCCTTCCTTCCTTCTTTCCCTCAGCCCAGTTGTTCCTTCCCTTTGAACAGTTTCTTTCCCTTTCACAGTATATATTGTACCTTTCAGATTTTATTTACTCTTTCAAGTTCTTGCACTAGGGAATCTCTATTTTAAATCTAAAAGAATTGCACATAGGGACTCAGGTGTTTGCGCACTAGTTCACAGTAGCATTACTCACAATAAGAAAAAGGGAAAACAACCCAAGAGTATACAAATGTAGAATATGCATATGTATAATAGGATATTGTTCAACCTTAAAAAAGAATAAAATTCTTACATATGCTGCAGAATGGAGGAACCTAAAAACATTGTGTTAAGTAAAATAAGCCAGATGCAAGGGGGAATATGGCATGATTCACAGCTGAAGAGAACAGAGTGGGGGATGTCAGCAGCTGGGAGAATAAGGAGCGGAGAATAATTTTTCAATGAGTATAGAGTTTTAGTTTGTTCTCTCTGTCTCTGTCTCTTCTCTCTCTGTCTCTGTCTTTGTCTGTCTGCCTGTCTGTGTCTCTCTGTCTCTGTCTCTCTGTCTCTCT
>NW_004524582.1:20161804-20162768 GCF_000260255.1 Octodon degus
CATATTAATATGCTGAGCTCTAAAAGGCTCAAGTCAAAAACTTCTGACATTGCCAGTCTTACGGATAACCCACTACTATTATGGACTGCTGGACTATATTGGATTATTTTGCTGGATTCACACACTTACAATATTTAAATGGCAATGGAATACCCATCTCTGACAAAACTAAACAAAAAAGGGGATATGAATGAAGGACCATTATGTATCTGTATATACAAAATAGGATAGATATATAGCTATTTTCTCTTCATTAAA
Source organism: Octodon degus (assembly GCF_000260255.1). Taxonomy (NCBI): domain Eukaryota; kingdom Metazoa; phylum Chordata; class Mammalia; order Rodentia; family Octodontidae; genus Octodon; species Octodon degus. Next base: position 20,162,063 of record NW_004524582.1, read on the forward strand.
TGAGAAGAAAGTCTTATACTAATAGTGTTTAGACAAGATATCATGTTTGCATCTTGTACTATGAATAACTGCTATAAAGACAACAATATGCAATGTATTAATTATTGTAACTGTCTTACTAACCTATTTTGAAACTGTCTCATTGCCATTTGTTTCTCAATAAAATTAATAAAAAACATAGCAACAATTGTTAATTTTCTATTCTTGTTTTTGAATCCTGTACAGATTGTATTGTTTTATGTTCCTTTATTTCTGTCTTTGTTCTTACTTGTTTTGTTTTTATTTTTCATCTTTAAAATAAAAAAGATCAAAAGGTAAAACAAATAAAAAATAAAAATAATAACAATGAATCTCTTAGTTACTTTTCTTGTTGTTGAGACAGAGTACTCAGCATCCTAAACTGAAGGAGAAAGGTTTAATTAGCTCATAGTCTGTAGAGGTTCAAGTCCATACTTGGCTGGCTCCAGGCGGGGTGACATCACAGAGAACAGGGCACCTAGAAGGCTTCCAAGCAACAAGCAACAAGTGGAGGAGATAAGCCGCTCTCCGTGGTGTCCCTCGTATTGTACCCAGTCCACTGGGATTAGGGCTGTGCCAATCCACCTGGTGGGCTGATCCAGCCATCACGCAGCCTTAGTCCAGCACCCTTAATCCCAGCCTTACACTGTGAATCAGTCCTCCGCTCTAGATTCACACGCCTCCAAAG
>NW_004524582.1:20163193-20164478 GCF_000260255.1 Octodon degus
AAATAAATTAAAAAAATTACTTTGTTCCTCATAGTTTACATGTTTTCCAAATTTTCTTGACACATATTGTTTTAAACTTCATATCTGGGAAACAAAAGCTCCTGTCCCTTACTTGCTGGCTTTATTCATCCCACACCCTAAAGGAACAAAACCCCGGGATGGGCTCAAGTCAACGCGGGGACAGACATTTCTGAGTAGCTGTTCATAGTAATATTTCAATCTGGGGAAGTGTGACTAGACACATTTTATACATATGCTGAGCTTCGGTGCATTGCTCCGAGATCATGAAGGGACTCCGTAGCATCCACGCACAGGATGTGCTTGTGGCACTGCTTTATTTCAACTTGCATACTACACCCAGAGTTACATTTTTAAAAGTGTTGATGCTTTTTGTAAGGTAATTTGTTTTCCAAACATTCAAAGTGCCTTGAGTTGTATTTATTTATTTTTAAAGTGAACCTCTGCGGGTGAAAGTTGTCTTGGCATTTGTCTGAGGTGCTGGGCCTACGTACAGTTTTACACTTGTTGGGAAATCAACCAGCCAACTATTTTTATTTTTAGGACTCTGTTGTTACTACACATGATCAGAAAGGAAAACATTTATTGTTGTTTAATAGTAAGATGAAAGACCTACAAAGTTTTTAATGGTTTCTGTCCCTAAAGGCCCTGCAACACCCTCCTGAGAAATTACCTCTGCTATGGTTAACAATGTTATAGTAAACATAAAAAAGCTTCCCATTTGCAAGGGGAACCTGAAATTAGAATCTAGCATGATAGAGTTATAGAGTGACTTTGTGTTACAAAAAGAGTGGCAGGTCACCTGGTCTAATCAAAAGTGACAACTCCCAGGACAGTTTTGATTATTGCCTGACAGAATATGAAGAAAAAAATTTAAAAAATAGGAATAAACAGTTGCACAGGTTAACATATCAATACTTGATGGAAAACAACTGTTCCATGTTATGCCTAAGACGTTACATGGCTGACACTGACCAAGGATCTACAAACTGCGGTACAGTTTCAGGGTAAATCCTGAGGGGACTTGACTGACCTTATTAGATATAAAAGTTACATTTCTTGTTATATAGGTCTTGCTTTATCTTGGTCTTAACCATCCAGCAGAAAAGTATAAAAACAAAGTATAAAAAGTAAAGCCATTTTGCTGAGTTTACACAGCTATAATATTCAGTAACTGAACTTAGGAAAAATGGGGTACACCGATGAATGTCCATTCTGTATCTGTGTATTCAAAGTGGTTGGGGTAGATATATAGTTGCATTGTCTT
>NW_004524582.1:20164578-20189608 GCF_000260255.1 Octodon degus
AAAAAGTAAAGCCATATTAATATGCTGAGCTGTAAAAGGCTCAAGTCTGCAACTTCTGACATTGCCAGTCTTACGGAAAATCCACTAGGATTATGGACTACTGGACTATATTGGACTATTTTGCTGAATTCACACATCTATAATATTTAAATGAAAATGGTATACCCTTCTCTGACAAAACTAAACAAAAAAGGGGATACAAGTGAACAACCATTTTGTATCTGTATATTCAAAATAGTTAGCATACACATACAGCTACGTTCTCTTAATTAAATGAATAGAAAGATTTGTTCTAATAGTGTTTGTGGAACCACTGAGATGACAACGTGCAATGTATTAATTATTGAAATTGCCCTACTCATCAGTTTTGAAGCTGTCTCATTGCTATTTATTTCTGAATAAAATTAAAAACAATTTTTTTTTTTCCTTTGGGGACTCCAAGTATTGTAAATTACAATACTAAAGTTTACAACAACTCACAAAAAAAAAAAAAAAAAAAAAATTATTGCTGGTACACTGCTTCCTCCTAGTGGTGAAAGATGGTTATACTACAGTTTTCAGAGGTATTGAACCTCCGAATTATAGTTTATCAATGACTACCTCAACATGTGTTTGTGATACTATAAAATGCTAAAACTATTAGCTAATGATTTTAACAATGAAAGCAATAATATCTACGACATTCAAAGTTCATTGCTTCTCTGATTTCTTTTGGACTCACTGAAATGAGACAGTTTCTCTGTGATTTGCAATATTCCTACTGTTAAGAAATAATACAAAGCCGGATGTGGTGGTGCGTTCCTATAATCCAAGAGCTCAGGAGGCTGAGACAGGAAGATCGGTATGTTTGAGGGCAGCCTGGGCTACAAAGTGAGCTCAAGCCCAGTCTGAACTACGTAGCGAGACCATGTCTCAAAAACAAAACAGAAAAAAAAATGCATGCAATTGTCTCAGTTATAAATCAGTGACCCTAGAGAGCATTTGGTATCTTTGGTCCTAGATAGCATTTCAAGGCAGTATGATTTCTAGAAAGATTTACAGGAAGAACAATTTGTTAAGCAGCTACAGCCTTAGGTGACAGAGCAAAACAAAAGGAAAGGACTCACACACCGTACAAGAGACCTGAGAAATAGATTTGCCTAGAAAGTTTGTCTTTCTGAGATAAATTGCTCTGAAGGGTCTCACTTAAGCTCACTGAAGTTTTGAAGTCATCCTTTCAAATCCCAGAACTCATGGAGTTATAAATCTTTCTCTTAGAAGGGCTGCTTCCATATAGTTTTCAAAGAGTTTGTCCACATACTTACGCTTTCCATATCAATATCACTTTCATTTGATCTCTCAACAGATCCGCTAGGTACACAGTTTGCCTTTATTTGTCTGTCACACCTGTGCTCTTACATTCAACACATCTCCGAGTCCCCTTCTGTAGCTGGTGACAGTGCCACCCACCTGGTCATCACACAAGAAACCCGGGGGACTTGGATGCTTCTTCTTCTGCCCCCACTTGAAGTTGGTGAGTCCCGCTGGTTTTCCTGGCGCTCCCACCTCTCACCCCCTTGCATTCATCTCGGGGGCTTCTGCTGCTAAAATCCCCAGGTTGAGTGGTCTCAACAATACAAATGTATTTTCTCACAGTTCAACTGGCTGAAAGTCTGAGAGCAAGGTGTGGGCAGCATTGGCTGTTTCTGAGGCCCTTTTCCTTCTTCTGTAAATGAGAACCTTCTACCTGTGTCCTCAAATCATCTTTCTATGATACCTAGATTTGTCTGAATTTCCTCTTCCTGTAAAGACACCAGCCATACTGGAGTAAGGCCCATTCTAGCAACCTCATCTTAGCTTACAGACCCCTGTGAAGGCCCTGCCTCCTCAAATGTCACACTGTAAGGTACTGAGGGTCTGAACTCCCACGTAAGAATGGGTTCAAGGCAGCCCACAGTGACCCTTCACATCTCTGAACTGGCGGAGGGCCACCTCCCTCCTGTCCCTCACCCAGTAGCACCTTCCATCTTGAGCTTCCCCAATCCCTGGCCACAGGGTTGTGGAGGGAACTTTCTGATGCAGCCAGCTCCCAGCTTTCTTACCTCTCCGAAGTCCATCTTCTTTTTCCAGACACAGGAGGCCCTTGGGGCCCCAGGCCTTCCCTTGCCACCTGCCTGTGTCCCTCCACACTGCTTGTCTTGCATTTGACCCTGTTGGTGCTAAACTGCTTTGGGGCCCAGTCACACTGCTTTAGGCTTCCACGCTCTTGCTTGTGCTTCTGTCGTCATCCCAGTTCTTTCTCTGCATCTGCTTACCGCATCCTCATTCTTCAAAACTACTAACAATTGGAGCCTTTTGTGGTCCCTTGAGGTGGTCAGAGCTCTGATTCCCAGCCCAGGAAGACCTGTGTACATGTGAACCGCAGGACAGCTTAGTTCCTGACTGCAGGCAGATCACGAGATGAGCTGCTCTTGGAACAGTTTGTCAAGGGAGTGCTGAATCCAGTTCCGTGTCAGAAACTCACTGCCCAACAAATTCAATCCTGTAGCTCAGGAGGACCCAGTGGTCCAAGACAGGGGGCAGGGCACTGCCCCATGATGGGGGGTGGGAGTGTGGGTCTGTATATGCAATGGGTAGAAAAAGGAGAAGAAAGCTGGGTGCCTGCTTTCATTTTATGTCTCCTTTATGACCTTAAAACTTTGAGTCAGATCCCTGCTCCGCTCTGTGATCATGTGTGTTAATCTCTTAAGGAGTTTGATGTGCCCTAAATTTACCCTGTAGACGTCATCCACCTTGAAGGTTGGGGGCACCAAGATAGAGTACTAAAGTAACTTTTAGGGTTTGCAGACACCTAAGTACCAGCTTTTTACAGTGTCCAGTTCCTAAACCCATGAATTGAGGCCTAGAAATCTCCAGTCATTGTCCTAAATCTGAAGTCACCTTGGATTCCAGAGAAAGCAGAGCCTCACAGACCACCCCAGGGTGAGGTCATTCCCCCATGAAGGGAACCAGTGCTACCCCCTAAGCATCATTTCATGATGGGGAACAAATCTTACCTTCAAGCAGTGCTGGATCTCCCAGAATCTGGACCTTGGAAGTGCACAGAAGCAGTCCTGAGACAAAACACAAACTTGACCAGGATTACATAAACTGCCAGCTGTGTGAACTACCTGACTAGGCAGCTCTCTGACCTTTGCCTTTGTTCCCTTTCCTTCAAAACCCCAAAGTTCCTGTCAGCCCCTTGAAAATTCCCTCCAGTCTCCTTTCATCTGCGTTTCCCAGCCTAGCCATGCTGAAAGTTCCCTTCGTGTCCTTCACCACCGCCAGTTTCCTTGATTGAGAAACAAGTGGCTGAGCCTGGTCCAGCAGGGGATTTTGCCCTACAACTCTGGTGACACGACTCGTCTTCAGCAAATAAGTCTTCCTCAAGACTTTCTACAGACAACCTAATTTCTTCTCATTGATGGCTGACTTCATGGTTGATGTACCTTTTCACTTCAACTCACGTTTATGGGGCTGCTACTGACCCCTGGAGGAGTTACTTCCCGGACCTTCTCTGCCTATCTCCTTTCCCATTTAAGCAGGCTTTCCTTTTGGGGAGATTTGTGGCTGTGTGGAAACACAACAGGCATCATGGAGACTTTGCAATACATCAGCTTTTCTAAAATATGATTCCTGCCCATTGCACCTGGTGAAGTTCAGAAAAGTGCCCCTGCTTGCAGTGTTGGCCAACCCCAACCTCACTGCGGTACTATGCTAACCTCATCTAACCTTTCCAACAGTATCCACTAAGCACATCCATACTGCAGCCTGGCTGGAAATGTTTCCTCACCCCAGCATGTGATTACACTGACAATTTCATTTACAAACCCCTCCCTGGCCTGAGGGAGCCTGTGTCAGGATCGGCTGTGCCTGGTACCAAACTTTGTGTTGTAATCAAATGCAATGTTTGTGTTTCTCCTTCAAACAATGTCATAGTCATCTTTGTATTCCCAGGGCCCAGTGCCATGCAAGACATAGCACGAGGCTCCGGAAATATCTGTGGAAAATCAAACTGAAATAATTGGATCTGTGGGAGGTTGGGGCAAAGGCAATCAAATCAACACTTGGAAATATTGTCAAGAAGAACTTTTGTTAAGGTGAAGCAGGAGAAGAAGCAAAGATACAGATGAAGCAAGATTAGCAGTGAGCTGGTAATTGCTGAAGCTGGATTATTTCATTATTGTAAATGTATTTGAAATTTTCTCCCCAAAAATGTAAAAAGCAAAACCAGGCCCACACTGGTTGGTTAGAAAGGCATGAGAGAAGGAAGTACGAGGCTCATAATGAAGTAGGCTGTGCTTTCTGCTGGGCGAAGCTTGTTAACTTTGCATTTTGCCACAGTGGCCCTTTGTGAAGGACAACAGGAGTGACTTCAGCCTCTTCTGGGGAGACGTTGAGATGAGGCTGTTAGCTGCTGCCGCTCAGCCCTTGAAGTGTGTGTGTGGAGGGTGTGATTATTGCTAGATGTCATTCTTTGGCTCAGGTTTTGTAAGCAGATTTTGCTATAATGGTGGCAAGAATAAAGGACTAGAGGGGCCCATGGTGTTGTCTGAGATGACAAGTGTGGAAATTTCCACTGCAGAGGCATCATGGGACTCAATACTGACATAGCCCTTAGAGCTTAGAAAGAAAAAAAACTGCACAGAAAACAACAACAGCAACCAAAAAAAAAAAACAACAAAACAAAACAAACAAAAAAAACAAAAACAAAAACAAAAACAAAACAAAACAAAAAAACAAAAAAAAAACACTTGCTGTTTTTATATGAGGAATGGCAAACTAAAACAAGTACATGATGAATACTGCTTAGCAGGAGAGACACTGTGGCACCACACAAACAAAAGGTAAGATGTTGGGACTGTATCTTACAACATGAATCATCCTTGAAAACATCTGGCTAAGTGAAGCAAGAGTGTGTGGCATGATTTCATTTCTAGGAATTTCTAGGAATTTCATTCCTCTTCTGTGCTGAAGAGGCAAATCCATCATGAGAGAAAGTGGGTGCGTTGTGCAAACAGCTGAGTGTGAGGAGAAGGAAGCAGGATGACCAGCGGGCATGAAGCTTCTTGGGGATAAAGAAAATGCTCTGAAATGTGTTGGTGTAGCACAATTCCACGACTGAGCTGAGAGCCATTGAGTTGTGTGTTTGAAATGGCTAACGTCTCTGGTGTAGAAATTATACCTCAATAAAACTGTTAAAAATGGTGGCATATTGGTATAAGAAGATTCTTTTTTAAAAAAGATGTAATTTATGATGTATTTTATTGCAGAGTATTTCCCGTAAATGTTACAAAGCTTGTTTTCACTCATAAGAGCCTAGCAAAGAGGGGGCATGCTCATTAATGATTTTAGTGCATGTGCTGCCAAAGCATCACCCATGGCAACGAGTGTTTATTTATTTTTGCACCAAGGATAGAACTCAGAATCTTGCTCTTGCCAGGCAGGTGCTTGTGCCGCTGAGCTAACTCCCTAGCCTGAATGTTTATTTTAAAAAATAGCAGATGAAGTGTTTCTAGCAATTCTCAGAGTTGAAGACTTGCAAAATTAGGTGCAATCACATTCCTGCTATGTGTTTGCCCAAAACCTACCAGGGCGAATGCCTGGTTCCCAGCAGGTGCTGTGGCAGGCTTAATGCCAACTTCTCTCTTTGCTCTGCCATTTATCAAGGATGAGTTTGGCAGGTAGCGATGCCATTGATCCTGCACAGCAGGTACGGTAGTCCCTGCTCCCGAATGTGAGCTCAGAGGTTCTCACCAATCATCACAACAGCCCAACCGTTATCGGGGGTTGGAGGGGTGTCCATGCAGTGTTTTGAGTTGCTTTCATTCTTCTGATAGCTATAGGCATATGTCCAACTCCTGGGGCTTCTATTTCTTGTGTATAAAAAAAGGCAATGACAGCACCCACCTCCAAACACTGCCATGACGATTTAGGGCTGGGAGGGGGAAAGTACAGAAGAGCTTAGAGTCTTGCTGAGCCCAACGTGAGGAAATTCTCAAGGACAGGGTGACCGCATCAGCAGGAGCAAGAGCTAGCTGGAGGAGGGCTCACCGGTCCAGATGGGGCCATGCGAGCATCGAAATAAATAATGACAGTGCTGGACAGGAAGGACAGTGCTGGACAGAGAAGAACAGGAACCCATGAGTCTGCACCAGCATAAATCTATGAATAATGGCGGGAGAAGAACAAGCAGCTCTTTACAGATGGTACCACAATGAATATGAAAAAGAGCCACTGGGAACAACCAAGTGCCCATCAGCTAAGGAATGGGTAAAAAATACATGATATTTTTACACAGTGGAGTATTATTCAGCTATAAAAAAGATAAATTCAAGGCTTTTGTAGGTAAATTGATGCAACTAGAGACTATATTGGTGAAATAAATCAGATCCACATGTGCCAACATCATATCATCTCCCTAGTATGAGAACCTGAAAGAGTAGTTAAAATCTGAGGAAAGAATCTGTTCAATCAAAGGAAAAACTGGGATGAGAAAAATGACAAATGCAGGATAGTTTGAATACTTATACTGCTGATTTCTGCTGGTCATTTGAAAAGAGCAGTTACTGCTTAAAATTTTTTTCTTTTTATTCTTATTTTCTTTTCTTTTGAATTTCTTACAACATTTTCGTTATTGTTTTGTTTTTCTTTTAACCAATCTTGCACATTTATATCTGGTAACCTGAACAACTAATTTGAAGATAACATCATGCAATACAACAACACTGTTGAATTCCTGTTACTTTGTTTAGTGAAATTTCATATCATTGCTAATGATGTTTTTTTTTTAATCACTATTTTCTATTCTTTTAAAAATAGCCTCCAAAAAAGAACCATTGGGTGACCACCGAGATAATAATGGTGGTGTGTAAGAATCACCAGCAGGTGCTACTACCAACGAGAAATTGATGGGAAGTAAGATGTCCATGTAGCCTAGAGCACCCTCAGCAATGTGCCTGCTGGTCAAAATGGGAGAAGCAGTAACAGCGGGGGAAACCTGGCGATGCCGTCTCCCAAGTGGGACAAGTGGGACACACTTCTGCTGCTCCAGCAGTGGGCTGAGAGGTGCACAGCCCAACGGCAGGTGATGCTTCCCTCTGAGCAGACCCAGGAGGAAGCATCAGGTGAATCCCAACTGAGAGACATTTTTTCATTTATTGATTTAGTTTATGTATTCGGTACAGGGTCTAGCTATACAGCTCTGACTCCCAGTGATCTTTCTGTCTCAGCCTCCCCAATGCTGGGATTACATGCTGTGCCCCCATGCCTGGGCTGAGGGACATTCTATAAAAGAAAGATTCTGTGTCATTCAAAGATGTCAAGGTTAGGACCAGGGAGGTAACTCAGCCCTTGCCCACTGTATGCGAGGCCTTGGGTTCAATTCCCAGCACTGTACCAAAAAAGAAAACCAGTAAAAGAAAATCCTAATACAAGCCAGGGACAGTGCTGTACACTACTTCTCAATCCACTAACACATGAGGATTGCTTGATCCAGGGGCCCAGGTAACAGAATAAGATCCTGTTGCTTAATTTAAAAAAGAAAAGAACAAGAATAAAGAAAAAAAAATCCTCACCAAAATATCCAAGTTACCAATGACAAAGATGGACAGAAGGGCTATTCTAGCCTAAAGGAGACTAAGGAGACATTAAGACTAAATGTAACTTGGACCCTGTGTCCACAAAAAACATTAAAAACAACTATAAAGGACTTATGGAGAACCAGTGGGAGTCAGGTCTGCAGATTAGAGAATGTAACTGTGTCAGTGTTAATTTCTTGATTTTGATTATTGTGTTGCAGTTACTATGCACTAGGGACTATACAGTGGGATGTGAGGTGGTCTGGCTGTGACAGCTGTCACCCCATTGATCTCCAGGGTTGATCCAGCTGATCTGGCTGGCTCGGCAGGTGTCCCTTTCTTCCCTCCAGGCTCCATGTGCGTCCCTCCTCAAGCTGTATGCTCAGTCAATGAGGACAATAAGGACGACCACCCCCAATGGGGGAGGCTGTTCCTCAGTCAAGGGTGTACAGGCAGCTGCACTCCCTGCTAGGACCTCCAGGTAAGCTCTCAAGGAAATACACAGCGAAGTCCCTAGGGGTAAAAGAGTACGATGCCTACGATTCATCTCAAATGGTTGAGCGAAACTATGTGCTGACATCTTTGGAAAAACTATATATATAGAGAGAAAATGAGAAAGAATACTAAAACCAATAGTGTGAGCTACAGAATAAGATTTATAAGTTAGGCTTTAATTTTAGGAAGAGCTGATTCTATGAATGTACAACTTGAATAAATTGAATATTACCTATTTTGAGATATTGTTTCTATTTATGTTGGAAATAACATGTACATATATGGAAAAGAACTTCAGAATCCATGCCTTCCTATTCTTTACTTTCTCAGTTTCAAAATGAGGTTTGTCCATTGTATGATAAATTCTAAGCGGCTTGTTGATATTTGCCATAGAGATGGCAGAAAAGAGATGACAATTCCTCAATGATAAGCTTAAAGAAAAAAAAAAACCCTGCACAACTAGAAAACAAAATGAAAAAAATTCATGATTGATAATTTTCAAGGATTTTCCCACTTTATAAGGAACAATTTACTGCAGTAAACTCATTTTTTTATTTTTTAAATTTGATACAGGGTCTCCCTTTGCAGTTCAGACTCATAATCATTTCTGTTTTCAGCCTCCCCACGGCTGGGATTATAGGTGTGCACCACCATGCGTGGTCTCGGTGGCCAGCTCAGCACACCCGGGGTTGGAGCTGGCATGGCATGCGGTGCCAGGGTTTGAAACCTTGGTCTCTGTGCTTGCCTACGTAGGCTCTTAGTCTGCTGAGCTACCTCACTGGTCCTTACAGTGGAACTCTTAAAAATAGGTTCTAAAATGGCTTAGACGACCGCTTACCACATGGCAATGGACTCGTCAAAGAAAATGTAAAGCTGTGAGTTTTCTTGGGAGAGGGAGCCTTCCCTTGACAACACAGAAGATAAACAGCAGCCCATCTGGGCAGAGCTTGTCCAGGTGGTTTAGGGTGAGCTACCTCAGCACAGACAGGGCTTTCTTGTGGATGGCCCACCCCACTGACAAGGCCCCACGTCTCCTGGCATCTATGAACATCTTGGCAGCAGAATGAATGTCTTTTGTCCCATCCTCTCCCTCCTGCCTCCCTCCTGCCTCCTACCTCTTTGAAACCTCATAGCAAAATTGTTACAAAAGTAGAAAAAATGTATTACATCCAATTTATTCTTCCCTGGAGTTCAATAGCTAAAGAAAATTTGTTGTTGCAGAGTCATTCATCATCGTTGCTTAGAATTTCCCAAAACAAAAGGCAGTGGAACAGTTACACGCTGTGTTTTCATAGCTGTTTATTAAACAAATAACTCAGCTCTGGATATCACAGAGTGTTTATAGAATCAAAATATAATGGAATTGGTGGATGGAATATTTACCATGTGGACTCTTCAGTGTAATATATAGAAAACTGTCCGGTGTCGTAGGAGATGCCTATAATCCTGTAACTCAGAAGGCCAAGGCAAGAGAATTGCCATGAGTTCAAGGCCAGTGTGGGCTACATGAGTTTAAGACCAGCCTGAACTACATAAGGAGCCCTGTCTCAAAGAAAAAAAAAGAAATAAAAAATACACATAGCATTGTCACCCACACGGGTAATGACATACTAACTACAAATGGTACCCCACAATGTCCAACTTAGCATCAGACAAGTAACGGATGCTCTACTCATGGTAAATATGGATATCTTTTAGAGAACTGAAGCATTCCAACATTTTAGAGTAGAAAAGAAAGAGTTCAACCAACGTTTCTTTATTTTGCTGTTGAGAAAATGTTGTTCTAGATTTTTAACTCAAAAGATGGTAATAAGAGGAACTATTTCTGAGGGCTTTTTATGTGGGTGAAAGGAGATATGTGGGTGGAAGACTGCACAAAGCCTGGCGTGTGACGAGCAGTAAGGTTGGAGCCTTATCCCAGTCACCTTGTGGCTGTGTTTGCTGTCACTATTGACATTGCAGGAGGAAAGGAAATGAGCTCATGCAAGCAAGGCAGAGCATAAGACCAAATGTATTTGTCAAGAACATCAGCTGAGTCCTAGCTACACAGCTTTCTTATGAAGCTCTACTCTTAGTTTAAGAATCAAGTTCAAAAGAAGAAGAAAGAAGGGATGAGGAGAAATCTGCCCCCAGTAGAAATTCTTCTATAATGACCACCAAGACCTTCTGAATGGCCGTATTTCTGTGCAGCATGGCAGCCTAAAATCGGCTGCTCATCTGAGATTCTGAGGCTCACCTGGCCTTTCTACTCTTCTATGATTTCCAAGGATGCTCTTGACATCATGTATAAGTATTTAGTGTAGGTGAGCATCTGATTTCTGGCAAACTGTGTCTAAATTGTGATGCTAATCTATTAGTAATGATATATGGTTAATAGAATGGTTTATATGTAATCAGTTTGCATCTGAATGTTATCTTCTTTTCAGGAGTTTATTGTCAAAGTTTTATTTTCATTGGTGCATGTTTGGGGCACATAATGATTATATTCTTTGTGCAGAATTGGTGCACACACACACACACAGAACATCTTAATTCTTTCTTCGTCTCTTTTCTCTCCCCTCCCTTCCCTGTCCTCATCTCTTGGTCCCCTTTCTTGTGCAAAAGATCAATGTCATGGTTTCCTATCATCTATCTTGCATTTTGCTCTTGAGTTTATATTTTGGGGCTGTCATGTAAGAGAGACCATGAGATACCTAAGCTTGTGTGTTTGGCTCATTTCACTTGACATTATGCTTAAGTTGTTAGAAGGAGACACATTGGTTTTGAGGAGCATTATTGTGGCAGGTGGGAAAACATCCCTCCAAAATACTCTAGCTTATCTTAGTGGGCCTGGTGTCACCACAAGAGTCCTTCTAATGGGGGCAGGAGGATCAGGTCACCATTTGTGCACAGTAAAAATAGGGGTTGGAGCCAAATGGCTGTTGGATGAGACCGAGAGCCAGTAGGGTGACTCTAGAAGGTAGGAAAGCAAGGAAACACATGCTCCCCAAGATCTCCAAAACCCCACAGCTCTGCCAATATCAAGACTTAGCCCAGTAAGACCCATTTCAGACTTTGGACTGAAGAAAGGCTCAGGAATTGCACCTATTGTTCTAAAGCTTTAAGTCTGTGGTGCTATGTTATAGCAGAAATAGAAAGCAAAATCAGTGGTCACTTTTGACTATGGTGCAAACTTTTTCTAAAGCACAAATTAGTTCTCATTAATCATCTGCTACTGCTCAGTGACCTTATAATATAGAAAATGGGATTTTTTTTAAAATGAAAGAGCCAGCATTTTATTACATGCCTTTGGAAGCAGGACAGTTGTTTAATTCAATCTATAGATTTTTCACATTTTTTTTTGAAAAAGAGAAGCCTATTTGTAATAGAACTGCTCTGATTTGACATGGAAGATTCTTGCTATCCAAAATCTTTGACTAAATGTGTATTTTATTAGTTATAGTTTCATTAATGACTATCACATATTACTCAGTTTTTATAGCTTGTACATAGAGTAGAAATTCTTATCATTTACACCTAATTGTTTTTCTTAATTACAGCTTAATTGTGTTGGCTTTGGTCTCTGCAGTTTGTCTTAGTAATAATGGCACATCATTTCTAAACATATTAGTGTATATGTCTGATATATTATCGTTAATGAGCATATAAAATTTATCACTGATATCACATTCTAACCAATATCATAAAATAATGCCATGATTAACATTTTGATTTTGCATGGATTGGTAGGCTGGAAGGGTTAGGGCAGTGTGATGATCTTAGACATCTTGCTCCACTGGGTGGAAGCGTCCCTGAGGGTATTGGCATGACAAACAGGAAACAGGAAACAGAAAAGGCCTTGTCCCCATATTGTCCTTTACGTGGCTGGTGTAACCTGCAAGCCATCTACTGAGTGTTAGAAGTCACTCAAGAAACACCATCATGTTTCAGTGGGAAAGTGGTGGTCTTGACATTACCCAGATTGAGGCTGAATGCTTTTTCCATTACTTACTACTTGAGTGAATTATTTACTTTCTTAAGATCCCAAAATGCCCATCTGTAAAATAAGGACAGTAACATTTTCTTGAATACCTGCCATCAGAATTAGGGAAAGCATGTTCTGTCACTGGCCCACACAAGATGGTGGCTGCTTCGTGGGGGTACAGACAGCTCTGACTTTGTGGGACTTGGAAGGACAGGGCCTCGGCTCAGATACACTGATGTTTCCTCTTCTGACCTTCAGCCACCATTGAGCCTGTCATGAAGCGTTAGTCAGACAGTGAGTGTGGTGGGCTTTTTCTATGTGGGGGAAAAATCAAACCATTTCTATGTACCCCGAGTGCATGATTTTACTTCACACTCACTATATACTTGCAGCCCACTCTAGTGAGTTTGAAAATCAGAAATTTAATTTTGAAGTGGAATTTCGTTTTTTTCTCTTTCTTCCTTTCTCATTCCTCCCCCCTCCACCCCCCGCTTTTTGTGATTCTAGGGATTGAAACAAGCCCTTCACACTGAGCTGTATTCCCAGCCCCTTTTATTTATTTTTAAAATTTTGAAACAGATAGGGTCTTGTTAAGTTGCTAAGTTGCTTAGGCTGACTCAGACTTGCAATCCACCTGCTGCAGCCTCTCAGAGTATGGTGATTCCAGGCACATACCACCATTTATGTCTTTTTTGGATTACTTTATCTTAGCATCAAGGCTCCTTTCTAGTCTAGAATTTGGGGGAGAAATAATAGGAACAAGTCACCTTAGTTACCAGGTAAGGGTGGAGTGGAGAGGTCCCTCTACACTCCCTGGGGCAGGAGGCTGTGCAAGAACCAGATGTGTTTCCTAGGCTACCAGGGTTCAGCGGGGTGACTGCAGCAGAGTCTGGGGTGGAACCAAATGGACAGGTGAGCTAGGAGTGACCTGGTGGTCACTTGGCCGTCTGTAGCCAGTGATGGACAAAGATGACGACAGGTCTTCCAGGTAGTGACTGAGCTCTGATCAGTCTTGGGAGAACATACCATGGATCACTCCACCTCAGATTGCCCCAGAAAGCACGCAGGATAGGGAGCAGTCTGGGAGGGGGATATCAAAGATTGAGCCTGTATTTCCCAGGACCAGGAGTGGGAACTTCCCTGTCCTATAAGCTTAGATCCATTTTCAGGAGAAAAGCAAGGCAGGGAGTAGCCACTTTATCCCAGAACAGCTGAACACTGTTTGGGGGATGGCACAAATGATCAAGCTGGGCTGAATTTATTGAGATTTATTTACTCAAGAAGTCACCACATTAATTACATGAAAAATTCAGAGAGGTACAATTTTTCCCCTGTGCATCTGAATAATAAACACAAGATAATTTGTGACCCACATAGTTAATCTCTCCGCTCTCATTTTGCTAAAGTTCATTTAGGAATCTCTTGAGGGATGGCTGTGTGAATGTTCTCCCCAGGAACATTTGCAAATTTGGAGGCATTGTAGAAGCTGCTGAATTTGTTCAAGAGTTGTGGATTCCATTACTAGAAACTCACAGACATACCAAAGCCTGCATTGAGCTCCTTGGCACACATCAGCCTTGCTGAAGATTAAGCCCAGTCCTAGTCTTAGGAACGAAACCAGTTCACACTGTCTTCTTTCTATATAACAACCTGCACGTGTCTGAAGGTGGTGATCAAAGTCCACCCGCAGCCAGGGTGACTTCCTAGTAGCTTCTGCAAAGCTGTCTTTATGAGTCGCCCCCAGCTCCTCAGACAATAAAACTTCAGGATCTGTTCTTCTCAACAGTCCAAAATTAACTTCAATACTTGTTGAATGAATAAACATACCAAAATGCTCAGATACTGATCTTAAAAACTGTTGTCAGATTCTTCTGTGTTTAGGTTGACTTTTAAAGAAAACCTCACCGGTAAGACTTTGTGTTCAATTTGACCTGATATTAACATTTTCTTGTTTTCATTTAGCATGGCAGCCTGTTGCCGTCTCATAGCCAATTGCCACCTTTATTAGACTTTAAATAATACTATGCCTGGCTTGTGAATACAGGTCTGGAAGGGACAAATGGACTCAGCAGGGGACCATAAGCATTTAGAACAGAGAGGCTGTGTGAAAACTTCATGAAGTCACCCATTCAGGTGGCATGTTAGGTGCAAGTGGATGCTTTTGCTTGGCATGATAGTAGGAGATTGGGGAAAAGTTTATCCCAGATGGCATCATGGAAAAATGGTGAAAAGAACTGTGTGCCTGCCTTTGCCAGGCTTATCCGGAGTGACAGAGGTAGCTGTGTGTCTGCACATGCAGACGGGTACAGTCAGCTCTGTAGAGCCTTGGATTCTGCATTCATGGATAGAACCAACTAAGAACAGAAAAGGTAGTTAGGCAATAATGTGTGTGTGTGTGTGTGTGTGTGTGTGTATACTAAATATGGACAGATTATTTTCCTTGTCATGATTCTAAAACAATGCAGCATAGTAATTGTTTACACAGCAATTACATTGTTTTAGGTATTGTAAGTCATCGAGAGAGGATTTAAGCTATATGGGAAGATGGTATACATAGATCCCACACCAACACTACACCATTTTATGCAGGAGATGCGATCATCTATGGACTTAGGCTTTGGGGAAGGCCCTGGAACCAATTCACTGAAGATACCAAGGAGAGAAAGAAATAGAGGAGAAGATGGGGAGGGAGACTGAGAGGGAAGAAGAGGGAAAGAAAGTGGGAGATAGAAAGAGACAGGAGGGAAGGGGAAAATGAGAGAGAATGAGAGAGAGTGTACATAATTTCAAGGAATTGGCTCACATCATTGTGGAGTCTGGCAAGTGTAATATTTGCAGTGTAGACCAGCTGGCTGGAGCCCTAGGGGAGAGTTACAGTTCAAGTCCAAAGGCAGTTTGCTAGAAGACATTTCTCTCCTTCTAGAGAAGGCATTTTTTTTTTTCCATTAAGGTTTCCAATGAATTGGATGGGTCCCCCTCAGATTATGGAAAGTAAGGCTAAAATGTCAGCTGGTTACTCTGGCCCTGCCAAGTTGACATAAAATTAAGCATCACAGCACTATTTAGGACAAACCAACACATGAAATGTCTGGGTTTCTCCAACAGTCAAGTAGAGCAACTCTGAGAATTTACATGCCTGTGTGCCTCCTTGGCACTTTGTACCTTGTGCCTTCCTTCCTTCCTTCCTTCCTTCCTTCCTTCCTTCCTTCCTTCCTTCCTTCCTTCCTTCCTTCCTTACTGATTGAGCCTGGAATGCCCTCTCCGTGCCACTGGAAAAACTCTACTCATCTTTCACAGTTCAGATCAAATGTTAGCTCCATGACACCTTAATACCCTGCATCGCATCCTGAAGATTCAATTCCTTCCTTCGTCCTTTATGCCTGCACTGTTTTACCCGTATCACATTGCACGGCAGTTACTCGTACATCAGCGAGCAGATCAGCAAAGTGGTTGAAGCACATCTTCTGCTCCCCGTCTTCCTAGATTTAGCTCCAGATCGCAGCCGGTTACCCCAGCGTCCCTGTACCTTAGTTTTGTCATCTGTCCAGTGAGCTAAGATAGTGCCAGCCACCTGAATTTGCAGTGAAGAGCCAAGACGTGAACCTGTGTAAAATTCCTGGAACAGTATCCAGCACATAATAGCTACCTAAAAGGGTAGCTGTTTCCATTTTTAGGGTTATGGTTGCTATCTGATTCTGTGTCATAGGGAAAGATGAGGGTGTCCCATGTTCCTTTTTCATCTCACTACTGCCTGGAATGGACCAACAGCCCATAGATACTTATTGGAGTGTGTGAGGCACGATAAACAAATGCAGTGAATGCTAATTTTAAAAAATTATGGTAAAAGACACATGGCCATAATCTCCCTCAAAATACTTCTAATACTACTATTCCATCATTCTTGTCACTTTCGGAAGCAGTTGTAGAAGTCCTCTTTCAAGAATATCTTTGAGGCCCGGCCAGATAGCTCAGCTGATTAAAGCGCCTGCTTAGGCAGACACAGGGGCTGGGGCTCGATCCCGGGAGTGCTGTGCCAACCCCGCCCCCAGGACACCCTGAGATGGCCACTGAGACTAGGCGGTGGCGCACGCCTGTAAGTCCAGCTCTTGGGAGGCTGAAAAACAGGAAGGATCACTACTAGTCCAATCTGTGTAGTGAGACTGTAGACCCTGTACTAAATACATTTAAAAAAAAATAGTGTCCTGAGTTGCGTCAATGCAGCTGTCTAAATGTCCTGAATCAATTACAAAACATTTATCTTTTGTGGTCATCTTAACTTTGGGGAATGCTCTGAAGTCTGGCGGGGTCAAATCTGGTGACTGAGGTCTATGAGGACACCCTGTAATGTGTTACGTCTCTCTTTCAGTGAGTGCCACTCAACAGCAGCATTCTTGTAGTTTTTTAAAATCACACCTCAGCAAACATCACACTCATGAAAGAGGACTCCAAAAGTGCTTCAGAAAGTGGCAAGAATGATGGATGAGTGTGTTGAGAACAAGGGGAAGTATTTCGTGGGGAATTAATGATGTGTCTTTTACTAAAATATATATGTATTTTTTTTCGGAACCGGGGATTGAACTCATGGCCTTGCACTTGCCAGCCAAGGGCTTATTCTACTGAGCTATCTCCCTGGCCCACTAAAATAATTTTTAAAACATTTAAACATTTGCCATGTATTTCCATCACACCTACTAGAGAATACTTTATACTTATAGAACATTCCTACATTATCACTTACTTAAACCTCACAAGTTGTACTTCTCCCCGTCTTACAGAGGGAAAACCAACAAGTAGACATGAAGTGATTGTCCACTGTCACACACAGGAAGCTCCAACCTCAAGGTCATGAGAGAAGGATGCAGTTATGCTGGGGACTCTGGGGAGGCTTGTCCTCGCCAGTCCAGCCAGCTTCTGGGTCCTTCCACACCCTTCTTTTTCACCCTTCTTCTTACTGCAAGGACAGAAAGTAAGAAGGCTGCAAAGAAGTGAGGTTCCCATTTACACTACAGAGCGGGTTCAGGACAGGGCATGGGCCTGAGGAGGTGATCAGTACAGGATGTCCTCGGCTGTGACCGTGGCCTCTTCAATTTTGGCCTTGATCTCCGGGAGAGGAATCTGACTGATCGCCACCACAACCAGGTTGGCTGCGTGGGCCGAAGCACTGGCCACGCAGATCCAAAAGGACTCTTCATAGTGCTCCTCCACCACGACGAACTGGAAGAGCTGCTCCCGGAAGTTGGCGATCCGATCTGTCAGGTCGTGAAATTTCACCGCGGCCATGAAGCTGGCGATGGCTAATGCCACGGCTCCACCTGAAACCCAAGAGATGCCCTTCGCTCACTGCTTCTTCCTGCAGCTGCAAGGACTCTACGCGAGGTGACATTTCTGTGCTGTGCGCGTTCACTTTGGGCTTAAAGAATTACAAGGCAACACAAATAATTACTTTCTTTCTTTCTTTTTTTTTTTTTTCTTGTATTTTAGGACAGGGTGTACAGGGTCTCACTGCATAGGTCGGTCTCATAGAGATCCTCCTGTTTACAGCCTCCTAAATGCTGGGATTATAGGCGTGTGCCACCACGCCAGTCTCAATCTCGGTCTCAGCACACCCCAGGGGTGAGGCCAGCTCGGCAGGCCTGGGGGTCGAACTCCAGTTCCCTGAGTCTGCCTAAGCAGGCACTTTAATCCGCTGAGCTATTTGGCCAGCCCTTAGTTTGCATTTAAAAGCAGTAGGTAGCCCGTAGTGTAAGGGCAGAGTTGTACGGACACGACTGAAAATAAACTTTATATAAGGTGGCCTGATCTCTCCAGACTTTATTTGCTTTTAGTGCCATCTGCTACGATATATGTCTGGATGTCTCACCAAACGTTGTGGGCTCATAGATGGGGCTTTGGGGCGGTGGCTGTATCAGGAGGATGTGATGCTTATCACTGGATTAGTGCATTAGTGAACTTGTAGCTGGGTGTGACGCTGGGAGGTGAAGCCTGGGGAGAAGAGGACGTCACCATGCATGTGGCCTAGAAGAGTACACATGCATATGCAACCCTCGTGCCCCTTGATCCCTCTCTCCTTCTGTCTGCCCTGCCATGAGCCTGCCAGGCCCCTCTGCTGTGCTGCCCTGCCTCAGAGCCAGCTGACCATGGACTGAAACCTCTGCAGACTGTGGACCAAAGCAAACCTGTCTTCCTTTAAGCTGGGAGTGTTGGGTATTGTGTCTCAGCAACAAAGAAAGTATCCAAGGCACCATCCTCTCTAGGAGATCTGCATTTAGGGAAGGTCAGTTGCTAACTGTTTTAGGATCTCTGTGTGGGCTGGGTGGGAGTGGGCAAGAAAACTGCTTTGCAGGGGCTGGGGAGATGGCTCAGTAGAATAAGTGCTCGCCTGGCAAGTGCAAGGGCCTGAGTTCAATCCCCGGTTCCGCAAAAAAAAAAAAAAAAGAAAAGAAAACTGCTTTGCAGGTGGGATTACACCCAGGGGCTGCGCCGCTGCTTTCCTGTCTCTGTTGTTTCCATGATTAGGAAACATCAAGAAGGAGGAAGGTCGCAGGAGGAAAGGGAAGTGAACGGGAAAGTCTGGAATCCCACCTCTCATTCATTTCTCTGTCACTTATTTGAAATTTTGATCTTCATACAAATTGTTTTCTCTCTTTGTCTGTTGCTATACCCTTCTGCTTCCTATTTTGGTTTAAGCTAATATTACAAAACACATTCATTAGGCTTTTTTATCTTTTGTTACTGGATTAAGTGGTATAATATCTTCAATATTATAGACCATTTCATCTTCACTGTGGAAAATCTGGACACGAGAGATGACAATTATCATGGAAAATATAAATTTACCTTTATCCTAAAAGTCAGGTATAAACAGTTTGAACACATTAGTGCAGTACATATATTTTACATTTTTTTCTCTTTAATAAAATTAGTATTATGTGTTCTTACTTTGATTTTAAGTTTGATTTTCCCCTTTCAAGGTTTTTTTTTTTTGTGTGTGTGTGTATGCAGGTTCTCACTATACAGCTCAGACTTGCAGTGATCCTCCTGATTTCTGCCTCCCTAGTGCTGGGATTACAGGTGTGCTACACTAGCCCTGGACTCCATCACTGGCTCAGTGTGCCGGATTGAACCCTGGCCCCTGAGTTTACCTAAGCTTAGTCTGCTGAGCTATAGATGCTGGCCCTTAATTTTCTCCTTTCATTCGAACATTTTTGCCAGTTAAATCAGCTTATTTATTTATTGTATTTTTCAGTAAGGGTCTACGGGGTCTACCTGGTCTCACTACCTACAATGGACTTGTAGTGATCCACTTGTGTTCAGCCTCCCAAAGAGCTGGGATTACAGGCCTGTGCTGCCACATCCAGTCTCAATAGCAGTCTCAACACACCCTGGGGGCAGGGCCGGCAAGGCACACTGAGGATCGAACTGCTGCCTCTGCCTCTGCCTAAGCAGGTGCTTTAATCCGCTGAGCTAGTTGGCCTGCCCTATGTCAGCATAATTTTATATGTATGTATGTATGTATGTATGTATGTATGTATGTATTTTTTTAGAGAAGGAAAGGTTTATTTAGCTAACAGCTTGTGGAGGTTTCAGTCCACACTTGGTTGGCTTCAAGGCACAGTGGCACATGGCAGAGGGCAGCAGTTCATGACAGAGGAAAACAGCAAAAGCAACACATAATTTTAAATGACTGTGTAATATTTTATGTTGGTGACATTATCATTTATTTAAGCGTGACCTTATTTCTGGAAGTCTAGATGGTTTTTAATTTTTAATATTATAAATTGCTGTGATGAACCCCATTGTGTTCACTTCTGCATCCTCTTGTCTCATGGGCTTAACATAGATCCTCACATGAAATTACTCACTCAAAGGTGTTCGTAGTTTTAGTCGTTGACACTAAGCTCCTGTCTAACGGCCTGTTTTTATATGCACAACGGTAGAATTTGAGAGTTGTATCTCTCTGAGAAAGGAGGTGGGCGGAGACAAGTTTTCACTTGATCAGCACTTTCTCTGTGCCAGCCATGTCAAAGGCCCCTATCGTCTAGACCAAGCTAAGCCACACATATGGATGATGTCATGGGGGTGGCCAGCGCCTGTGCACAAGCACATAACTGATTTCTAAATATCACATTTCACTGTGACAAAATAACATTGCTGCCTTTGTACTTTTATAGCCACCTTATATACAGCACAGGCAGTGGAATCAGTGGAAGATACAGCACCATAATGGAGTCTTGACCACTTGACATGGTTTTCTTAGACAGCCCTTGTTTGGGGGATTTTGCTACTTTCCATGCAGATGTTTGCTATATGTAAAATTAAATGTGATTTTGTGTATCAATACACTCCCACATCACAACATATTCACACACACACAACTTTGTGTTGGAAACATTTTTGACTTGGAGAATCAGTTATAATGGTCCTAAATAAGACCACTGATCAATGCAAAGACAAAGAGCTTAGAGTCAGTTATACTAGAATTGGAAAGTTTTCTCCACTACTCATTGCTGTGTGACTTTCTAACTTCTCTGAGCCTCAGTTCCTCTATCTGCAAACGTGAGACTATGAATACCTCCTGATTGGAGTTGGGAGGTCAAAATGAAGTAAATCATATAACCCCCTGGGCCCATGCCTGGCACTTGGGGGATGCTCAATAAAGACCATCCATCCTGATTAGGGCACTGTATAGGGAATGTGTTTGGGGAAATGAGAGCCGAGAAGTTCAGACAGCCAATGGGCTACATCTGGATTAATAGGGTTGTGGGGTGTGGGGCCCAGAGCCACCGGCAGCTCAATAGTCTTTTATTTCTCCCTTCTCTATGAGAAGTCTCATGGATCGGTCTTTTGCAGGTAGCTTTCTCACTTGCAGTACTCTTCCCCTTCTGTCATTTGTGGAGCCCTCCCTGCATTAGCAGCTGTAGTTGAAGCTCTACCTCCTCACCTCTCTCACCACGCCATCATCTCTGTCTCCTGTTTTCCCCATCGCCTGGACCTGTCTTCACTGAACTATGCCTCTAGCCTTTCATACACTCTAACAATGTGGTCATTCAGCTTTTAGTGAAGAGGACATTGAAGCCCACTAAGGAGATCTTAGATCTTGGGAAGTCAAGGTCAAGGGGGACATTTTAGTTCCTTTACACCTTCTGCTCAGCTATTTGGAATTTAGCCTGCTGATGGTGTGGACAGAATTTCTCTCCCAGGAGTTTCTTACCTGCTAGGATGTTCCACAGGCAGATGCCCCCGGGGCCATTGACTGCCCGATAAGGGACCTGGACCATGTTGAGGATGGCAAAGCCCATGCTGACCAGAGCCAGTGCCAAGGCCAGGAAGAGGAGCAGCAAAATTGTCACATGAAGGCTGGCATTGATCTCCTTCACCAAGTGTGGGAAGACTGGGGAGAGAAGACATTGCCCACAGTTCAGTGTCAGAGTTCAGCTCATTTTCATAGAGAACCCAAGTTTACTTGGGTGGATGAACATGAGGGAAAGACAGAAAACACTGGGTTTTCCAAAATCAAGACACTTCCTGGGATGAACTTCCGACCCCTCGAGTTGCGAGTTGTCAGGCAACAAACAGCCTTCTCTGTGGCGTTGACACAAGAGCAAAATGTGCCCCAGATGGCAACTAAGGTGCACTGACCTTGCAGCTCTGTGACCTAATGTGAACTGATGCACATACCCAGACCTGGACTTGGCAGGGTTGACATCCTGTTCCCACGTATGAATGACACCTACTTCTCATGCTGCACAGTACTTCATGAAAATACTAGTTTTCTGTAGGATGCAGCAGAATAATTTTGTGACATATTCATTAGTATTCTTTTATCTGCGTTTGCTACTAGTATCAGCTATGAAGATGAAGTAACATATTAGAGGACTTCAAGTGTTGCCTGAGTCAGTTCTCAAAAATGGCACTGTGGGCACTGATGTTTTTGTGGTCTGACTTGGGGAAGTCACATGGCTTCTCAAAGGCTCAGTGTCTTCAACAATGCAGTGTGATAGTAATGGCTATGCAGGAGTGGCGGGTTATCAGCTTTCGCACAGCACCGTCAGGGGCCACGCTCTACGCATCTGTCCTCCATCATCTCCTTCAATCCTCAGGATAAAAATGAGGGAAATCTTATGAATTCCCTTTACCTAAAGGCTTGGAGGTTAAGTCCCTCATCTTTGGGCAAGGCAACTCTAAACTCTAGATAGGATTATAGCCTTACATATCTCCTGGCATAAATAGTTTCAAACCGGAGTAATAAGTAAACAGAAGTCAAAGAAATCCTGAGCATGCCCACTGCCGTGCAACTACTCAGGGTCTCTGATGAATGTCTCCTGGTGAAGTCTGGGTCCATCTGGTGAGTCTTGACCTCATGCCTGCCCTGGACAACAGGGACTAGCCCCTTATGGGCTCGCAGCCCTCCAGGGGTCAGGATTCAATGTGTCCCTTGTTCTACTCTCATCCTCGGATGCTATCCCCCTAGCTCCCTTCCCTGCCCACCTGTCTCTTTTTATTCAGTGAGGATTGGTACCTTCCAAGCTCGGGCAGTAAGCCTTTTGTCCTTCTCCTGAAAGGTGTCCTTTCCACACATGCATGAGTTTCCAGCATTCCGCATTTCTGTCCTTAGTACTGATTCAACTTCTTTCCAGTTCTGTGTTTCCATTTACTGTTATCTCTCTATGGTTATCTCATCAGCCTTGGAAATTGTACCTGAGGAGATGAGCTGCTTCCCAGACCTTGGTCTTTCTGAAGCATCTCTTCCCTTTTCTTCCATTCCATCTCTGCTAGATTTTCCCTCTTCTTTTTTCTTCCTTATCCCATTCTTACTCCAAACACAGTGTCATATATCTGATTACTTAATTGTTTTGTTATTCTCTTTCTGGATCATGCAGTTCTATCAACCCATGACTATCACAACCATCTTCATTAAATTCTTAAAATGGAAAATAATCGCCTAATGGATTCTCGAAGTTCTTTTTTTTTTTTTTTTTTTTTTCTTGGCAGAACCAGGGATTGAACTCAGGCCCTTGTCTTGCCAGGGAAGCACTTATTTCACTGAACCATCTCCCTGGCCCCCTATCAAAGTTCAAAATGTTCAATATATTACATTCATGATGGTCTAGGGAAAAAGCACTCTCAAATCTTGTGGGCATATCAATTCTTACAATCTCATTGGAGTGTAATTTGATAACTTCTTTTCAAAGCAATTTCACTTCTAGGAATGTATTTTCCAGATCTATTCCTACTGGTGCTCAAAAATGTATATACTGGTTGTTTACAACAATAGCAGAAGATGAGAGAAAAATCACATGAATCAACAGAGGTAGATTTAATACTGAAGGTACAACCACAGCATTGGATGCATCTTTTCAAAGGAACTTCTTATGTACATATGATAATATGAGCCCATACCAGACTTGATTTAATAAAATATTCAGAAATAGTCACATTTGAATGATGGGGGACAGGGAAATAAGAGTATTTTGGGATTATAAAGTGATGTGGAGAGGGGAATATAGCGTACCTAACTCAGGCTCTGTTAGTAGGAAGGATATGAAGTAGGTTTTAAAAACTCTTCATTGGCAAAGGATGAATGTGATCTACCCTCCCCCAGCCCCATTCATGGGCCATGACCTGAGCTCAGGGTCTCCCTGTGAGCTGAGATCTCAATACTTGTTTGTCACATCACTATTCAGAAATCAGTTTCAGTGCATCGATTCCCTCCATGTGTTCCTGAGGGCCACTCTATCTTTGGTTCTGCGGTGCAGAGCTGCCCCGGGAGCGCTGTTGTGTTTGCACTGTTACCAAGTTTGAGCTGTTTCTGACCTAATGAAGAAATTTAAATTTCCAAGTGGAAACAACCGGCCTAAACACAGATGCTGACCCACAGCCACAAGTGGCCTCGCTGCTTCTGTTGTGCCCAGGCTGTGTGTCTGGAGCTTCCTAGATGTTCTTATGTTCAACATTCAGGCCATCCTCTGCCACTCCTACACATGAGGAAACAGCCTCAGAGAAGCTACCATCGCTTAGCCAAGTTCACCGTGGTTTTCCCCATGATTGATGTGGGAACGGATTCCTCTGGGCGGCCTTTGGGAGGCCTCTGTGAAGATGTGAAAAGACACTGCTTGTAAATGGGGCCCAATTAAATCGCCTCGGTCTCTAATTTACAAAGCACTGCTTCATCCTCATCTCTGCTGATGTGCACAGGGCCGTGCAAACAGGAATGCTTTTCTACAGATCAAATGTATGTGGCAGACATCAGTAAATCCTTAGTCCAAGTTAGAAGTGGGAGACTCTGACTATCCCAAAGCTGCTAAACTGGAATTATGGGCCACTAGAGAACATAGTAATTAGTGCAACCGTGTGGTGGCTCACACCTGTAATCCCAGCACTTGGGAGGCTGAGGCAGGAGGATTGCTATGTGTTTGAGAGCAGCTTGGGCAACATAGTGAGCTCAAGGCCAGCCCGAGCTGCATGGTGAAACCCTGTCTCCAAAAGACAAAAAAAAAAAAAAAAAAAAAAAAAAAAAAGTCCCCAACTGCAGTGGTTTGAGGTGAACTAACAGCAGGAGGGACCTGGGACCAACAGTCCTGTGAGAACTGCCAAAGAAGATCCTTCCAAGACTGTGCCCCATGTGCACAAGGCCTCCTCTGCGACCTCCCCAAGGTAGGAGGGAACAGAACATTCCCGGAAACTGTCCTACTCAGGGCTAGAAATAAGACTTCCTTTGTGTTTGTCACACAGGGCTGATGCTTCAGGGACAACAGCGTGCTAGAGGACCCCGGGGAGTGGTGCCTGTGGGTGGCCTGAGCCAGGGAGAGGAGGGAGATTTATGGAGTGCCTCCAAGAACGCTGTGAAATGCCCTTCTCTGAGAAAACTAACCAAAAAGGTGGGATAGAAATGAACGATCCTCTTGTATCTGTACACTCAAAATAGTTAGGATAGATATAAAGCTCTACTCTCTTAATTCAATGAATAGAGAGG
>NW_004524582.1:20190143-20192522 GCF_000260255.1 Octodon degus
TATTATTCTTTTTGGTGGAATCAGGGATTGAACTGAGAACCTTGTGCTTGCCAGGGAAGCACTTATTCTACTGAGCCATCTCCCTGGCCCCTCATTATTATTATTGCTATTTTGTTTATGTGAGGATTTTGCCAGTCTTTAGGTCATGTTTTGAGTGGAGCTATTTTTCTAATATTTGAGGTCCAATTTACTTGGTGAATAAATATAAATATGCTCAGGCTTTTTCTTGAATAAATATAGTGCGCATTTTCTTTGCTTATGGAAATGATGACAGTTTGCATTACATTTGTCAACAGGTCCAGCTTTCTGTCATCATACATTTATTAAGACAGGGGCCCTGGCCAGTTTCTAAACACTGAGCTACAGAAATCAGGCAACATAAAATTCCTGATCCTCTGGCATTAGTGCAGTGTTGATGAATTTTGTAGTACACAGTTCTCACTAGTGATCTAGCTGTTTCATTCTAAAAGCATGGAGAAAAAAAAAAAAAAAAGGCTAAGATCATCTAGTTTTCTTTTTTTTCCCTTTCTGGAAGATCCTCCCTAAGGCCAGCTCTGATTCCTGCTTCTGTCTTTGCTGACTGCGGTGTTTCCACCCCGAGTGCTCAGAACCAAGGCTGAGCACCGGCCACGCTGCTCACGTTCCAGTTAACAGTATACCAGGACCGTGCCCGGTCTCTAACGGCCAAACGAACTTTAACCCCTCCGTCTGATCACAGCATCTGGGCAGAGCTCCTTCGCTTTTTCTCAGACTAGGAAGCTTTTGGTGACATGGATGTGGACGTAGTTACCGACCTTCCGAAGATTCATTTCTGCAAGCGTCTGTACCAGAGCGTTTGGTCCAGGGAACCAGAGTCACGTGGCTCGGGGCTGGTGTCTGACATTTGGTACTGTGGTTTCCTGGCTCAGTGACCTCAGGGACATTATGCAACCTCTCCAGCCTCAGTGTACTGCTCTGTAAATGGGAACGTTAATCATTCTTTCTTTCTGAGTTTGTATGAGGCTTAAAAGAGACAAGCTGCGTGCAGCTGTCAGTGGACTGCCTAACACATGTAAACCCTTCATATTTTAATGGCTATTATTAATAAAGGTAAACCACAAAAACATACAAGTCTCTATGTTTCATGTTCCTTGATGCCTCTATTTAAAAAAGGACAAAGCCTTTTTGCTTTTTAAAAGACGCTTTTGTGCTGAACACAAACTCTTCGCTTGCTATGGACTTTGACATTATGCCTTAGATTGCAGCAACCATGAATTCTACAGTTAGACGTAAGCACTCTTACAAATGAAAAAAGACATCTGCTTACACGCCCCCTACCATACTCACTTGTGAAGCGGGACTGGCGGCCCCCGAGCCCGCACTGCCGTACCTTGCACCCCCTGAAGAGCCCGTAGTAAATGTCCCCGAGGAACTTGACCAGCTCTGGATCCGTGGCATTGACCAGGTCCACGCCCGTCTGACAGAGGATTTTCCCACTCAGCCAGTGGGGCACGGCCAGGGCAACGATGAGGAGGAGGAAGGAGGAGAAGCTGAGAAGAGAGGCCAGCCCGTACCACGCCGTCTTGAACCATCCGGGCATGCTAGTGGGCGCGGGCGGTTGACATCTTCCGGACACTCAGCGATGCCCTGCTCCACGGCACCTCTTTCAAAGATAACATTTCAGCATTCGGCATCCATCCTGTCCTCCTCGCTCAGCGCCTGTCTTTCCAGCCCATGTTTACTACGTCCACATCCAAAGACTCTGCGGAGACAACCTCGCCAGGCTCGGGCAGCGGAGTGTGTTACCGAAGGCAGTAACCTTATCTCCCCACTTGACTAGAGTTTCAGCAGCGGGTTTAATTGTTTCTCTGCTCAGGCATTTAAACAACCCTGCGTAGACCTGGAATGGCAGGGAGTCACGAGCAATCGCACAACTGAAACCAGGTGGGCCCGAGCTAAAGCAGAGTTAGCAAGCCTTCAGAAACGCAAATAGTGGAAGGTAAACAAAATGCAATGATTCGCACTTGCACAAGGCCAGCTACAGACAGGATCAAGCGTCGAGCTCTTTGCTGGGTGCCTTGGCATTTCGTTCTCCAAATGTCACTGCTGTCAGAATCCGGGGAACTGCTATTAGTACGGTGAAGTAACCCCAGTTCCTAAGGCTTTAATTGAAATGCATAATAGGGGCTTTGGGATTTGTTGCTGAGCATATCTGCCCAGGGTAAACTTACAGCACGAATCTCAGGTCTGGGGGTCACAGCCAGGACCCCAAACCTTCACACCCTACTTCATCCTCACCTTCCGTGTCATCTGAAATGGGACAAAGCCTGTCAGATAGTCACCATTCTCCTGGAATATTTATCTCTTCTAAAAGGGAAGATTTATCTTTTCTTTTTTTTT
>NW_004524582.1:20194478-20205212 GCF_000260255.1 Octodon degus
TTTTTGAGACAGGGTCTTGCTAAGTCATTACATTGCTCAGCCTGGGCCCAAACGCCTCCTGCCTCAGCCTCACAGAGTGCTCGGATTGCGGGCACGTGACACCACACTTAGCTCCATGCCTTAGCTCTCTAGTTCATCATGGATGTTTGTCTGTAGGAAAGTGAATGAGCGCACAGAGTTTGCTTAGCACAGGGCTAGGCATGTGGAGGGCACTGAATAAATCCAGTCTGCTGGCAATTCCACTTCTGATAATGGAGCTTCCAACCCCTTCCGTGTCATCTGAAATGAACCAGAAAAGCGTGCTAGTGGGTAGGGGTAACACTGCTGGGATGTTCATCTCTTCTAAAAGTGAAGATCTGAGAGAAAAGCATTACTGTAATCCAGCATGGCAACTATATCTAAAAGTGTGCCTTCATTAAGCATAATTATTTTATGTTTTGATATATTTGTTGGCCTGTTAGTGTAGCTGTTAATCTGTGTTTATGATAATTCACTTAATAAAGACATAAAGCTGGGCAAAAATGAAAACAATAAAAATGGAGGTGGAGGGGAAGTGAAACGAGATAGTTTATGTGCATGCTCCAATTCCCCACCATGAAACTAATCTTTATGGACTGCACACAGTACATTATGAACTAATAAAAGTTTTAAAAATTAAAATTATAAAGCATTAAATAAAATATACTAACGGTTTCAAAATCTAAGAAAAAAACAAAAGTGAAGCTCTATCTTTTCTAGCAGGTCTAATAAAGGTGCCGCAGGCTGTGTCCTGCTGGCTAAAGACATATGTCTTATGTGGCCCAAGTGTTACCTATAGCTCAGTAGGAGGCACCGTGTGGGTGGGAGGTGCACAATGATGTTTAGGACAGGGTCCTGTTGGCAATAAGGTTATGCAAGTGTCAGCACGCTGATTCTCAGACAAAGGTGATTTTTGTCCCTCAGGGGAATTTGGCAATATTTTCAGATATTTTTGGTTGTTTGTGATATTGGGGGGGGGGAGAGGCCTGCTACTGGCACCTTGTGGGTAGAGGCCAGGAATGCTGTAAATATCCTACCATGTGCAGGACAGTCCCTGTCACAACTGCCTGGTCAGCAAGGGTCAGTAGTGCTGCAGTTGAGCAACCCTATGTTAGGACCTGTGGCTGGGAATGGGCAGCGTCATCTGGTTTGGTCTCAGAAGTGGATCTTGGCTATTCTTGGCAAGTGAGGGCTTACCTGTCAGGAGGGCACAAAAGTCCAACCACAGCAAGGCTAAACCTGAGTGCCTACCAGGCCAAAGCTAGTGGTGTCTTACGTCTTAATACGTTTTAGGAGTCGTAATAATTCTCCATGGTGGAATTTGTTTTAAGGACATTAATTTATTTAATATAAACATTTAAAATATATAGCAGTGCATGACCAATTTTGTATTATTGTGGCAATTTTTTTATTTTAAACTATGTCCCCCCAAATCTAACTCTGCCCCACCGGGTAAATGAAAGAGGCCTGTAACTCTAAATCTCTAAGAAGTGTGGTGAATTCTGACATGGAGAAGTGATAAGAACACTAATATTAATGGTGATTGCCCAGGATCGATCGAGTTGCCATCACTTAGGCATCCAACCGTCTCAGTGCCCTCGCTGTCCGAAAAGCCTAGGGTTATACGCTAGTCCCATCTTTCTAGCGAGGAAACAGGCCTGGTGCAGTTAGGGAAGTTGCTTAGGGCACACAGCTAGTAAACACTGGTTCCAGGAACGTCTTCATCCTTACAGGAAAAAAGTACACCAGGTAACCAGTCCTGCAGGCGCAGGAGCTAAAGGACTACGCAGCACTGCGCACGCGCGCTCTCCTCCCTCGGCCCCGCCCCGCCCCGCCCCGCGAGCAGGGTGCGCAGCCCTGATTGGTCCGTGCGCCGGGGGCGGGGCGGGCTGAGCGCAGCTGGGTCTGCAGGCGCGGCGGGTGGGACGGGCAGCAGCATGGCGGCGACGGCGGCGGCGGGCGAGGCGCGCCGGGTGCTGGTGTACGGCGGCAGGGGCGCGCTGGGCTCGCGATGCGTGCAGGCCTTCCGGGCCCGCAACTGGGTACGCAGCGGGGCCGCGGGGTCGCCGCCTGGAGAGTCAGGCGTGGGGACTGCGGCCAGCAGCCGCGGGGGCGAGCTGGAGGGCGTGGGGGCCTGCGCGTGCGTGCACGGTCTCGCCGGGTGGCGGCCTACTTCAGGCCGGGAAAGTTGGGCTGCACGCTGGGGCGAATCCCAGAGTGGGAGGAAGAGGAACGGGGCGACAGGATGGGAGGAGAGAACTAGGACTCCTCAAGAATAAGGCTGCCTGTTCCGGCCTAGTAGCCCCATAAATGGATTTCTTAGAGCCCTCCAACATCGCTTTCCCCCAAAGTAAAGTAGGATTTAAATGAGGTAGTCGGTGTCGTTGGAGGCGCGTTCATCACACGCGGCAAACCCGCTCCAGTGCTAGCTGCTGATGTTGCTGTTGAGGTCCTTTCTTTGGCCCTGCTGGACCTCTCAGTTGGAAGGCCCAGCCCTGTGGCTGCTTGCAGGTTCTTTGCAAAGAATTTTTCATCTGCTTCGCATAGTCAGGTGCCCACTCAAAGGGCAGCCCATAAGGGCAGGTCTGATGGGAAGCCCGGGACTCTTGACCCCAGCCCTAGCTGTCATTCGCTCAAAGTCCTCGTCCTGGAGTCCTTGGCACCTTCCTGGGAACTTTGGGCTGCCGTGGTAGCCTGGGTAAGGGGCCAGAAAGAGGGCCCCAGGGTTTTATTCTTGCTTAGAATCTGGTACAGGAATGTGCTTCTAGAGGATGCCAAACACACCATCCTTCCTCTCACCAGCCTGCTCAGAAGTAGTGAGGGTTTCCCAGGTCTCCAGGGGTGGATGGGGGCCACAGCCTTGCAGGAGCGGTGTGCATCCGAGCTCCACAGACTCCTAATTTTATTTAATCTTGTTTAGGACCATAGTAACACGTATCCTGTTATGTTAGTTTCCGCGCTTACAGATGCAAAGGTTGTGCTTCATCCTGGTGGGGCACCTCCATTTACCGTTGCCATGGGGAGAGCCTGGCAATCAGATTTACCTCTAGCTCTTTGTCCCCCTTCCCCTTTCCTTCTTGGCACCGATGGAGTGCTGGGTGGAGACCTTTTGGTCTTGGCATTCCCCGTGGCTCCCTGTGTCCAAGAAATGGGAGTTGTTGAGTGATAGGACCACAGGTTGAGGAGGCGGTGTTGCCCGTGGGACCTGCAGGTGGAAGGCGCTGAGGCTTTCTGGGTGAGGACCTGTGCAGGAGACAGCAGCCTCCATTTCACTGAATTCTTATGCTGACCCTGTTAAACATTAACAACCTTTTGTTCCTGGGTACAGACCTGGTGGGGAGCTCGTGGAGGACAAAGCCCTGATCTGGTAGACCCTAGCATTCAAACCCGGAGCTCTCCTATTCCCCAACCCAAAGCTCATCCCTCCATGTTACAGGGCAGGAGTCCTCTAAATGCTGGTCTTCCCTTGTGGAATTGGTCAGCCATCTGTAAAGCCCAAGAACTAAGCAGGTGATTCCAAAATTATTTTTTATTTTTGTGATTCTGGCGATTGGTCCCAGTCTTTGTGCTGAGCTACATCGTTTTATGTTTTAAATTTTCAGACAGGGTCTTGCTAAGTCCCTAATTTGTCTAGGCTAGACTTGAACAGTTAGTCTTCCTGCCTCAGCCTCTCAGAGTGCTGGGATTACAAGCATGAGCCACCATAGCCAGCTGGGATTTACATTTAATGTTTCAGAAGTTGTGTGTGTGTGTGTGCCCCTGCGTGCACTTGTTTGTGTGTATGTGTTTTCTGGTACTGGTGATCTAACTCAGAACATTGACCATGTTTGGCAAGGTTCTACTGCTGAGGTTCACTCTGAGCCTTATAATAATAATACTTTGTGACATGGAAATTTCAGGAAATTCTTCTTTTGTCATCCGAAGATTTACTGGATTGCAGCTTCTTCTTGTCCCTGTGGTCTGTACCCCTACTCTCCTGCTGTGGTAGCAGGGTTGAGTGCTTGCCCTTAGGGCCAGCAAAGCCTTAAGTAATTATTCTTGACTTTTTCTGGAGATTTGCTGACTCCTGATGTCTCTGGAGGTGCAGTTTGTCCTTGAGAGGAGGAAGGGTGGTGTTTGGAGGTGGGATGGGCTGGGAAGAGGTGCAGGTAGGCCCCAGAGAGGGGTGCCTGAAAGGAGAGGGAGGGATCCATTGCCACTTCTTTCTCTGCTGAGTTTTCATTTGCTTGTGGAGCATCCCTAAACCCAAACTCCAAAGTGTTCTCCAATCCAAAACTTTCTGGCAGTTCCCTTGCTCTCTCAGCTGGGAGATGTCACACCAGGAACGTTTGTTGCATGCACAAAAAAAAATAATCTTATTAAAATGGTGTCTAACATTGCCTTTAGGCCATAGACCGTCATAGATGAAGCAAGTGAATTTCTAGCTTAGATTTGGGTCTCATTCCCAAAACATCTCATTTGACTCAAATATTCTAAAACAGAAAGAAAACAAAAAGCAGAATCTGCACTTCTGATCCCAAGGTTTTTTTGGGTAAAGAATACTCCAGTTTTGAGTCCCTGACTTGTATTACCCCTGCCCCTCAAGTTTTGGATGTGCCTTTTTTGTTTTTTTGCTTTTTTGAGATTGGATGTTGCTCTGAAGCTCAGGCTGGCCTTGAGCTCACCCTGTAGCTCAGGCTGGTCTTGAACTCGCAATGATCCTCCAGCCTCAGCCTGAGGTTACATGTGTGTGCCACCACACCGGGCCGGGTTGTGGCTGTCTTAAGGGTTAGCGTCTTACTGTGTCTGGACCCAAATGACACTGTCTTTCATTGCAGTGGGTTGCCAGCATCGACGTGGTGGAGAATGAGGAGGCCAGCGCCAGCGTTGTTGTTAAGATGACAGACTCCTTTACTGAGCAAGCTGACCAGGTGATTGCAGAAAGGCCCTCCGACCACTGCAGCAGGGGAGCCTGGGGAGGGCTGTCCGTGGGTGAAACCTGCTTTTCATTTTCCAGTTGTTATTTCTGTGATTATGAAGGTCATCTGCTCTCATGGAGGGAAATTTGGAAAAAACTATTGTTTAGAGAGTAACGACAAGGAAAACATCTAAATGTTTAGTACAAAAGCAGTTTTTTCCCCAAGTGTTCTGATGGAAGGTTGGTTGAGTTCTTGGTGTGCAGCACACAGGCTTGGATGGCTGATTGTGTTCTTTTTCTTACTCTCCTTAATATGTTCCTAATGTTTGCTAGATTTAATTGATACGGTTGGCCGTAACGAGTTTAACGGTAAAGTTGATATGGCCTCCTTAGCTGCTGAGCACCAGTCTAAGTGCTTTCTTTAGATTAATTCATTTAGTCTGTGTGACATCCTCAAAGCAAACTTTGTAATATTCATTTCCTTTTAATATTAAAGGGACTGAGACACAGAATGACCCTGGTGTTTGCCCAAGATCACGCAGGTAGGAGGTACTATAGCTAGGATTTGAACATTTGATGGCTGAACTCTTAACTGCTACACTGAGTTGCCGCAAAGGAAATGCTGTTGTGGGAACATGGTAGTGACAGC
Organism: Octodon degus; assembly: GCF_000260255.1. Taxonomy (NCBI): domain Eukaryota; kingdom Metazoa; phylum Chordata; class Mammalia; order Rodentia; family Octodontidae; genus Octodon; species Octodon degus. Next base: position 20,200,043 of record NW_004524582.1, read on the forward strand.
TACAACTAAACAGAAGGGCAGAGTCTGGGTGCAGCCCTTCTGGATGTGGGTCTCTACAGTCAGTGTGGTGTCTCCTGTTAACTGCAGGCTCCGATGGCCATGTGAGTGGGTGTGGCATGCACTACAAGAGTGAGTTGTCTCAGTTATTATAAATTTAGTTTTAAAAGTCTCTTTCTCCCTCCCACTACTCTGTCCCAGTGATGAATTTCTAGAAAGACATCATGATATACTCAGTGTTGGGCTTTAAAGCTCCACAAGATGAAACTTCATCCTGAAACCTGTAAAATGGGCCCCCTGAGGAGGCAGTTCAACTAAGGACAGGAGATAAAAAGTACAAAAGGTATTAAATCTCTAGAAGATGATTGGTCAGAAAGCAAAATTTAAGAGAAAGGAACTTAAAGTAGCCTTATGTAAATTTTATTGTAAGAGTTAAACAGATGTGAAAAGAAAAAGTCAAATAGATGCAGAGCTGCTGCTGGCTCCGTGCGTCCCTACCAAGTAGAAATACTGGGTCAAGCATGGGTTCCGTGCACAGCCCGGACGGCAGCAGGCATCTGGCCTCTGACAGCAGGACGTGGCCTCAGAGAGAAGGGCACCTTGGGGCTGTAGGAGGAAGGTCAGCAAAGGAGACATCAGCGCTGGATGGAAACCAAGGGAGATAGGGACTCGCCTTAAAAGGGTGCGGTGTGTGGGAGAAGGGAGACTGGTTCTCACTGGCCCCGGAGTCTTAAGGAGCTATGGAGGAGTTCCCAGGGCATTCTGGAGAGACAGTCATAGGCGCTGGTCCTTCCTGCCAGACGTTCTTCTAGTAAATTACGATAAGAGAGATATAACTGTACTTCCAATACTTTGCAATTTCAGGCAGTAGAGAGATCATTAAAATAAACCCTCCTGGGGCTAGGGAGATGGCTCATTAGAATAAGCACTTCCCTGGTGAGTGCAAGGGTCTGAGTTCAATCCCCGGTTCTGCCAAAAAATAAAATAAAATAAAATAAAATAAAATAAAATAAAATAAAATGAATCGTATTAGATTCTTTACCAACATTTTGCCATTTACTGCCTTATTTTCTTACAATCTTTCTCTTGCATCTTCTTTTGAGTTTCATTTAATGCAGTTTTATTTGTTTATTTATTTATTTGATACATAGACTCATTACGCAGTTTGGACTTGTAGTGATCCTCCTGTCTCGGCTTCCCCAGCTCTGGGATTATATGGTGTGCACCACCATGCCTGGGTTCAGGGCCTGCACAGTGTTGTGCCCAGGGTCCTGGAGCCATCGTGGCATGGGGATCGAACTCAGGTCCTTGCTCTTACCAGGCAGATGCTTAGACTGCTGAGCTATTTCCCCAGCCCACTGCCATTTTCTTTTCTTTTATTTATTGTTTCCCTTCAGCTGGTTTTAGGAAGTTTGTATTTGGTTTTAGAAACAGTGTTATTAAGTTGTTACAGAATGGCAAGTCCCAGATGTATACACAAGAGCTAATCCAGCTATCTTGATGCAAATGGATTCCTCATCGCCTCCCTGGACTAGGCAGTGGTCCGTACCTCATGGGGTGACTGGTAGCCCCCCAAAGCCATGTCAGTCGCAGTTTGGTTGGTGAAATACAGCAGAGGTGGAGAAGAATTTAAGATCCTTTGGGGACATCCAACAGCACAGGAATTACAATACGGGGTGAAGGCTGTAAGCACTGGGGAAGGGGTCAAGCCTTACTTGCATTTTATCTTTTTCTTCAGAATGTTCCCGTTTATTAGACATTTAAAAAAAAAAAAGTATTCCTAGGAATTTAAAGAAAAAGGAGTGGTTTGCTCATGCCAGTAAAGAGGAAAGAATTTCGCATTTTTGATATCAGAAACAATGGAAATAAGTACATGCATGGATGTAAATGCTCCAGGATAGATAGTGCTGTTCTGAGCAGCGGGAAATTCTTTAACAGCGACAGCAAGAACACAGCTGTAAAGAACATGGCAGTTGACAAACCTTAGGTGAACTGATTCCTACTTGGGGCAAAACCCTTTACAGGAAGGACCCAAGTGAAACACCAGAGTAAGAGCTTACTTAGTACAGAGGTTGCTGCCAGCTGCAGCTAAGTATGAGGGAGCCACAGTGACACCCACGAGGACTGCCTCCTGAAAGGGCTATAGAGCTGTGTGGGGACTGTGTGGCTCCCACAGGGGCACCAACTAGGAAGCCCGTGGTGCCTGCTGCTCTGCTTCCTGCATACCGTGGTGTGCACAGACTCCACTGACAAGGGCTGTGTGACCCTCGCTGCTATGGTACATGATTGCAGGGCATCCTGTCTGCTCTGTGGGCCCCTGTGTCTTGTCCAGTGGTCACTGGTGGAGAGTAGGGCCCACATGGCGCAGCATCCGGGACAGCTCTGTTTCCTCAGATGCAGGAGATCTGCAAACCTTCTTCCAGCTAGAGGCAACTCCCATTCTCAGCAGTGTGTGTCAGATTGTCAAAGCTAACAAGCCCATTCTCATCCTGAGCTCAGCTGGCCAACCCCAAGCCCCAGCTGTGCCTGAGCCTTGCCAGCTGGTGTGAGTCTTCAGCGTCTCCTTGGGGAGGAGGCAGGGAGGCATGAACAGCATGGCCGGCTCAAGGCTTTCTTTTCCAAAGACTGCCTGGAGTTGGTTCATGCCCAAGATGGTCCCAGAAATACACCTGAAGAGCCAGGATGTCCTGTGCTGCAACCTGCTCCCATCCCGTATATTGGTGCACAGGCCATTCTGATGCCGTGGAAGCCTTGTGTCAGAATGCGAGTGATGAGCCTGTCTCGATAACTAATGATTCCTGAGTGGGCTGCTCTTGGAGAGCACAGTAGATAGCTAAGAAATCATTTTGTTGTTTGAAATCCAGATGTGTTGAATCAGTAGTTGCCTGGGCAACAGGTACACTGGCAAGCAGACCAGGCACTTGGCAAAGCATGGAATGGACATGTTACTTGGAGAAAGACCTTTGATGGCGTTTTGATGGATCTGCCTCAAATGCTCAGTGTGACAGCTGACAAAACTTGATATTATGCATCCACATATTTATCTTTATTCTCCTAGCCTTTTTGGCATTAGAGCATAACATCTGTAGGCCATTCAGGAAAATCGTGTATAGGACATAGGAATAAGGAGAATAACGAACTGGAAAATGATGACACTTCCACTCACCTCTTGTCTCGCTTCTCTCTAAGAGATCCAGCTCCTCACGTCTGGCTTTGGAGGAGATTTAGGCTTTGGTCAGCCCGGGCGGTGCCATCTTCATAGCAAGGGATGGGAGACAGAAAAGAGCAAGGGATTTGGGGGTGGAGTTGATCCTTGTCTTAGTTTTCTCTCCTTGCTGGGACAAAATACCAGATACCCCAAATTAAGGAAGGAAAGGCTTACTTAGTGCACAGTGAGTAGAGGTTTCAGTCCATGATCAGCTGACTCCAAAGCAGGGTGGCCTGGCAGAGAGGGAAGTTTGCAAAAGCAACAGAAGCCCAAAGAGGAGCAAGTCTCTTCTTCCCTCACTGTGCAGGTAGGCTACCTGCCCTGGGGCTGAGGTAGCTTTCACCTCACCTCCTTGGCCTCTTCTGGAGGCTCAGGGTGTTTACAAAGTGGAAAGGCTGCCCGCTGCTGAGTCACTTAGTTAAACTTCTGTACTTCTGGAGTTGACACAATAGATCAATCATTACAACATCCTGAACCTTAAACAGCTGCCCTAGGGCATGTCCCCTACACCTCAGGATGGGCTGAGCTACTTATTTAGGCTTCAAAACTTCTTGGTTTGACACAGTGTATCAACCATCACAGTCTTCTCAGGTTATGATTCATTTGCAAAGAAAGTTTGGAAAGGAATGCACTATAATGTTAGCTGAGGGTCATGCAGTTCTAGGTAACTATAAAAACCTTTCTTCCCTAACTGACTTTTTTTTCAGGAGGTACTTAGGTTTCCTCTTTTTGCAGTATTCTTAAGGAGCTTCTAATTTGCTTTATGAAAATCACATCAAAATGCAGTTGGGCTTCACTCCCAAAATGCTCTTTGGAGGTGAGTCCTTGCAATAATTTCCTGTGTTAGTTGACAGATGCTGTAAACTGGCTTCAGAGAACAGGAAAAGAAGCCAAGGCCCCTGTCAGGTGCCAGCCTATGTCCTTTTTATTTCATTTATGCATTTTTTATTCCTCATGTCCCAGGTGACCGCCGAGGTTGGAAGACTCCTGGGTGAAGAGAAGGTGGATGCGATTCTTTGCGTGGCTGGAGGCTGGGCCGGGGGCAATGCCAAGTCCAAGTGTGAGTGCTTTGCTAAGTTTTTCATTCATTCTGCTCTGCTCTCTTGCTGCTGTGGTGTAGATCGGGTATAGACTAGGTGCCAGGCAAGGGCTGTTTTTTTTTTTGAATGTTTCCCAGAGTTTTTATAGTAACTCTGTTTTGGCTGGTATGTCAGAATACTTGAGACTCAGGGATTCATATAAGGAGTATAGATTTATCTCCTGTAGTTCTGGAGGCTGGGAAGTTCCCAGTGGAGGTTTGGGCCTGTGGGCAGTGTTCTTGCTGTTTAATCCTTTGGCAAAGGACAGAAGGGCAAGAGAGGCTGGGAGACCTGGGGCAGGAGAGGGCTGAACTTACCCTTTGATCAGTAATCTCCTGTATTGATGGCCGTCCCTGAGGGCAGAAGCCTCCTGATGCCATCACCTTGTGAACATCCGGCTTCTGAGCCTTGCCACACAGGAACTAAACTTCCGACGTATGAATTTGGTCCCATAGTACACTGCGAGGCAGTGTCTGACGACTTTCGCAGATGAAGGAAAACCTTCCCAAAGAGAGGCTGAGGAGCCCGGGCCGTTGAATTTGAAGTTTCAGTCATACAGAACAGTTGAAAAAACATTCAGTGACACTTTTATGTAACCTCTATCTGAGCTAGTAACAGTGGCATTTGCCATACCTGCACACTCTGGCCTTCTAACAGTCTGGGGATAGGATATCGCACAAAGTTCTAGTGTGTTGTGGACATGCATAATGCCTGTGACAGTTACTGGTGGCTAGGCGTCACTTGTGGAACTGAGCTACAGCTGTTTCCTTGAAATCCACCCTGTAGACTCAGGTGGAATCATGACCCATAGGGTGGAAGAGAAGTCCATTTGTAGAGTGTGCTGATGAAAATATTCTGCTGCTGAAAACAAAAGAATAACTGAAAG
>NW_004524582.1:20209662-20217210 GCF_000260255.1 Octodon degus
GGAGGGCTTTCGCTGGTCCTGCAAGGTGCCTGGTAGTGGTGTGACATGTGTTACACTTGTTCCTGCTGTCTGTCCGGCAGAAAGTAGTGTGAAATGGTTGTTATTTCAGCCCTTTCAAAGGGTTTTTAGAGCTATCATTAACTTTTCAGCCATAAAAAATACAGCTCTGTAAAAGCCCTCTTCATGGCCATATGGTAATAGTTCCTTGGGCTTTTATCGTGGATAAAAGCTGACATAGGCGTGTAGGTTCTGATTATAAATCTGATGCCCTTTGAAAAGTAAGCAGTCTTTGAATGAATGCCAGTCCAGCAAATCCGTTAACTCTAGATTTATCTGCTGTACTTTCTTGGCTGAAGTTTTACCGGTTTACAGGGAGGAAGCTGACACGGGGTCGTCCACAGGCGGGTTGGCCCCTGAGTGTGGCCCCGGAGCCTGTGCCTTTTGTACCAGACCTCGTAACCAGGCACGGGAACTGGGGGCGGCGGGAGGGCGTCCTTAGGGTCGGGCTGCGAGAGCTGAGGCCGTTTAGCTTTTGGGGAATGTTGAGCCCATATGTGTTTCTTTTTGTCCAGCTCTTTTTAAAAACTGTGACATGATGTGGAAACAAAGCCTGTGGACATCCGCCATCTCCAGCCACCTGGCCGCCAAGCACCTCAAGGAAGGAGGCCTCTTGACCTTGGCCGGGGCCAAGGCTGCCCTGGACGGGACTCCTGGTAAGCCTTCACGTCGGGGTCTGAGGTGGCAATAAACCTTACTTGCAGGGCCGCTGGACCCCTCCTGGGGCAGGAATACAGAAGCCTTGTCCTCTCAGGGGCGTTAGAGTTGGAAGGATTTTGCTTCCTTTTATGTCTGCATCTTTTTAAGTCCTGAATTTTGTCCTTCGGCTTTATCTCCCTGTTCATGGAGGTGAGGACTACTGCCGTCTGGCACCCTTATCTGTTTGTATTTATCCCTGATCTGTCCACGAGTGAGTGGTGGCATAGGTACTCCTAAGTGGATGAACAGCAAATATCATCACTACGTTGTGTTCATGTCCCTGGAAATAGTAAGGGCTTTAGAGAGAGGACGGCTGGGGTCTGTTCTTCACCCTGCTCTCTGGCCACATTGCTGCTGTCATTTTCTTGTTCGAAAAACAGTAGAAATAATTTCTAATAAAGAGTAACCATACAGCTGTAGAGCTTTTAATACATAGATTGTGCGTGCACGTAGTGGGCAGCAGTGCACAGTAGGTCTTCCTAGATTTACTGTTCGCTTTGCATATATTTTTGTTTAACTCTGGGGTAGGCATCATTGTTTTTCATTGGTTTGTAGATTGGAAAACTAAGATTAAGTAAATTATCTATAATAAATAGTTTGCAAACTTACTTTGATCCAGAACCCTGATTAGTTACAAACTGTGCTGTTTCTAATCCATCAGGAAGATGCCTGTTTCCTTGTGTGCTTTTTGTTCCCAGAATTTGTGTGCTGGGCCCCCACAGCCGGGGTGGCTTAAGCAAAGGAAATTTCTTCCCTTACGGTTGTGTAGGGTGGGAGTCTGAGGCGAAGGTGTTGGCTGGATTCAGTTTTGTGCAAGCCTCTCTCCTGGCCTAGTAGTGGCCCCTTGTCCCTGTGCTTCACCTTGTCCTCCCCTATACGTGTCTGCGTCCTGACTTCTTACAGGGACCCCATTGTACTGGAGAAGGGTCCCACCCCGCTGACCTCCTTGTATTAAAGACTCTGAAGACTCTGTCTCTACATGGTCACATTCCCAGGTCCTGGAGAGGAGGCCTCGATGTGGGAATTTTAGGGGGTGCGGTGCAGCCCGTAACTCTCCTTTTGGGGCAGAGCTAGCAAGTGAAATCGGAGCTCAAGGGGGAGAAAGTGGCCACCTCTGCTACCAACTTAAGCTTTTCTTCTGTGCTTTTGTCTCAGTCTTAAAGTAACTCACTGAACTGTGAAGTGCTGAAATCTTTTTCTTCTTTTTAGTTTTTTGACCCCAATTTTGCATGTTTATATCTGGTAGTCTGAACAACTATTTTGAAGACAATAATATGCAATATAACAACCATTGTTGAGTTCTTATCATTTTGTTTAGTGAAATTCCATATCATTGCTAATGTTTCTGGTTTTGCTATTCTTTAATTCTTTTTTTCTTTTAAAGCAGTTTCTTGCCACAAGTTTTCTTACTGTATTTCTCAGCACCTATGATCTTGTACGTCACTGGCTGTAGCAATAATCAAAGCTGTGTAAACGTTAGATGTACTTTTGGTTGAGATCTGCTTTATATTAAAGGTGATGGAGGCATTAGAAAGTCAGTAGAGAAGTAGGTAATAGTTTGATGTTTCAAAAACAAAATCTCAAGGCTACATATTTTTCTTTCTTTCTTTTTTTTTTTTTTCTATTTTTTTTTTCCCCAATACTGGGAATCAAACTCAGGAACTTGTGCTTGCCAGGCTGGGGCTTATGCTGCTGAGCTATCTTCCTGGCCCCCTTTTTGTTTTGCTAATTTCTGAGGCAGGGTTTCACTGTGTAGTTTGGGCTGACCTTCAGCTTGCACTGATCCTGCTGCTTGAGCCCCCGATTCCTGGGATTACAGGTGTGCGCCCCCAAGCACAGCTAAGACCACATTTATTTTTCTAAAGTAGGAAGTACTTGTTTACTTTTCTTTTGTTTATAAGGATAAATGGCCCCCCAGCTTATGGTGATTCAACTTAAAGGTTTTTGACTTCACGATGGTGAGAAAGTATGCTGATTCTGCCTTTCATTTTCAGAACAGTATTCAGTAAATTACACAAGTTAGTCAGTTGTGAATATAAAATAGGCTCGTGTTAGATGGCTTAGCCCACGTACAGGCTACTGTGCTTGTTCCAGGCATGGCTGAGGCAGGTGAGGCCACACTGTGAAGTTCAGTCTGTCAGCGCGCTAACTGCGTTTTGTTTTTATTACTTATGTGGTTAGTACAGTGTCTAGAAGGTCTCACTACACAGATTGGACTCAGTGATCTGCCTGTTTTCAGCCTCCCAAGCACTGGGATTACAGGCCCGTGCCACCACGCCCAGTGGGGTGGGGCTGGCATGGCATGCTGAGAATTAAATGCTAACTCATTTTTGGCCCTTCTGTATTTTGCAGTTTGCTGTGGATTACCTCTGTGCTTTGTGTGTATATCTGGATATCCGTGGAGATTGCAAGTTCTAGGAGCCCCTGGGCCGGGACACTTACTGTTGCCTATTTGGCAAGTTGATCACTCTGAGCTTCAGTTTTGCTCACATGGGGATAAATAATAACATCTCTTCATGTGGTGGATGTGATTTGTGCAGATCTTAATGGACATAAATGGCCCTGGAAGTCGCTAGGAGAATTAGGAAGTGTGAGCCATGGCTGTGTGCCTCAGGCTTACCTTCGCCTAGGAACTCCAGCTTTGAATAGTAAGCTTGCTCATCTTTAAATTCTTAGATGCGGGGCTGGGGAGATGGCTCAGTGGAATAAGCACTTCCCTGGCAAGCACAAGGGCCTGAGTTCAATCCCTGGTTCTGCAAAAAAATAAAAAAATAAAATAAAATAAATGCTTAGATGCTGTTAAACTAGTTTGAGTCGTGAGGCCTTTTAACCTTGGCTCAGCTGCCCCCCAGGTGTGGGGAAGTCTGTCCTTTGAAGGGGCATGATGAATCGGGTTAGTAGTCAGCGCCTTGAACCCAAGGTTTGTCCATAAATGAGAAACACTTGTACTAGGAAAGATACTGAGCAGGGGCCCCCTGCCCATTTCCAAAGCTGTATTTTTGGAGTTTTCTACTGGAGAATAAACTGTTTTCAAATGCTGGGATGTCTTTTTAATTTTTTTTTTTTATTTTTAGTGTCTTTTTTTTTTATGTATTTTGTGCAGGGTCTCAGTATGCGGATCAGACTTGTAACGATCCTCCTCTCTCTATCTCCCCAGCGCTTGGATTACAGGTGTGCGCCACCACACCTGGACTTGGTGACTGGCCCAGCATGCCTGGGGCGGGGCTGGCATGGCATGTGGTGCTGGGGATCAAGCCCATCCCTGCGCTTGCCTGAGGAGGTGCTTAGTCCACTGGGCCATCTCACCGGCCTTTGGGATGTCTGTGTCTTAACTACCCACAAATGATCTGTGCTGTGGGCAGTAATCGCTTCAGGAACCACGCTGATCATTGTGTATTTTGGAAGGTAGTATTTGTCGTCTTAGTGCTGGTACTTTTCATATTTGGTAAATCTCAGCCATACCGTGTACCCCAAGAAGGCGGTGTTCTGCAGAATTCAGCCGATAGGGTTTCTGGTTGCTCGTTTCCAACTCTTGTGTTGTTTGTATGGAATGGAGAGAGAGCGCTGGGACTCTGCTGAGTTTGTTGTATTTTGTACCAGCTTAGCTTCCTGGCCCCTGAGTAAACAAGAAGCAAAGGGTGGCGAAATGCTCTTTCTGTGCTCCTGAATAACTTTTTGGGACCTTGACCTTCTGGCAGTTCAAAGTTATTGTTGCAGCAGGCTAGCGATTGGTTCCCCGGCTGGACTGTGACCCCACTGTCTGGACTCGGGGTACAGGCAGCGTGTATGCGTGTAGCACAGTTTGTACACTGGTGTATCTGAGTAACGTCAGTCGTACCGCAGGAAATTTATTTTTAAAAAGTCCAATTTCTGTAGGCATCTGCCTCCCGCGTCGTAGGCCCGATGGGTCAAGCCCTCTGCGTCTTTGATGTCATTTCTTCACCAGTGGTGCCTATAAAATAGGTGCAGTTGTCCCTTGGATTACAGATGAGAAAATGAGAAAACCAGAGTTCATTGATTGTAGGAAACTTGTCCCAGGCCCTACTTGGCTAGGAAGCAGTGGAGAGTCATCGGAAGGTGGCATCGAGGATCCTCAGTCCTTGCAGTGAGTGCTGCTGCGGCTGTTAGGGTGTGGGCTGTGTGTGTGCGTGGCAGGTGGTGCCACGTCCAGGCCTAGGGAAGTTGGCCCGGGAGCAGAGGGGAGACGCCACACCTCTGGGAGGTTCTGCGGAAGAAACTCTTTAGCCGTGTCTCATCATGTGGATGCAGAACACCCCCTTGTCATGGGAGGAGAGGCTTACTTTGGCTCCTATTGTAGTCTATAGCTGGCTGGCTGTCAGCCAGAACGGCAAGGCAGAGTGACAGGGAAGAGGATGGTTGTTTAAGGAAAAGGCAGGAATGACCCCATCAGCCAGCAGGTACTTGCTGCATTATGAGGGGCAGGAATGGTGGGGACCCAGGTGGCAGAGTGGGAAAACCCCCTTTCCTTTCTGTGCCAGCCACCATCGGGGCATATCCCAGCAAGGGGCAGAGCCGAGCTCCTTCTCTATGACACCACACTCCGTGCCTGTCTGGTCCATCAGCAGCCCCTGGGCCATGCCCACCTCTCGGATCCCCAAGGCCCTTTGCTGGGTGCCATCTCCTTGGGTCCTTAGTGCATCCTGGTGAATACATCGAGATCTGAGTTAGCATGTACAGCTGCCATTACACGTGGCAAGACAGCTCCAGAATCTGTGATGGTTACAGTCCTGGCTGGAGTAGGGTGAGGTGCCTGCTTCTCCAAGCCTCGAGTCTAGCACCCTTCCCGCCACTCCTCACTGCCAGCCTGGCATCATGGTGAGGAGGCCAGAGTAGCTGGTGGGAAAGTTGTAAGGGGCACAGAGGCTCAGACGCCTGCTGTCCCTGCCGCCACCTTGGTGCCGTCACCCTGTGGCCGGCGGTAATCAGGCTGCTTTCTTTCTTCCATCTTCCAGGGATGATCGGCTACGGCATGGCCAAGGGTGCTGTCCACCAGCTGTGCCAGAGCCTGGCGGGGAAGAACAGTGGCTTGCCGCCCGGGGCCGCCGCCATCGCCGTGCTCCCGTAGGTGCCTGGGGTCTCCACCTCTCCCACTGCCGAGGGCAGCGTTCGTCTGAGAGGCACTTCCGGCCAGAACTTGAGTGTGCACCCCTGCAAGTCCGAAATTCACCAGAGCCCCTTAAGATTCTAGCCTTGGTCTCTGCCTGCTGCTATCCTAAGAGTGCCCTAGACGGGCTGAGCCGATTATAAGGAAGACAAGTGTTCTGCGGGCCGCATGGCCCAGCTTCTTGTCGAGAATGGCTGATTGGCTAGTGGGAAGGGTTAGCTTTGTTTTTTGCCTCTTCTTTTGTTTTTCTTTATTTCCTCTCTCCCTTATCACTTCCTTTAAAAAGACTACACGTTGTATTTTACTAATGTCGTTCACTCTGTGTAGTTCTACACTGCTATAAGATCAGAGGTGTGTGTGTGTGTGTGTGTGTGTGTGTGTGTGTGTGTGTATCGGGGGTCAGGCTTAGCTGGCGCAGTATAGCTTGGATGTGTGGGACAATGTGGCAGCTCTGGGGCTCATTGCTGTTTGCGATCAGTGCCCCCAGTCAGCTGTCCAAGGCAGAGGCAGCTGTCCTGGAGGAGGGGCGTTCCTTCCACTGGCTTGCCTCTTGCCTCAGGTCCTGTAAAGGAGCACCAGCACCCAGAGAGACCGTGCTGTGCGGCTCTCCCTCTCAGTTGTGCAGTCCTGTGATTCTGTGAGCTGCCCACAGCTATTTCAGATGGTTCTTGAGGCCTGGATGTGCTTGTGAGATTCAGCGTATTTGAGTTCTACATTCTCTTGCTGAAAAAGTTTTAGGGTTCATGGAAGAAACCATGTATTTCAAAGTTTGGCATTTTAATATTCTCATATTTAAAGGAATATTATTTCACCTAGATCTTTGGAAATGAGTCTGCATTTTAGAGAGTGCTGGAAGACTTATTGAACAAGCAATTCAATAAAAAGCTATATTTAAGATAGAGGCAAAAAGTGGCTCCTCCCATGTTGTGTTTATCTGCCTAAAGGCCAAGTCACAAAGGGCCTGATTGAATTTGGCTTAGATGTGGTTTTCATTGATGTAGACAGCTTCTTGCGCCCTCGGGTTATCCTGCTGTCTGATCTCTTATGAATGCCATGCTCAGTGCCCGAGGCTCACGGCAGTAAGGCTACATATTTGCCTTTTCCTGGTGGCGGAAGCCCAGGCACCTGTTTCTGTAGAGGATACACAGATGACAGGCTTCTTTCTGTGCATTGCAGGGTTACCCTGGATACCCCGATGAACAGGAAGTCGATGCCTGAGGCTGACTTCAGCTCCTGGACACCCTTAGAGTTCCTGGTTGAGTGAGTATCACAGTCCTTTCATGACGAAGCAGCTTCCAGCCCATCTTCTGCTGTTGGTCATGTGGCGGATGAAACCCATGTTTCTATAATCCAAGGGTGGGCTTGTGTGGCTTCTGCGCCTTCGAGGATTTAAAGTGCGTCAGTGTGAACCTAGAAGAGGGGATTTGTAGTGCTGATGTGAACCCCGGCTTCCTCCCTCACCATCCTGTCCCACTGCACTGTTACTCAATCACAGTAGGCCTCGGTTTCCCATCTGTACACCGAGGTCCATACTAGTGGTTCAGAGGATGAATATGGTGTTGGGCGGCATCTGACCCATGAAGCCAGTGCACAGTAAACCTCAGCTCTTGCTCCTGCCGCTGCCAGTGTAGCCAGGAGGAGCTGGGCAGCCGTAGACCCTGCTGGGA
>NW_004524582.1:20218578-20220526 GCF_000260255.1 Octodon degus
CGCTGGGAAGTCCCAGCAGTGCTTTCATTTTCAAGTCACGCACTTCTCTTGGTTTGTGCGGCCGCAGAGAGGGGCTCAAGTGAGTGAGAGCTGACCCACAGACAGAAGTTACAGATCGGCACTGCAGAATATCCCCCAAGTGCCTGAGAGTGCTCCAGGCAGCGGTCTGAATTGCCAGAGACGGGTGCTATGCCCAGATATATAGCTTTTAAAAATCACCTCGTTAGCTGATGCTTGTGCCCTTTCAGTTTTATCTTTCCTCAAGAGGATTTTCCAGCAGTTCGAGCAGGTGGTGTTGCTGCTATCCACAAGAATTCCTATTGTGTGCTCCTTACTACTGTACTCAGCTAATTTTATCCTACTAATCCTTTTTATATTTCTTTTTCCATTGCTTGGCACAGCCTTGGGTGCCCCATAAACATGTGTTTAAAAATAAATTTTCTCTTTCTCTCTTTTAAATGTCTGAGAAGTTAGAATGTACATTTGGCTCTCTGTAGGTTCTCCGTATGCCTGGATTCAGCCAACCTTGACTGAAAGTCATTGGAAAAAAAGTGCTTCTGTTCCGGCTGTGTACATGCTTGTCTTTACGCCTCAAGCAGCACAGTTGAGCTGCGGTTTGTGTAGCACGTACATCATAGTAGGTGTTATCTACAGGCTGGAGCTGGCTTGAAGTACATGGGAAGGTGTGCCTGGTTAACGTGCAAGCACTACATCACTTTATATCAGGGACGGGAGCACCCTTGGATGTTAGTGTCCTGGGGTCCTGTTACCCAGCCCCTGCACTCACTGAGGGACATCTCTGTTGTGTATCCGTGTCCTAGAATATGTGACATCTTTTTTTAAGCACTTAAAATCATACCACGATGTTAACAAAGGATGCTGCCCAGATACAGAAACGGAAAGTGAGAGTTGAATGGGGGAACATTGAAAAAGGAGAGTAATAATGATCAAGGTGTGATGTGCACCAATTCCTCAAGATGAGTGGAATCGTTACATACACCCATATGTCCCTCAAGAAAGTTAATACCACATCAACTCTGCCACTCAGAATTCAGAATGGTAAGGTACTTCAGGAACTCCTTGGGGACTTGGTTCTGTACCCAGTGCCATTGTCACAGCTGCCTCATCCTTCCTGTGGGCACTGTCATGAAAGTATCCAGACTTTTGCTTTGAAAAGGTAAAGCATGTCTTCTTTGTTTCAGAACCTTCCATGACTGGATCACAGGGAAAAACCGACCCAGCTCAGGAAGCCTGATCCAGGTGGTAACCACAGAAGGAAGGACGGAGCTTACCCCTGCGTATTTCTAAGCTTCTTCGCTGTGCCCAGGAAGAGCTTCCAGAGGAGCCACTAACCTGTCTCCGTATGCCCGCGCCCAGCCCTGTGTGTCCTGTTGTCCTGTCTGTGGTTCAAGGTGGCAAGTCCGGTTTCTGCTCACCTTCTGTGCGTCTGTTTTGGACATCATAATAATGTGTTTAGAGGAGCTGGCAGGTGCGACAGGAGGTGGCATTCGCACGGACAGACAGCCGAGGAGGTCTCCGAGTGACCCATCCACATTGGTGCCGGGTTGGATTGCTCTTGAGACTCATCTGCCCCTGACAGCGCCATCATCTTCATGAGCGTGGTGACATGTTGCTATTTGGGGCCTTTTGAGGGCCAGGTTACCCTTGAATGTCACATTTGTGTTGTAGATATAGTTTTAGTGGCCTTGAATTAAACTGCCTTAAAACTGTCTTTGTGGTGTGAGCAAAACATCCTGTAGACCCTGTCCAGGTGTTGTGTTTTGTGTGCAGTTGCCAACTGCCCCTGGTCAGGTGCTCTGTGCATGAGAGAACTGCTTGGGAGTCTCCGGAGTGGTTTTTTCTCATCCAAATAAATGTACTTCGCTCAACGTGTTGTCTTTAGCCAAACCCGGCCTTGCATGCAGCGGTTACAGATGTGTGATGGAAT
>NW_004524582.1:20220924-20225734 GCF_000260255.1 Octodon degus
AAATTCACATGAAATTAACCATTTGGAGACGAACAGTTTAGTGGCATTTACATTTAGTGTTGTACAAGCATCTATTGCATTGCTCCAAAATAAAATCCAGTGCCCTGTAAGCAATTCTTCTAGCCCCTACTCTACCCCAGTGGCCCTTGGCCAAGGCCTATCTACATTCTGTTTTTATGAAGTTATCTAGGTATGTCATGTAAGTGAAACCATACGCTATATGACCTTTCAGGTCACTATGTGACCTCCTTTCACTTAGCATAATGTTTTTAATGCTTCTCCATGTTGTATGTGTGGGTGATTTTTTCCTTTTATAACTGGATAATCTTCCATTGTATGTGTAAACATTTTGTTTACTCGCTGATCTGTTTATGATAGACACTTGGGCTGTTGTGACCATTCATGTACCAGTGTGTACATACCAGTACTTCAATTCTTTTGGATGAATGTCCAGGACTGAGGTTCTTGGTGTTATGGTAATTCCTGTAATTTTTTTGAGGATGTTTTAAGAATTATTGTCACTAGAGGATGGTGGTACGCAAGTGTTACAGTAAGGAAGATGGGTGCCCCAGGAAGAGAGGACTGATGGCTCAGTCTTCCAGCGGCAGTGCAGCACAGCTAGGCCTGGGCACAAATCCAGCTTGTTGGTAGCAGCTGCACAAGGTACCTGCCCAGCTCCTCCCACGTGCACTGCTCTGTCTCCTGCTAAGAATATTGAAGTGGGATGGTTTTCATTTTTCAAGCGAAGAATTGGTTCCATATTTATAGGATTTGCTGAGGATGCACTTAGTTTCAGGAGAACTGGTAGTTTCCATTCTATTAGAAACTAAGCTATTATTTTAGAGGTGTTGTTACAGAACTGCACATTGTTCAACTGTGCAGGAAAGATGCTTCCAGTACACTGACTGTGGTAGTCAGTGAAGAGCAGCTTAGGGCAGAGAGGGAGTGAACTCAAGTTGCAGTAAGTGCGAGCAAGAGCATGAATTCTCTGAAATGGACAGAGTAGGAAGGACACTCGCAAAGGATGCTGTGTTAGTATGTTTTGTGTTACTGTAATGCAATATCTGAGGCTGAGCAATTTTATAGTAAAGGAGGTTTCTTTTGCTCACAGTTCTGGAGGTGATAGGCTTGTACCTGGTGATGGGTTTAGCCCCTAGAGCTGGTCACACTGAGCATCTTTTCGTGTGCTTATTGGCTATTTGCACGGCTCCTTTGGTGAGAGGTCTGTTCTTTGCCTTTGCCCATTTTTTCAGGGTATTGCTTTTTATCACTTAATTCTATTCTAGTACAATTCCCTTTTCAGATATGTGATTTGGAAAATTTTTCTTGATTTCTGTGGGTCATCTTTTCACTTTTTGTGGTGCCCTTAAGAAGCATGGCAGTTTTGATTTTGATAATTCAATGTTAGTATGCAAGATGTTGCTTCCAGCTGCTTTTTCAGGAATCTGAATTAAGACCTTGGGTGAGGTAGGTACTAGCCTCATTTTTCTGGTGGGGGAACTAAGGATCATGAATGGATAACTAATTTTCCAAATCCTTTAGCTAGTGTAGAAGGAAACTGGATTTTCACTGAGGGCTGTGGGATATGGTAAAAGTTGCTGCATTGTGTCAACTTGAGAAGTTTAGAAGTTTAATGAAGTGACTCAGCGGGGGGCCAGGAGCCTCACTTGTAAACATCCTCATCCAGCACAAGAGAGGGGCAGGAGATGGTGTGAGTGCTACGCCCACCCTAGGGCAGGTAGCCTGCTTACCATGTAAGAGGAAAGGAGGCTTTCTCTGCCTTTCTTGTGCTCTTCTTGCTTTTGCCATCTTCTGCCACCTTGAAGTGTTGCCCCTGTGCCACGCCACCCTGCCTCGGAGCCAGCTGACTATGGACTGAATCCTCCACAAACTGAGCTAAATAAACCTTTTCTTCCTAAATTTTGGGTGTTGGGTATTTTGTCTCAGCAACGAGAGAAAAGTAACCAAGACAGATTCCTTAGCTCTGCTCTGAGCTATCCTTTGTGACAAGATGGGGGCACACTAAATGTGGCTTGTGATTGCACACTAGCACCTTGGTCGCTCAGGTACTACTGATGTTATGGGTGGTACATGGGGTTTCTGCTGTGAGTGTGGTGGTTCACGCACCCTCATGGCTCCTGTTCCTTACACGTCTCAGGATAGCCACATCTTGAACCTCCAAGGCAGGGGAGTTTTTGCAGGAGAATCTTCTCGTCACGATCCTCGCTTGCTCTTCCCCACAGGAAGAGGAGGAGGAACCCATCCAACTGGAGAGCCTGAGGGGGTGAGGAGTGATGGTGGTAGGGCCAAGTCCACTGTGTGGGCTTTAGGCCTTGTAAGTCCCTCACTCCTGCCTTTCCTTGAATAACTCGTTTCCTGCCCTTTCCCTTGCCCTTCTGTCTGTGTCACGTTGGTTAGGAACTTAAAGGAGAGGGAGATTGAAGATTAGATCATCCTTAGTACTTGGAGCTTTGGTTTTCATTTTGTATCTCCACCCCCTCCATGCTCAGTGGCCATTGAATGAGTGGATGAAAGGACCAGCTCACAGCAAGTCCGTGTGTTCCTATTAAGAGTACAAGTACATGGTGGTGCCAGGGTGTGCAGCTGCCCCGCTGCTTGTCTGTGGTACTCCCAGCAGGGAAATCTCTTCTGGGGCTGTCAACACTCCCCTCTGCAAACACCCCCTTAAACCAACCTTAGCCTCACTTTGGATCACTGCTTACCTCCCCTGTTGCTTCTTCACAGATTGGTAGATTGGGGTCATTTCTATACCAGGTCCTGTAACGTAATAGCCCTGTTGAACACCATGAGCATGCATTCTTGCATCCATTTCTTACCCTTCCTAGGTCTGTATTTCAAGGGACTACAATTCCCAGGCTCCCTTGCCAGCTGGCTTCAGACAGGTCCTGGCAGTGAATCCTCAGGTGGAATCGAGGAGGAGGGAGGGGAGAGGAGCACTGTATGTATCACAGTGACATTTCTTGCTATGGTGGTGTCTTCTCTGTAACCCTGGCTCCCACCCACCAGCTCCTCTCTCAATGAAGCAGCTTCCTGCAGTCTGTCCAACTTTCCTTCTGATTTGTGGACCTTGGTAGCAGAGGTTTCCCACGGGGCTTAACCTTTGGGAGGCCTTGTGGTTGTCCCATTTGGATCCTGGATTTTTGTGTCTTCAGTACCAGCCACGTGTGTGACTTCTGTCTGCTGGAATGGTTTCTGTTTCCTGGCTGATCACTGACCACGGTCTCCTTACCAGTGAAATAGGAAGGTGGGACTTGACCTGACAGAGTGGCCGAGGCTAGACTGCAAGGTAAATCATAATTGTTAGTTGTTACTGTTACAGTTTGGGGGGCGTGGAGCATTAGTTTTCCCTGTCCCGGGAAATAGTGATGCTTTTGTTGCTGCACAAATCTGTCCCGGTCATTGGCCCTTTTTTGCAGCTCTTGCTTCTCTTTGAGAAGGTGGAGGCAGTGCAGCCACTAGCCTTTCTGCAGTAATCTAGAGACCAGGGAAAGGCTTTTCCAGCATGGCCACAGTGTGGCAGTTCACATTCAGCTGAGGACATGGTGATTGCTTGTCAGAGTGCTCTTAAATCACAAGTATTTGGAAGGGGGTAAGTGAAGAGAACAGGGAAACGAGCTACCCTTGGAAAGAGAATTGGCACGATGAGGTTGGGTCTCTCTGTCCCAGGAACAAAATTGGTGCTGACTCCAAGTCTTTCCATACAGAAGGAGAGGAGGCTGAAAGGAAGCATGGCAGGTAGTGAGTCCTCCATAGCCCAAGGCTGGAGCTCTGCACTAACTTCTGTGCAAGGGGCTACAGGAGGAAACATGCTGTAGTTCTAGAATGTTCTTAGGATTGGGAGAGACTCTCTGGTCTGAGGATAAGACACCCTCTAAACCAACCTAAAGCAAGACCTCTTCTTGAGTTTCTTAATGAATTTGGGCCTCTACCATAGTTTCCTCTATTCCCCAGTTGGATTGGTTGTTTTCTGTGTAAAGTTTTGACTAAAATTTTGTAAATTATTAGCTTTAGATAGAATAATTTGGACTGGAGATCTGAATAAGAGAAAAATTACAATATTCCATCCCGTTGATTATCTGAGAACTACACAATGAAACAGTGACATAACTGTAACAAATGATAAACTAGCTAGCAGTGAATTTTTTTTCCAGAAAAATTTAACAGATTTTTATTTATAATTGTTATAAAGTGCTGAAACTTGTTCACTGAAATATTTTTAACTTGCATTAATGCTTTACGTGCCATATGAGGATGAAAACACATACACAAATGAAAATGAAAAAACTGCCAATACCAGATTTTTGTTCCCTATTTTCCAATTGCAATCAGGTACTTAGGTACTTTTTTCCCCCGTAATTTTATTGAGAAACAAATAGCAATGAGACAGTTTCAAACCAAATTGGTAGGATAGTTTTAATAATTAACACATTACATACATTCTTCCTAGTTGGCCAGTTTTCTTAAGTGAACTTGTTAACAATTTGTGGTTTTTACTGTAATGTAATTTTATTATGCTGACCCACAAAATAGATCCATTTTTAAAACTATTTTTAAAAACTACATGTCTGTGCACATTAAACACCTTTAAAGTGTCTTTAAACTAAAAATAACTAAGCAGACTAATCTTGGAATGAAAGTTCAAATCTAGTACCATACTGTTGGTGTACTGCTGAATATTTTCTTTTTTTTCCCATAATTTTATTGAGAAACAAATAGCAATGAGACAGTTTCAAACCAAATTGGTAGGACAGTTTCAATAATTAACACATTGCATACATTCTTCCTAGTG
>NW_004524582.1:20232299-20249741 GCF_000260255.1 Octodon degus
TTCATCTTTGTATCATATTGCAGGTGATGGATTATTTTTTCTGCATCCTAGTTGTTTTTAAGAGATCCTTTCTTACCTTTTCACTAGCTGAACCAGTGTCTTCAAGATCTGAAATTCTGTCTTCACTTTAACTTAAATGGTTTTGCAAGCTTGTGATTGAGATTTTAATTTTCTCTATATCTCTTTGACTCTGATTCATGCGATCTATTTCTTTCCTCTATTGCTCATTCAAGGAATCTGTCATTTTTCTAATCTCCTCTGTTTTTTTTTAAATCAATGTCTTCTTTAGAAGCAGTTATAAATTCTTTTGCTGTAGTGTTTTTTTCAGATTGGGTTTCCTCTCTATGTTTCTGTAGTTGATTCTTTACTTCAGATACTATGAGTTCTGTGAATCCTTTTTTTATTTCAGAAAAGAATTCTGCTCTGAGATCCTCTATAACTTTCTGCTGTTGCTTATTTACTATCAATGCTATTAATTCATACATTTGAGCTGTGTTAGTGTCCTCTGTACTTGTTCTGGGTGGGCATTGGATTTCCTCCGTATGTTTCTGCATTTAATTCTTTACTGCAGATGTTATTAATTCAGGGATTTCTTTTTTCATTTCCAAGCTGAGTTCTTCTATACCTTTGTGCAGCTGTTTCTTTATTTCAGAAGCTGTTGATTCATTGCTTTCAGGTGTGTGATTCCCAGTTTGTTCTGTGTTAGTGTCCTCTGCACTTGTTATGGGTGGGCTTGGGTTCGAGATTGCATTTTGCTCCTTCTCGTTGTCATTTTGTGTAGCACTGTCTTCTGACCTTTGTTGTAGATCTTTGTTGCAGTTATAACAGCACCTACTGAAGTTCAGGTGTAGATCTACAAAGTTTGGATTTATCCAGTTATACCTTTCTTTGTTCTGTCTGCTGTGCTCAGTTCCTTCCTGTTTCTGCCCTTGGGGGTGAACCTGTTGTGCTCCTCTGGCAAGATGTTCTGCTCCTGGACTAGCTTGGTGGTTCTGTCCCCCATACTCTCTGCAGGAATTGCAGCTGCATGGTTTCACCCCAAGTCTGTATGCTAGGTCTTAGGTGTGTCTGGAGGGGACAAGATGGAGTAGGGTGGAGAGGCAGCTCTCCAACACACTCACTGGGCCTGGACTAGGACTGGATCTGGGGCTTCCCAGAACATGACAGAAATTCCTACTCTGTTGGCAGGGCCTGAGGGGGGGTACTATGGAGTGATGGGGGGTGTCCCAAGAGGATGAAAGTGGGTGTCACCCACACTGTGCCTGGGCTGGGACCAGTAGGTCATGCCAGTACAGGGTAGCCAGAAGCTCTCCCACACACTCACCGGGCCTGGGCTAGGACTGGATCTGGGGGTTCCCATAATGCGGCAGAAATTCCTCCTGGGCAGGCGGAGTAGGGGAGTTGCTGGGGAGTGGTGGGGGGTGTCTCAAGGGGGTGGAAGAGGGTCTCACCCACGCTGTGCCTGGGCTGGGAGGAGTAGGTCCCACTGGCGCAGGGTAGCCCACTTAGGTACTTTTTGACCCCACAGAAAAAAACAAAAACAAAAACAGAAAAACCTAACATTCAAAACTACCAATAACAGGAAGGAGAGGAAAAAAAAATTTGAGAATGAAATGTTTCCCACCATAGTGGACTCTTAAGCACATTCTCCACTTATGTGGTGTGCTAGCTGGATAGGTTTTGGCATAATTGTTACACATTTGGCGTGGATGGCACACGAGTTGGTATCTCAAACAGGTCAACGAGACAGGCCTCACTTGCCTCCTGCCAAGCACTGATAGCTGCGCTTTGGAAGCGTAGATGTGTTTTGAAGTCCTGAGCAATTTTTTGAATCAGACGCTAGAAAGGAAGTTTGCGAATCAGAAGTTCTGTGGACTGCTGATAACAGCTAATTTCACGGAGTGCCACAATCCCAGGCCTGTAACAGTGAGGTTTCTTTACTCCTCTGGTAGAGGGTGCACTCTTACATGTAGCTTTTGAAGCCAGTTGTTTCCTGGCAGTTTACCACTGGTGGATTTACAGGCAGTCTGCTTGAGCCATAGTACAGGGTCCTCCTTATCCCCTTCTCCTTTGGCTGGAGCTCGGTGAGCGAGAGGCGGCGCTGGCGTTAGAGAGGGACTAACAGTGACTTTTAATGCATTTGGTAATGCATCCTTTCAAACCCTGCTGGTAGGAGGGCCAAGTAGCCTTTGGAGGGAAGCAGTTTGGGGGTCTCTATTAATAATCTTAAAGCTTTATGTATTTGATCTTCTAATTCCATAATTTAAATGCCATGTAATAGTCAGAAACAAGGACAGACATTACCAACAAATATAATCTCTGCATCACTAATCAGTGAAATCCTAGAAACAACTCAAAGCACCAGCAGCAGATTCTTGTTAAATAATCACCCGACTAACATTTTTATGCTGTAGGCTTTACTGTATAAGCATTGACAGATCCTTATAATCTAATGAGGGAATTTCTATTATTTTGTCCATTTTACAGTTGAGAAGAGTGGGGATAGAAAGAAGTTACTAGTTAGATGTAAGACAGGAGATAGCAAAAGCCAGGATGTGGCCAGCCAGTCAATGGAGTCTGCGCTCTTCGCTTCTTGTAACTGTACCGGACCACAAGAAAATGGTACAATTAATTAGCACAATTGCTCTAATAATAAACTTGATACCATTATTATAGTTTACGTTTGAAAGTAATTCTTAGTGGTATAACAAAGTGCTCATGCTGTAATGTCAAATGGCAGGTGCATGAATGGGTTGTGACCCCAATTATGTTAAAACACTGTGACATTTTGTTCACGTGAAGATACACCATGTGTATTTCCCTGCCACCGACCCCACCACCGGTGTCCTGGCATTGTTGCTGTATCATAGTGTAATTTCCGCGCTTTTAGCAGCACACGAAGTTAAAACCATAGATTGAGCGAGAAACTGTGTTTGTATACATAAAAAAAGAGAAGGAAAATGCTACAATGGCTATGGGGAGAGGGCCTCGAGACCCCTCAGAAGCACACAGCTGTCAGTAGTGGAGCTGGGCTCCCCTCCTGGGAGGGCAAATCCAGGCTCTCGGCCAGCTTTCCCAGCGTGGCCCCTGGAGGCGTCCTTTGCACCGCGGGAGGCGGAGGATTGAGCTGCTTGAACTCGGTGCAGGGAGTCAACGGCTGACCACAGCGCTGCAGGTGTGGCAGAGCCTTGCCTTGTGGGCGGGTCTGGGAGAGGCGGAGCTGGCAGACGGCCCTCCCGCTGCGGGCTCTCCTCCTTTCCCTGCTGTCCTTGCTGTTTAAGCTCCTGGAAAAGTCAAGTCTAACACAGCGCTCACTGTCTTCCAAAATGCTATAAAACAGATTCTATATGGAAAGGATAAACTTCCGCTTCAGTGCTTTGCTGAGTTCCAGCTATTTTTTTGAAAAATGTGTTTAGTACGGGGTCTCACTACACAGATCAGACTCGTAATAACCCTCCTATTGCGGCACGGCTCGCCGCGGATTGAACCCCAGTCCTTCTGCATTCTGCCTAAGCAGGCACTATAGTCCGCTGAGCTATCTGGCCGACCTCCAGCTAAGTCTTAGCCAGAGAGGACTCATGCTTGCGAGGGCTGACTCTTCCGGCTCCACCAGCTCCTGCCCCAGGCCCTTTGCAAGGCTTGTCCCTCTGTCCCATTGCCCTGTTACTTTCTCCTCATTCCACAGCTCAGGCGTCAGTTAGGTGCAAAGTGTTTCTAGCTCCATAACTCAGCTCTCATATTATCAACCTTCATAGAACTTTCCAGAATGGCAGTTGTACTGTGGTTTCTGTGACTGGGATTCATACCATCTCCGGTCAGCCTTTGAGTTTGGTGAGACAGGAATCGGGCTGCTGGCGTGTCTTTTTAACTCACCCTCAGCTCCGCAGCTCGCAGTACAGGGCCTGGCACAGTGCAGGGACAGAGGAAAAACTGCTGAGTAGGGAGAGGGTCCTGGGGACGGAGGAGCTGAGGTCCTTCCGGGCGGGGTGTGGCAGTGGGGAGCCGAGTGGCTTGCCCTGGGAGCATCAGCTCCTGGCCTTGGTGGCGTAGCACGATAGCACAAGAGCAGGACTTGAAGCAAGACTTGGGGGTTTCTGTTTGCTTTTGGGAAAACAGCACAGATGTCGGGACCAGCAAACTTGATGCTGAATTCTTTTTATCTCCTTCACTCTGTGTCCCTCCAATATTTTTTCACCTCATGCATTTCTTCAGTGGTCCAATAGCTTTTTTTTTTTTTTTTTAAACCTCTAAGAGGTGAAGGCAACCTCCAAGTAGATGTATAGGCTACTCGGGATGCTATTAATTTGTTTTTTCTGTAAACAGATACTGAAAATATTGCGGTCAAATAGATTTGTGCCTAATAAAAAATTCATGTGGAATGCTTAAAAAGTGCTTTATTTCTTCAGGCGGAAGCAGCCCCAGCATCTTGAGAACTCATCTAGGACACCACTTCCTTGCACTGTCTGTGCTGTGCGTAGCTTTCTCTAGCTGATCTACCATCCGGGATCTCCTGGAGGCCTGTGAAAAGCTCAGGCTGAGCTGGCGCCTCAGCTGCTGGGGATTGCAAACGTGAAAGGAAAATCAGATGAGAGGTTTTCAAATGTCCACTTGGTGGAGCTGTGAGTTTAGCTGGGAGTGGGACTGACAGAGCCACAAGTTTCCCTGGGATGTTCAAACCAGAGACTCCTAAGGCTGAGGCCGGGACTGCTCCCCGCCTCCTTCCTAACCCAGGTCATCCTGGCTTCCAGACCGCGTAGGGGGACGTTTGCCTCTCACCCACAAGGCTGAGTATCAGGGAGCCCTGAACCTCAGGATTCCAGGGCTGCCGCCTCAGTCCTTATCTTCCTGTGACTTCACGTAGTGATTGAAGGAATTTAGGCAGCTGAATAAAAATGGATACCAGGCCTGGGGGTGTAGCTCAGCGACAGAGCATGCACTGGCTGTGGATTTAATCTCCAGCACCAAAAATAAAACAAACCTCCACCAACCAAACCAAACCAAAAGGAACCAACCCAAAAAACAAACTCCTCAAAACAAAGGAAAACATTTTGGAACCTCCCCCATTTTGATTCTGTACTTGTGGGGTACAGCTGTGAATTTTGTTACCTCTGGCTGCAAAATAAATCACGCCCAAGCTTAGGTACTTAAAAATGACACTTTCTATCTTTCAAAGTTCCAGTAGCTCAAGAGTTCTTGAGTAGCTTATCTGGGTAGGGGTTGTTCCAATCTCTTTCCTGTTGATATAACTGCATACTACAGTCTGAGCAGTAGCGAGAGTAAAGAGGCTCCTAGGAAGCAGTGTCTGGTGTTAGGGAGACTTCAAAGTTGAAAAGGTATATTTTCTGTGGATCCTGACTCCCAAGCGTGAGAACATAAAAGGTCCCAAGTCTCCACACTCCTGAGCAAAGGTCACTGGAGCAAAGTCCATCAGGAGCCTGAGACATTGCCTTCAGATTCCATAAAGCCCACCCCCAGCCTACCATAGGTGGAATAGGCTTATTTGCTCATAGCTCTGGGAAGCCCCGGAAGCCCAGGAGCAAGTACTAGCATCTGCTCAGCATGGGTGAGGACTTCATGCCGGCGATTAGGTGGGGAAGAGCAAAGCTCCAGGGGAAGCCTCTTCTTATACAGCCACTAATGCCACCACAGGGGGCCCCACCCCTATGACCTCATCTAATGCTCCCAAAGGCCCTGTCTCCAAATACCACTAACACATGAATTTGGGGATGCAGTTTCCAATACATGAGCTCTTGGGGGACAAATTCAGACCATCACAGGGTGTTATGGTCTAGGTCTAAAATAGCCCCCCCCCGCCAAAGTATCATGTGCCCAGTGGTGGGACCTGGTCAGAAAGGGCTAGTCACTATGGTGTGACCTAGAAGGGTGTTTGCTTTCTTCCAGCTTCTCCCTTTGTTCTCTGCTTCCTGGCTGCCTTTCGCCCACAGTTCCCTTCTGCCATGGTGCTCCTATGTTGGAGCCAGCCGGCCAGTGACATGGACTGCATCCTCTGAAGCCATGAGCTGACTGAAACACCTCCTTTAAGCTATGGGCATTTTGTCCCAGTGACAGGTAAGTGACTAACCCAAAGGTGTTCTGCCTTAAAGTCTGTCCTGAGGTTGCTCTCAGATGTAGGCTGGGGCTGCATTCACTTGAAATCTTGACTGCGGCTAGAGACTCACTTCTGAGGGTGCTGGTAGCTCGGGTGCAGGAAACGCATGTGACAGGGAGAGGTGCTGGGCTGGCTCCGAAGCATTCATATGTTGTCTAGACAAGACAGGCTTAAAAGCCACGTCTTTGCTGGTATGCCTCTGTTGGATCCTCTGACCCCAGCAGCCCTGAAGGCAGTGTCTTCCAGCAGATGTCACCCTTAATTCCTAGGCCTCCCGGGTCCTCACCTCTACTAGGTCCTTTACCTTTCCAGGCCTTTCTTCTGAGTAGTACCTCTTTCAAGATGGCTAGAGTCTGGCCCCTTCCCCTGTGACCTACCTTCACCTTGTGGCAGTGAGGGGCAGAAGAAGGGGGAAGGCCAGCATCCTGCATGTCTTGCCTGGAAAACGAACTCAGCCTCCTCAGCTTCCCCACTGTGGCAGGCTGGGGGCGGGCTCTATGGAATCTGAAGGCAGTGTCTCAGGCTCCGGATGGGCCTTGCTCCAGTGACCTTTGCTCAGGAGTGTGGAGACTTGGGACCTATCATGTTCTCACCCTTGGAGGTCAGCATCCACAGAAAACATGCCTCTTCAACTTTGAAGTCTCCCTAACACCAGACACTGGTTGCTAGGAGTCTCTTTACTCTTGCCCTTAGGGTATCCCAGAGGTAAGCTGGACATAGCATGCCGAGGCTCCCTATCCAGCTTAAGAGCCAGTGTCCCTCCCCTCGCCTGCCTTGCCTTCCTCTTCCCCTCCCCCCACTGCCCTTTCCACCACTGAGATACACCTCCACCCCTCATCTGCTGACTTTGAGGCCAGGCCTTGCTGAGTTTCATCTGGCCTCCACCTTGAGATCCTGTGGCTTACAGCCTTCTGAGTAGCTGGGATCACAGGTATACGCCACCCACTCTGCCCCCTTTTTTGTCCTGGATGGAGGTTCTTGGATTAGAAACCACACGTGTCCCTTGCCCACCTGTGTCTCCTTCCCAGCTTCATCTGGCCACTTCCTGGGCCTGCCAACCTATGTGCTAGTGCTCATTGACCCTATCTTTTCCTCCTCTGCGCTCTGCTCTCTTGACACTGCTTACTGCCGTCCTTTGTGGTCTCTTCTCTGCTTGCTGAGGGGTTGGGTTGTCAAATGTCCCTCAAAGGCCACTGTAGTGATTGATATATTGTGTCAACTTGAGACATCAGAAGCTTGGCTGGATCTGCTTAGTGATTCCATGACCTGGGGCATGGGGCCCCCAACTCAGCACAAAAGAGGTATACAGTGGGGTTGAGGAAAGAAGATACATAATGGGGTGCTTCTGTGCACCCCACTTCCTTGGAGGAGTTCTGATCTTCACAGTGCCACTTCCTTGGAGGAACTTCCTTGGAGAAACTCCTCCACACCACTTCAGAGGAGCCTGGATCTCTGCTGCAGCCGCTGCTGCTTCCTTGGAGGCGCTCCGGTCTTCAGTCAGCGAGGAAGGAAGAGAGAGAAGCTTGATAGGTGCCACAGCTGCTCCTCCTCCTCTGCTCTTCACTGTTTTCTGCTGCCATGAACTGCTGCAGTTTGCCTTAGAGCCAGCAGAGTATGGGCTGAAGCCTCTGCCATGAGCTAACTAAACCTTTCCTTTCTTCATCTTGAGTGTTGGATATTTGTCACAGCAACGAGTAAAAAGGAACAGAGACAGCCACCTCTCATGCAGTTCCTTGAATTCCTGTGATGTGATTGTTAGGAAAAAAGCAAGCCTTGCCTCGTCCGTCCTCTTTCCATCTGCTCCTCTGTGCTGGGTTGCTTCTCCGTGTGGTCCTGCTACGCAGTGTGCCGCCATCTGCCACCCTGACCAGAGACCAAACCAAGGCAACTGCCTGACTCTGGCCTTTGAACTTGCCAAGCTGTGAGCTAAATGAACCTCTCTTTATAAGTAGCCTGTATCAGGGGTGTGTGTGTGTGTGTGTGTGTGTGTGTGACAGAGAGAGAGAGAGAGAGAGAGAGAGAGAGACAGACAGACAGACAGACAGACAGAGACAGAGACAGAGACAGAGACAGAGACAGAGACAGACAGACAGACAGAAGGAGGCTGAGCCTAGCAGCCCTGACTTGGCTAACTTCTACACCTGGGAAGCCATCGACTCCACCATCCTGAGCTAGTGACATCCCAGCCCTTTGCCAGGTGGCTGAGCAGGTGAGGTGCCCCTCTGCTCTCAGACTTCCCTTGCAACCCATTTTTTTTTGTGTCCAGCTTTGCAACCCTTGCTCACGTCTGAGCTCAGCTACTGCTGGGGCCACCAGCCCTGAGCAGGTGTGAGCGGACTGTCCTGCTCACCCACACCACCCACCCCGGGCTTGCCTGATGGGGCGCAGGTGCCTGCCCAAGTGTGCTGGCCACCAGCACATGCGCAAACCAGGGGAGCGGTGAGTTACCTTCCAGGCGGTCATGCTTGGTCACCAGCAGACCCTCCAGGTGGGTCATTGTTCCCCTCTCTGTGCCTCCTGCTGTCAGGACAGAGCATGCTCCTATGGTTCTTTTCTGGCCTGTTCCTTTGGGAGCTGATCTGGCGTGGCACAGCCCTGCGCCTTGGCTCTCCCAGGCCCCAGCCCTGCTCTATGAATGAGGCTCTGCAATCCCATATTTTGGGGTTTGCTTTTTGAAAGGGGATCCAAGCTACTTTCAGTCTACCATGGCCCTTTTCAAATTAAAAATATAACACTTCTTTGTCTCTATTTCAGTCTCTCCTATCAACTACAAGGTCTTGAAGGCAGAGATTTTGCCTTAATAATTATTCAGGTAGTTAGTAGTAAGTGCTTGTGCAGTATATGGCTGGGAAGAACGTGCCAAGCTTGCAAACAGCAACTAATGGGCCTCAGTCGTTTGATCGTGGTAAGGTGTTTCTTTACTGCTTTAGTCCCTTAGCTCTACAACAACCTAGCGGGGGTGGGGGTGGGGGTGGGGCGATGTATGTGTCATTCTTGTCATCCCTGCTTTACAGATAAGGATCAATCTGAGAGAGGCCATGTAACTTGTCCAGAGTCACACAGCTAGGGGGAAAGGATGGATCAGAGATTTGAAATTCAGTATGTCCAATTCCAAGTAGGTATCTGACCCTCTCCGTTACTAGGGATCCATGGCTGCTGGTTATCCTATGAGCAGAGAGGAGGGAAACTTGGTAGGCAGGGGCTGCATCATGAGGGATCTTTGTTCAGTGACATTTTTTTTTCTCTGAATGCCTTCAGGGCAGTTTGGCTGGCTTAAGTTGTGGGGATCAAACCACAGCAACCTGAGCCTGACTGCTCTGTTGAAGCAGCCACTTAAAGAACTGAGCTGAGGGGCAGGCCCCCTCAGTGACATATTTTGCAAGCTATGGGGCACCTTAGAAGGTTGAAAATGTTCTCTGTGGGCACTGACAAGTTTCCTTGCATTTTGAAGCATATAAACAGTTCGACGCATTTCCATGAGGGGGCAGGCACTGGCAACAGATGAGCACTCTGCTGGGAAACCAGCGTGGGAAACCTCTGCTCCCTGCTCAGAGTAGGTCTGGGATCCATAAGTCTCTTCCCATCCTAGACACAAGCTGTGGCTCAGGTTGCTCCCTTTTTTCCTGCTCTGCCCTCTGTCTCCTCCCCTGCAACATTTTCCTCTCTCCTTCTTGTTCACTTTTTCCACTGAAGTGAAAATCAGTTAAGTCAAGTAGTAAATGCTGCCGACATATCACCAAGTAGGTGCCTCGGGTCCATCATCTATGCAGCATTTTCAAAGTCCACATGAAGTAAACACAACACACAAGCAATTAACGATCACAATGCTGGGCATGGTGGTGCAGGCCTATAATCCCGGCATTTAGGGGGCTGAGGCAGGAGGACTGCTGTGATTTCGAGGCCATCCTGGGCTACAAAGGGAACTTGTAGTGGTTGATGACTGTCAACTTGAGAAGTTAAAAGCTTAAATAAATCGGCTCAGCAATTCTACACCCTGGGGTGTGGAGGCCCCAACCTGGAGTAACTCATCACTGAAAGGATATAAAATGGAACTGGGGAAGGATGGAGCATTGCATTCCCTTGGAGTAGCTCAGGTCTTCACGGTCAGCTTGAGTGTCTCCTGGCTTCTACCGCAGACTCTTTGGCCTCCGTCTTGGATCCTTAAGCCTTCTGGTGTAAACTCATCAGCCTTCTGTTGCAGACCCATGGGCCTCCTGATACAGACTTGTACAGAACACTGCAGTGAGCTCCGGACCTTGGACTGAATCCTTCAATCTCCAGCGTGCAGACACCCTCTGCACGCTTCCTCACCCGACTCTGCGGCTGGCCACTGTAAGCCAATCTTGTAATTTCTTAAACACTTGCACATCTTGTGTTATATCTATTTATCTAGTAAAACCCTTACTGATACAGAGTTCAAGACCAGCTTGAACTGCATAGTGAAACACTGTCTCAAAAGGACAAAGCAAACCATCAAACAAAACCAGTCACAGCCACCACAACAGTATACAGCACCAGAGAGTCCACCAGCCACTAGGAGAAGGTCTTGTCCCTGTCATTATGCACCAGGAGTCTCAGGGTAGATCCAATCACTTCTGCATACTTAGAAAATGATTACTGATTTGAATTTAGGCTAAGCTAACATTTGTTGGTTATGTGCTGTGTGCAGGTATGGTGCTGTGGGATTGAGCATATGTTATTTCACTGAATCATCACATTAATAGCTTGAGTTAAGTAGGATTTTCTGTTTTTACAAATGGGGTCATTGAGTCCCATTGAGGTTGGGATCACACCATTGGCAGTTTATGTAGCTGTCATTAAACAAGAGATTGGATTCTTCTACTCCTGTGTGCTTGTCATGAAACCACACAGGACTGGCTGATTTATCAACACTCCTTGAGGTGAATATGGTTCAGAATGATCAATAGGGGAAGTAGTTATTTTTGCTTTTATTTTGAGACAGGGCCTCACTATGTCATCCCTATGTAGCCCAGGCTGGCCTCGAGCTTGGGTGATTCTCCTCCCTCAGCCTCTTGAATACTGGCTTTCCAGACCTGTGCCTCTATGCCTGGCTAGCTTTTTTCTTGAATGTCAACTAAGGCCAATGTATGGGGACTGTAAAGGAAAGATGGTGAACAGTGTGTAGGGTATGGAAAGGGGTGGAGGCTGTGGTTGGTCTAACTTTCAGCTTTCTGACCCACACACAGGTGGGAGAGCTCAGAGGAATATGTTTGAGGATCATGGGACCCCACGATTGTGATGTCCCTCTCTGCCACAGATTGTCCTGGGTGTGTCAGTGGCCGGTAGAAGGCTGAGGGCCAATGATTTTTTTTTTCTTTTTATTGCACTTCTTGTCCAGAAGACAAGCCTGAGGACAATGACTATCACAGTGACAAGGCCAAGGAATGGAAGAGCCTGTGTGGAGCACTGGTCTCCTATCCTGAGGGCCTTGATGTCCCCTTTTCTCAGCCTCCTCCAAAGCACAGTACATGTTTTGCCATTATGGTGGGTTATAGGACTAGGAGGCGGGTCACCTGCTTTTTTATTACTAATCCCCTACTTCCTTTGATGTATATTAAGAAACATCATAACCACTTCAAAACCATGATCCCATGGATTTTGTAAGGATGAATTTAAGTAGACAGTAAGTAAAAAGTGAATGGGTTTCAATATTATATAAAAAATACGTGATCCGAGGTATGTTAAATTTTTTACCACGCTGTAACAAATGAACACAAACTTAATGGCTTGGAGCAAGAGCCCCTCTTTGGAGGCTTCTGGGGGAGAATTGGAATCCTTTTCTAGCTTCTAGGAGCCACCTGCCCTTCTTGGATTGCTCTGTCCTCTGCTTCTGCTGTTATGCTTGCTTTTGTCTGACTTTGACCCTTGGGTTTCCTCTCAGGAGGAACCTTATCATTACAATAGGTCCACCTGGAGAATCCAGGCTGTCTCCTTATCTGCAAAGTCCTCTTGTGATGTAAGGTCACAGATGCCCAAATTCCAGGGACTAAGACTCAATCATTTTGGGGGGTGGGAAAGGGAGGCATTACTCTGTCCTGTAGTAGATAGAGATGATGAGACTCTGTAGGAAAAGTCTAGAAGGCCTTATTGGAATTAATGAAGATTGGAAACACTGCCTTACATCCTGGCTGCTTCCTTAATGGATGAGTTTTAGATGTGATACCAGCTTTCTGGGGCTGCGCAGCTTTGGGATTAGGCCAAGGGAAACTGCCATGTTCGTGAGCAGTTATCCATTCATGAGGAGAAGTCATGTCATGAGAAAGCCCTTTTGAAAATTGGCAGCCACGGGCATGGTGGTACACGTCTAGAATGCCAGTACTGGGGAGGCTGAGGCAGGAGGATCACTACGAGTCCAAACTGGGTAGTAAGACCATGCATAAAAAAAAAAAGAAAAAAAGAAAGAAAGAAAGAAAGAAAGAAAGAAAGAAAGAAAGAGAAAAGAAAAAAAATCGGTAGACAAAGAGTTCAGCTTGGTGATTATAGGGAAGGGCTCCACTCTGCTGAGTGGTCTGGGGCTGAGGACCTCTGTCTGGTACAGCTCATCAGAATGGTTTTCATTCTGTCATGTGGCTTCTCCTTTGTTCTGTGCTTGGTAAAATGTTTAACATGTGCACCTGTGTGCAGGAACTTGAAACCTGCTCAGCTCCCACAGGTTGGAATCTTTCTCCTTGTCCTGTTCCTCTTCCCAGTGAAGGACAAGGCTGATTTCCACATCTGCCTTGAGGGGCAGACTGTGGCATAGGTGGAGAAGGTGATGTGAGTAGATTATCTGGGGAGACTTGGGCCTTCCTTGGGTGTCATGTCAAGGAGTGGAAGAGCCTGTGTGGAGCTTTTGTTCTGGACTTCTGAGGCCCAGAAAGGTTGTATATGTAGAAGGTCAGCTGGGATTTTAGTCATGGCTGTGACTACACAACGAGTCTTAGGATTCCTTGTCCAGGACAAACATGCTTGGATATTGCTTCTTGGGCTCAGGGTAGTCTCAAAACCCAGGTGGACCTCACTGTTGTGTCAACTAGGTCCTAGTGTCAGTGTGCATGAGTGCCCCTGAGGAGTCAGAAGGTGGAAGCGAGGCGTCAAATAAGCCCCATGCTGAGGTGTTAAGTACAGGTTTTAATCAGCAACATGCTATTATAGAAGGGAACAGAATTCAACTTTGATCTGTGCAGAGGTGGCTGGGCACTTAAAAGGGATAAAGAAGGAGAAGGGAGGGTCAGAGGGGTCAGGAGAGTCAGGAGAGTGGAAAAGCTACAGATGTGGGGTTAGGTGTCAGTCGGGCAGTGCCCATCTGGTTTTGCTAAGTGGCACTTACTGGACTAGAGTCAGGTGCCTGTCTCGCCACAGGGACTGGGAGACTGGAGTCCTGCCTGCACATGCTGCTGGTTCAGCACACTTTTGGTAGCCTTGAGTTTTCTCAGGGAGGCATTTTATAGAGGATGATCGTCCCAGGGATGTGGCCTTGAGCCTTTGGACACTGTGTTAGTGTTTCTTCAAGGACTTATAGGCCAAGATTTATGCCTCATCAAATAAGGAAACAGAGAAGCGTGGTTTGAATTCAGTCAGGGACAGAATCTTGGTCAGAGACCTCCCCAGGTGTTGTAATAAGTGTTTTCAAGGGAATAGATTTAATACAGGACACACTTTATGGGATTATTTTATAATATTTACCCAAAAGGTCAAATAAGAAGAGTACAGGAGATTTGTCCACTCTATAGACCCAAAGACTCCAGATGAGGGTCTGGATCCCATTGGAAATGTCTGCACAGGTCCAGCTGAAGACCTAGAGCCCACAGCAGTGTCCACAAGTCCAACTGAATGCCCAGAGCCCAATGTCTCATGCAACTCTGTATCAAAGATTTGCATTAGGAAGGACCAAAGGCCAGCGGTGGGAGCCAGAGAGTCTGTACAAGGGGAATGCGGGACCTGTGCCAGGGGCTGAAAAGCCTGCACTGGATCCAGGAAGCAGCATTCAAGGTGAGGACCAGAGCTACCCTGAAAGAACGGTAGCCATCCTCAGCAAGAGTGAGGACCAGAGCTCCTCTGCCTATGAGAACAGCTGAGTTTGTATCAGAAAAAGCAGAGATACAAACTTCTCCAGGAGAATCAACAGCTCACCACCTTCCCCTCTAGTTCTGCTTTTATGTTGTTGGCAACAGTCCTCAGGTAGGCCACATCCAGCACCGTGCTGATTCAGTTCAGCTGGGTGTTGCCAGCTGCCCATTAGCTAATCCACCATGTCAGGGTATCAGATAGTCTATGCTGTTCCTTAGAGTGCCACTGTCTTGGGTTGGGAATAGGTGTCCATAAAAATGGGTCCCACTAGTAAAGAAAACATTGAAAATTGATCTGTCAATCTCCTATTATCTATCATCTATCAATGTATCTATGTATCTATCATCTACCTATCATCTATCATCTGTCTGTCACGTATGCATCGATCTCTTCCTATGTATCACCTGAGTTTCAACTTTGCACAATCCATCACCTGTATCTGTCTTTCATCTCCTTCCCTCCCTCCTTTCCCCTCCCTCCGTCCCTTCCTCTCTTGTGAAACTTCTCAAAGCCTCTAGTGTGTGTACTGACACTCTCCATGAGGGGGATTTCCCTGGGGATCTCTATCAGGAGGGACTGTGCCTGGCACTGAACAAGGGCTCTGGGATGTGTGTGGCTGGGTGAATGAATGCACAAATGAGTAAATATTATAGATGCAGGACTGTAGGAGTCTTGGAGGTGAGGGAGGACTTCTCTGACCTACATGTAGCACATGACTATGGGAATGAGCAAACAAAAAAAAATAAACACTTACTATGGTATTAGCTACCGTTTATTAAGCACGCACTGTTCCAGGTATGATGTTACCTACTTCCTTCTATTACCTTTTTAGTTAAAATGGAATTGAGAAATATAGCAAGTTATTGAGGGGATGCGGGATTGCCCTGCAGAATTAATCATCACACAGCAATCGTGATAGTCTGACAAAGATTAACCTAACTTGAGATCATAATATGAAGGACTGAAGATCTGTTGGCTATCCAAGCCACTCAGAATACCAGCTATTAACGGCAGAGTGCTGCGCATAATTAGATAAGGCCAGTGGGAAGCTCTTGCTAAAATGAAGGTTTTACACTGGGTGTCAATCTTTGCCTTCATTGGGGAACTACCGGTGTATTCCTTCTTGTTAAGTGAAAGCAGGCAGCCAGGTTAAATTCTAATTAAATGTTACCATTGTTATTTGAAAAATAACAGCTTAGTGTTAGTGTCAAATTGACTTTTATCAGTGGATGGAAATAGAACATTTAGTCATTTTAGGCTGTCTAATACATGTGTACAGCACTGCCCAAACTGCTTTCTTTGACTTTACAAGTAGAGTTGAAACAAAAATTAATATGGTGAGGATGCAAATGAAGGCAGCATTTAGTACGGAGAAAGGATTATGCCGAGTCGGCCTCGTTGGAGCCTCTCCCAACACTTTGTGAGCAGGCTGCACCTTTTCATGGCTGCAAATCCGGTTGTCACTTGTGTGCTAGGTGACCTTTCAGTGCTATTGGACAGAGATGTCCCTGACTGGCTGGCTGTGTAGGAGAGTGAGGTCCTTTCCCAAGGGCTGGAAGGGAGGTTTGGAGTTTTAACAGGACCTGAGGAGGAGCCCGTGCTCTTGTTAGAATGGAAGTAAACCCAGGGTAAAGTCTCAGGTATGTACACTTGCACCGGAGAGGCGGAGCTTAGCAGATGGAGGGCACTGGGAGACAGAGATTCATCTAAATGTGGATTCATTTTCCTCTGAGCTCACCCCTGGGCCTGGTGATAGAAGACAGCCACTGCCTTTAGCTTCTTAGATACCACAACCTTGGGCCAGATCTTTAATTGCCACATGACGTGGGCAGCAGGGTCTTTATCTCAGATCTTTTGGTTTCTTAGCTATGTGAATCAGGGCAAGTGACTTCACCCTTTTGATGCTCAGCTTTCTCATCTGTAAAATGGCGACACTACCATGTCTCTCACAGGCTCCTTGGGAAGAAGAAGTGACATACTGCATTAATATGTCCAGCACCGTGCCCTGGCCACTCAGTGATGGAGACTACCATATA
This sequence comes from Octodon degus, assembly GCF_000260255.1. Lineage (NCBI taxonomy): Eukaryota > Metazoa > Chordata > Mammalia > Rodentia > Octodontidae > Octodon > Octodon degus. Next base: position 20,248,515 of record NW_004524582.1, read on the forward strand.
GTGGCAGGCTTTATATGAACCAATTGTCTTGTCCTGTTTGTGTATGAGTTGGCCCAAGGCCCAAGGCAGCAGACTCATAGTAAGTGAACTTCTGTGAGTCGCTGGTCCTACTGAGGCCTGTAATGGTGGGGAAGCCATGACGCCTCAATGGCCACAGCTGAGGACTCCTGGCTCCAGCCTCAGTTGGCTAGATAAAGACTGTAGCTGCAGGCTCCTAACTGGTGAAGGCCTCCCTGGAGACAGCATAGTTCTCCTAAACTCACATACTGCATTACTTGGAGAAGCCCTTGCAGGGACTCCAAGTCCTGCCCAGACCCCTGCATCTTCTTCAGTATTCCTGTCCTTTGTTTGATAACATAATAAATAGGGCTGCCTAAGAGAAGTTCTTTGTCTTAATCCAGAGAATCACAAATTCTATGAAAGCGTTTGGATCTTCCTGGAGTCCTGAAATTATTTTGCTTGTTGGATTTATTTCAGCCTTCACTGTCCACTCATTTGGGATTATAGGCTCTAATTAGGGAATAATTTTAATACAGTATCAACTCAGCACTCAGTAACCTGCTAGCTTCCTCCCTCCTGACACTACCTTTTTTTTGTATTTTAGGGAAGGGTCTACAGGGTGTTCAGAGTTTCACTACTAGATCAAACTTGTAGTGATCCACCTGTTTACAGCCTCCCGAGAGCTGGAATTACAGGCGCGCCTCCACGCCCAGTCTCAATGGCCGACTCAGCACGCCTCAGGGGCGGGCCAGCACGGCAGGGCTGGGAACAACTGACCTAACTGCCAGGCCCCTTACCTTTTTTAAAGGATGACTTAGACAGGCCCAGCAGAGGCAGGGTTTCATCTAAAGACGGTTCCTGCTCAGCCTGGGCAAAATGGGGAGAAAACACACCCAAGGGATTTTTGTCCCTTCTCACTGGGGCGACTTCAAGCACAGTGGTTAGGCGTCACTCACTGTTGGAACTGATCTCAGGACAATGTCCTTGACCTCTCATTCGCTGTCAATTTTAACTCGTAAATGGATACTGATACCATCCACTGTATTTTATCACATAGACAGTGGTTGTCTATACCAGTAGCCCAAGTGAGGGGTGGGGGTCTTGATAGTGGTAGGAAGAACCAGAGCTCTGGAGTCTGCATATTTACTGTCCACATGCTTGGGAAAGGTTTTGTAGTCTTTCTCCATCTCGGTTTTTACATCTTTAATAGATGGAGACTAAGTTCTA
>NW_004524582.1:20250555-20259101 GCF_000260255.1 Octodon degus
ACTTTTTAAAGTTTCTAATACTAGGAGAAGATATACAATGTCTTTTAAATAAATTTTAAGTCAAAGATACAGTATAGATTTTAGAACAAAAATTAAGATTAAGCAATATTCAGAAAATTAAATGTTTCAAAATAATTGAACTAAGAAAAGTTTTCATGATAAAGGTAATTTTTAAACAACAAAAATTTCTTAGTTGTGGAGGCCTGGAAACCTAAGACCCACGTGCTTACAGACTCAACGTCTGATGAGGGCAGCTCTGGCTTTGGAGGCAGCTCCTTGTTACCCCGACCTGACAGGGAAGAAGGCGAAAGGACAAAAAGGGCTCAGGTGGCTTCTGCCAGCCATTGTGTAAGGTCAGTAAGTCCATTAATGAGGACAGAACCCCCCTCAAGACTCTACCTCTTAGCACTGCTACACTGGAATTAATTTTCAGCAAATGTATGTTGGGGGACACTCATGTCCAGACCGTAGCATTGCCTTAAAGATGATCACCTTGGTAACAGGGCCATTCCTCACTTGGAAAGAGTGTGGTATGATGACACCATGCTTCAGCAGGGGAGCTCTGGACTCAGTCCTGGAGTGCAGACCTGCTAAGTTCTACGACTCATCACCAAAGCATACATCGTGGGAGCTCACGTCCCTAAACTCCATAACTGGGTAGGGCTGCTACTTCCCAGGGCATCACATTCTCCCAGTTGGTGAGAATTCAATGACAGATAATGGGTCTTTGCTAAAGGACAATAAATTGTTGGTAATGCACTAATCCTTCCGATCACAAAAGGCTACAAATTGGAAAAATGACAGGACACAGCTCTTGGAAGGTATCAGAGAGCAACTCAGGCAGCAATGAATTTTGATAATATCTTATTTCTCCACCCAGGTAGTGGTAATGTAGTGGAAATTGAGTTGTGCAGTCGTGAACGCTTTTGTAAATAGGTTACATTTCAATAGGAAAATGTACAATAAAATGGGATTGGATGTTAAAAGCCCTGGGTGTAGAAGTAGAATTGAATATGGAGAACATGCATAGAGCTCTTACCTGTCCTCTTGATTTTTTGAAAAAAAAAAAGTAGGGCTAGCCTGTGCCCTACATTTAATAAAACCTTAGCTGATATCTTTAGAATTTGAATTGAATGCTCTATTTGTTCCCCTGGTGCCTCATGAAAATATTCCTTTCCTTTTTATTTCCTTTGGTAACCTCATTGACATCTCAGTTGATTCCTGTATTGTTTGTATCAAGTTGATTATTTTCAGACACCTTTGTTATATCTGCTGTCCCTGGGGGATGCCAAGTTTCATTTCATTGAGACATAATTCCTTTCATTTTAAGACTGAACTGTGTGTAGACTTGAGGCTAAGTCTTCAGATGCACCTCAAATACAATGGCAGATCCAGGGTGAAGCCAAATGAGCGCTTGCTGTCAGTGCAGGGGCTTCTCCAGGCAATAGGCCACTTCCTGTGAAACCAAGGGCTGCAGGTTTCTGCAAGCCAAGAGAATATCAAGCAGGTAACAATTTCCCATATAGTTTAAGAGTAAGTGAAGAAAAGAAAATGTTGATAAAGGTAATTGTTGTGGTTTATGTCTAGTTGTCGTCCCCCACAAAGCCTCATGCAGTCATGGGGCAGATTTCTAGATATTGTGATTAATTCATAATCCAGTGCTGGGATTATGGGTGTCAATTCTGCTGGGATTATGGGTGTCAGTTCTGCTAGGATTATGGGTGTGAGTGCTGTACTCTGGCCTTAATGCAACATAAAGGAGAGAGCCTTGCTCTCTGTTGTCACTGTTGCAGCCACTCCTCCCTTTTGCGCTTGCTGTTTTGCTGTTTTCCACCAACATGAACTGCTGCCCTCTGCCACGTGCCACTGTGGACTGAAACCTCCACTAACTGTGAGCTAAATAAATCTTTCTTTCCTTAATTTTAGGTGTCGGGTATTTTGTTCCAGCAAAGAGAGAAAGGTAAGCAAGACAGAATTGTAGTGTTTCTTGGCAAGGAAGCTACTGCTCTACTTGGCAATCCTTGAACCACAGCGCTAAAGTGGGCAGAAACTTACAAGAACTGGTCAAGTTCAGGTGCTGCGCATGAAACACCTGGAGGGAGGGCGGCGTCCTTTCTGTGCAAGGAGAAGCCAGTGAACCCTGCTCTGGCTCCAGGCACCTTTTCCTCCTCACTTCCTGGTGCTTCCTTTACATGCCCGCATGATCCCTACATTTCCTTTGTAACTGAGTTATAGCTCTTTGGAGCACCAGCATTATGTGCAGGTAATTGGAAGTCAGACTTACAGGATGCAAAGGCAATAAGAACACGTGGTTCCTGGAGCATCTCCTTGATTTTTCTCTCCTAGCTCTTCCTGTACCCCAATTCACCATGCAGGAGGCACAGTGGAAGAGCACAGAGGCAATGCCAGCTTGAGAAATCCGTGACCTCCCACTCGTCTTTTGTTTGTTTTTTACTTCTGCGCGTTCCTTACATTGACAGCGGCTTACTTAGGGATGCCTTTCACAGATAACTTTCAAAAAAGGTTTCATTTGGCATTTTATGGTTTTCCATTGGATGAGATGCATAAAGTACCTGATCTGCTGTCCTGCTGGAAATGGGAGTCTCCTTGATGCACGGATCAGTCAAGGTTAAATCTTGAAACAACCCAAATGCCCATCAATTGGGAAACATATAAAAAGGTATGTTATGTTTTGAGTATAGCTCAGCTATAAAAAAGATAAACTTGAGGCTTTTATAGGTAAATGGATGCAACTAGGGGCCATACTCATAAGTGAAATAAATCAGTCCTGCATGCATAAATATTATATTGTCTCACTAATGTAAGAATCTGAAGGAGTAAATAAAATTTGAAAGGTATAAAAGATACTGTGAAAGGTAAAGAATCTGTTCAAGGGGAAGGAACAACTGGGATGAAGAAAAGGACAGAAGAAAGAGAGAAGGAAGGGAGAAAAAACTCACATGTGTATCTACACAGGACAGTTTGGATAGCTGTATTGCTGATTTCTTCTGGTCTGTAATTTTTTTCTCCTAAATTTTTTATAACTTTTTTGGACCGTTTTTGCATGCTTATATCTGGTTATCCAAACAACTAATTTGAAGATAACACTATGCAATGTAACAACCATTGTTGAAGTTTTATTGTTTTGTTTAGTGTTATTCTGTATCATTTGTTTATTTTTTTAATTTTTCATTGCCTTTAAAAAATAAAAATAAAAATAAAATAAAATAAAATAAAATAAAGCTTGAAAAGACACATAAAGAGAAAAGATTCTCCAGTGAGGCAGGACCAACAGGATGGTGTCAGGAATTGGCTCACAATGTTACAGGGACTGAAAAGGCCATAAGATCCGCCATTGGCAATGGCGCCCCAGGAGAGCCAGCGATGTGAGCTCCAGGCCAGAGCCGAAAGGCTCGGGATCCAAGAAAAGTGAAGGTTTCATTCAAACTCTGAAGGTCAGTAAAGACTGTTGTCCTGTTGCCAAGAGGCAGAAAGAAGTCTCCTTCATAAATCTTTGTGTTCAGGGCTGGAGAGATAGCTCAGCTGCCTGAGTGTCTTCATGGCAAGTGCAAGGACCTGGGTTCGATCCCTGGTATTGCAAGCTGAGCCAGCCCTGGAGTGCTAGGTACACCAAGCTGCCTGGAAGTGGGTGTGGTGGCTCACGCCTGTAATCCCAGCACTGGGGAGGCTGAGACAGGAGGATCACCATGAGTCCCAACTGCGTAGCCAGACCCTGCATCAAAAAATAAAAAAAGTGTGTTCACTTCAGTTGTTTGGGTGAGGTCTGCCCACATTATAGAAGGCAGTCTGCCTTATTCAGTCTGTGATTCGGGCACTAATCTCACCCTGGGACACTGTCACAGATGCACCCACAATCATATTTGACCAAATGTTGGGCCTCCCAGGCCCAGGTAGGTTGATGCATAAAAATGACTGCCCATGGTGTGTTATTGGAAGGAAGATAGTTTTCTCCTCAAGAAGAATTCAGCCTCAACTTTGGACATGCTTTTCTCTTTTCTACCCAAAATGCCCTATGTACATCTGGTCACATCTGTTTATCAGGTACTTCCTAGAATCCTACTGTGTGCCAAGTACTTCTCTGAATGATAGGGAGATAGGGACCAAATAGTCCCAGGTATAGAAAACAAAACAATAAGAGCATAGGTTCCCCAAGTGTGGGAAAAATCTCAGCTTTAGGTTTATCTAAGGGACGACTTGTTCACAAAGAATTTTTAAAAGCCTATTTACATTTTGCCCTTTATTCATAATTTTGACCATACATTTACAAAATTTCTCGATGTTCATAAATTAGTTGCTGTTTGTACTCTTTCCTAATTGAATATACAATTAGTTGATTGTTGTAAGCCCCATGAGTATCTGTTTGGAGTTCAAAGATTTGTTACTTCAGACATACAGATATAATGATTTCCATCTTTTATCTCATTTCTATTAGGTTTATTATATTTATATTCTTACTAGAATATTTTCCTTTTAAAATTTTCTCTCATTCTAAGAGATAAGGACCCAATGTTCTACAACTTTACTGAACAAAATAATAGCTGGTCTGTATTTATTGCTTATTTTGTCATGGACATTTTGTTCTGTATTTGCTGAACACTGTCTTATTTACTTGGGGGATGGAGTAGGATTTCTGGATTATGTCACAGGACTGCATTCTGTCCAGTGAGTTCTTAGCAATGAAAGGAAGTTGATACAGTGGAAGAAAACACCATGGCGTACTGAATAGCACACAAAAGAGATAATTAACATTTTTTTCCCAAATCTCAACTTACTCAAATAGAACTGCAGTTATGCTAATGAATGTATGATCTCTTGATTATACTTTTCCAGTAATACAGAGTCTAAAAGTGACTGTAAGCCAAGAATTTCTAAGTTCTAATTGATTTGGGGTGATTGTGTGGGATTTCATTATTACGCCCTGGACAGAATGCACTGAGATGTTTGCCTTCCCATTCTTGGTTGGCCTGACCGTGAATGAACTACGAACCTCCCTGAGCCTCAGATCTACATGGTTCTTAAATGCAAGCATTAATAACAACTTAAAAAATTGCAAAGAGTGCACAATAATTTATTATTTGTAAGAGCATTTAGTTTGAAACTTGGAGGAACATAGTTATCCAAAAATTACTTGGGTCTCCATTTCTTGCAGTCTGGTATACTTGAAGAATTTAATGAATATTTGTTGAAGGTGTTATAATAGTAATACTAACAGTGATATAGTAAAATAAAATTAGTTATTCAAGTTGGAAAGGAGGCTGGAACATTTGAAACTTTATTTTTCTTCGTGTCCTCATCAGAGACTTCGTCAATGGTAGATGTCCTAGAATCGCCAGCTGTTTGCCTAACTGCAGTGTTTCTCTCCTAGTCTGACAGGAAAGGTGAGTTGTTAACTTGATTGGCCAGGGGGTTAGTGAAGTATATTTCTGGGTATGTCTGGGTGGGCCATGGAGGAATGATTCTGGGGTCTGTGTTTGGTCTCCCAGTCCTTCCTCCCGGACACTGCTTCCTTTCTGAGCTTCCTGACTGGTGTGAACTTAAGCTCCATCATGCTCTTCTACTACAAGGTTTCTTCCCTGGACTGAATCAGCTAACTGAGGACTGAATCTCCTACAACCATGAGAAAATATAGACCCTTCCACCCTACACTGTGCGTGTCAGGTATAGCATTTGGTCCCAGCACTGGGGGAGCTGACCAGTACACTGCCAAGTGGACTAGAACACTCATGTGAAACAAACATGTGCCTTGGTAAGACTGCAGGTGACCAAAGTAGGGCACATACACCTCCTTTTCTGTTCTGTCCGAAGGGGATTTCTGTTTCCGAGGGCAGTCGGGATCCTGTCCTGGGTTGATCTTCATGGCTTGGTTCTCACTGGGAGCCGCAAGCTGCCGCTTTCACCTGCCTGCCCTCTGTTGGGTGCGTGAAGCGCTGCCTTATGCAGAGGATGACTTTGGGTAGCACGGACACGTGTACAGTTTTAGGCTGGTAAAGTCACAGTGAGACCTTTGGGGATGTGGACATTAGCAGGGTTCACCAACGTCTGGGTATCTTCCTCTTCTTGCTTCTGCCGAGGATTGGTCGTCCCAGTTTCCTTGCCAGTGAGTGGGGTGTATGTATTTGCTTTCGATCCAGGGGCTGTGGCTGATGCAGTGTGACTTCTGGGTCCATACATAGGATATGCGGACATTTCCACACTGTGTCTCCAGCTTTGTTTCAAGAAGCTACAAGAGGAGATGCTAAGTCACCGTGCAGACCACAGTTGCCCCGGAGAATGGTCTGGACACATAGCAGACTTTATCCGATTGAGAAAGAAACCTGTATGCCATGAAGACACAGAGATTTGGCAGCTGTTTGTTACTGCCCCACAGTCCAGTTTATCCCGACCAATATCTCATTTTTGCGAAGGTTTAAAAAGAGCTAGGATTGTATTATATTATTAAATACCTTAAGGACTTTGTTTTAAATGATGGATGATCAAGACTGGAGGTTAAGATAAAAAGAAATGGTGAATTTAGAGAAGCTGCAGCACAGTTACTGTATAAAGCAAAGATGATTTTTTTCCTTAGTCTGCAAACTTTATGTATGTCAAGGCTCACACATAAGTTCTAAACCATTTGCCTATCTCAAAGAATGAACCTTCCCAAGACCAAAGTCTTTCTTCTTTCTTTCTTTCTTTCTTTCTTTCTTTCTTTCTTTCTTTCTTTCTTTCTTTCTTTCTTTCGTGGAACCAGGGATTGAACTCAGGCCCTTGCACTTGCCAGGGAAATGCTTATTCCACTGAGCCATCTCCCCAGCCCTTAAGACTGAGGTTTTGAAAATACCTTAAAGACTGTTCACAGCAGAAGCTGACTAGATGTCTGTTTATGACTAAGCCCCTTTCCAGGCAGGAAATGATACTCAGAGAGTTAAGCTACCATCTCTTCTTCACTTGGTGTTAACAAATTTGAGTCGACAGATACAGATGGGAGCTCATAGTACAACACTACCCTGTGTGAGGCTCTGAGGGTGCAAAGAATGTGCAAATGCCATACTCTTGAGGTGCACCCAGTCTAGCAAGAGAATAATCCAGACATCGTAGCTGCAAAACAGAGAGGCCTGGGGAGGTGCTTCAGGAGAGATGTAAACAAGAGAAGAAGGGTCCAGAGGAGGGCGAGATCCATTCTGATTAGGGAAAGGGGACAACTTCATTTCTGAGTTAGTATTTGAACAATGACAAAGGCCTTGAAGGTTTTCTGAGATGTGGAAAATTGCCAGTGCTGTATCTCTAGCTTCAATATTTTTATTTGTGTGCTGTGGAGACACTAGCAGGACAGATGTGTAACATAAGCTTTTTCAAAGCCCACGTGGTCAGAGATCTGGGCTAATGGGAAAATATTCATAGTGTTGTCAGTGAACGTAAGAACTTGTTGATACATTTTGCTAAATTGCCTTCATTAATGATTCATCAATTTAGTTTGTTTCCTGCACTAGAAAATATTGGTGCACATTTTTTCCTGTATGTATCCACACCCAGTTCTTGGCCTCTGGCCATCTTCCTGATGTAGCTGTGCTATCCAGATGTGGTTGTGAACATGTGGATTTTGGAATTCTACCAAAGTACCTACATCTCGGAGGGTGGTGGTGGAGGTGGTGAACAAACTTTCTACTGTGTACAAAGCCCAGTGTTTCTTATACTACCATCCCTAGGACACTATTTTAGAAATGGTAATAGGTATAGTACAGAATGCAAGGTTTTGTGATGTGTTTTCTGTCAGTGATCTAACATAAATTCGTTACCTCTCAGCCTCAAATCCTCCCCTGCACGGGGATGCTTTAAGCATTTCTCAGCTCTAGTGAACATGAGATTAAACTTTGTCAATAGAGGACGCTAGAGACACATAGAGAAGAGATGCTCTTCATGGTTCTGGGGCTGTTTGTGTTTCTTCTGATGTCCAGGTGCCAGCCCTGTAGCTGGAATCCCAGCCACGTGCCCAGAGCACACAGTTCCTCAGCAGGCTTAGCCCCAGCCGCCAGCTCGGTGACTGCCTCTAACGTTTCTCTGATGTGGACATGGTGCACCTTGGACTTGCCCTTCCCTGATAGCATGAGCTCCCTGGGCCCTGACCACTTGGTCTTCCAGCCCCCTGTACTTCAAAGGGCTACTTACTACTCCCCTGGGGGGTGGAGGCAGCTGGGGCCTGATGACCATCTAGCTTCTTCCATCCAGTGGGCTGCAGCCACACCCATTCTAATGTGACTGGAATCTCAACACTGGGGAGGAGCTCCAGTTTCAAGTTCTTCTTTCCTTAGGTACTCATCTTTGGCCCTAGAGTATTATTTAGTATTGTGTTTTTTTTTTTTTTTTGCAGTTTTGCCATTATTCCATTATATTTAACATGCAAATACATTAACTTTCCCCATCCAAGTTATTGTACAGTTTTTCTCTCATTGAATCTTTCTTCTTCTTCTTCTTCTTCTTCTTCTTCTTCTTCTTCTTCTTCTTCTTCTTCTTCTTCTTCTTCTTCTTCTTCTTCTTCTTCTTCTTCT
>NW_004524582.1:20259201-20284131 GCF_000260255.1 Octodon degus
CCTCCTCCTCCTCCTCCACTCCCCCATCAAACCCAGAACCTTGTGCTTGCCAGGCTCAAATAGTTTCTATTTGTGTAGATTTGTGTCTATTGATATTTGCCATATTATAAAGTAAAACTGAGAAATTGTAAAACTTAAAAAATTGACTCCTTAAAATGGTAAATTCATTACATGTTGAATACTGAAAACTCTACATATTTCAACAAAAAGTGTATCAGTGATAAGAATAATAAATAATGCCTTAGATTTTTTGCAAATATGGTTCATATGATGGCTTAACAGAAAACAAATAAAATTTCTTATCTGCTTTTGTACTTTGTAATGTGTTTAACCTGAAATTTGTGAAGAAAATCACAGACACTGTTTTGATTATATTTCTCTGCTTGCCTAGACAAAATACCCAACACCCAAAATTAAGGAAGGAAAGGTGTATTTAGCTCACAGTTTGTGGCGGTTTCAGTCCATAATTGGCTGGCTCCAAGGCAGAGTGGCACATGGCAGAGGGCAGCAGTTCATGGTGGCAGCTAACAGCAAAAGCAGCAAGAACAAAAAGGAGGAGCCGCAGCTGAAAGCGAGCCTCGCGCATCCTTTTATTGCATTTGGGATATCTGCTTCAGGGCAAATGTGGCACTCATACCTGTAATCCCAGCATCACTCACACCCATAATCCCAGCATTGGATCATAAATTAATCACAAAGTCTAGAAGCCTACTCCAGGCTGCATGAGGTTTTGGGGGAACATCTATACACAAGCCATAACAGACATGTAGTTGCATAGGGAAAAGGAGGATTTATTTATTCATTTGGAGATGGGATATCATTATGCAGTTCAGGCTGGCTTTGAATTTACTATGTAGGCCAGGTTGGTCTCCAATTTATAGTGATCCTCCTGCCTCAGCCTCCTGAGTACTGCAATTACAGGCATGTGCCACATTACTTGGTTTAGGGAGGAAGTATCTGAGTCTTTCTAGGTATTATGGATATGCTTCTTTAGTGATACAGCCAGATTCAACAAGTGGTAATTTCTTCAAGTTGGTTGCAAAATTGCTGTGGTTTCATATAGCTGAACATTCAAGGATTTCTGTGTTGGAAGCTTGTGATGATTTTGACAATGAAATGTTGTTCAAGGAGGTAGGGGCCTAGTGAAAGGGCCTCAGGTCTTTAGAGATACTGTAGTGGAAAAGGAATGCAGAGAGAGGGAAGGAGAGAGGGGAAGAGAGAGGGAGGGAGGGAGAGAGAGAGAGAGAGAGAGAGAGAGAGAGAGAGAGAGAGAGAGAGAGAGAGAGAGAATATGAAAATCTCAGTCTGTTTCCTGAATCTCTCTCTGGCTTCCTGCCTTCTCACTTTTGCAAGAAGTTATCTATCCTGGGACCTCCGCCAGAGCTGATGCACATGCCATGACCTTGTACACTCAGAACAGTGAGCTGAATAAGTCTCTTTTCTTTATAACATTAACTCGTTTCTGGTATTTTATTATAGTAGCAGAATATGGCCTACCACAAATTACAAATTAAAAGCCATGGTTCTATCTTGTACTTTGAGTATGTCTTTTGTATATGTGCGACTTTCTGATGTTTTGTATTGGTCACTTAGAAAATATGGGGCCACTGAGTTATACATATCTTCCAAATGTTGACATATTTCCTTATAACAAAAAATCCACATTCAATCATATTGCCTTTTGTCTCATTAGAAAATAATTTAAGTATTAGAAGCTTTCAAGCTCACAGTGGCAGGTACATATTTTCCAAAATCCTAATATTTATTTGAAAACCTCAATTTTATCATTGACAAGAAAGTGTTTGCCAAAGAATTACTTCTAAGTAACTATAATGTGTCTGTCAGTAATCATTTCAAATGAAAAATTAATAACAAAATTGGCCAATTCAGTCTGCAGTCAAATGATCACAAATGTCTCTGCTTAAGGTAAAGTTTAGTACTTTGGTGTGCAGCAAAAGAGCTTTATGCCATGTTATTTCATCACAAGGAATAACAGAAAGGCATGGCCTCAGGGGTGAGATTTAACAACATTAGTCCTTTTTTGTATTGCATTAAGTAAGAAATAAACTTGCTAGGACCAAAGCTATAGCTCAATGGGGGTGGAGAATGCAGTGGCTACTCACTGTGGTTTACTGTGGCTGTTGTCATTTGTGATGTGGAATAGCAGTTTTACCCACTGCGACTTTTCCACCATGGTAAACATCCACGTGGTAAAAAGGCAACGAACGTCTCCACGTTGTTACATGATAATGTTGACTCCACAGATACTCTGAAGGGACTTAGGACCTGTGGCGAGTTTGAGGACCACACCTTGAGAACTACTAGGCTAATTATGTGGTGGGGATGTTTGCCTGCAGCATGTCAGGGGCTTAAATGACAAGGGCCAGCAGAGAGGAATTCATGCACACAGTGCCTTTTGTATATCTCTTGGTGAAGCATAACTTCTAATTTAGATCAACTGACTGCCTCTTTACATGGACTTGGGGCCAGGGAAATAGTGCTTGCAAGATCCCAAGTTCAATCCCCAGTACCACAAAATGAATGAATAAATAAATAAATAAAAGCAAGCTTTGTTTGGGGCTGGGGATTAGGCTCAGTGGCAGAACACTTGCCTAGCAAGCTGGAAGCCCTGGGTTTGGTCCTTGGCACCAAAACCAAAAAATAAACCTCCCTTACATGGGCTTTGTTCATTCTGAATACTGAATTATTGTGTGAAATACAAAAGGTAATATTATAGCTATTAATACATTAGCTCCATTATTACAAACTTCGTAATCAATTAAGTGGGTACCAACATTATGTCCACGTCCTGTGATGCTTAGGCAAATTAATATTCATAGTCAATTTTTTTTTTTAATGAATTTAGGACAGGGTCTACAAGGTCTGCAGAGTTTCACTACGGAGATCGAAATCATAGTGATTCTCCTGTCTTCAGCCTCCCAAAGTGGTGGGATTATAGGCATGAACCACCTCACCCAGTCTCAATGGATGCCTCTGCACCCAGGGGGTGGGGCCAGCACAGCAAGCTGGGGGTCGAACCCTGGCCTCTGTGCTCTGCCTAAGTAGGTGCTTTAGTCCACTGAGCTATCGGGTTGGCCCTTCATAGTCAATTTCTATTGAAAATTTCACTGAATCATTAGAGATAAATTTTAGAAGTTGTTTTTATTGAAGGTGAAACATCTGACATTATTATAAACATTATAGATTAAGTTAAAAAGCCAACATTGAAGATAAAATAATTTGTTTTAAGGTGATAGCATAGATACAAGTTTTGGTGCAACATGATTTTAAGGAAAAAAGTCTTTATACTAAATGATGAAATCTATGAAGTAAAATTGCTCTTGGAATTAGGTGTATTGCACGCATAATTCACAATTGCATACAGTATACTATTTTACTATTTTATACTATTATTTTACTATTTTATTCTTATTTTAAAAGCACTTTACTATTTTATGCTACTAGTTATACTATTCTACTAATCAAAATAAGGCATTTCCTATACAATTTTATATAATTTTGTACATATGTAGTTTAAGTAACTAAACTACAAAATTTTTGTGATTAATATTGGTTGGAAGAAATCACTGTAGCAGGGCAGTATATACCTTTTTTCCTTAGATTCCTCTCAATGCTTAGATAATGGCACTATTTTACTCTATAGAAAAAGAATTATTTAAAGCTTTTAACAAGTTTAAATTTATTAAACTTCAATGCGGTTTAGAATACTCTTACAGCAATTTTATGAAAACATTAAAATGATCAAAGTCCTCATTCTTTAGAAAATACTCTTGACATTGTACTCAAGGCAGATACAGTTAAAACATTGAAGTACTTAATGATATATGAAGAATAATTATTCTGCTTGTAATTTTTGATTTTCAGAAAATCAGTACAAAGAAAATTATCCCCATTCATTTATTTTTTTCTAATTGTCATGCACATGTTTGTTTCTTTCTTTAGAAAAATCTTTTTGAAGACAATTTTTGAATAAAGGCTCATCAGTTTAATAAAACCAATTTATTGATCAGTAAATACATAGTTTGTAAAAAATGTATACATAATCTAGGAAGAGTAAACTTGTATGAATATTTTAATAGTACATTTATTGAGAAATCTTGAGATTAATACAAGTTACCTTTGGCCTCTACAATTATAAGAGATCCTCAACATGGTGGCCATTTGCTTCTAGACATTTATTAGTACAGCAAACTGCAGCTTGGGAACCTTGGCCACTGAGATTGCTGCATTTTCAATACTTCTCTAAGGGCCAGCTGTGCAAGGGGATTTGTTTTTTTTTTTTTTTTTTATTTTTTTTTATGTGTGTGTGTGTGTGTGTGTGTGTGTGTGTGTGTGTGTGGCCAGCTCAGCCCAGCGGGGGGTGGGGCTGGCTGGCATGTGGTGCTGGGGGATTGAACCGTGGTCCCTGTGCTTTGCTAAGCTTGTTCTAAGTAGGTGCTTTAGACCACTGAGCCATCTCACCAGCCTGAGTGCAAGAGGATTTCTGTGATATATGGCATTCTCTGGGGTCCCCCGTGTGAGGATGACACTATTTGTAATTTTTTTCCATGAAGTGTGTATATGTTTTTTGGTGGACTCTATATATTTATACATTTTAAAAATTATGTTTTTTTAAAGATTTACTCTCAAAATGTTCCAGATAAACTGTATGGTCTTTCTAGAGATGTGCTAAGTCTCACTGGAAATCTACCAGCTGAGTGAGAGGCGAAAGTCTCTCCAAAGCAGAATCAAGAACACAGAATTGGTGCTTCATAGACAAAACCGGGGATGTCTGTCACACTCAGGTAGTCGGTAAGGACCCGGGTTTTCTGGTCTACCTCTGATGCTTCACCACTGAATTTCATTTCCTATCCTCCCTTCTTCTGTAAGATAAATTATTCCTTCCCCTAGCCCTAAACCTGCCAGCCTTACCCCACAGCTTCCTAGGGCACAGCTCTCTCTGGTGTTCTGACAGCAGACCAGAAAGCTGATGTCTTAAAACAGTTCTGTAAGCTTCAACAAAAGCCTGTCTCCCTTCCTGCTAAACAGATTCACAAGGCTGAAATCATTGTTCTCAACAAAGTGAGGAAAAGTGGAGTAGGTGTAGTCACTTGCAAACAATGCCTCGGGAACGAATGAAAAGAGACTGTAAAATACCTAGTATGTAGGTAGTGCACAAACACCAGCTTGTCTCGGTTCCCAGCCCTGTGGGTTTTTTCTTCCTCATAGTAAGTTGTAGTTGCCAAAGCAAACCAGCCTCTCCATTAATTATAAAGTAAAGGAAAAAAAAAAGGGTATTGATCTTAAGGAATTCCATTCCACTTGCTCAGTATTAATTGAGAGTTATTCCTCTGATGCCACTTAAAAGAAATCTTCTGAGACAGCATAGAAAATAACATTTAAAATATTCATTCAGGGATAAGTGAACTCAGAGCTGAGCTTTTATCAACATGATATTTTAAAATCTGAACTGGATTTAATGCGAGCGACAACATGATTTCTGAGTTCCCTTTAGATCTCATGGGTCAAGAACTCACCAGTTGGAGTGCATTTTCAGTGTTGGTCAGACTGTTTTTCCAACTGGTACAACGTAATCTAGTAGAAGGTAATCTGCTGTCCCCTCTCCCAGAAATGCTCCTTGTTAGGGCAGTATCCATTCTCTCATCTATCTGGTTATTCAGTCACTCCTTCCAGGCACCAGGGTCTTGATGTAACACTCATAGGACATCAATCTAGGTGTAAAAGTGATCTGGCCAATGCTTGTAAAGCGGTGATTACACTCACTATAGTGTTCTATGCACATTAACTCATTTAATTCCTACAATAGTGTTTCTGGGAATATGATCATCATCACAATCAAGAGGGAGAGGAACTGAGGTGGAGGGAACATGAATAAATTGCTCAAGGTCACTCAAAAGACAAGGGGCACAGCCAAGATTTGGACCCAGTGACCAAGCTCTAGTGACTGTGCTCTTTACTGCTATTCTATCCTGTAGCTATAACAAATAGACTTTAAGTCTATAGAAACATCAAAGTGCCTTTGCTGTCCTGGCGCATCTTGCTTGTCATTGTGAATACATTAAGAGACTCTTGTGATGCCACTGAATGGATCGAAGGGCTCATCGAAGGGGCTCTCAGGAGGTGGGGCCTAGTTGGAAGATAGGGGTCATGGGCCCAGACCTTGGCTAGCAAATCTGCTCCCTGATGCCTTTTTCTCTGCTTCTTCCCCTGCTCCCTGTTCCCTGCAGGCACTGAGTTGAGCAGCTTTGCTTCACCACAGCCTTCTGCTGGATGTGGAGATGGCCAGTGATGGGCTGTATCCTTTGATGCGGAGAGCCAAAATAGACCTTTGAACTGTAGGTGTCAGGTATTTTCTCCTAGCAATAGAAAAGCTGACCAATATGTTTAAGGACCATAATATGCTTCAGTTGAAAACATACATTTTTTTAAAAAAACCCTACTTTTTAAAAGACAGTACAGCATAGTATTAAAACAGAAAAAACTACAAATGATACAGAATTTCACTAAACTATAATATGAATTTGATAGTATTTTTATATTGCATAGCATTGTCTTCCAATTAGTTGTTCAGATTAGCAGATATATACATTCAAAATTGGAAGAAGAAGGAAAAAAAGAAAAAAGCTGTAAGAAATTAAGAAGGGATAAAAAGGAAAAAAAATTGAGAAAAGAAGACAAAAAAAGCACTAACTTCCTTTTTACAGACCAGTAGAAACCCCCAGTAGAACCCAAATTTTAGAAGAAGAATTGAGTACAGATAGTATAAACACAATGTAGACCAATATATGCAGTAAGGAAAATATAAGGGGCCTCTTAAATTTATTTTTGATATTTTTGAAAAGAATTTGTGAAATGCATTATGCAGAAATGGCTGAGTTTCTATTCAGGCCAGTTCTAGATTATGCTATTTTAATTTTAAATTTTTTTTTTTTTTAAGTAGAGCACATATTTAAGGTAAGGAAGATAGGAAGACTTAGGTTTTTATTTTGTCATGTATTTTCTTGTGGTGCTGGGGACTGAACCTGGGGGACTTCTCACTGAGTAACATCCCAAGCCCTTTTTATTTTTTATTTTCAGAGAGGATTTTGCTCAGTTGTCCAGGTGAGGATTCAACTTGTGATCTTCTGTCTCAGGTTCAGTCCTGGGCTTACCCTGTCCATGGGAAAGACCCAGTTTGCTATAGAAGCGGCACCACTATTTTTCCTCACTAATAAAATGGGGACATCTGTGCCAAGTTTACAGGTGGTCGTGGGGATTGCACAATGATGCGATGTCCAGATGTCAGGGCCATGATGTGCTCCTGACATTCAAGACTCAAGACTTTCCTGATTTAGCCCACAGTTCTTTTCAGTTTTAGAGCTTGAACCTGGAGTCTTGCACATGCACACCCATTACCACTGAGTCGTAACTTTAGCTCCTACCACTTAGCCTTCTGATGTAATTCAGTGCCTAATCTAGTGTCTGTCACATCACAAGATTAGGAAGAATGATAAAAAATATACCGAATATTTACATTTTTAAAAAATGTTTTACAGTAAAAGACACATTGTATTAGCACCCTTTAAAATACTCCCTCTTGTTCTTGCCACTTTCAACATCAGTTATGAAAATCCTCTTTAATAAGTGTAGTCTTTATAAGGCGTGATTCAAAAATATATATGGTGGATGCTGCGACTGAGTACATTCAGTGGAAAGGTTCATAAAATCATGATATGTTGTCCTCATCCACATTACTCACTAGATCGGGCACGTTGCGACTTCCGGCTGATCCCCAAAGTCAATATGACCACGAGAGCTAAGTTTTAAAGACACACATGACTTCCGGCATTCATCATATTTTTGATCATACCTCATACAGACATTTATGAAAAAAGACTTCCAGAACTGCTTCAGAAAGTGGCAAGGGGGTGCTGGGGAGATGGCTCCGTGGAATAAGCGCTTCCCTGGCAAGCGCAAGGGCTGAGTTCAATCTCTGGTTCTAGAAAAAAAAAAAAAAAAAAAAAGTGGCAATGATGATGGATTAAGTGTGCTCAAAATGAGGAGGAATACCTCAAGGGGGATTAATGGCAATGTATCTTTTACTGTAACAATTTCTAAAAAGTTTAAACGTTTGCTATAATTTTAGATCACGCTTTTTATATTAGATGTCACTTGGGTGATGTGTAACAATGTCCAGCACTACTGCATTTTACTTGTTCTGAGAATGCTTTCTCACATTTTAACTTTCCCTAAACTGAAGTGTGTCCTAAATTCAGTGGAATTTTACTGTAGATGTGAGCCACATGCCTGGTGAGATGTGGACTTGGCTGCTATTCCAGAATCCTATAAATTATTGTTTCTGTTTGAAGTCTTGCACTGGTACCTTTTGGTGAATTATATTATATTTTATTTTTTTATTCTTTCTTTCTTTCTTTTTTTTCTTTTTTTTTGGTGGAACCAGGGATTGAACTCAGGCCCTTGCACTTGCCAGGGAAACACTTATTCCACTGAGCCATCTCCCTGACCCCTCGGTGAAGGATATTTTAGCATCAAACTGCAGAATGTGAGTCAGAGGTCTGGAAAATTATATCCCCAGAAACAAGAATATAGTGCGCCTTCAAGTAATGTGAAATAATGCATTTAGTGACACAGAACAATAGTATAAGGGAAAGGAAGAAATGGAAATTAACCACTTTGAATGAAAAAGCGATTTACAAAAATTGAGCTTGGATACCATAAACCATTTATCTTGCATCTATATTCTTTTCAGTGCATAAAATGATCATGATAAGAGGGCTTAGATACATTTAAAAAGCTTTAAATTAAAATAATGAATGATGAGCCTACTCTGCATTATTTAATAGCCAGCGGTTTTTATTTTAATGTTGCATATATTAGAAATTACATAAAGTGTTGAATTTCTGCAATAACGCCAAGTTAGACTCAGGAAATGTGAGCATGAGCCTAATAAATTATAACTATTAGTTATTATTTTAAATTTGGTCATTGTATAATGGGTTTTGATTGAAAGTAGACCTGCTAGTGTGTATAATATGCACATACAACGTATGAACACAGCATTTTGAATAAGAAATTTCCGGTTCAAGGTCTTCCTACGTATCCTGCTACTCAAGAGCCCATGTGAGTCAAATCCAAAGTCTCATACTTCCGATCATGGTGGACGTGCTGCAGTCAGATCCATGTGGTGAGCTCACGTCCTGCATCTTTGAGACCTCACATATGAAGGCCTGCTGGAGGAGCAAGTGGGCCTGAGAATTTTATGATGAGCACGTCTAATTGGTTTAGAAAACTCAGATGGACACTTACTACATAGGAGGCAATGAGGTCACATTCAAAAGGCTATTTAACCTTCATTATTTTAAAGTACATTTTTGCAGGGATTAGATTTCTAAATGGGTGCTTTTTTTTTCCTCAATACATTCCTAATTAAATCTTCTGTAATAATCATTTTCGTTCTTTTATATATAACATATCTTTCTCATCCTGGTCGGTGCTGCTTTTAATATTTTTTTAAAAATTATTTATTTATTTATTTATTTATTTATTTATTTGGTACAGGGTCTCCCTGTGCAGGTTGGACTCACAGTGATCCTCCCATCTAAGTTTCCCCAGCGCTGGGATTAGAGGTGTGCGCCACCACACCCAGTTTCCGTGGATGGCGTGGTGTGGGACCATCATGGCATGTGATAGTGGGGATCAAACCTGGGTCCTTGTGTTTGCCAGGAAGGCGCTTAGACTGCTGAGCTCTCACCCCAGCCCTTGCTTTTAAGATCTGAATCTAATTTTTAACTAGTTCTACCACCTACCTTGTTCCTGGTTTTCTTAACCATGGACTAATTTTTCTCCATTATGAGTTTATATTTCTGCTTCTTTGCATGCCTGATAATTTTTGGTTATATGCTATACATTGTGGATTTTACCTTTATAGATGATGGATAGTATGTATTCTTATACATATTTATGAGCTGCTCTCTGGGGTGCAGTTCTGTGGAAACAGGCTGATCCTTTCACAGGTTCCTTTTAAGCTTTGTTAGATGGGGCCAAAATGAGCTTTAGGCCTTATTTACAGAAGCTATACTCTTCTGGTTACTCGCGCTGATGCTTCATGAATTATGAGCCTGTGGGATCGTGCACGGTCTCTGGCCCTTCTGAGCTCGGCGGTTGCACCCTCTGTTCCTTTTTAGTGGTTCCTTCTCAGCTTCAGGGAGTCTCCTCAGATGTCTTAGTACCTCGCTAATGATCTCATGGGGTGCCAGCACAGCTCGGAGGTCTCTTTCTCTCACTATCTGTCTCTCTCTTGTTGCTGTGCCTTCTCTGGTGTTCTGTCCCATAAAATTTAGCTTTCTTGTTCTCTCTAGACTCCCAGGCTTGTCTTCTCAATGCAGAGATACTGCCAGGCTCCTGCCCTCTCTCTTCCTGCACTGCCACTTGAAAACTATGCCCACGTGTGAGCCGGGCACTAGGAGGGCTCCCAAGCTCCCTTTCTCATAGATCACAGTTGTGAACTGCTGGGTGCAGGAGCACTGCCCCTTCATAAATGTCAGTTTGTTTTAATTCAAGGCTTTGGACACAAATAAAGCTGGGTTCCAGTGTGATACAAATGTGTGACACTAGATAATTTATTTGTAATTATCATTTTTTAAAAAAATGTGTTTGGTTTTTGCAGGGTCACACTATGTAGCTTGGACTCATAGTGATCCTTCTGTTTTCATCCTCCCCAGAGCTGGGATTACAGGTTTGTGCCACTACACGTGGACTCTGTGGCCAGTTCAGCTCACCCCAGGGGCACGGCTGGCCTGGCATGTGGTGCCAGGGGTCAAACCACAGTCCCTACCCTTGCCTAAACTTGCCTAAGCAGGTGCTTTAGTTTGCTGAGCTGTTTCTCTGGCCCTAATTATCACTATTGAAATGTCTATTTGCTTGTAAATCGGGAATCATAGCTCTTACTTTGTAAAATTATTGAGGGAATTAAGTAAGATAATGTGTACAAAGTTTATACAAGTAACTCAGATATATTAATCAGATTTCCCAATGCATTAGCAAATCTAATCTTTGTAGCAATCTAATAAGACAGATATTATCATTTTTTTTAGAGGAAAAAACAGAGTTCATGTAAATCCTGATTTGGGACATCTGGTTCCAGATCCCATGTAAGAATATTCTAGAAATGGTCATTATACTTGTGTCATGGTGTGTATGTGGGACGGCAGTTGCTATGACAGTATTTTGGTTATTTTCCAGACACTGTGACAAAATGTCTCCTGCTCATAAGGAGGAGAGGTTTATTTTGGCTCATGTTTTCACTGCAGGATTGTCTGGTCTGAGGCCGAAATGATGTGGTGGAAGGGCCTAGGTGGAGAACAGCTGCTGAATCCATGATGGCCTCTAGGAAGCAGAGAGAGGAAAGAGAGAAGCCAAGGACAAGAATAAAGCTTTCTAGGTCAGGCCACCTGTGTCAGTTAGGCTTCCCTGGAGGTTGCAATGGCTGCCTCTAGGGTCAGCAGTGGAAGAATACGAAAGGACCACCTGCTGGTGGGGGAGTCGGATGATCCAGGCAGAAGTGAATGACCTAGAGCTCCCTGCAGAATTTCAGATGATTGCACATAGGGAAGTCTCAGGGTCTATGCTACAAGGCTGGAGTCTGCTTTGAAAGCCTGGAAATGGATACCAAAAAGTGACATAGAAGACCAGCACCATTTCTTCGGGAGAAGCAGATACGAGACTTCCTCCTTTCTCCTTTTTATTCCACTCAGGCTACAAGCCTATTGTCTGGTCTCACCCACACCTAGGTGGGTGTTTCCTCTTCAGTAAATCCAGCATCCAGATACACTCAGAACTGTGTGAAACCAATCTGCTGGATGTTTTTTAAAATTGTTTTTTACATTTTATTTTTTAATATAAAATAAAAAATGTATTATGTTCATAACTCACTCCTGAGATGAACATCCTGTCTGGTTAAGGTTAGCTATCAGTTGCTAGGCAACCTAGGACCATTTTTTTTTTTTTGTAAAAAAAAAGAGAAAAACATGTATGTATACCCAAGAGAGTTAGGATAGATATACAGCTACTTTCTCTTAGTTCACTAAGAACTAAGTAAAAGTTTGTACTAATATTGTTTAGACAAGATATCATGTCTGCATCTTGTCTTCTGAATAACTACTAGGGAGACAACAATATGCAATTTATTAATTATTGTAACTGTCCTAGTAACCTGTTTTGTAACTTTTTAATTGCTATTTTATCTTTTTTTACTTATTAGAATAAAAATAAATCAATAAATATTTTTTATATTTTGTTTTATACAAAATAAAAAATATGTTCATAACTTTCATACAATTGACGACACAGAAAGTAGTAAAAATTGTCGTGCATGTCACATATACACACATCAAAAAGTCTCATTGAATTGAAAACAAAATGAAAGATCAAGAACGGTGGTCTTAAATCTACTCATAGGATTTTAGGATTTAACAGATAACAAGAAGTGTGGAACTTTAGACCGCAGCAGTGTTGAAAACAATGATAAATACAAGAGCACATATTTTAATATTTAAAACAGTAAAAGCTACATAACCAAAATCCAAACCTAAACATTAATACAAAAAAGGAAAAAAAAATCAAAATCAAGAAGCAGATCAGAGGCCAAATGAAGATCTGTTAATTAATTACCTATTTTAAAGAAATATCTAGAACATAACACAGAGAGTGATTTTACCAATAAGATTTCTTAGTTTTTTTATTTACTTTTCTACAATTAGAAGAGCATTTATCATTTAATAATGGGAATGTGATTTAAATGACTTTTTCTTTAAAATAATTACAGAATTTGAAAACAATGTAAACACATGTTTATTTTATAGACATATTTCAAAACTAAGCTGTATAGTGTAGGATACCTTTTCTTTTCTTTTAGTACATGATTTCCCTAATTTCCCAACATTCAAATTGATGAGGACTTTGGCAGCACCTACACTGAATTCTAATCTTGCAGAAAATTTATTTCTAAGTCAAAAAGCCATAAAGCCAAGACAAAACATTACTTATGATTCATGAAACAATTCCTGTTTCTGAGGCACAAATCATAAAATTATTGAAATTACTAGCTGGACAAAACTTTGAAGATAAACCAATCAATTGATAGATGAAGTCTTGTACAGCATATTGTTGGATTTTGCTTCGCAATCCACTTACTAGTCTATTTATTTAATTGGTGATGAGTCCATTTACACTGATGGTTACATTACAGATGTAGTGATTTATGTTTGACTTGTAACTTACCTGCTGTTGTATACCTCTTTTTCTCCTGTGTTTAATTGTTTGCCCTGTTTGGTGGGTTCTTTCCATTCTCATTCATGGAGTTGTGATCAGTTTGATCTCTCTCTAGAATAACTTTTAGTAGTCTGTGTAGGGTTGACTTTGACATCATAAAATTCTTTAGTTGTTCTTTGTCATGGAAGTACCTCACTTCTCCATTAAGCTTGAAAGAGTTGTGCAGGCATATCAGTCGGTTGGAATTTGTTTTCTTACAAGACTTGCAGTACTTTGTTCCATGCTCTTTTTGACTTGATGGTTTGTGATGAGAAATCTGCCATTATTCTGATGGGTTTTCCTTTAAATATGATCAATTTCTTTTCTCTAACAGCTTTTATTTTTTAAGTAATTTTATTGAAAGAGAGATAGCAATGAGACAGATTCAAATCTAGTGGCTTTTAGTATACTGTTCCTGTGCTGAATTTCTGGGATCTTGATAATTATATGTCTGGGTATAATTTTAATTGGGTTGAAGTTATGTGAAGTTCTATACGCTTCAGTTACCTGAATGTCAATTTTTTTCTCCCATATTTGGGAAGTTTTCTGCTATTGCTTCTGCCCATATTCTTTTTATATCATTTGTATTGACTCCTTCTTTCTCATTGATGCCTATTAGTCTTACATTGTTCATCTTTGCATCATCTTGCAGATATTGGATTATTTTTTCCTGCATCCTAATTGTTTTTAAGAGGTCTTTTCTTACTTTTCACTAGCTGCAATAGTACCTTCAAGGCTGAAAGTCTATTTTCACTTTCACTCAAATTTTTTTCCCAGCTTGTGATTGAGGTTTTAATTTCCTGTATCTCACTTTGAATCTGCTTCATGCATTCTATTTCTTTTCTATATTGCTCATTCGAAGATTCCATCATTTTTCTATTCTCTTCTATTTTTTTTAATCAGTGTCTTCTTTAGAATTACTTAGTACTTCTTTCATTATAATTATCATTTCTTTTTTTTTTTTTTTTTTACTTCAGAGGTTACTTCTGATCTGATTTCCTCTATACCTTTCTGCAGTTGTTTCTTTACTTTAGACACTATTATTTCAGAGATCTCAGGTGTATGATTTCCAATTCCTTTTATGCTATTGTCTTCTGCATTTGCTCTGGGTGGGCTTGGAGCCTGATACTACATTTTGCTCCTTTTCTTTGTCTTTTGTATAGCGCTGTCCTCTGACCTTTGCTGTAGAGCTTTGGTGCAGTTATTACCTTAGCACCAGGTTCAGGTGTACCAAGTTCAAACTCATCCATGTGAGTGTGGCTTGGGTCTGGCTGCTGTGTTCCACTTTTTCCTGCTGCAGCCCTTGGAGGTGAACCCACTGTGCCATGCTGTGAAGATGTTCTGCTCTGGATTAGCTGGGTGGGTCTTGCCTTTATTGTCTCTGCAGAGACTTCTGCCACAGGGTTCCACACTCGGCCTGTCTGTTGGAGGAAGTTACACACACACACACACACACACACACACACACACACCTGGCCTGCATGCTAGCTGCTGGAATGAGGATGCAGTGGGCCAGCTTGTGGTTCCACACACACACCTGGCTGGGCACGGACTGGAATGAGTATCCGGCAGGCCTGGGAAACCCCACTCATATGCTGGGCCTGAGCACTGGCTGGAATGGACATTTCTTTTATTTTTATTTTTTTTAAATACAAAATATTGAAAAAAATGAAAAAAAGAAAAGAAAGCATTAGAACCAATATGAAATTTCATTAAACAAAGAAATAAAAAAAATACAGTGAAAACATTTTAAGTGTTAACCACTCCTGTGCAAACATCATATTGTCTCGCTAGTGTGAGAACCTGAAAGAGTAAATACAATCTGAATGGTACAATAGATACTGTGAAAGGGAAAGAATTTGTTCAATGCAAAGGAAAAAACTGGGATAAAAAAAGACGAAAGAAGGAAAAGATCTATGTATGTATATATGCAAGATAGTTTGGATAATTATTCTGCCAATTTCTGCTGGTCTTTTGGACATTTCTTATTCAGGTTGATATCACAGTTAACTAAGTTGACATAATAAATCAACCATTACAATATCCTGGAGTGTAACCTGCCACCTTAGGCAGTGTCCTCTGCACCCTAAGATGTAGAGTTAGGGAAACTTCTAAACTTCTCATGTTGACAGAGTGTATCAACCATTACACTGACACCACAGTTAAACTATCACATCTTCAGTGACTTCCAGCAGATCAACTAGACCTTGCCTTCCAGCAGCACATTCAACTCTGAGCTCATCAGTGGATTAATATGCACACTGAGGAGCACAGCACCCCCATCACGCAATCACCTTTCAAAAGTCCAATGCTGAACACATGAGATTTTGATGGGACATTCTTGATCTGAACCATAGCAGATATCCAAATCCACAGATACTGAACTCCACTGTATTTAATGGAGTAATATTGTTATTTTAACTTATGTACATACTACTGCATATGTAAAATTGTCTGTAGATTACTTATAGAATCTAATGCAATACAAGTGCTATGTAAATAGTTAGTGCTGCATCCTTGGGGAAATAATGACAAGAGAAACATCTGTACATGTTTAGAAGATGCAGTTTTTTCCCCCTGAATATCTTGATAGGCATATTTGGAACCTGCAAAAAAGGAAGTCTGTTATGGATAACTGCCTTGGATAGCCAACTTTAATTTGGAATTGTATTACAGTGATGGGAAATGCTAATTGGCTTTATGCCACATAAAATGTATTAAAGTGACTTAAATACAGCATGGGATTTAAATATTTCAGAAGGAGCACTCTCTTTATGATGTCTCAATCTTAGTAATGTTCGTGCTATGATAGATGCATGTGACAGTTTAAGCTAATTAAAATTACAAACTCACTTCCTCAATGGCAGTAGTCTATCTGCTACTTTTAAGAGCTCAATTTTAAGAGCTCAGCAGCCACGCATGTGGCTAGCAGCTATGGCCTTGGGCAACTGAGACATAGAATTTCCATCATCAAGCCAAGTGCTTGTAGGTTGCACCAGCACATCAAGTTGTTATTGTTTCGACCCAACATGGCTATCTCCTAAAGATCTTCAATTCTTCACTGTGGCTTCTTTGTTTATTCAGTCTCTGTTTCCTGGGCCTCTGCCATGTTGCTAGACATTGGTTGACCTCATAATACCCAGCATCAGGCAGAGGCCCCTCTCATGGTTCCAGCCTCAACCACTCCCTACAGGCCACAGGTCGTGTGGCTCCCTAGAGGATCTGTTTTAGAATATAAGTCTGAATGTTTTGCCCCTTCTTGGAACCCTTGCTGGTGATAGTATGCACCGAGTTCTTGTGAGATCTCCAGTTCCAACCCTCTCCTGTCTGTAGGCTCACAGCCTCTGCTGTTGGGAACCCTCCAACACTGAGTGACCTGGAACCAGCACCCCAGAGGCCCTTTGCTCTCCCAGACACTGAGAACTGGGAGGCAGAGAGGGGCTGTGGCCATATCTTTTAGGGAGTCCTGTGCTTCCCCTTCTGTGCTTTGACTAACTTCAACTCAATCTCCAAAATGTGGCTCAGTGGACACTTTCTATTGTATTTGCCTGACTCCCCAGGACACAGTGTTTTCTCCTTAGTGTTCCTATAACACCTTATACCACCCTGTGTTACTGGACTTTGAACAGTAGTAATTCAATCAACTGATTACCTGCTGTGTGCCACACAGAGGGCCAACCCCTGAGAATACAAAGCCCAGTGAGGCTGCTCAGTGCCCTCTATGGGCTCAGTATTTAGCATTCACAGAAGGAGATCATCCATGGATCCGTCAAATATAAAATAGCATGGGATGCCCATGTGAATGGGAGGAACACAAGTCAGAGAATTGCTGCAGTCAAGGGAGTTGTTTAGATTGGGGCAATCAGTCATGGGAGGCTTCTACCTAAGCATGATGTCTATCACATAGGTTTTTCCTATGTGGAGAATAAATAGCTAGTGGAGAATAAATAAATTATTAATAGCCAGCGAGTAGTATGCAAGCTCTGTGTTAAATGGCTTTCTCTGCATTCATTTATTCCTCATAATTCCTCATAAGTCATGTATATTGATATCATTTATAGATGAAGAGACTGAGGCTTGACTCACTTTGCCAGTCATCCTGGCTATGAAGCATCACAAAATCCAGGAATGTCTGACTCAGTGCTTGATCTTATCACCACATGAAACACCTGCCCACTCTGAACACAACAGTAGTGTTACTGGAGGATGGGGTGCCCAGGGTCTTTTCCTGGCTTTTCTTGTCCTGAACAAAGAAAGGGTTAGGACAACTGACCCAAAGGAGAATGTGAAGGTGTTACATTTATTGAAGGATAAAGGAGAGGTTGTCACACAAAAAGTAGGGAGAAAAGAAAAGTATGGAAAAAGAAAATATGCCCTGCACAGAGAGCATGCTATGGAGAAGAAGGTAGTGGCCCTGAGGCCAGTGGCTGCCATCTTTAATATTCCCCTGGTGATGTTGGATGTGGATGGTCCTAGCAGGGCTTGGAAGCTGTTCTGTGCTTTTGTCCTGGCCATGACTGACAGGTCTGCATGATTGGCAGGTCACAGCCAGCTGCCCTGCCAGTTCACCATACCCTGATCTCCTGCCTCACTAGGATTTTATACAATAACTGGTAGACCTCATGTAGATAGCTGAGGTTGGGACTATGCAAAACACAGAGGCTGTTGTCTTTTTTTTTTTTTTTTTTTTTTAAAGGTGATGCTCAAAGAGATTAATTAATTTGTACAAGGCCATAAAGTGGAGATTGAAAGTTTGAGCATGCTTCAGAATGCTCCACTACATGCCAAGGTTGAAGAAGATGAAATGAGGAATAGAAGCTTTATTTTATCTTTTTTTAAAACTTCTAGTGAAAGTCCCTTTTCTCTCCAACTTGCTATGTAAAAATGAAAGAACTATTGATTGGTAGGGCTGAATGCGCAGTTAGTAATGAGATTCTTTCTGAAAATCCTTTAAAGTCTCCATAATTAATTTATTTGGGAGGTGAAACCAACTGCACACATGAAATGAGTTAAAATTATTAATGGCCTATGCTGGATGCATTGCCTGAGGCTGCATGATGAAGGGTGATGAAGGGTGGTGAGATTCGGGTCCATACACCACCCCTCTGTTGTCCTCAAAGTTTCATTCTCTAAATCAATTATTGATCACACTTGCGGTCCGACAGTAATTTCAGCCTCTGTGGCTCAAATCTGCTGTGACTTCTATGCTTGTTCTGGTCCTACTCTGTGGAGCCAAGAATGAGAATCTCAAAGAAGAGGAGGCCCCCATGATACCCCTGAGAACCCTGATCCCATTCTACTGCCCTGCTTTTCTGAGTCCAGGTAAGCCATCCTTTGGGGGAACCCCTGATCTATTACTCTGTAACTGGCTAAGATATGAGGTGTCAAGCTCAAGAAGAGACAAAGTCAGTCAGTGATGATCCAGCGGCATAATAGTGTCTGGGTCATGGGGGTGGCTGGGAAGTGAGGACCAGGAACTTTTGGGGGACCTAGAGATGATCTGCCCTTTCACTGGGATGGCTACACCAAGCATGGGTGAGGTTTGTGCATTTTATTGTCCATACCTTATACCCTAAAAAAGAAGAAATGAACTGTGCTTTATCATCTCTCTCCTCTTGGAGTATAAAAGCCTAATAACGTAATAATGATGCCAACTGGGGACATACTTGGTGCCAGAATTGCTCCATGCCTCTATACAGCTCCCTGCTCTTTGCAACAACCCAGTGTGGTGGGCGCTAGGGAAATAGTGACAACCTAGTAAAGAACACAGCTGACCTAAGCTTACGGTTCCAGGCTGGACCTCCTGAAGTAACCCCAAAGAAGGGTCCCAAGTAAGCTTACTGAGCTGGGCCTCTTACAAATAGGGTGAGGAGAGTTAGAGGGAGGCCCAGGTGGGGTTAGAAAAAGGGGACCTGGGATTGGGGGAGTGACAAGTGCTGAGTGTGTGGTCACAATGATGGCTAATGTTCTGTTGTGGGTGCACTGTGACTGAGGGGATGGGATGGGATTGACTTGTCCTGACCCCCTTTGCTCTTGCACCTGGGAACAGATGTTCCAGCAACTCTGGTGGCTGTGTGGGGAACACACAGGCATCATCCCTGACACCTGCAAATGAAAGAAGGTCAGGTTTGTTTTGGCCCCCATCTCAGGCAAGGGTCAGAAGGGTCCAAAGAAGCAGCATTACAAAGGAGTATGGTGGAAGAGAACTGCTGATATAAAGGATAGAAAGCAGAGAAGGTTAAGGGAAGAGCCAGCAAGGGAAAGAAACCCATTCAGGCCACACCCCCAGGGATCACCTCTCACCAGAGACCACCTCCTAATAACAAGTACATGAGACTTTTGATGGATGTCCAGGTGTAAACAATACAAAGTCTCAGAGAAGTCAAGTAACAGCCTGTCCAAGTTACACAGTGACAATCAGGACAGCAACCTCTGTTCTTTATCATAGGCTGTGTGGCTACTTTGCTCTCTTAGCCCAGTTGCATGCACTGTTGACTCCCTTCATCCCGTGGGTGAGTCAGCAGCACCTTGGCTTCTAAAACTAAAGAGCAGAGCTGGGGCTCTGGGCATCCTCTGTGGGCAGGGATGGTGCTGTTCAGGGTATTGGAGGGAGAGGCAGGCTCCACTTCAGGGAGAGTTGGATGGAAAGGTGGAAAGGTAGAGGGTTCTTTACTTTCCAACAGCATATGGAGAGTAAGACAAGCCCGGCAGGTGATTGCACAGACTCCTGGGTGCTGAATACACCTCACATGCCCTGGTATTAATGGGGTCTGTGCTGCAAGCCTGGGACCTCACCAGGTGTCCTGATGACACCATGGGACTCTCCTATGTCCAGGTCAGGGCAAGTACACACTAGAAAGTCTGGATGAGGATTCCTATCAACGCTGAGATATAAATTAAGCATTTATCTGAGTGTCATGGAAAAAGCCATATACATTACACTGGCTTTAAAAATAGTTTTACAAATATCACCACTTAATCTTAACAACATTCCTGTAAGAGAGGGATTACTGTCCTCATTTGACAGAGTCAGAGAAAATGAAGGGTTTAAGGGGTTAGTAACCGAGGTAGGGTTGAAATACAGGAGGCCTAACTCCAAATCCATTGCCTGCCTTTCTGTACCATAGTGTCAAGAGCATCCTTAAAAGAATTGTCCAGGTGGCCCATGGGAAATTATCTTGAGACAGTGCTAACTCCAAGGCCAGCATCCACAAAGCTCATTTCACAAAAGGCTCAAGGACCAAGTTGGGATGCTTGAATTACATGGTTTAATACACAAATTTTAATACATGCAGCTTGCAGCAAGTGCAGCAGAGTGGGTAGTTCATGCATTTAGGAGGGGATATAAGCAAAGGTGACACAGCCTTCTGGTCTCTTCTCTTTGCTTGGTGGCCTTACCTGCTGCCATGAGGTTACAAGGAGTAGAGCTGAGATTGAACAGTGAGGGTGCCTGGGGAAAGGTGTTGGGCCAACATAGCATACTTGCTTGAGTGGAAGGATTCATGGGTCACTGGGCTTGGCCTAAACCTGTCACCCACCTATGACTCTGATTAGTAGCTATGAGTTTTGTAGGGATATGTTGGTCTCAGTGTGATCAGTTCTACCTGGTGAGAAATGGTGGCAGGAATGAGAAAAAAAATACACAAGAAGATAAAAGCTAGGCTAGGTGGTGGTTGGTCTGTCTGGTTGGCAAGATGAACCCAAGCATGAAACAAAATAGACATTTATTTATGTCTTTGTAAAGTTAGTAACATGTGGCACAAGGTGCCTAGTGAGTAACAGGCAACCTTAACCGGACAGGATGTTTATCTCAGGACTGAGGTAGCTTGTTCGCTTTAGGTGCTGAGGCCTAGCCCCACCTACACACCTTTGACCAATTTTCCAGCTTCTGTGCCTCCATACAAGTTTCATTCGGCAGAAGACTTGTGCCGAATGAGTGCCAGCACTGGGTGGCTGACTTAAGGCCTCATAAATCCTGAGCACCTGTGTGTATTGAAGATATTATGACTATTTATCAGATGTCTCCTGTACATTTCCTAAGTCACAAATACTTGGTATCTCTTGGTTTTCTATCTCTTTCCATGATCAGTACATGCGTGCTCTACTTCTGTCATCTCTGCTAATACCTGTCCTGAAGTTACTGCTTTACTTGCACACACTTAATAAATTCTCCCTCCAGCTCCTGGCCTATCTTCTTCTATACTTAGTTTCGCTTATTTTTTTTCTGTTTGTATCCCTGCGTTTTCTCCAGTATAAAACTACTTTCTATAGCTTTTTGATATTTGATAAGATACATCGTACACATTAGTATAAGCTCTGGTCTTTTGTAAATTTTTAGATATGGGCAGAGAATTCATCTTCTTATGCTTTGTAAACCCTACTTATAACAGTCCTGAAGACCATGGTTTCATTTGAGACTGCTATTTCCAACTAGAGAATCCGATAGAAGGGAATTTAAGAGCTGACGATACCGCTCAGAGTCAGAGTGCTTGTTTCACATGAGAAATACCCTGCATTCAGTTTCTCATGCTCCAAACAAAACAAAAAAGAAAACACGAAAAGAAAATTCATATTGGTTCAACTGAGAGCTCTTCATTTATCTGCTATATCCTCATAGTGCTAACAGGGAGAGAGGCAGAGGAGGTGCTAGGGGGACAGAATGTCCCCAGGTGCCAGTGGAGAGGAAGTACTGGGAAGGCTTCTTGGAGTTAATGAGTCTTGAGTGGAAATTTGTAGGATACTCAGGTCTTAGCTAATCAGCTGATCATAGGAATGAAGGTGTGAAATCCTGCTTAGGTAGAAGGAGGATCCATAGCGGTAAGAACCCACAGATAAGAGATAGCCTCATACATGCTGAGGACCTGCAGGTCCATTGGCTCCAGTGAGCCAGCCTACTGCTGGTCACACAGGCCAGTGCTGAGTTGACCAGTGGCACAAAAACAGAGAATTAAGACAGTAATGTGCTTTTATTCCAATTCAACAAGTAAGAGCTGCAGTGAAATTAGGGAGTGGAATGAGGAGGAAGAGTGAGAAGTGTTTGGGGGTCTGGGGATTTTATCTTTTTTAATGTATGAGATAGTTCTAGCCTCAAATTAATGAGACTTAACTGAAGGGGGTTTAAATTTATGCCAGGAAGGTGGTGGGAATAGAAGATCCAAGTGGTGTCTTCCAGGATTCCTGGTTAATATGCATGAGGCTAAGATGACAGTGCACAGATTCAAACTTGGCTCTGGCAGAAATTAAGAAGCAGCTTCATTTTAACCCCTCCCCTGTGGAAAAGGATAAAGGGGAAAGATTTAGTATTAGCTAAATTCATTCTGATTTTCTTCCTGTTGGAATATGTCTCTGTCTCTCTGGTCAACTGCAAAAGGAAGTAGCCTTGCAGTTGGAGTGGAGGTTATGTTAATGTAAATTGAACTGCAAGAAATGCTTCCAGAAGATCAGCTTAGATACATTCTCTGACAGGTCTGGGATTTTATTGTATTAAGTGGCTCTTCCTGGGAATGACGTGAAACAGTCTGGCCACCTCTCACCCTGACACAAGCTTCTTTAGGAAGGACATGAAACTTCATTAGAAGAGCTGAAGGACCATTACAATCCACATTAATGTAGCTTTTATTTGGTTGGCCATTTGCTAATTTAATAAAGGTTGCATATTCCTGATGACTGATACTCAGAAATTTGGGAAGTCATTTCCTGCAGGTCTCAACAGAATAGCTTTAAAAAAAAGCTAGAGATACACTTCCCAATTTACAGAGAGGGAATGTGCCTTCCTTACATTCTGAAGGAGAAGGTTACTTGGGCTATGAGTGTAAGGAAGGACCTCAGAGTTGCTGGCCTGAGTGAGAGTCCTGGCCCTGGCTTGGGTTACAGGTTCTCCTGATTGACTCAGCTTCTCTAAGTTTTGTGTTCCTGATGTGTAAAATGATTATAACAGTATCAAACAGATACACCTTGGAAACCTTTGTCTTGGGAACAAGCGTGGGTCTGGAAAAGATGGATGCATAGAATGGTAAAATTTGCATTCCAATAACTGTAGATAATTAAAAAAATTAGAAAAACTTTCAAATCAGTAGATGTAATATTCAGAGTGGTAAGGGAGAGGAACCATAGATTAGAAAGGGAGTTACAGAAAAAGAACACAAAAGGATTTGAAGAAGAACCAAATACAAATTCTAGAAATAAAAATGCATCATTAGGATAAATAGAATAAAATGCTCATGAAGTGGTAGACTAGAAATACTTGAGAGGAACAATGAGGTAGAAATGGAGTTAAGTAAGTGAAACAAAGGGAAGCATAGGTGTGATAGAGAAATCAGAAGAAAAGACAGATGGACTAAAGGATTAAAAATGTAGCCAGTAAGAGTGCTAGAAAACCAAACTGACTGTATTAGAGAAGTGGCAGAGAATTTTTTCAGTTGTGAAGAAAGCAATAAAGTCTCCATGAAAGAATATACAGTTTTAAATTTTTAATAAAAACAAATTAATTCATGATCGTACCATACAAAAGTTGCAGAACATTGAAAAGAAAAACACTATATGCTGCAAAAATAAAAAGCCACATTACTTATATGCCATTTATAAGATATATAATTAAAAACATAAAACCATGATACATAGTTCAGCTATTATCAATTATATTAACTTGGGCCTATTATTTTCATTTCAAACTTTTACAGGGGGCGTATACAATTTTAAGAAAGTCTACTGCCTCAAATTTCCAGAATTCCATGTCTTTTACAATTTCATGTATCACAGGTGATACTGTATTACTTAAGAATAATTTTCAATGTAGAAAGTCTCAAACCCTGCCGAATTGTGAGAGCTGTAAAAAGAATACCTCCTTTTCCCAAATGTTGGCCATCTCCAAAGAGCTCAGGGTTTGTTTCCTACAGATGAGAATGGTTCCTAAGAGAGCTATAATATAATAACAGAGGGCAGGAAGTTAGTGTTGAGGTGTTGGAAATAATCTTGAACTTGCTCAGGTTTGTTGATTGTCTGAGTTACTTTTTACTTGTTGCTGGGACAAATACCCAACACTCAAAATGAAGCAAGGAAAGATGCATTTAGTTCACAGTTGGTGGAGATTTTAGTCTATATTCTGCTGGCTCCAAGGCAAATGGCAGCAGTTCATGGCAGCAGAGAACAATGGAGAGCAGAAGAGGAGCAGCAGCTGCTGTATCTATCAAGCCTCTCTTACATTCACTGCAAAGACTGAAGCTCCTCGTGGTGGTGGCTGCTACAAAGATCCAAGGTCCTGGAAAGTGGCGCAGCTGTACCAATCAAGCTCCTCCAAGGAAGTGGCACTGCAAACACAAGAACTCCTCCAAGGAAGTGGTGGGAGAAGCCTTCCTCAACCCCTTTATGTACCCCATAAGTGCTGAGTCACTGTGGGGCATGGCCTCCACACCCTCGCAGGTACAAGGCATGGTATCATCAAACTGATCCAGCCAAGATTCCAACATCTCTAGTTGACACAATGTCAACCACTACAATCCACCCTTTGTGTTGTGAACTTGGCAACTAGACATATCTCTTTAAACCAGTCTCCAGACACAAAGGCATGCTTATTAACATTTTACAACTTGGACATATATATAT
>NW_004524582.1:20284501-20287292 GCF_000260255.1 Octodon degus
TTTTTTTTTTTTTGCGGAACTGGGGATTGAACTCAGGCCCTTGTGCTTGCCTGGGAAGCACTTATTCCACTGAGCCATCTCCCCGGCTCCAAGAACCATAACATTTTGTCCCTGGGCCCCCCAAAGACTCATGGGCATCCCTTTATGTAAAGGCACTTAGTCTCTGTAAGAGTTGCCAAAGTGTTATGTTTCAGCATTGCTGAAAAGTCTGAGTCCCAAGCCTCCAAGATCTAAGGAAAATTCTTAGCTGTGAGCCCCTGTATAAATGAAAAGTTAAACACTTTTAACATTTGATGGCACAAGATAAACAGTATCATTCC
Organism: Octodon degus; assembly: GCF_000260255.1. Taxonomy (NCBI): domain Eukaryota; kingdom Metazoa; phylum Chordata; class Mammalia; order Rodentia; family Octodontidae; genus Octodon; species Octodon degus. The sequence continues at coordinate 20,284,822 of NW_004524582.1, forward strand.
TAAAGATATACATATAGGAGGATAGAAACCAGTCAAGCCCAAAATCCAGAAGGGCAAATATTAAGTCCTGTAGTTTTATGTGGAACATCTAAAGCAACCTGTAACAAGTTGCGAGCTCCAAAAGACTTACAGGGCTACACCCTACTTCACTGCTGCTGTTAGCTCTCAGGGGTTTTCCCTAGGGTTGGCTTTGCTCTTGCCTTGTAACTTATTTTAGACAATCTATGTTTTTGCCTTTTTAAATTTTGGGGTTTTTTACTGAATAGGCTTTTTACTCTCTGTTTTGCATACTGCCCTCTCAGGGGTACACTGCCTGGCCTCTCAGGCCTTTTGAAATCTAGATGGAAGCCTTCTTAATTCAGAAGTCTTGTATTGTGAATGTGCCTAAAACCAGTGTCACAAGGATGATGTCAAAGTCTGCTGCCAGCTGGAGCAGTAGCCAGGCTTTTTTTTTCTCTTGGCTGTAGCAGTCAAGTGCCTGGATTGCTCAGCACTCCAACCACAATTTGAGGAACAAATTTTTTATGTCAGTGTCATTCTGGAATCTTGTGTGGCCACTGACTGTATTTTGGAATCTGGTGTGGCTGCCACCTGTATTCTGGAACATGGAGTTCTGTAGCTTTTTCTTCAAATAAAAGTTCCTCACCCTTGTCACTTTGAGGCTGTAAAGGGTGAGAGCCTGTCACCTCCTGTGATGCCCTCAGGACATCTTTTTTCCTCTCCTGTTCCTCCTGGGCAGTGGGGATCTCAGCTCTATCTTTGCAGTTCACAGCCTTCCTGGCACTTTTTTTCCAGCCAAACTTGCAACATTTTAAATTACCCTATTGAGCTCTTTGCTCTTGACTCTCAACATACATCTGACTAAAAGCCCCCAACAATAGCCATGCTACTGCCTCAATATTTGACTGTCTTGAGATTTTTGTTTTTTTGTAAGATTAATTAGCCCACTGTGCTTAATCTCAGTCTCAGGCAAAGTCTCTGGACAGCAGCAAAATGCAGACAAAATGTTTGTCAAGCCATAACACGAAGAATCTGCAGCCCAGATTGTAGTCTTTCCTAGCAGAAGCATCCCCAGTCTGATCTTTACAGGCAGGATTTTTATCAGACTTTTGGTCTTCTGAGTTCTGAACAGAATCTCCCATATAGAATGGAGAAAGCTGTCCTAGCACTTCTCTTGTAGGTGACATCTCTAAACCTTTTAAAATCTCTTTCCATAAATCATTACAAAAATCTCATAATCCACATGGTCAGGTGTAGCCACAACAATGACCCCACTTTTCTGTTGCAAAATTCTGTCTCAGTTACTTTTTACTCATTGCTGGACAAATACCTGACATTCAAAATGAAGGAAGGAAAGGTTTATTTAGCTCACAGTTAGTGGAGGTTTTAGTCTATACTCTGCTGGCTCCAAGGCAAATGGCAGCAGTGCATGGTGGCAGAAAACAATGAAGAGCAGAGGAGCAGCAACAGCTGCAGTGTCCATCAAGCCTCTCTCTTTTCTTTTTTGTGCTGACTGTGAAGACTGAAGCTCCTCTGAGAAAGTGGTAATGGCTGCTACAAAGATCTGAGCTCTTCCAAAGTGGCCTGGCTGTATCGACCAAGCTCCTTCAAGAAAGCGGCACTACAAAGTTCAAAACTCCAAAAGTGTCAACAAAAGCCTTCCTAAACCCCTTTATATAACCTATAAGTGCTGAGCCACTCCAGGGTGGGCCTTCACACCCTAGGGCATGGTGTCACCAAGCCAATCCAGCCAACCTTCTGACATCTCAAGTTGACACAATATCAACCACCACACCATTCACCCTGATAATGTTCACCACCTCAGGACATCTTTCATGTCTCAATCATCCTGAAAATGTCTACATGGGTCTAGTTGAGAATCATGCACTGTACTTTGGTGTCATGTTTTCTTAGTCTCCGAGATTGTAACACTGCTTTTCCTTGACTTTCATGGACTTTCCTTATACTTTTGAAGACTAAAGCACACTTACTTTGCTTGATGTCCTTCATTTCAACTTGCCCCATGGTGAGGATGTTCTCACTGACCACTTGGTGGATGCAGTATATGCTAGGCTTCTCTACAGTAACATCACTCATTTTTCTTTGCAATTCATGAGCATTTGATGGAGAAGCAGTTTGGAACTGTGTAAATATCACCTTCCTTACCAGACTCCTCGCTCTCTCCAGCTCTATGCCTTTGTATAAGCTGGAATGTATTCCTGTTTCATTCAGCAGATATAATCTGTTCCTTTTATGTTATTTTAAATATTTTGAAGTTTTCCTACATTTGGCCAGTATGGCTCTTGTGTCTGTTGACATGGCCTATCAGTGACTGAGTTGTTACTTTTGGCACAAGATATTCCAGGCTCATCTTGTTCTTCTCTTCTCTTCTCTTCTCTTCTCTTCTCTTCTCTTCTCTTCTCTTCTCTTCTCTTCTCTTCTCTTCTCTTCTCTTCTCTTCTCTTCTCTTC
>NW_004524582.1:20287667-20288194 GCF_000260255.1 Octodon degus
TTTTTTTCCACTACAAAATGATCCTTTATTTATATCCCCCTTCTTGTTTTGTTTTGTCAGAGATGAGTGTTACATTGCTGTCAGAGAAGCTGTATTTGAAGAAGTCTTTAAAGGACCTTTTTGGACTTGATGCCAGTCCAAATATTGTAGGTACTTGAATTAAATATCATATTGTCTCTCTAGTGTAAGAACTCAAAAGAAGAAATAAAAATTGAAAGGTATAACACAGTTAAATGGAAAGAGAGAATTTAAAGATTAAACAATATAGAGAGAGAAAAGAAAGAAGTTAGGAAATAGGGACAAAACCATACACTTATGTAAACAAAATGGTTAAGGCATTATTAGTCATAAGAACTTCCATCAGGTTTTTGAAAATAGTAGTTAATGGGTAGAATTATCACCCTGACTAACTGCATATGTGCATATCTGTGAACTAAGCAACTACATTGCGGACAGCAATGTGTAATACTAAAACCATGCTTAAAATCTTTTCTTCTCCTCTCCTCTCCTCTCCTCTCCTCTCCTCT
>NW_004524582.1:20288311-20290463 GCF_000260255.1 Octodon degus
TGACCTTGAACTCACTACATACCCAAGGCTAGCCTTGAACTAAGCAATCCTTCTGCCTCAGCCTTCTGAGTGCTGGGATTACAGGCATGTCCAGTCTCACCAAGTTTATCTTGTGCTTTTCTTATTTCAGCCCTGGAGTCAGCCACTTTTTGAGGAAAAGTTGATTCCTTTTCCTGAAAAATGATACACAGAACCAGATCTGGACAATAGCTATTCTCATTATCCTTCAGATTTTATTGTTCCCAGGCACACTCAGTGGACAAAAACTTCTACAAACTGTGAGTTAAATAAACCATTCCTCCTATAATTCTGGACATCAGGTATTTTGTCATAGCAATGAAAGAAGTAACTAAGACATTTATAGTTATTTTTAATGTCTGTAGCTTTGTGATAAAATACGCATAACCAAACTTTACCATTTTAATCATTTCGGATGTGAAATTCAGGGGTATGAAGTACACTGCCCTCGTTGTGCAACCAGCACTTCCATCAACCTCCAGAACTTTGTCATTACAAGCCAGAGATCAGGGCGGGGATGGAGCTCAGTGGCAGGGTGCTTGGCAGCATGCACAAGGCCTGTGTACAACCTGTGGTACCACACGTGCGCGCGTGCACACACACACACACACACACACACACAGACACACACACACAGAAACCAAACTAAAACTCTATACTCATCAAAAAGCTGTTCTCCACTTCTTATTCTCCCAGCTGCTGACAGCCCCCACTCTGTTCTCTTCTGCTGTGAATCGCACCATATTCCCCCTTGCATCTGGCTTATTTTGCTTAACATAATGCTTTTTAGAAATGTTTTTAGTTTTGGCAGAACTGGGGATTGAACTCAGGCCCTTGCACTTGCCAGGCAAGTGTTTAATCTACTGAGCTATCTCCCTGGCCTCAACATAATGTTTGTAGTTCCTCCATTCTGCAGCATATGAGAAATTTTTATTCTTTTTTAAGGTTGAATAGTATCATATTGTATGTATGCATATTCCACATTTGTACATGCTTGGGTTACTCTTCCTTTTTCTTACCATGAGTAATGCTACTATGAACTAGTGCACAAATACCTGAGTCCCTATGTGCAATTCTTTTGGATTTACAATAAAAATAGACTCCGTAGTGCAAGAACTTGAAAGTGTAAATAGAATCAGAAAGGTAATAGATACTGTGAAAGAGAAAGAAACTGCTCAAAGGAAAGGAATAAACTGGGATAAGAGAAAGGAGAAAAGAAAGAAGGAAGGAAGGAAGGGAGAAAGAAATATATATGTATATACATAGAATAGCTTGGATAATTGTACTGCGGATTTCTGCTGGTCTATTGAAAGGAGCAGTTAATGCTTAACTGTATTTTCTCTCTTCTTTTTAAGTTTTTTGACCAATGTTTCATGTTTATATTGGTAATCTGAGTAACTAATTTGAAGACAGCAATATGTAATATAACAACCATTGTTGAATTTCTATCAGTTTGTTTCTTCAAATTCTGTATCATTTCTGGTTTTTGTTTTTTGTTTTTTTACTATTTCATTGTCTTTAAAAAATGAAATAGAATAGAAATAGAAGTGGAATTAGTAGATCATGTAGCAATTTCATTTTCATTATTTAGAATAACACTTGCATTGTTTTCATGGCTGGTTGCACTGTTTTAAATTTGTGTCATAAAGGCTTAAGTGCTCCAATATTTTTGAATTGTTATGATTATAGGTATTAGCCACTCAAATGGGTACGAAATTGTATGGTATCTCAGTTTTGTTCTTCTTAAGGATTTTGGTTTTTTTGCTCTGAATGCCTTCAGGGCAGGCTTGGCTGGCTTGAGTTGTGGGGATCGAACCACAGCAAGCTGAGCCTGACGGCTTTGTTGAAGCAGCCACTTAAAGAGCTGAGCTAAGGGGCAGGCCCCCTGTTTTTCTTTTCATTTCCCTAAATCACCATTGATATTGAAAGTGATTGCATTGCTTTTTAGTCATATGTACATCCTCAGAAAAATTGTCTTCAAATCCCCATTTTTTGTTTTGTTTTGTCAGAGATGGGTGTTCCATTGCTGTTAGAGAAGCTATATTTGTGGAAGTCTTTTTTTTTTTTTTTTTTTTTGTGGTACCAGTGATTGAACTCAGGATCCTGCTGGAAAAGTCTTGAAGGATCTTTCCAT
>NW_004524582.1:20291433-20292590 GCF_000260255.1 Octodon degus
TATACTTTTCTGCTGGGTGGTTAAGACCAAGGTAAAGCAGGACCTATGCAACAAGAGTTGTAGCTTTTGGGTCTGATAAGGTCAGTGAAATCCCCTTAGGATTTATCTTGAGATCCTGTACTTCAGATTGTTTGTCAGTGTCAGCCATGTGGATTATTTATTTTTTATGTTTTAGAAATGTGGGAAGGCTTATTTAACTCAAACTTTGTCCAAGTTATGGTTTGTAGGTGGCTGCCCCAAGGCAGACTGGCCTGGGAGAGGGCATTGTGGAGCCAGAGTCATCCATGGCAGGCAGAAAGCAGCAAAACCAAGCAAGTGACTCACAACTGATGCTAGACCTATTATAACTCAGCATAGTTTTAAAAGAGGAGCCAGAAGTTTTCTTTTTAAGTTACTTTATTTTGGGAGCTTCTAGATGCTTGCTTATTTTGGCTTTATGATTTATTGCAGAGGACCATAGAGCATTCCCTGGATTTCGATGTTTTCTGGCACCTGAACCACTGGGGGAGACAGGAGGGCTCAGATGAGTAAGTCAGAAGAAGCAGAAAGCCAGAAGATGTGACAGTGTTGGAGGTATGGTGGGTGGGAGGCATAGCTTTAACTGCTTTAACATCACATATTCAGAATCACGTCCCCTGCTGTTCTCCCTCCTCCTTCAGTGACTGCTATCCCTGATGTATGAAGATCTATGGAAATTTATTCTTCCACAGTCATCAATTTTTAAAAATTTGTGTCCACACTGCAGGTCATTGGTGCTAGGTGGGGCCAGTGGTCTCCTTAGAGCTCAGAGGACCTAGGTCACTCAGTAGTAGCAAGCCTTTGTCTAGAGTGCGGAAGTGATATTCATTGTATAACCTATGATCTTTTTTAAAATTAATTTTAATGAGAAAAAAATTGCAATGAGAGTTTCCAAACAGGTTGGTAGGAGACTTACAACAATTAATACATTGCATATTGTTGTCTTTGTAGTAGTCATTCATAGCTCAAGATGTTGACATGATAGCCTGTCCAAACACTATTAGTACAAATCTTTCTTCTTATTGAATTAAGAGAAAGTGTATATACTGATACCTGTGAACTAAGCTACTGCACTGCAGATGGTAATTTGTAATAGTGGTTTCATGTTGGGAGTGCCTGTCATTGTGGTATTCTGAATA
>NW_004524582.1:20293750-20308786 GCF_000260255.1 Octodon degus
ATGCAGTGTATTATTTGTTGAAACTGTACTTCTGATTTGATTTGAAACTGTCTCATTGCTATCTGTTTATCAATAAAACTTTGAAAAAAAAGAGAAAGTGGCTATATGTCTATCCTAACAATTTTGTATATACAGATACAGAATTGTCCTTCATTTATATCTCCTTTTTATGTTTAATTTTGTCAGAGGTGGGTATTCCATTGCCATCCAAATATTGTAGGTGCATGAATTCAGCAAAATATTCCAATATAGTCTAGTATTCCACAATAGTAGTGGGTTATCCACAGGACTGACAGTGTCTGAATCTGTTGACTTGAGCCTTCCACAGCTCTGCCTATTAACATGGCTTCAATTTTCATACCTCATTTCTACACTTTTCTGCTGGATGGATAAGTCCAAGATAAAGCAAGACCTATATATCAAGAAATGTAACTTCTGTATCTGACAAAGTCACTCAAGTCCCTTCAGGATTTATCCTGAAACCCTGTACGGCACTTTATAGATCCTTTGTCAGTGTCAGTCATGTGGGTGAGTCACGGCCATTACTTGACCAATTTGCTCTCTGTGAGAGCCTGAGAGAATGTTTTCTCACCGTGTGACTCTCTTTAGGCATACACTACATTGTCAATCACATTCCTCTGTGGCTCCATAATCTCCTTGATCAGAAAATTTGGGACACAACTGAGTTCAATGATGTTACAGTATAGGTTCTGCTATGTTCCAAGTCTTCACTGATCTTGAAAGGCTAGGGCTAAAATGTTGGCTGACCTTGCAGCCCTTCTTTTTCTCTAATTTTTAGTCTGCAAACTTACGCTGTTAACCCTCCAGAAGAGAAGCTTATTATTACCCTAAAGCATATGCAGTTGGGTTTAACTTCACTATCTGTCTGAATATCAAACATCTTAGGCATAAGATGAAACATGTATTTTTCATTAAATATTGATATGTTAAACTTTAAGCCTACAGAATATGAAAAAAGAATTAAAAAAATAAAAAAATATTAAAAAATGAATAAACAGTTACATATTTTTTCAGAAAAATTTAGAAATCTGATCATATACATCATAGTAGCAGGACAGTCCTGTGATTTTTGTTTTCCTTTTCTCTCTTTTTTCATTTATTGCCCTTTTTTAAAAAACAAAACAAAACAAGACAAAAACAAAACAAAAAACCCCATTTACTTGAGATACAGTCTGGCCATAATTGGTATGTCATGACAAGCAGTACGTATTTAGAAGACCAGAATGACAGGCATTTCAAGGATGACCCTACTATTGCACATTGCTATCTTTAGTTCAGTTGCTCAGTTCACAGGTATCAGCATATATAGTTAGTCAGGATGAGAATCCCATCAAGTAACTGCTAGTTTCAATAACCTTCTGATAGTTCTCAGGAACATTGCCTTACCTAGCTTGTGCATGTAAATGTATGGCTTTGCCCGTGTCATGTTTACTAGCTCTGCTCCTTGCCCTCTTTTCATTGTCTAATCCTCAAGTTCTCACTTTCAGTTGTGTTATACATTTCTATTTGCATTTCTTCTTTTGAGATCTTATACTAGGGAGACTATATGATATTTGCACATGTAGGTCTGGTTTATTTAACTTATGAGTATATGTCTTCAAGTGGCATCCACATAAATATGAAGGCTTTGAGTTTATCATTCTTTATATCTGAGTAATACTCCATTGTATAAAAATACATCTTTTTGATCTATTCCTCAGGTGATGGGCATCTTGGTTGTTTTCAAGATTTGGCTATCACAAATTGTGCTGCTATAAACATAGGTACACATATATCACTATGATATAATGTTTTCAGTTCCTGTTGGAAAATTCCCAGTAGGGGGATAGTTGGTTTGAATGGGATTTCCAGTCCTAGTTTTTTAAGGAGTCTCCATACTGATTTCCATAAACTATGATCTAAGGCAATGACTTTCCCCAGTGATGTTTCCCATGAGGGCACACAAAGAAGACCAATTATGACTGCTTGCATTTTCCTGATTAATTCCAAATCTGAAGACAATGGCTCAAGGCAGACATTCCTTTAAGAAGGGACACTAGAAGAGAAAATCATGGATATTGAACTATTGCACTTTTCAAATATTTAGCCACAAAATTATTTTTACTCAAGTGAAATCAATCATATTATCAACCTCAATAGATAAAATTTATATATAAATATATGTGAATTTTTCTCCTGTTCAGAAATCTTCTACCTATTCCAATACTCTCAAGCTGAGATCCAGAGAAAGGAAATGATGACTCCTGGGTCACCCACCCTGTGATGGAGCCAGAATTCGTATGTCCCAATCCTTAGTTTAAAGCTTCTTAAACAGGCAAGACATGACATGTCCTTCTGGAATGCTTTGTTGTCCCACAGACCAGGGTGGGAGAAGAATAAGAAAAAGAAGATGAAGAAAATGAAGATAGGAGGAGGAGGAGGAGGAGAAGAAGCAGGTTCATGTATACCTTGAGGATTTCCTTCCCATGGAGTGGGGATGTGACTTATCTAAGGGCCACTTAGTAACCCCTGGTCAGTGTCTTGAGGATGATGTGATAGTTTGGGCTGATTTAAGGATGCCTTCAAGGGTCATAATTCGTGTACTTCAAGAACTGGGCATAAGAAATACTACAAGACCATGAAAACCTGTCTGGATTGGAGACATGTTGAAGCAGATGGAGCGCTTCAGTTCCCAGAAAGTCTGCCCTAGAATTTTCTTTGCAGAAAGGAAGAGCTTTATGAGCTCCCCTCTGGGAAGTGAAAGTGAGTTGTTGGTGCTCAGTGACTTGATCTTGGTGGCAAAGGCCATGTGCTTGCTGGGTGGCTGGTGAGGTGGAGCAGCAGCAAGCAGAAGAGAAGCGAGATGAAAGATACAAAGTTTAGGTGTCTGAGTCCCTGTGGGGGTTGGGAATGAAGACTGGGGAGCTGGGGCAGAGGAAGAATGCCCTAGGTTCAGATGAGAAAGGGGAGCTGGGGAGCCATTTGAGTGGAAGAAGGGAGGTTTCATCAATTCCGACAGAGATATTCTTTTTTCTTTTTGAGTTTACCAGTGGAGGGAGAGTTAGCATAAGGAAATAGAACGCAGAAGGAATACTCTCACACAGCTGGTGGGAATGTAAATTCGTAAGCCACTACTGGAAATATGGGGATTTCTCAAAAAACCAGAGATAGAATGATCATTGGATTGAGCTAATGCTGCTCCTACAGTCAAAGGAATAAAAGTCTGCATTCACAGGAATACCTGCATTTCCACATCTATTTGAGCATAACATACAACAGCTAAGCTTCACAGCTAGCGTAGATGCTGGTTAGCAGATGGATAGACCCAGAGTAAGGGCTGTATATACACCATGTAAAGAAGAATAAAATCAGGTAGCTTACAGAAAACGTGTATGGGTCTGGAGATGATCAGCTTGAGCAAGATAATCCAGACTCAGAAAGACAAGAGTCACATGTCCTCCTTTATAGTGGATCTAAGAGGGATGACAAGAAAAAAGGGAGACTGCTTGACAAGAGGAAGTGGGTAAATGTGGAGGTGTTAAGGCTGATGAGAGGGGCCACAGATATAATGAAAATTGACTACACACACTGAACCCCAAAATATGAAACTAAAAGGGAGGTAGGGGAGGGTTGTGGTAAGGAGAAATGGTTGAAGAATGTGATCTGCAAGTACAAATCTGCCAGATGGAGCCCATTAACCTATTTAACCAATATGAACTAGTAAAAATCATGGAGAAGAACTATCTTCAGAGGACATTCAGTATTCCCCACTACTATTGACAGTTACTCACAACTGTTTACACATTGTTAGTGAAAAACTAGCTACTAATTATCAGCCAACCATAAGTAGTTAACAATCACAAGTTAAGCATTATTAGTGAATGACTCATTACTAATTATTATCAAGCCACAACTAGTTCACTATCATGTGTTACCAGCAACAAGTCATACAAACTAAGAACCACAAACTACCCATGACTCTTTAAGCATCACTAACAATAGCTTATTAGCCATGACTTTGTAATTATAACTAGTCACCAATAATCAGTCCTGAATAGGTAGTTACACACAACTGATCAGTAGGTAGTTATGCACTAGTAGTTATGCAACTGCTAGTTACCTATTACTACTTACAACATCTAGTTAATCATTGCTAGTTACTGACATCTACTCCTCAATTGTTAAACACCATTAGTTACTCATGACTAATTAGCATTGTGAGTTAATGATTTCTGATTACCACTTAATTACATGCAATTAAGTATTACTAGTGATCAACAACTATACACCACAGCTAATTAAGAATCTTTAATTACTCACAACTAATTAAGTATTGCTAATTAATGACTGGTTACTATTTAGTACATAGCTACAATTAATCACTGCTAATTACCAACTACTAGTCCTCCATAGCTAGTTAAAACCACTAGTTATGCATAATTAGCTAAGCGTCCATGAGAAGTAGTTACCCATTACAAATTAACCACTAGTTAAACAATTCCAGTCCTCTCCAACTAGTTAACAACAGCTAGTTGCTCCCAGATACTTAATTATCAGTAATTAAAGACAGCTCTTTACTAATTACTCTTTATCCATATGTAGTTACCCACAACTAGTTACCCCTCACTGGTTACCCACAACTACTTAAGATTTTTGTGATGGGGGGGATATGTCTCTCTACCAGGTGACTCTTATCTGAATCTGACAATGTGGTGTTACATAGCTAACCTGTGTATGGGCTTAAAATAAGGTGGTAAAACAAAGCCAGTCATTGTTATTATTTCATGGCTAGATTATTATTATTATTTTTTATTTTTAGGGAAGTGTTTCCAGAGTGTTCAGGGTCTCACTACTAGATTAGACTCATAGTGATCCGCCTATTTACAGCCTCCCAAGAGCTGGATTATAGGCATGCGCCATCACGCCCAGTCTCGCTAGATGATGATGATGATGATGATGATGATGATGATGATGATGATGATGATGATGATTGTTACTATTATTTATTTATTTTTGGCAGAATTGGGGGTTGAACTCAGACCCTTGCACTTGCCAGGCAAGCGCTTATTCTACTGAGCTATCTCCTCGGCCCTACATTATTATTAAATTTAGAGGTAAATTTGTTTTTTCTGTCTTTGTTGCTTGGTGATTCTTCTCATTTTTATTAAGGATTTTCATTTATAAGTAATATATACTTTTTGCATACATATATGTACATTATAACCTATTTTTTCAATTTTAAGAGTAGTTCAATTTTGCGTTTTTTTCACATTAGAAGCACAGGAAATGGATGATTCATGAGTTGAATCTGTAATTATATCTCATCCAAGGAAAAGGACACAATCTATTGCTCTTCAGACAAAGATGTATTAGCATTGGATGAATGTTATCTTCTGGCCAATAAAAATCAATGAACATACTGTAGATTTGCATATGAATATTGAAGATCAAGAGGAGGAATATCAATGAATAATGGAAATGTGGTTGAATATGAGCACATGGAACTGCTAAACAGGGCACCCTAATAAGAAGTATTAACTGCAGTGATCCTTTGTGTTGTAGAAATTATTTGTACCCAATGATAACCTCAAAATTAGAGCTGAAGAAACTGTGGGTGTAGTGTAGAAAGAAGACAACAGTAATGCTGACAATCTGCTACAACTAGTGAGGTGAAAACCTCTATATGTACACTATTAATTATGAGGATTCGACCTCTGGAAGATACGATGCTAGTAGATACTATAGAGACACCTTGCAACTTGATCATTTTTTGGCTATTTGGAACTCTGCATTTCTCTGACACTACCAGCTGCAGAGCCAAGCGTCCCTTGAATAAATTTAGGAAAATCATGGACTAAATTAGTAGTACATTCAAGAATGTAGTAAATCTAGAAAAAATGTAGCGATAGATTAAGTATGATTTTATGGCAGGGATGTTTACTTTTTCCACAAATAAATTAAAGGAAAATGCCAAAAATATGGGACAGAATTGCATATATCATTTTGTCTAATGCTCATACCTATGATTTAAATCTTGACTCTGACTACAATAATGTAGAGAAAAAATGCAAATTCTTCAATGCATGGACATTCTTATGACATTGGTTTGAAATTAATGAATGGCTTATTATTTGAACACTACATATTATACATAGTCTTTTTTTTTACAGTATGCTGCTAGCATGTGATTTTTTTTCAAAAAAAAGCTTTTCCTTTCTTTTTTGTTGTGGCACAGGATAGCCAAATTGAATTTTTTTTTTACCAGTACAAGCAAAAAAAGCCAAAATGTGGCAAAACCATAAATTTTGAAAATTGTTCTGGTGTAAAATTTGTTAAAGGGACTGGTGAAAAATTGTGTATATATTAGCTACTTGTAAAAATCATATGTATGCACGATCACAGAAAAACCTGATCTCGCCTCTGACTACAATAATGTAAAGAAAGGTGCTACAGTAGCAGGGCAGAAGTCACCACAGTGGTTTCTTAAGTAAAACATTAAAAAGTTTTGACTCACCTACTCTGTGGGATAGTAGCTGCGAGTGCATATTGTACTCATCAGCAGTGGGGTACTTGTAAGATTTCCATGTTGAAATTTAGAGAATTAGTTACTGAGAAATTACCCTGGAAGAAATACCACAGACTTAAATCATTCAAAAAAAATCACATTTTTAAAAAGCTTACTTAGGATCAACATGAAACACCTGCAAATAGAGAATGTTATCAAAAATTATCCGAGGGGCCTGGTGAGAGAGCTCAACAGCATAAGTGCTTGCCTGGCAAGCAACAGGTCCTGAGTTCAATTACCAGTACCAAAAAAAAAAAAAAAAAAAAAAAAAAAAAAAAATCTGAAGCAATGTGTCATTATGTCAGGAAAAAAAAATCAAACGCATTATGACACCCTGTACAAATCAGTTGTCTTTATATGTAAAATGTCTTAAATTCATGACTAAATATTTTTTAACTTAATGAAATAAATTTCCTGACTATTGTAATAATTTAGAAAATTGGTATGATTTCTTGATGGCTGCCTTTCTTTCTGGAGTGAGATGGATTCTTAGTGTTGTTTCAATTTGCATTTCTGGAATGACAAATGATGTTGAACATTTTTTCATATATTTACTTGCCATGTGCATTTCTTCATCTGAGAAGTGTGTATTTATCTTGGATGCCCATTTCTGGAGCGAGTCTTTAAATCTGGGGGGGCCTGATTTTTTTCAGTTCTTTCTATGTTGTAAATATAAGCCCTTTGTCTGATGGCAAGAAGCAAGGTCATGACTTGGAGTGAAGAAAGAGAAAGAGGTCAAATTAAAAGTGTAAGTATGAGTGGAGTTCAGAGGAGTAATGAAACAGTACCGACACAAGCACTGAATGGGTACTCCCTACGCACCAGTACTGCTGAATGTGCCTTACAGGTGTGTCCTGCTGCATCCTCACAGCCCTCTGAGACAGGCAGGCAAAGGAAGCTGGAATCTGGAGAGCAGTAGGAGGCCCACTTTGCATAAGAAATGAGGTGTATGACTAATTAGTAGTTGAGAAAACCATTCATACAGTATTCAACGAGTGTTTATTGAGCTCTGATTAGGTCTCCAGCAGTGTGCGACTTTGTTTTATGAAAATTTTGATGCTGGCAAGCTTTGTCTTTGCTTTCCTTGATTAGTTAGGCTAAGGTTAGAGATGCTGCATTCCCCATCCCTCCAACCTCAGTGCTCATTCCCTCAGAGTGTATTCTTTGCTCATCCAAATCGCGACACTGAGCTTCAGGATAGCTCTCTACGATAGTATCAGTGTCCTGGCATTTTCTTATCATGGGGCCTTGGATTCTGTTTGATTGTTCCAGCAGGGATGAGAACATATAGGGCTCAAGTCCAAGTTTTCTCATGACCCCGTCTAACAGCAAGGATGGTAAGGAGTTGTGGCCCTTCTTAATTCTGGAAGGGGGAGCCCTGTGTATGTGTGCATGGTGCAGTCCTTCACCTTGTGTGTGCAGTAGATACGCCAGACACTGGGTTGCTTTCCCCCTTTGCCTCCCCTCTCATCTTCCACTGTTTCCCTCTCTCTTGTCCTCCTTTCTATGCCTCCCTCCTTCCCTCCTTGTTTTAGTTACTTTTCTTGTTGCTGGGACAAGATACCTGACACCCAAAGTTAAAGGAGGAAAGGTTTATTTCCAGTTTGTGGAGTTTCAGTCCATCACTGGCTGGCTCCAAGGCAGGATGGATGGCAGAGGGGTGTCACAGAGGAAAAACCACTCATGGCAGGCAGAAGGCAGCAAAATCAAGCAAGAGATCAAGACAAGCTTCTTTCTGTCCCTTCTATTGTAGGCAGGGTACCCATCTCTAGGGGAGGCAGCACTCACACCCTTAGTCCTTGCACCCTAGATCCTAGCACTGCATCATGAAGCAATTCCAGAATCACACACTCTAGATCCAGTCATTTCTGAAAAAGCCCACCTATGACTGCACGAGGCTTTGGGGGGGACACCTAGACATAAACCACAGCATTCTCTTCCTGCCTTTCCTCCCTTCCTTTTTCCTTTGTTCATTTTCTCTTTCCCTCTTTCCTTCAGGCCTTTTGTCTTCAGGATCAGCTCTCAACTTAGGCTTTAAGCTTTGAACCCAACTTCCAGAGATCCTGGGTAGCCAACCTTTGTTTTAAATTCAGCAAGTGTCACAACTGGACCAGGCAGCATTGGCCTGGAGAGGCTGAGGGTGATTAATGACCATGCTCATGTTTGACTACACAGCACTGCACTGTTTTCAATCTTGCTGTGCACCGAGTAACTTTAGGATTGATGGGGTGCACCTGCTTCTGTTTCAATGGCCTCCCAGAGACTCCCAAAGCTGCTCCCGGGTGGGGTGGGAGCACGTAAACTGCCAGAAGGTCAGACTTCCTTAGCAACAGATCACTTAGCAACAGGAACTTGCTGGCAAGGGCTGAGCTCTAGGAAGTGGGCTTCTTCCTCAGAAGTGCTACTGATCTGTCTTCAGTCTGTTCTGATCAAGACGTTATTCTTCGGTGCCTTTTAGATGAGAGTTTTGTTTGGTATATCCAAGTAATATCTGTGTACATTTGTTACATAAATCTGGGCATATTATATATGTTAATGTAGTGCTTTTCTGAACGTTGACTTTATACTACTTTTCTTCCTTTATTCCTCGTTCCTTGTTTAACACTAAATTACACTCTGTGCTACATGCTCAGACCTCAAAGCCAGGTAGGATAGAGACACTTTTCTTAATCAAGTTCTATGAGATCAGGTGAACTCATACTCTGTTGCTCTTCCACAGACAGGTTCCAGATATTCCAGGGAGCTGCCCAGTGTTGAAGGGAAGCCCATTTTCTCAGTGAGTGGGGAGGAAGGCAAAGCAAGGGCTGTCTGCAAAGTCAGCATGGTCAGAGGTTTGAGACAATGTGTTGTGAACAAGGAGGAAAGCTGAGATGGAAGAGTGGGCTGACCGAGGGTGGTAGGGAGAACAGCCCTCAGCATCATCCTTCATGGGCATCCTGGATCCCGCACTGCAGGGACTGCAGCAAGGGAGGCCCCTGGGAATTGCACAGGGCGCAGCAACTCCTCCTCAGTTCTCCTATTCCAACTGCATGCAAAGCCTATGGGGGAATATAACTTCTTTCTGAGACTTTTTTTCTGGCATGGTTGGAGTTTTCGGTCTATGTTTCCCAATCAATTATGCATTCTCCATTTCTCTGAAGTGACTATTTCTCCCAATATTTGGTGATTTTTTTCATCTGATGGAGGACAATCCATGTCTTCTCTGTCTTGCTCGAATCATTATTCCAAACCCCACCTCTGTGTCTTCCTCTGGGGTTGTTTGCAGAAGCAATGGAGACAGAAAACTTCATTGTTCAGGCACCTTGAAGAAATGCACACCACGTTCACCAGGAGTAGGTGGCACAGACTCGTGAAAATTAAGAGGGATCGCTGCATCAGGAAGTAGAGACTGTCCCACAAACGTGGCCGTAAGAGAGGAGTTTTCTTTTGTGTACAATTTTAGTTTTATTACAGATTTGATTTAGCAGCTAACTTTTAGGGACCAAGAGATTTTCACATAAAAATCAGCATCTCCTGGGCTCGGGTCCGGCTTGCTTCCCTTTTTACATTCCTTGCCCCTGAAGCCCTACACCTTCATTTCAGCTTCCTGAGAGCCACATTGCACTTACAACCTACAGAACTATATGATTCTAAATTTGAACTGCTTCCCATTAAGTCTGTGGTAGCTTGTTATAGTAGCGTTAGCGTGTGCATCCTTTGCCGTGTAGGATAGGCTATCTGTACTTGTTCTTAATCCTCACGTTCTGGTGTTAGGAAACCTGGCAAAGTTGCAGAAGCTCTTTGACCCTGTTCTGGAAACTGTATAGGTGCTCACTGCTTCTGATGTGAGACACATGTTGGCCTTTGTAAAGGGCTTTCAGTTACATGTGAGAATAGCACCTTGATCTCAGTAAAATATTAACTGATAATAATAACGTGGGATATTTGTATTCCCCAGTCTTGAGATTTTTAGCACCAGATTTTCACATGATTGGAACAGTTAAGTGTTTTCCCGAAAGCCTTTGCCAGTGTTGATGGTTCATTTCATATAGGAAGGAAGAGCTTGTTTGAGAAGTGCACAGCTGGTCACAGTACCCTCAGAAGGAGCTAGAATGTTGAAGATACTATGCTAAGTGAAATAAGTCAGTCACAGAAGGACTAATTCTGTGTGATTCTATTTATATGGGATATCAAGATGTGGCCAAGTAACTAATGGCCAACTTGCAACACCCAGCTGAACTGAGTCAGCATGGTGCTGGGTGTGGGAGGACTACCTGAGGATTGTTGGCAACAGCACAAAAGAGAACTAGAGGGGAAGATGGTGTGCTGTTGATTATCCTGCCGAAGACTGTCATGTTGATATCCACTTAGCTGTTCTCATCATTGGAGGAGCTTCGGTCCCCTCTGTGGCTGAGGGTGGCTGTGGTTCCTCCTGAGGGAGCTCTGGGCCACACCTTCAGAGCTGCTTCCTGGCTTCAGTACAGTTTCTTCACCATGCTTATGCAGATCCTTTATCCCTCTGGCACTGACTTTCTATCTCCCATCATTGGCCTTTGGGCCTTCTCAGTGCAGGTCCTTGATACAGACTTGCATGAGACTTTTATCTGGACTCTGGGCATTCAGTTGGACTGGTAGAGGACATTGCCATGGGCCCTGGGTCTTCAGCTGGACTCATGCAGGACATTTCCCTGGGATCTAGGCCCTCAGCTGGATTCCCTGGGTCTCTAGTGTGTGGACAGATCTCCTTTACTCTTTCGCATTTAACTATAGGTGAATGATTACTAAAATAATCATTAAGTTATCTAACACATAATATTCTTTTTCCTTGTAAGTCCTGACTATAATGCAGGAGTAGGGAAAAATAACAAAGACAGAAAGAGAAATTTTGTCTTCCAGAGGGCAGGAAGAAGATGATGAGTTATTGTTTAAAGGGCATACAATTTCAGCTTGAGACGATAAAGCTCTTGAGGATGGTAGTAATGTTTGCTCAACAATATGAATGTACTGAATGCAACTGAATTTTACACTTAGAAATGGCTAAAATGGTAAATTTGATTTTATTATATTTTACCAAATTAGATAGAATGAAGTAAAAGAAGAAGGTGAGCCTTTCTGCTGGTTCTAGGAGTAGCTGGACTGTGTGATGAGACTTAGATGTGTGGCCAGCAGATTTCTCATCACTCCTTGTACTGCGTGAGGCACTGGAGCTGCCTCAATGTCTGCTCTCACGCCTGTAATCCCAGCGCTCAGGAGGCTGAGGAAGGAGGACTGGCATGAGTGTGAGGGCAGCCTGAGCTGCATCGGGAGAATCTGTCTCAAAAAAGACATGTCAGGCTCATGGATGAGTAGTAAGGTGAGTGTCATGGTTTGTATCCAAGTGTCCCCCAAAGCCTCATGCAGTCATGGGGTGGCTTCTGGAGTTTGTGATTGATTCTTGATCCAACGCAGGGATATCGGGTGTGAGTGCTGCACTTTGGCCCTGGGGTGGGTAATCTTCTTTCCAATGTAAGGAAGGAAAAGAGGCTAGCTAGTAGCCACAACCACTGCCTCTCTCTTTGCTCTTTGCTTCTGCCATCAATGGCTGCTCTGTGCCATGTGCAACTCTGCCTCAGAGCAGGTTAAGTATGGACTGAAACCTCCACTAACTGTGAGCTAGATAAACCTTTCCTTCCTTAACGTTGGGTGTTGGATATTTTTTCCCGAGCAAGAGAGAAGAGTGAGACAGTGAGTCTCAAGAATGGCTTCTCACACAGCCCCTTTGTAGAGGTCTAGCTGGATGTGTTTAGTCGTCTGTCATTCCTAGACTCTCCAGTCACCTGAGCTTTCTGGGGCAGTGAAAGAGAGGGAAGGAAGTAGGATTGCTTCTCTTGCATGATCACCTGGGACAGGTGCAGTGTAATTCTCTCTGTTCTCTAGGCTCACAAGGAATGAAGAAAGGATGTGGCCCCCTCACTTCTACCTTAAACTGCAGGACTGAGCTTGGCTGGCCAAGGTATCCTTCAGAAAAAATATCTCAAGGCAGCTGGAGTAAGAACCTCTCTGATGGAGACAGATATTTCTGTGAGGTCATGCTCTTGCTCCGTGTTTAGTTTTGGTGTTAGCGGTGAAGAAATCGTGATATAAACATTGCCTCAGAATAAGTGTGATTGTGACTCATTCTATGGTTTACCCGTCTCTGTTTACTTATTGTAGTCTGTGTAGTTGCAAGTCATACTCTTCTGGGATATTGGGGAGCTCTAGTGGGTCCTGAGTGGGACAAAGCCTGTGGGGAGCAGCTAGCTGGAGATCGGTCACATATGCAGGGCCAAAGCAAGGTCTGCCTGAGAACATGAAGCACCCAAGGAAAACCAGTCAATCAAGTTGTTAGGCAAGTGCTTTCTTCCATTAGGAGGGGGGTTCCACCTGTCTTCAGCCTCTTGATGATTATATAAATAAATGCATGGCAGTTGTTGGGCAGTTCCGCTCCTCCCATCAGGAGAGAGGGTTGAACCTGACCTCAGCTTTCTGCATTTTGAATGCTGTCTATTTCTTTATCCTCCACCGTCCTTCTCCATCTCCCCCCAGGAATTTCAGGAGCTACACTGGATGCAGCAGGAGCCTAAATTGGGAGGAAGGAGACTGCCTCCCAGGTTTCCTTTCAGCCTGGACCTTATCTGCCCTTTCCTTCTGGCAGCTGCATTGTGGTTACTGGCTCTCAGCTTGGGAGGTTAGAGGATGGGAGTGCTGAGTGCTCTCTGAGCCGAGCAGGTGTTATGTTTGTGTCTAGATGTCCCACCATAGCCTCATGCAGCCATGAGATGGGCTGCTCCTCCCTTTTTCTCTTACTCCTTTTGCTGTTTTCTGCCACCATGAACTATTACCCTCTGCCACATGCCACTTTACTTTGAAGCCAGCGACTATGGACTCAAACCTCTAGAAGCTGTTTGCTAAATAAACCTCCTTCTTTAATTTTGGGTGTTGGGTACTTTGTCCCAGCAATGTAACTAAGACAGAAGGTGTCTTTTAATACAGACAATCACCAATTTATGAATGTTTCATCAATGATTTTTTGACACAATACTGGTGTACAAGCCAATAGTTTGAGGTTTGATCCTTTTCTATCCTAGCTACTTATGTATACAAGAAGTCTCACGATATCGGGTGGGGTCAGTGAACTGCAGCTCTCATCCAGCAAAGCCATCTTCAGGGGAAGCAACTAGTGTTCTATGGTATGCTGTGTCACCAATGCTTTGTGGACACAGACAATGCGACCAGTTGCATAAAGCGGTCAACAGTTTATTATACTGTGCTGGATGGTTTTGCCCAACTCTAGCAGAGTTTAATTATTCTGAACATATTTAAGGCAGGCGAGGCTAAGCTCTGACATTTAGGAAATTAGATGCATTTTGATGTATGTTTTCGACTTATGACAGGATTACTGAGACACAACTCCTTCATAAGCAGAGGAGCGCCTGTGCTTTATTATTAATTCTCACTCCACCGACAGTGCTTAAGTCTTGGAAACATGGAGACTCTTCATATAGAGAATCATATTGGTGCTCTGATTGATATCAAGTCTGTAAGTTGAAAATGCACTTCAAGTGTGATCTTCTAGTACAAAAAATTGACAATTCATCTATGTATTTTGAAAGTATGTCATGTAACTTTAAAGTTTCTTCCTGTCTCTGCAGCATTTAGACCATAAACCAGGCTTTCTTCTGACACTTCCAATTCCTTCCTTTACTGTGACAAATTTTGAGCTTATTTTTCTAGACACACGCATTCACTAGCATGATCTCCCAGGGAAATCTTAAGGCCAGTGTGACTAAGAAGCCCCACTTAGCACCTTGCAAAGTGCTTGAGTAGTAGCTTTCAAGGTTTACTAGATAGTGTCAGGCTCAAATTCGACTTGTCTGGGAAGGAGCTGGAATCTCCCGCATGGCGGCCACTTGAT
The DNA here is from genome assembly GCF_000260255.1 of Octodon degus. NCBI lineage: Eukaryota > Metazoa > Chordata > Mammalia > Rodentia > Octodontidae > Octodon > Octodon degus. Next base: position 20,308,228 of record NW_004524582.1, read on the forward strand.
ACTGAGACCCTGCCCCAGACACTGCTCTGCCTTCCTCCTTCCTGCAGCTGTTAATTCATCAGGTGGAAATGAAAAGATTTTAAAACTTGGTGCTGCCTAAACAAACAATCTAGCACAGAGAGAGAAATCCTGATAATAACTACCCCTTGGGAGTGAGACAGAATTGACCTGAGGTCTGTTGGCAGAACAGGATTCGGCTCAGAAAGGATGCCATCCAAATGAGATTCGCAAAGTGAATCCAAAAGCCTGGTTTGATGCCCCAGATTTATGCATGCTGTCAGCTTCTGAGCAATTTAATTATTGTGCTTTTCTTCTTTGAGCTATTGCCCTGGTTTCTGGGAATGGTCCTTGAATATTTCCTACTGGTGACATTTATTACCAGCACCTTTTCACAACAACGCTTACCTTAGGTTTTCAATCCTTTTGCCTCTACTAAGTCTCATGTTTAAAAAGAGCTCCTTATCTGGTTTCCAATTGTTAGCATGCATATGAATGAGGTTTCAAAGATTCATTTTGACAACATTGTACTGGAATAGATTTCCATGTCTTAGACAGATGA
>NW_004524582.1:20309081-20310785 GCF_000260255.1 Octodon degus
TCCTTTCTTGTCTGGCCTGGAATTGATGGTGGTCATTTGGCATTCAGGATTCATTTCTAATTCTATGAGTTGAGCATAGCCTACAGAAATACCCTGTAGAGTAGAAATCTACTGCTGGGTGAGTGCTCAACCCTCAGCGAGGAAAAGCTTAGCTTGCAGATGGACGATGTTGGCTGTGGTCATCCTGCATCAGCTTTACTTGCCTCATCTTCATCATCGTGGTTGTCCTCTTTCTCATCACCATCCCTGAGTTTTACTGAAAGTCTTCCCTGTCTTGTGTTAGGCACTTAGGAGCACAGTCTTGGTTAGCTTTTGTAGCAGCACTGCAATCAGGTGTGATTGGTCCACCTGGCAGCTGTATGGCAAGTACAGCTCAGAAAGATCAGGCCCCTTCCACCACACTGCAGAGTGAGTGATTGGCTGGAGACTTAAGTGACCATGGAACAGCCCAGTGCCAAACCTCTATCCGCGCTACCACACTGCCTTTCTCAAAGGCTTCACTAACCTCCAGCTTTGAATTAGAGGTTTCATTATGCCTCAAATCAATGGGATTAGAAAAGCTGGCTTAGATAAACAACTTTCATAAAGATGAATGCTAAAATGAAAGCGTGGGCTCATGTCCTAACCTCATTGCAGGTGTCGAGTATTTAGAGATTTAATTAGATTTCACTTAGTTTTCATGGTGGTCAGTGGAATATAAATATTCTAGAACATCTGTATGCTTTGTTTTGTGTCGGTCTGATGCTTCCCTGGCCCACCTGAATGACCCTTCAAGTAACATGCTTGCAGCGAGTTTCCTTCCCCTTTGCTTAATGGAATATTCCTATGCATGATGTGTATGTTTTATTAGTTGTGTTGGTTTGGAGGAAGGGAAGAGATGGGGAGGGTTTTAGCTCCTAAGACTTCATAAGAATTGATGGCCAAGAGTAAAAGCTCTCCAAGAGGTTCTACTTGGTTTCAAGTCTGCTGGATTAGTGTGCGTCAGAGGGTCTGTGGGAACCTGTGTCTCTTGGGGTGGGCTAGGAGCACAGAGGATTATGGAGACCTCATTGTAGGTTGAAATATAACATTTACACCTCATAAAACTTTTGTAGGTGCTGCTTCCCCCTGAGCTCTATCATTGCTTCTTGACAGGTTCAGGGGCTCTGCCTGGTCCCATTCATTTGCTTTATCACAGAGCCATTGAATTAAAGTATAAGGAAAAAGTCATTCTAGGGATAGCCTGAAAAGGGAAGGGGACACGGGGTAAGAAAAATGATGTTCGAGAGAACTATATAAACTGGTGTTTGCTCTGCTTTTAATTTTTTTTTAAATATTGGACAGAAATACTAGGCTTTTGAGAGTTGGTTCTTAACAATGAGAATTATTGAAAGTGAGTCTCATTTTGTCAGAAAGGAGAGAACTGTTTAAAATTGTAACTGAAACATTACGTGGTGAGAATCTGTTGGTTTTAATTAAATCTGGGGAAATGTATTTTCATGTTAAGGAACATCTTAGATTCCTCTAATGTCTACTCTGGACCCCAGTGCTTGTCCCAACTCTCTCCTTGGGATGGGTAGGACTTTAATGAACACAGAAATCTAGGAACCCAAACCACTGTTTGGGCCCTTCAAGGAAACAGCAGCTCTCCTATCTCTGGCCCCAGGTTTCTCTCTGTCTCTGTCTCTGTCTCTGTCTCTGTCTCTGTCTCTGTCTCTGTCTCTC
>NW_004524582.1:20310885-20312373 GCF_000260255.1 Octodon degus
CAGCTCTCCTATCTCTGGCCCCAGCTCTCTCTCTCTCTCTCTCTCTCTCTCTCTCTGTCTCTCTGTCTCTGTCTCTCTGTCTCTCTGTCTCTCTCTCTTGCTCTCTCTCTCTCTCTCTCTCTCTCTCTCTCTCTCTCTCTCTCTCTGTCTCTCTGTATTAGAACCAGAAGTTTTGCAGGTATTATCCTTGTTTACATCTGTGGATGGACAGTGTTGGCCTTTGTCATCCCTATGCTGATGGTCTCATAGTTCATTATAGGAGTTACTGTAGAACCTAAAAAGTTAATTATCAAGCTTGTGGGTTTAGATATAATTCCTGCAATTTGCAGCCGTAAGCTTATCTTCTGATGATCTTATCTTTTCCCCTGCGTGTATCCTCCCAAAGTTTTTCTGAGACCAAGGCAGAGGTAGTTAACCCAAATATAACTTCCATGTCCAGCTTCCTTTATTTTCCTGCAGCTTCAAAGAAATCATATTATCATGGATTGGAGAAGGGGCCTCATTGCCAAGCCAAATGGATTTCCTTCTAATGCTTTCTCAGCATCAACTGGACCTTCTCATCAATTTACTCAATCACTTATAGAGGGCTCTTTCTATACCATATGAATTTTTTAAACACCCTCGAATGCTACAGATCATCTTCACCATAATTGGCCACAGGGCACTCCATGACAAAATGCTTTGAAAAGAAAAATTTGAACAAGGGCAAGTTCTGTTTGTCCTTTATGACCTGGACTACCTGACCTCAGGGAACAAGATGTCTGTGCTCCGACAGTGTGGGCTCCTGAGATTCAGCGTGACTACATTAGCCATCAACTGCCATCCCCTTGGATGTCCTCGTCACTCTGGGTCCCTGAAATTTTGCATGCTGTATTTGCTCCTTTCAGACAAGTACATCAGATCATCAAGGTCTACATTTTCCTCATCCGTGTCTTCAGCTCCCAGCCCAGGGCCTGGCATGGGCAAGCAGGAGCTGGTAAACCTTTGCTGAGTTGTACATGAATGTCAGTTCTTCCTTTTGCCATCATGCTGAGACCTAAGAAACCGGTCCATCAGTCAATAACTCAGATCTAAGTGCTGGAAGATCCTTGGAGAGTCACTGGTCTGCATTGGAGAGCTGAAGAAATGGAGTCAGATGTCCATAGATGACAGCAGCCACAAAAGATGGCTGGCTCATACAGACTAGAGCTTCTGAAAACACCATAGACTTCCTGTTTCCCCCTTTATTCTATTCAGGCTGCGAATTCATTGGGTGGTTAGACCCACAATCAGAGCTGATCCTCTTCCCTTCATTTTGTTGGTCCACACTGCAGTTATCTCTGGAAACATCCTTCAGAACTGGGCTTTACTAATCTCTTGGTTATTTCTTAATCCAGTCATGTTGGCATATTGCAACTGACAGCCACAGGATATTGGTAATTAGATAAATAAATGATGCGTCAAGGTTGAAAGATAAGGCACCAAGAATGATAAGACCACGGGGGGGGG
>NW_004524582.1:20312512-20314646 GCF_000260255.1 Octodon degus
GAGAGAGAGAGAGAGAGAGAGAGAGAGAGAGAATACCTTCTACCTGGAAGTATTAAGAAAAGCTTCCTAACAGTAATGGCAGCTAGTGCATCTTAACCATTTTCCTTTATTGAACTGATATTTATTAAGTGTCTTCTGTATACCAGGAACTATTCTAGACATTAAGGATAGGCTGTGAATAGCAAAGAAGGGTCACTGGGTGGTTCTTACAATCTAAGGAACTAACTTCTTTTGTAAGTTACAGTGGATGTAGCCCACATCTGCTTCCCCTGGAGGACTGTGGCACTCCTCCCTCCAGCTGTTGGCTGGTGTGGCACTGCAGCTGGTGCCTCAAAGGACTTGTCCTCAGCTAAAGAGCCCTGTCTCTCCCTTAGGTTATTCTCTCAGGGGCAGCCTTGTTCTAGCAGATAAAGACCTCATATTGAGCTTCAATTCCACACAACTCTGAGGTGTCTCCTCAGCCCTCAAGATCTCCATGGGATTGGCCGAAGGCTTTTTTATGACCTGATCATGGTTTATCTTATCCTCCTGCTTGCTCCTGCATCCCTCACCACCCCAAAGATAGTGTTTTGGGTAACACTGCCTAAGAAACTGCCTTTGTGAGATTTCTGTTCAGACTTTATTTCCCAGGAAACATGATTATCTTAGTTAATTCACGCTGTTACAACAGAATAGCTGAGATTGAGTAGTTGATAACAAACAGAAATTCACTGGCTCATAGTTCTAGAGGCTTGGAAGCCCAAGAACGAGGGGCTTTCATCTGATGAGGGGCTTCTGCTGTGCTAGCTTATGATGGAAGGTAGAAAATGGAGGGAGGCACAGGGGGAGAAAGAAAAAGAGAATCCTATTCTTGCAATCATAAACTATAATAATGGGATAATCCTGGTGTGCCTACCCTGCTCCTTGTGGGAGACTCGTGTGTGGTCCTGGACAGCTACGTAGCCCGACAAAATTGTAACTTAAAATCATGTAGTTTGCTCGGCTGGATTGCTGGAATGCTGCAGCGTCACTGAAAAGGCGATGTGGGAAGTCTGTGTGGGGGAGGGCAGTGGGCTGACTGCCTCGCTTCACCACACACAGTCAAGTGGAACACACCTCACGCTCACCCGTGCGGCTGGGCGAGTGCTTTGCAGCAAATGCGCACCAGTGTTTCACTCTGCTGACGTGAGTTCTTGTGAAGACACATACATTGTTATTAGGCAGATGTGGAAGCTGCTCAACGTCACTGTTAAACTTGGACTTGTTAGGTTATTTTGTAATATAATTTAGTAAGTGAAAATAGATTTAAGAAATTAAAAAATCTTTTATTTACTTGGTACAAGGTCTCGCTACACAGCTCAGACTTATAGTGATTTTCCTGTCTCAGCCTCTCCAGGACTGGGATCACAGGCGCGCACCACCATGCCCGATGAACTCAGGTCCTTGCGCTTGCTAGGCAGGCGCTTAGATCCCCGAGCTATCTCCTCAGCCCTAAAGTAGGTTATGATGATTGTCGTATTGGCAGTCCAAAAATGTACCAAATAGTATTTTGCCCCATAATAGTTACAATTACAAAAATACACAGATATAATTGCATATGCATATATATATATATGTAATTATTGCTATAATATTGTGTAGTACTGGTAATGATACAAAAATATACAGTTGCTTGCTTTAATTGATAAATTTTGTATTCCAGAGTGCAAAGCATCTTACTTAATACACACAATACCTGTTTATTTGTGACCCAAGATAAGTCCTCTACTCTGAGCAGCCCAGGCAAGGCAAAGGGTGGACACACCTGGCCCCGCCCATTCGTGGGCGGAGACTTCCGGGACTAATCACCTCTCCTTAGGCCTCGGCCTCCTCCACTGTTGCTTTGGGCCTCAGGTTTCCATCCAATGCTTTTCAGGGAACACATTCAGGGGCTGGGGCTTCGGCTCAGGGTAGCACACTTGCCTAGAAGTTGGAAGTCCTGGGTTCGGTCCTTGGCACCAAAAACAAAAAGTAAACCTTCCCTAAAAACAATTCATCCAAAAAGTATAGTAAAATCATGGGACACATTCAAACCACTGCAGTGACCTAGGACACATTTATCTTTTTTAAAAAATTAATTTTATTGAGAAAGAAATAGCAATGAGAGTTTCAAAAC
>NW_004524582.1:20314880-20319502 GCF_000260255.1 Octodon degus
CACTACAAAATGGTCCTTCATTTATATCCCCCTTTTTTGTTTACTTTTCTTAGAGATGGGTATTTTGTTGCCATTCAAATATTGTAGCTGCATGAATTCAGCAGAGTAATCCAATATAGTCCAGTAGTCCATAATAGTAGTGGGTTATCCGCATGACTGGCAATGTCTGAAGTTGTGGACTTGAGCCTTTTACAGCTCAGCATATTAATATGGCTTTATTTTTTGTATCTCATTTTTATACTTTTCTGCTGGATGGTTAAGACCAAGATAAAGCACGACCTATACAACAAGAAATGTAACTTTTGTATCTGACAAGCTCAGTCAGATAGGACACATTTGTCTATCTAGTTAGCTAAAACTTCCATGACAACCTAGGGTACTATGCCATTTCCTTATCCTCATTTCCCAAGCCAGGAAACTGAAGCTTAAGAAGGCCTAGTTGCTTGCTCCAGACCTCAAAGCTAAGCAGTGAGGAAGTGGGGCCAGCTCCTTGTTATGTTTTGGGTGCAGCTCAGCCCTCAAAGCCTCCTGCGTTCTTCTGAGGTGGGGTTTTCGGAAGGTGTTGGATCATGGGGTGTTGTATTCATTGGTGGACTCACCCTCTGGTGAGCTTAGGGACTGGATGTGCAGTTAGCAGGTGAGGTCTGGTTAAGGTGGTCTCGGGGGTATGATATGGGGGGTACATCTCCCTTCCCAGCTCTGTTGTTCTTGACCCCATGTCTCAGTTACTCTTCTCTTGTTGCTGAGACAAATACCTGACACTGAAAATGAAAGAAGGAAAGGTTTATTTAGCTCACAGTTCCTCGAGGTTCCAGTCCATACTTGGCTGGCTCCAAGTCAGAGTGGCACAGGACAGAGAGCAGCAGTTCATGGTGGTAGAACAACAACAGTGGCAACACACACACACACACACACACACACACACACACACACACACACACAGAGAGAGAGAGAGAGAGAGAGAGAGAGAGAGAGAGAGAGAGAGAGACTATCTCTCTCTGCCTCTTTTATGTGACATTCAGACTATCCGACCCCAGTCTGGGTGTAAGACTCACACTCATAATCACAGCAGTACTAAGACCCATAATCCCAGTGAATCATGAGTTAATCTCAAATGCTAGAAGTCCCCACCCCATGACTGCATGAGGCTTTGGAGGGACAACTAGACACAAACCATAACACCCCATAGTGTGAACCTCTGTGCCTCTGCTCTGCCCTTCTGCCAACTGGTCTCTGCCTTGGAGCTAGGGGACTGTGCACTGAGATCTCTGAGGCTCTGAGCCAAAATAAACTCATCTTCCTTTAACTTGGGTGTCACAGCAAGAGAAAGTGACTAAGGGACTCCCATTTCTAACAGACCCCAGAGTACATTATTTGACTGTACCCAGACATGTCAGGCAGGTGAGGGGCCACACCTTGGGAAGGCCTGGGATCTGAGGATGGCTTCTCTCAGATCTCAAAAGTTGATCTGGGTATGACTTGCCTGCATAAGAATCAAATCATTTATTATTGATCTTACAGATGCCACTGTCCTTTTGTTTCTAAAGTGTCTCTTTAAGTGCAACATATTGATTTCAGAAAAATAATCTAGGCCAAGTTTTAAAACACTATGAATCCTTAAAGCCATTTTGATTTCTCATGATTGTGTCCTGAAATCTGGCTCCCATGAAAAAAGATGAAATGTAAACTAGGTACAGGAAGGGTTGATGCTTTATCTACGTGAAGCTCAGCTCTCTTAAAGCCTCTTAAGCCTTGAAGGACATCTTATATTTATGTATTGCATGGCCAGCAACATATTTTTCTGTACATTTTCTCCATGGAGAGTCACATTAAATTGTCAGGTAGATTTTAGCATCCCTGTTTTACAGACAAGGAAACTGGGACCCAAAGGGATTGTAGTGCCCCACAATTACAGAGAGAAGAGCCCACACTAAGAAATGAGTGCATCTGTCTCTCACCTCCGGGCTGCTGCCCATCAGCTAAGCTATCGTCAGGAGCCCCCTCCATTGTGGTCATGGGCACCACCACCAGTGCTGAGCGCAGCTGTCCTTGTAGAACTCAGAGCATTCCAGTCCAAATCTGATGGTCACCCTGCATCCCACGTCTAAGTTAATGATTCAAATTTCTACCTACCTGTCTAAGCTAGCAGCCCCAAGATGCCCTAACATTCCCACCTTTCCATTTGCTTTGTGTTCACCTTTATCTAAAATTTCTTTTTTTTTTTTTTTTTTTTTTACAAAAATACTTCTCAAACATCATTTTTGTTAACACTTTTAATACTGTTGTATTGTGTAATGATTTTACTGTTTGGACAATTATGAGATTTTCTGCATGACTTTTATTTTTAAATTTGAATGAATATTTAAAATGTGTATCTATTGCTGTATACACCTTATTTATATAAGCATTTGATTAAGCTTGTTAGTAATGAAATATAAGTAATGACTTTCATGTAAAAATACATTTTTCAAAGAGGTACCTGTTAATCTATCCCATTACTGATTAATGGATTAGATTTTTTGGCAGAACCAGGGATTGAACTCAGGCCCTTGCACTTGCCAGGGAAGCGCTTATTCCACTGAGCCGTCTCCCCAGCCCAATGGATTAGATTAATGGATTAATCAGTTACTTTCTTTTTGTGGCCAGCTCAGCCCACACTGGGGGTGGGGCTGGTGTGCATGTGGTGTTAGGGATCAAATCACAGTCCCTGTGCTTACCTAGGATTACCTAAGCAGTCACCTTAGACTGCTGAGCTATCTCATTGGCCCATAATCAGTTATTTTTAATGCTTTCTAATGTTTCTGACCTTATATATTTTGAGACAATGTAGCTAAGTGCTATCATACATAGGTACATATTAGATTTTATTTTTTATCAACACAAAAATTTCTTGTGGCCTTTTGGCTGGAATCCTCATCTTCCAGTAATTTGCCAAAATGACTAATACAAAGGGCAAGAGAAGGGGAACCTGGTATGTTTTCCAGGCTTTTTAGAAAACATGGGGTTGTTCCTTTGGCCACATACATGCAAATCTACAAAAAGGGTGATATTGTAGACATTAAGGGAATGGGAACTGTGCAAAAAGGAACACCTTACAAATGTTACCGTGGCAAAACGGGAGGAGTCTACAGTGTTACCCAGCATGCTGTTGGCATTGTTGTAAACAAGCAAGTTAAGGACAAGATACTTGCCAAGAGGATTAATGTGCATATCGAGCATATTAAATACTCAAAAAGTTGATAGCTTCCTGAAATGTGTCAAAGAAAATCATCAGAAAAAGAAGGAAGCCAAAAAGAAAGGTACCTGGGTTCAACTGAAGCGCCAGGCTGCCCTCCCAGAGAAGCACACTTCGTGAGGACCAATGGGAAGGTACCTGAGTTTTTGGAAGCTATTCCCTATGAATTCATGGCATAAGCTGGGGACGTTGCCCTGCCATTCAGTACCTAATTGGCAGCTTAAGTGTCCTAGGTCCTACGTAAAAATAAAATCATCTTGTGTTGTAAGGGTGGTTTTCTTAGTTGAACAGGTATGTGGTGCCTTTTTACCTCAGAAATATTTGCAACAGATTTTCACTGTACCTAGTAATTGTGTCTAGTCTTTACTCTTCAGTATTTTCTTGCTGAATGATATTGCTGAGGTACTGTGCAGGTGTATACCCCAAAATTCAAATATTTATAAAATATTTATATTGGCTTGAAGATCTTGTAAATCATCATGGGGAAAAGATGTATCAAAATAAATGGAAGTCACTTCAGAAACAAACTTAAGTCCATTTCAGTTAAATAAATTATTTAAAGCAAAACAAAAAAAACCCAAAACTTTCTTGTGTTTCATGCTAGTGTTCCAGTCCATTAATGTTAATATTGAGACACTTTTCTCTTGAGGAAAGTTGGAAAGTTCTCGTTAGTATTTGCCTAATGAGTATCTCTGTCACATTATTTTTAAATTTTGAGTTTTATTTTAATGTATTTCCTAAAAACAGCATGTAGACAATTTTTATTTGTTTGATGTGATTAGATTGTTAGTGGGCAATTGTGAGAGTTACTGTGTGGTCCATAGAATCCATATTTGCTATGATTAAGGATATTTGGATTGATATTTGCTTTTTCATTTCATGATGTCTTAGTTTCTCCTTTCTTTCTTGCTTTTTGTCACCATCACCCTTTCCAGTTGTTTGAGGTACAGACATACTTGTTATGTTCTTATAATCATTTCCTTTTATTTATTGATATGTATTTATATACATATCTAAAAATCATTATCTAAGATTATTTTCCGTGAATTTAATCTGGCACCCTGTTTGATTATTTAACCTTCTTTCCTTTAATCTTAGGGGTCAGTGGTGTTTCTGTCAAATCAATTTTGGCCTTACACAAGATGGTCAACTTTTATTTTATTAAATAAAGGCATCACAGAACCCCAACCTTACTGTCGCACTGCATTGCCAAAATTTCATAACAGATAGGATATTTTAATGCCAACAGGTTAGGGAGGCCATGGTCTCTCTCTTCTTTTTTTTTTTTTTTAAAAAAGGTCTCACTTTCTTTTTTTAAAAATTTTATTTATTTATGTGTGTGTGTGTGTGTGTGTGTGTGTGTGTGTGTGTGTGTGTGGCCAGCCCA
>NW_004524582.1:20319602-20335687 GCF_000260255.1 Octodon degus
ACCACTGAGCCATCTCACCAGCCCCGAGCCATCTCACCAGCCCAGGCCATGGTCTCATAATCAAGAGTAATTTGAAAAATTGTACACATGGGCTCTACATTTAGCTTTCTGGTAAACACGGGCCTCACTCTTCTCAGCTCACTGAGGATGCATGAAAACTCCGCCACGGCTTGAGATGAAACTGAGCACAGCACCTGGCAATCATTGCTGGCAACTGGTTTTTCCGGCCTCCATTTTCTTCTTTCCCCCCTCATTTCCTGACTACTCCAAACGACCTTTCACTGTTCTCTTCCTTTCTCCTTTCCTGTCTTTTCTCCCACTATCCCTTTAATTCTTTTTTGCTGGATGTATTTGTAAAAATATTCATCTTTTCCTAAAGTGACATTCCCCTGCTTTCGTATATAGAGATTACAATTTATTCAAGCAATAGATTTTTGAAAAATTTGCATAAGACAAAATTAACATAATGAAGACTAATTTCCTCACGGATCTGACAAAAGCCTTTCTGATGCTGGGTATTTGTGTTTATCAGCTCAAGTGGTTGTAGCATAAACATGACCTAAAACTCACTTTGTATAATAACATCAAAAATAAACAATTCCTGATGAATTAAACAATGTGTGGGAAATCACATAATTTCAAATTTCATGCATAATCTGGGACTTTATTAATATTTTGTACCATATACTTTCAAATTAATTCAATGTTGCATAATATGCAATTGCCCTTCATTATGTTACCTTCTCTGATTTCTCATTAGAGCTTCATTATATTTATAATAATAATTGTGATAGTTGCAGCAGGAGCAGATGAAGCGGAGGGAATACAGAGCTACTAAACTTCCTCTTCCTAATGAACACATCTCGGTCTGGCAATTGGTTGGCAGGCAGCAGAATTGGCTTCCCCGACTCTTTAAGGCAAAGTTCCTGGGGCTCAGGGTTCCTCCTTGCTTGTACTTTTAGACTTAGCTCTGGCTGGTCTTGATGCACAACATTTCTGCTTGATTAAATGAAATCACTTCAAAGTAATCCAATATAGTCCACTAATCATGTACCTACAATATATGAATGGCAATGGAATACTCATCTCTGACAAAAGTAAACAAAAAAGGTGGATATAAATGAAGGACTTCTCTTAGTTCAATGAGAAGAAAGGTTTGAACTAATAGTGTTTAGACAAGATATCATGTCTGCATCTTGTACTCTGAATAACTACTACGAGGACAACAATATGCAATGTATTAATTATTGTAACTGTCCTACTAACCTGTTTTGAAACTGTCTCATTGCTACTGCTTTCTCAATAAAATTAATATAAAAATAAATGAAATCACTTCACATTGAACCATTACCTCTGAAGAGACAAATCTTCCTTCTGGCTAAGTAAACAGTTTTTTCCCTCCCTGTGCTCAGGGACTACCTGGCAAATGCTACTAACTGTACCTCTTCTAAACCTCCAGGAAGATCCTTTGAGCCTCAAGCTCTATTTTTTTTTAAAAAAATCCCAACATCAGTATTTCCCAGTGATGATTCTGTGATCCAACAATAGGAATCTTTTTTTTCTTGGACCTTTTCCAGTTCCTTCTCATCATTTTTTAGATGTGGAGGCCAAGAGCCTGTGCCAGGTCTAGAAGAAGCATTCCTCACTGATGCTTCTGTGCCCTTATCTCTCAGTCCAGCTTAGTGAGACCCTGTACCAAATACATAAAAAAGAAAAAAAGTGATATCATTTGTGATTGTCAGCTCCCTGTCATGCTAATAAAACAGGTGAGATGGTCAATGTGTAAAGAGAGTGTTTATTTTGACTCACTGTTCTGGAGGTTTTGGTTCATGGGTGCCGTGTCATGTTGGGAGTAGGTGGTGGAACAAGACTTCTCATTTCATAATCAGGACACAGAAGAAAAGCAGAAAGGGTCGAGAGTCCCACATCCCCTTCAGGGGCCGGGATCTAAGGACCCAAGACCCTCCCAGTAGGCTCCACTGTTTCCAGTTTCCACCAAATAGCACATGGGGACCAACGTTTAAATCATGCGCCTTTGGGGAAAGTCAAGATACAACACCACAGCAGCTACCAGGAAACAAATATAACAGCACTGAGCTGATAGAATTGCAGCCACAAGGTAGAAACAAAACAAAACAAAACAAACCACATTATTTTTAGTGTTAGTGACTTTATCACAGGTAAAGGGATACTTTTCCTTGTAAGTTTTGAATTTCCTACAAGGCTTTTCAGGATCCTTACTGACATTCCTTAATTCTTCACACCACCCAGATGTACGTACAAAAACCCAAAAGTGAGATACTAATTGTGTTGCTGTCATTTCATGTTGTTTTTCTTGTCATTTTTCATCTTTCCTTGCTCTGATTTGACCTTTATACCAGTGGTCTCAGTGCAGTGCTTCCCATTGCAAGACTTATGCAATGTTAGAAACTCTGTATTTATTTATTTTTGTCATTGCTTGAAAATTTCTCCATTGTCTGTGTATTTCACAATGTACACAACTTGCTAGCATAGCTGCATATAATTTGCATGCAGAGCATGTATACACTGTACTCAAAAATACTTTTTAATGGTGAGGTACATCAAAAGCATCACTAGAAGCCTGTTGCCCATTGTCGTGTCTTGGCCTTGGAAGCCTTGATTCTGTTCTTCTTCTGTCCTTCTCATCCTGGCACTGGCGTCTTTGGCCCTCTTTGCATGACTCCAACTCTTTGCCCCACTTATGAACACCAACCCTGGCAGCTACTTTTACACCTGTATCCTGAGCACAAAGCACCCACAGTTCCACTGCACTAATAGAGGGGTGATTTGGACACATTCCCTATGACTTGTGCAAACCTTAGCAGTGGACTGATCCTGGGAAAACGTTTGGACTCATTCAACCACGTTAATTTTATTCTTTTTTACTGAGTTGTAAGAGAAAGTTCATTCAAAGTTTATTAAAAGCTCTAAGGCTGGCCAAATAGCTCAGCAGATTAAAGCATCTGCAAGCAGGTGCAGGGGCTGGGGGTTCGATCCCCAGGCCTGCCATGCTGGTCCCACCCCTGGGGCATGCTGAGAGGGCAATTGAGACTGGGCGTGGTGGTGCACACCTGTAATCCCAGATCTTGGGAGTTCTAAACAAGCAGATCACTATGAGTCTGATCTAGTAGTGAGACCCTGAACACCCTGTAGACCCTTGCCCCCCAGAAAAAAGCTCTAAAGTGCCACTTGACTTTTGCAGGAAAATGTGATTCATAGTTTTAATTTTTATCCAGTCTATCATCATGTTTTTCTGTCCAGGTCATTTACTCCAAAAGTTTAGAACTTTTTTTGAAGGCAGTCTCTCTTGCCAAGTCTCTGATTTTTCAAACCTCTCGCCTCCATCTTTTCCTTGGACCTTGTGGACATTAACTGTGAAATGTCAATTTGAGTGGATTAGAGAACGCCTAGTGGATTAGAAAACCGGAGCTCTCACTGTGTCTGCTGGGTGTTTCTAGAGATGATGGACAGGCAGAGAGCAGTAGACTCAGTGAAGCGGGAGACTCACTTTATTGTGGGTGGCACCAACCAATAGGCTTGGAGCATGGATGAAGCTGAAGGAGAAAGAAAAAGGAAATGAGCCCATTCCTGAAGAGCACCCATCTTTATCCCTGTGGTTAGCACTGGTCCTTGGCTTCTTTAGACTTCTGACACTGACTCACTCTGGTGGGTCTCCAGCAGGCTACCAGGCCTTGGACTGGTGCTGCATCTTTGATCTCTCTCCTTTGGCTTCCATCTTCTCAGTGAGCATGCCTGGATAAGCTCACCTCCAGCATGAATATTGCTATTGTGGATCCTCTCTCCTCTGATTCTGTGAGCTACTAATAAATCCCATCCTAATTATACATATGATTTTTATTGGTTCTGGGTCTCCTGAGAACCCCAACAGGACCTCATCTCATCCCACACAGGACTGGATATCCATACACTCTCCTGGCTTCATTTTCATGTGTCTTCTTCTTTTATGTATTTGGTTGCTTCAGGGTCTCACTACATAGCTCGTACTTGTGGTGATCCTTCTGCTTTCAGCTTCCCCAGGGTTGGGATTATAGGGACACACCACTCCGCCCAGACTCTGGCTGGCTCAGCCTGCCCTGAGGGTGGGGCTGGCACAGCATGTGGTGCCAGGGATCAAACTGTGGTCCCTGCACTTGCCTAAGCTTGCTGAAGAGGGTGCTTTAGTCTGCTGAGCTGTCTCACCGGCCACCATTTGTCTTTTTCTTGTTTATTTTCTCTTGCAAGGTCTTATCTTCCGGGTTGTGAGCTGGATTTCTTTGGATAAAGATATGACCCTGCTGCTGGGCCCACAGATTCAGGCACTGGGAAGGTCTCCTGGGGAACCAGTTGCTGACATTGTTATTTCCTTTAACCCATGTGGTCGTCATTCTCGTCATTCCTTTGTCCCAGGCCTTCCTCTAGTGTCTAGCACTGTCTGTCTTCGGGCTCTCACTTTTATTTTCATTACTTTTCTCAGAATCATTTAACTTATGAGCCAGGAGAGACCTCAAAGCTCATCTCATGCAACCCTTTCATTTTCTAAAAGCATGGATGGAGGGGAAGTGACTTACTCTGACACGTTCAGTTAATTAAACTGGGCTAACCTTGGGCTCTTCATCTCCTGATCTGTCTTTTGGTTGTTTTCTCATTTAGCCAACATTCCCAAAATGTCCCTCAAAAAATCGTCTCTCTGATCAAGTAAGATCAGGGAGTTTAAACAGATTCCTATGCTATAAGATTTCCTGGAGGCTTTCAAAGGGAGGTAAGCAAAGTTCCAAGGTGGAGGGAGATATAGCATAGTAAATAATTCCCTCATCATTTGAAAATAGCTTCCATATTCATCCAGAATGACACTATCATTTGATCAAGTCCAGGGAGCCTTGTATATTTTATGGGTAAGTAAACATTCCTTAAATATGTATTTTTCTTCTGTGCACTAAGAATTCTCTATAACAGACTACAATACTTGGTTCTTTGATTATTTTTACTCAGTGTTGAAGTGCCATATGTGTAAGGAAGATATCCACTTCGAGATCTTTACTCTTTCCGCTTCTAATTTTTAGGGCAATATGAGTTTTTGGCATTTTGCTTCATGTCTAAGTTGGGTCTCTACTTACCAAACCTTTAGCTTTGGTTATAAATGTCCAGGTTAAATTTCTCAGATCTAGGAAACCTACGAGTCCATTGCTCATCATTAATCCAAGTCTATTCCAGGGCACTTAGCTTCCTCCAGCCATTAGCATTCAGACACGGTCTGAGCACACCGACACCCAATCACCCTGCCTGCATTAGCCAAATGAGATGGGTTGATTAAAGACACAAATTATGTGATATGTGTTGGTACAAGAAAATAAGATGGCTTCATCCTGTCAGGAGAATTTTGCATTGCTTTGGGTGAGTGGTGCGTGTATGAGGGAAAGGAGGAGGAGAAGAGAGGAAAGAGAGGAGAGAGGGGAAACCAGTGGAAGCAAAAGTGGTATGCTACATTACCAGAGAAATCTCCACTTTCCAATTTAAAAGAAGCAGTTTCTGTCCCAAATCTATTTTCCACTGTTTTCTATGGTATTACAAAGAAATTTAAAAATATATTAGTGTAACTATAATGTGAAATCCCTAGGAAGTGTGAAATCACATGAGATATCAAATAAATTAAACATTACAGTAGCCAAGTGGGACCGTGTAGCATTTTGATGAGCACTTTAATTCTTCAACTTTGATGTTACTTGTAAAAAAAGTGTGATTCTAGCTGGAACTGTGTTCCTCCAAGGAATGGCCTCATCGAGTAGGCGGCTGTCTTTGGTAGGAAAGACAAAGTCACCTTTCAAAATCTAGCTGCACACATGAGTGGACATCGGGCAGGGGAAGGGGTAAATTATGCTGTGTAGGGCTTGGTGAGAAAGCAGAATTAATTTTTTGCCTTTTGTAAAATTCATAAAACAGAGTGGAAGACAATATATATTTGAAAGACATGTAAACGACAGTGAAGAATTATGCTGAATGGGTCCACGTGGCCCTCGCAGTCTGAGCCCTTCACCCTGTGGGGGTTATCTTTCAGCCTGTCCACCCAGGGCCCTCGCCACTCACGTGTCTTTAAATACTCACCTTGGGCAGTGAGAGGCAGGCATTACTTTCCCAGATCTCACAACCTTTTGTTTATAATTATTTGCTACTCAAGAGATTTGCTCAGTCCTCAGACATCTAGCCTTTTATGTTCTCAGATATTTCCCCTATGGAAGAAATGCATATACAATAATTAGGGTTTTGTTTTGGGACCCATTAATCTCATTTCATTAAACCTAGAAGGTTATGGATTATGAACTATGTCTTTGTTTTATGTACAGCAAGAAAGGAAGATGCTTCTGCTTAAACTAGGCCACGGTGCTATTTATAACATGTGTCATAAGCTTAAAAGTATCTTGAAATATGGATACGTGATTTCTGGGACCGTGTGAAAGATTTTGTCTTCTGTAGTATTTCTGATGCCATTTAGGAGTTTGTTGGCCACCCTGACCTGATGGATGGTCCATAGCACAAGCGGATTTACATTTTTATTTTTGATAACACAGTCTTATCTTTAGTATTGAAATCTTTTATAATTTAACTTTTCACTGACTTGCGATTTTTCTTACCAAGGAGGTTAGAGTACATCTTCCAATCCAGCCTTCGGAGTGAACCTTGGAGGTGGCAGCCATCAATAGGCTTCTCTTTTGTTTATTATTTGTGCATTCGTGGAGCAATTAATGTGCAGGTTGAACACCTGCTGTCTTCCAGAGGGAGAGAAGCCGGGGAAGACGGCTCAGGCCCTTCAGGATCTCCGTGGACCTCTGCGAGACAGACAAGCTGCTGCAACACAGAACAGGAAGCAGTGGAGGGAGTGGTCCTGGGATGCTTGTGGGCACATAGAAGCCTGACCTGTGAGCCTAAGCCACGTTAGCACTTCCTGGCAGAGGTGAGGTAAGTGTTTCTGGTTAGTGATCTAAGCTGGAGACACAAATAGGGACCAGATACTGAGCATCCTAGTTTCTTATTTAAAATTCTGTGCAGTCATTTGAATTGTTGGTCAATCAACAGCCACTTAGCTTCTTCTGCTGCAGGACTGAAAGAATCATGATAGAATATAGCTGCATAGCTCCAGGCATTGTAAATAGAGCCATTCTGTGTTTGTACCAACAACCTGTCAGGTGAGTGTTGCCGCCCACTCACCTTTCAGGTACAAGAACTTGGGTTCAGGGTGGTTCATACTTTGCCCAAAATCGTGTAGTGGCCAAGTGGGATTGAAACTAGACATTCTGTCTGTGCAGTCACTCCACTTTGCATTGCTCTGTGGCTCTTTGGAGGTGGGGCGAACACAGTTGCAGCAGCTGTGTTCCTCCTGAGAACCTTAGCATGCAGAAGATGGGGGGACCAGGCCCCTCTCTACTTGCTGTGGTGGGGAAGCTTAGAAGAGAAGGCACCCTGAAGCCGCTCAGGAAGGAACTGGGGAGGAGAGGACATGCTGTCCAGGGACAAGGCGGGCAGTGCTGCGCCAGCCCAGGACCTGCCTCTGCATTGCCTGTGGCATGAGGACTCGACAGACTTGATTCTGGGTGTTTTTTCTTTCTTTTAAATTTATTTTTTATGTATGTGGTACAGGGTTTCACTATGTAGCTTGGACTTGTAGTGATCCTCCTGTTTTTAGCCTCCCCAGCACTGGGATTACAGGCGTGCACTATCACGCCCAGTCTCAGCAGCTCAGCGCACCTGGAGAGGCGGGGGAAGGAAGGGGCATATGGTGCTGGAGATTGAACCCCGCTCCCTGTGCTTGCCTAAGCAGGTGCCTAGTCTGTTGAGCCATCTCACTGGCCCTCCTGTGTATTTCTTGCACCCTCTGTTCCTTGATCTTGATTTCTTTTTTGGCAGAACCAGGGATTGAACTCAGGCCTTTGCGCTTGCCAGGGAAGCACTTATTCTATTGAGCCATCTCCCCGGCCCTGATCTTCATTTCTATAAGACCAACTTTCGTCTCCATAGCATGACTCATTCAGTCTGAGTAGGAAATGGGCTTTGGGCACCAGCCAAAGGTGCCAGGTTTTCCTTGGTGCCACCTTCCTTGGGGCCATGTTGGTCCACTCTGCCTTTTTACTGAGGCAGCTGCGTCAGTTCATGCTTTCCTTTGCTCATCATTTTAGACTTCAGATCAGAAAACAGATTTAAAAGAGTGCTGATGTACTTCTAGTTGGCTGATATACTCCAGAGCTTTAAATACCCTGTCCTAGTTAAGCAAGAACACACATGAATCAAATTCAATGGTTAGGTTCAACGCTGAACTTATGGGGAAATTTATTTCTTGTCCAAGCTGGTTTGTAACCAGAATCATGGAAAGAATTAAGTTTGTGAGCTGAAGTATCACCATGTTTATGTCCTTATTTTACATGTATCTCAAAAAAAATGACAGAGACCAACAAGAAAATGTCTAACACTTCAGCAGGTCACCATGCTAATCTCTGGAAGCTCATGGCCAGTGTTTTAAGCACCTCTTGTCATAGTAGAGGCTAAAGGTGACTTGTATTAATCTCATGATGTCTCAATAAAAGTAGTATTCAAATATTTACACAAGTTTTTCCTTTCCCTGATGTGTACTTGTAGATTTCAGCAGTGCTGAGCAATGATCTGAAGGAGGTTGGTGAGGTAGAAACCTCTACATAAGATTTGCCCAGTAAAATGAATGTTGAATACAACTGAAACACAAATCTTACGGTGATATCACTAAGATGTGCTTTCATCTCCCTCGCTGACTTTAATTTACAGGTGTCTTTACCTCCAGCGACTTTTCTGGAAGCTTTCATGCCATGTGTTCTCCATGGGACCTAAAATTCTCTGATATAGTCTAAATCTACTAGTCAGTTTGGTTTTGAAGAATTGGCCAAACATACAGTCTTTTAAAAAATAGAAGATCCAGTGGCACAATGGGTTAGCGTGCGGTACTTACATAAAAACACGATCATCTTTCTTTAGGGATAAAAATATGGTGTGTGTTTTGAATGTGGTTTTGCAAACAGAGTTCTGTCTAGACTCCATAATAGGTCGCTAGTGGCTGACACAGTACTCAGGGATAAGGAGGAAACGAGATGCCATGCAAATTAGCCAGTTTGTTGCTGAAGTTGGGAGCTAATTTTATTTATTTATTTATTTATTTATTTATTTATTTATTTATTTATTTATAGCATACTGGGGGTTGAATCCAGTACCTTCACACTGAACTTCATCCTGAGCCCTTTTTTATATTAAGGGGATATCTCCCATAGTGATGGTATTACCCAGTCCAGCCTTGAATTTACCATCTTCTGTCCTCAGTTTCCCAAGTAGCTGGGGCGATAGATGGGCGTGCACTACACATCCTACCGTAGTGAGGTGAGCTAATTTTTAATTTGCCCTGGTGAGAAGAACTAGTGCTTAAAGTTCGAGTGTTTCACTGCACTTAGTAAAAGAAGATTGGCTGCTTCAATTCCTATTCAAATGAGTGATTATTAGTTCTTATTAAAAGAATATTTTACTGGGAGGCCATCAGGCTGAGTTATATCACGTGCTCCAGTTTCTAGGTAAGCAAACTGAAATTCAGTGTAAATAGTTAAATGACATTTAAACTTAATTAAAAACTCATTTGGGCCAGTGAAATAGCTCCATGGACTAAGCACCTGTTTAGGCAAGTGCAGGGAGCAGGGTTCGATTCCTGGCACCAATGGGCTGCGCTAGCCCTCTTTCTGGATGCACTGAGCCAGCAACTGAGTCCGGGTATGGCAGTGCACGCCTGTAATCCCAGCACTGGAGAGGCTGAAAACAGGAGGATCACTACAAGTCTGAGCTGGTTAGTGAGACCATGTGCCAAATATGTAAAATTAAAAAACAAAACAAAACAAAAATCCACCAGTTAATCTCTCCTTAGAGTTTTTAGCCAATTGGAAATCACTACCTAGTCAGGTGTAACTGTGGATATCCATTAGCCAAGCATTCTGGGAGGCTGAGCCAGGCGGATTGCAGCTCAAGCCCAGACTGAACAATTTAGCAACTTAATGAGACCCTATTTCAAAATAAAAAGGATGTAGCTTATTGTGAAGGTCTTGGATTCAATTCTCTAAGTACTGCAAGACAACAACAACAACATAAATGACTACTCTACATTTGCTTTTCTTTATAGTATATGGATGATTTTGATTTTTTTTTGTTCTCTTTTTCTATGGGTACATTTTGCATCTGATCACATTCGTCATAGAGAATTTGTACTTTTTCTCCCATTCCCTTCCCTTTCCTTCAACCCCTTTTCCCTCCTTATTTACAAAAAAGTTTGTTTTTGCCCCCCTCCCATTCCCTGGGGACATTCAACTTGGCTGAATCAAGTACGTTTCCCTCGTCTGGCTTCCACAAACATCTCAGAAATGGTGACCCTCACCCCCAGGCAGCACTAATCTATGTGCTCTCTGGTGCATGAATCCCCAAAAGCTCAAATAAGTATCCTTGTGAGAATGTTCGTGGGTCCAGGCTTGTTTTTGAGGCTGTGGGCTAAGGGTGTGGGCTGTGGGCAGCCACATGTGGAAGTTCCCAGCTGAAGTCTCAGTTTGTCCAGCCGAATGAGATCTTGGCTAGCTCACATCACTGAAGCGACTGTTGTTTGGTGACTGCCCATGAGCCCGAGCCTTGTTAAATCTCTTCTACCTGAACATATTTCACACTTTTTTTTTTTTGGCAGCCTGCAAAAAGGCACTATCCTTACTGGCTCCAAAGAAATCAAGTGTCCAGGCAGGAAAGTTTTGTGAGAGTCACATGGTAGGGGACTTAGGATGGCCCTTGGGAGCTGGGGCAGCCCTCCAGCTGATAGGATGGAGTCGGGGAGCCCAGCCCCATGGGAATGAATTCCTCCAGCAACCCAAGTGCGTTCTGCAGGTGGAAAGGCACCTGATGCAGCTTGGATTTCAGCTTTGTGAGGAATCTGTCTCATTAGGCATGAATGCTGGCCCTCTGAAACAGAGGTACTAAATGTATGGGTTTTCTTTGCAATTAAACAATTTTTGGGACCGGGAGATGGCTCAGTGGAATAAGTGCTTCCCTGGCAAGTGCAAGGGCCTGAGTTCAATCCCCAGTTCCACAATATATATAATTGAATATTATTCAATTATAATTGAATATTATATATATAATATTCAATTAAACAATTAAACAATTTTAAATTGTGATGAAATGCACATACTAGAATCTTTACTGTCTTGCCTATTTAAGTGTACAGTTCAGTAACATGAAATATCTCATAATATTGTATATGCAAGCTCCAGAACATTTTTATTTTCCCCAAACTGAAACTCTGTATCCACAAATCAGCTCACAGTGCTCCCCATAACCATATGCTGTTTAATGTTACTGAACATTTGATGACCCCACGTACCTCAAGTACAGCCACAGTCTTTTCTTTTTGTGACTAACTTACTTCACTTACATGGTGTCTTCAGGGTTATCTGTACTGCAGCCTGTGTCAGAATTTCCTGCATTTTTAAGGCTAAATACCATCTGGTTGTATGCCAAAATCACATGTTATTTATCCATTTATCCACTGATGGAATTTTTTTTTTTCAGAACAACTTAGTGAAATAAAATTCTGGTTTATTGCTGGACAACATTGTTTCCCACATACATCAAACAGGCCAAAAATAAATAAGTAAATCAATGAAAAAATAAATAAACAAACAGCAACTTCAAAAAAAAAAGAAAGCTTTCATTTTTGTCCTTTTGAACCACCTCACAAAAACAACAACTTAGCGTATAGCTAAGCACACACACACACACACACACACACACACACACACACACTACTGAAATGCTCGGAATAAGATTTTGTTGTTGTTTTTGCTTTTTTTTTAAACAAGTTTTTTTTTTTCGCTTTTGAGATTATAATGAATATGGTCACAGCACAACTAACGTCGGGAGTAGGACAGAGGACGCTCGGAAGGCTGGTTTGGTCATCCGTGATCATCAACACTAGCCGACCCCTGACGATAGGTACAAATATATAAAATGTAAATAAAAAATACAAACAAATTTTCCTGTTTAAAGTACTTTTAAGAAAAAAAGCAGGGCCTTGGAAGTTTTCGTTCTTTTTCTTCTCTGTTTCAAATTGGCATGTGGTTGGCGTGGGGCGGTGGTGGAGAGCGGGGTCTGCTGGTGGCGCCACCATAGCAGGCGCAAGACTCTCTACTCGGAGGTGACTACGTTTAGATCCTGAGAGGAAAAGTGGAAGGTGAGTAGATCACGGTGGCCTTTTCTTAGTTAACTTTTCCTTTTTTTGCTGTCTAGTTATCCTTGTCGGTCTTCTGCTTCTTGGTGTCCACATCGTGGTCCTGGTCGTCCTCAGCTGCCCATTTGCCTGTAGCTGCCTTCTGCCTCCTCATCCTCGTCTCCATCCTCTTCCTCACCATCACCTCCTGTGTATCTATCCTAACTATCTTGCATATGTATATATATATATTTTTTTTCCCCACAACAAGGTGGTCCTTTATTTATATCCCCCTTTTATTGTTTTGTTTTCTCAGAGATGGGTGTTCCACTGCAGTTAGAGGAGCTGTATTTGGAGAAGTCTTTAAAGGACCTTTTCATAGTTGATGCCAGTCCAAAGATTGTACCTATTTAACTTCAGCAATATAACCCAATATAGTCCTATAGTCCATAATAGTAGTTAATTATCAGCACAACTGACAATTGTCTGACTTGTGCCTTTTACAGCTCAACATATTAATATAGCTTTAATTTTTATACCTCATGGTTACACTTTTCTGCTGGATGGTTAAGACCAAGTTAAAGCAAGACCTACATAATTAAAAATGTAGCTTTTCCTATCTGGAAAGGTCAGTCAAACTCCCTCAGGACTTACACTGGAACCATGTACAGCACCTTGGGGATCTTTTGTCAGCATCAGCCATGTGAATGAGTCATGGCCATTGCTTGATCAATTTGCTCTTTGTGAAAGCCTGAGAGAATTTTTTTCTCTCCTGGTGTCTCTCCTTAGGCACACTATACATTATCAATCACTTTCCTCTGTGGCCTATAATCTCCTTGAACAGAAAATTTGGGACACCACTGTGTTACAGGATATCACAGGAGAAGTTCTCTTATGTCCTCAGTTCTCACTGACCTTGAAGGGCTAGGGACAAAATGTTGGCTGTCTTTTTAGCCCATCTATCTGTCTAATTTTTTGGTCTGCAAACTTTGACTGTTAAACATCCGGGAGAGAAGCTTGATGATATTATCATCCTGTAACAGAGGCGTTAAGCTTAACAGCAGTATCTGTCTGAATATCACATACATTAGACATAACATGGAACTGCTATTTTCCAACAACCGTGGATATTCTAAAATTTAAATCCCTATAGAATGTTAAAAAATAATTACACATTTTTTATGCGGAAATTTAGAAATGAAACCATATACAACATTGTAGCAGGACAATCCTATGACATTTTGTTTTTCTAGTCTCTCACTTTTATTACTTCTTTTTTTGATAAACATTTACTTTAAAGATAGTATAGCAATAACTGATATGACATTAGAAGCAGTACACCTTTAGAAGACCAAAATGACAGTTATTTTAAGCATGGCTTTAGTATTATACATTGCTGTCCTCAATGTAGTTGCTTAGTTCATAGATATCAGCATATAGCGTTAGTCAGGGTGAGAATTCTACCAATTGACTGCTATTTTCAAAAACCTGGTGGAGATTGTTCGGACCATTGCCTTAACCATCTTGTTTATATAAATGTATGTTTTTTGCCCCTACCATATTTCCTAACTTTTCTCTGTGTTGTTTAACCCTTAAGTTTGCTTTTTCCATTTAACTGTGTTATACCTTTCCATTTTTATTTCTTTTTTTGAGTTCTTACACTAGGGAGACAATATGATATTTACACATGTGGTATGGTTTATTTTCCTTACGAGCATAGCTTCAAGTTGCATCTACCTTTGAGTTTATTTTTCTTTATAGCTGAGTAATACTCCATTTTTTAAAGATACCACATCTTTTTCATCTATTCCTCAGGTGACGGGGCATTTTGATTGTTTCCAAGATTTGGCTATCACAAATTGTGCTGCTATAAATATAGGCGCACATATATTACTATGGTATGATGATTTTAGTTCTTTTGGGAAAATCCTCAAAGGGTTATAGCTGGTTTGAATGGGATTTCCAGTCTTAGTTTTTTGAGTAGTCTCCATACTGATTTCCATAGTGGTTGCACCAGTCTGCATTCCCACCAGCAGTGGAGAAGGGTTCCTTTTTCCCCTCAGCCTCTCCAACATTTGTTGTTGGGTGATTTCTTATGATAGCCATTCTTTCTGGGGTGAGATGCTATCGGAGAGTTGTTTTAATTTGCAATTCACGAATGGCTAGTGATGTGGAACATTTTCATGTATTTATTCACTTCTTTAATTTCTTCCTCTGAGAAGGGTGTGTCCATCTTGGATGCCCATTTCTGGATTGGGTCTTTAAATTTTGGGGCCCTAGTGTTTTTTAATTCTTTATAAATTCTAGAGAACAGACCTTTGTCTAAGTGCTTATTAGCTAAGATTTTTTCCAAATTTGTGGATTGTCTTTTCAGTCTGTTGGTGATTTCTTTTGACGTGCACAAACTTCTCAAGAAGAGGAGGTGAAGTTGTTAATTCTTTCAAGTGTTACCCATGCAGTTTGGATTTTGTTCATGAAATATTTGCCTATCCCTATGTCTTCAAGATTTCCACCTACTTTCTCTTCCAGGAGACATAGTGTTTCTGTTTTATTGTTTAGATCTTTAATCCATTTTGACTTTGGTTTAGAGCATGTAATAGATCCTGGTCAAGTTTTAGTTTTTGGCACGTAGAGAGCCAGTTTTTCCAGCATCATTTGTTAAAGAGGCTATCTTTCTTCCAATAAACATGTTGAAGATAAAATGGCTGAGTGTTTTTGTAGCTGTATCTGCATTTTCTAATCTATTCCATTGATCCTCAGTTTTATTTTTTGACAATACCATGCTGATTTTATCACAGTAGCATTGCAGTGTAATTTCATGTTAGGGATTGTAATGCCTCCCACTTTGCCTTTGTTGCCCAGGATAGCCTTTGCTATTCTAGGTCTTTTCTGGTTCCAAATACATTTTGGGAATGATTTGTCTAGATCTGCGAGATATATTTGTGGTATTTTGAAACAGATTGCATTAAATCTGTATAATAATTTTGGGAGTTTTGCCATCTTCACAATGTTGGTTCTTCCTATCCAGGAGCAGGGAATATCTTTCCATTTTCTGAAATCCTCTACGATCTGTTTTTTCAGACTACTGTAATTTTCATTGTATAGATCTTTGACTTCTTTAGTTAGATGAATTCCCAAGTATTTCGTTTTCCATGGTGCTATTGTAAAAGGTGATTAATGTCTTTAATTTCCCTCTCAGTATGTTTGTTGTCTGTGTAGAGGAATGCTATTGATGTTTGTGTGCTGACTTTTCATCCTGCTATGCTACTGAATTTGTGTACTGATTCTAGGAGCTTCTCAGTGGAGGTTTTTGGGTCTTCCAAGTAGAGTATCATGTCATCTGTGAATAATTATATTTTAACTTCTTCTTTAATTATTCTTATTCCTTTTGTTTCCCTCTCTTGTCTAGTGGCCCTAACTAGTGATTCCAGAACTGTATTGAATAGGAGTGGTGATAAAGGACATTCTAGTCTTGTGCCTGATCTGAGAGTAAAAGATTTCAGGTTTTCCTGATTTGGAATTATGTTATCCATTGGGTTGTCATAGGTAGCTTTTAACAGATTGAGGTAGAAGCCATCTATTCCAATTTTCTTTAGGGTTTTGATCATGAATGAGTGTTGGACTTTGTCAAAAGCCTTTTCTACATCAATGGGGATGATTATGTGGTTTTAGATTTGGCTCTATTGATGTAGTGTATTACATTTATATATTTGCCTATGTTAAACCATCCTTACATCCCTGGGATGAATCCTACCTTGCTATGGTATATGATCTTCTTGATGATTTGCTGTATTCTATTTGCTAGGATTTTATAGAGGACTTTTGCATC
>NW_004524582.1:20336637-20337800 GCF_000260255.1 Octodon degus
GGAGAGGGACAGTAGGGAGGCCTGAGCAGATTGTCCCTTCCAGGAACTTTTATAGTGTAAAACCATGTGGCGCTAAGGTGGAGAAAATGTGAACTCGCTTAGATGGATGTGGGATGGGACAAAACTGTGGTCAACCAATGGGATTATGAACACCATTGCTCAGGTAAAATTGATTAAGTCCAGGACCAAATGGGGATGGGAGTCACGTAGCAAGTGGGTATAAATATAAAACAGGACTTTATCTGGTAGCCATCAAATGATGATTCTTCCTGGCTTTCTCAGGGTAAAGATCAATCCCGGATGCTAATCTTTAGAGAAGTTAACATTTGTTTGATCTTTGGTCTTTAGATCTCACTCACAGCAGGAGCATCCATCCCTCCCATAGTTGTAAGGTATCTTCTCTTCTGTTTTATCTCCTTTGAGGGACTGGCCTTGTCTGACTGCCTATAATATTTCTACCTAACTTGTGTGCCTCAGCATTCTCCCCTCTGAAGAAGTAACCTAAAATGCTGTGAGGGAACCATGGGCGATGACTGCTGTAATTTCTTCAGGCTGAAAGGGGTCATAGTTGTGGACCAGCAGTCAGAGATACTCTCCCAAGGCTCTATCTAAAGGCCCTCAATAGACACAATGCATTTTCTCTTGGGTGGATGTATAGCTTTGAATCTGGAGGAGACAAAGCCAAAGAAACAATTAAGTATGCATAGGCCTAATAATAATATCAATGAGATGATTGAAGGTGTTCACCAATTAGACAATAATGACTTCCCATGAAGATTATAAAGATAGGGTCTAGAGGACCTCAGTATCTCACACACTATTTATTCGATATCTAATATTTTGAACAGCTATTGAGACATTAGCAGAAGTGTCTGGAATGTAACAACCATTTAAAGTTTGTAATTATAAAAAGACTAGTCAAAAATTTTTGTAGCTCATTTGGCAGAGATCTTTTAAATAAGTGACTTAATCCCTTTTTTTTTTAAATCTTCCATGGCCACTGTGTATCGTCTCAGACAAAATGGCCTTTTATGTCTCACCAACTCTATTATTACTGGTGGCACATGAATTTCCAGACCTAGGGAGAGCACTGAGTAATCTCCAGTTTGTAATGTAAGTGAGGTCACTGGCTGGGTAACTACTGACACATTTGCACGAGCATC
>NW_004524582.1:20341404-20343125 GCF_000260255.1 Octodon degus
TTTCCAGTTTCCTCAGTGCTAGTGTCTTCTGCATTTGTACTGGGTGGACTCGGGGCCTGAGACTACATTTTGTTCCTTCTCTTTGTCATTTTGTATACCATTGTCTTCTGATCTTTGGTGTAGAGCTTAGATAGAGTTATTACCTTAGCACCAGGTCCGGATCTATGAAGTTCAGATTCCTGCAGGTGGGTGTTTTTTGGATCTGGCTGCTGTGCTCCACTTCTTTCTGCTGCAGGCATTAGAGTTGAACCCTTTGTATCACTCTGGCAAGATATTCTGCTCCTGAATCAGCTGGGTGTGTCTTGCCTCTAGTCTCTTTGCAGGGAGTTCTGCTGAAGGGTTCCTCACTGGGCCTGCATTCTGGGTCAAATGAAGATCCTCGGGCCCTGGGTGGCCTCACTCACTCGCCAGGCCTGTGCTCTGGGTCTATTCAGGATCCAGAGGGCCCCGGGTCATCTCACTCACTCGCCCAGCCTGCGCTCTGGGTCTATTTGGGATTCCGCAGCCCCGGTCAGTCTCACTCATTCGCTTTACCTGTGCTCTGAGTCTATTCAGGATGCCATGGCCCCAGGTTGGCTCACGCACTCCCTGGGCCTGCACTCTGGGTCTGTTCAGGATCTGGAGGGCCCCGGGTCATCTCACTCACTGGCCGGGCCTGCGCTCTCCCAATTCAGAATTTATGAAAGAAAAGCAAACTCATAGATCCATCCAATGATCTTGGTGGATGACCTCCAAATGATATAGGGGAAAAATGATCTCCTGATCTGACCTGGATAAGTTTGTGTTCTCTAAAACTGAAGAATGAATTTTAGGAACAAATGGAGGTTATGAGCAGAATATGTTTATTGAAAGAAAGAAAGCTCCTGTCCAAGAGAGGGACAGGAGGGGGGCCCAAGTGTGTTGTCCCCCTTGAATTTGAGTTTTTTCTTTCCTCTTTATGATGAGGTTAGCTAGGGGCTTATCAATTTTACTTAATCTTTCAAAGAACCATTTTTTTGATTCATTAATTCTTTTTATTGTTTTCTTTGTCTCAATTGCATTAATTTTTGTGCTAATCTGTATAATTTTCTCCCTTCTTTGGGCTATGGATTTGGTTTGCTCTTCTTTCTCTAGACATTTGAAGTGCATATTACAGTATTTATTTGTTCCTGTGCTGTTTTCCTAATGTGTGAGTTCACTGCTATAAATTTCCCTCTAAGCTTGGCTTTCATTGCATCCCATAAATTTTGATAAGCTGGGCCTGAATTTTAATTGAATGTAGATATTGTTTAACTTCTTGTTTAATTTCATTTGTAATCCATTGGTTGCTGAGGAATGTGTTGTTTAATTTCCATGTATTTATGGGGTGTTTCTGGTTTCTTTTGTATCCTATGTGCAGCTGAAAAAAAATGTGTATATAGCTGTTGTTAGGTGGAACACTCTGTATATGTCCACTAAGTCCATTTGTTCCAAATTCTTTCTTTCTTTTTATTATTTTATTTTTTTTTCAAATTGGTAGGACAGTTTCAAAAATAAACACATTGCATACAATCTTCCCAGTGGTTAATTGCTGTACAAAATGTGGACATGATATCCTATTTACAAACACCATCAGAACAAATCATTCTATTCATTAAGAGAACGTAACTATATATCTATGCTAACCACTTTGAATACACAGATACAAAATGGACATTCATCTGTACATCCTTTTTTTGTTAAGTTCCATTATTTGAATATTA
>NW_004524582.1:20343905-20344514 GCF_000260255.1 Octodon degus
TGAACTTAAGTCCCTACAGAATATGATAAAAACATTTAAAAATTAAAATATATTTTAAAAATATGCATAAAGAATTATATACTCCTTATGTTTACACATAAGTCCAAAAATCTCACCATATACAACCTTGAAGCAGGACAGTTCCACAATGTTCCTTTTCCTGTCTCTTGCTTTCATTCACCACCCCCTTCTTCTTGAACAACCATCTACCCAAGAGACATCATAGCAGCAATTGGCATGTCATGACAAGCAGCCCATATTCAGAAGACCAGAATGACAGGCACTCCTATCATGAAACTACTATTACAAATTACCATCTGCAGTGCAGTAGCTTAGTTCACAGGTATCAGTATATATAGTTACTCAGGGTGAAAATCTTTCCAAATAACTGCTAGGTTAAAAAATCTTCTGAAGGTTCTCAGGATCATTGCCTTGACCATCTTCTACATATAACTGTATGGCTTGACTTATTCATGTTTCCTAGCTCTTCTCTTTTCCCTCTCTTGATCAGTTAGTCCTCGAGATCCTGCTTTCCTTTTACTTGTATTATATCTTTGTATTTGTATTTCTTCTTTTGAGTTCTTATACTAGGAAAACTATATGATATTT
>NW_004524582.1:20345744-20348853 GCF_000260255.1 Octodon degus
AGTGGTAGTCTGATAGGGATTGCATCAAATCTGTACAGCAATTTTGGGAGTATGGCCATCTTCATAATGTTTGTTCTTCTTATCCAGGAGCATGGAATATCTTTCCACTTTCTGAAATCCTCTACGTTGTTCCAAACTCTGGTTCAGTTCTGCTACTTCTTTGCTAATTTTTTGTCTGCTTGACCTATCTTTTAGGGGTAAGGAGGTGTTAAGGCCTCATGTTCATATTGTGGTATTGGATATTAGATTTTTCATATCCATTAATATTTGTCTTATATAGTTGGGTGCTCTTGTGTTTGGTGCATATATATTTATGAATGTTACCACCCAGGAGTTGGCCAGGCTGCTTTATCTTTTAGCAGTTCAACTAGGTGGAGTTTGCTTCCCAAGTTGATGATTTTTTTTTCTTTTTTTGGTACTGGTGATCAAACTCAGGACCCTTTACTTGCCAGGCAGACTCCTGTGTCACTAAGCTACAACCTGGCCCCAATTTAATGATATTGATGATGGATTTTCTTAGTGAACACAAGCCTGAGAAATCCAGATTTATTCAGATCATTGGCTGGAGGTTGTTCTCACCTGGGACCCACAATTCCCTGCAGCACAGCCCTAAATAGGCAGGCCATAGCCCAAACCTGCTTCTTTAAGGCCAGCAGAAGAGCAGGTCTCAGGGAGAGTCAGCCAGCAATATGGATTCTCCTGTAACTGATGGATCCATGTAAGGCATATTCCATCATTCTTGCCACACTCTACAGGTTAGAAGTGAATGGTAGATCCAGCTGACCTCCTGTCACCTTGAGGGGAAGTGACATGAGGATATGGCTACCAAGAGATACAGATCAGTATGGGTTACACTGGATTGGCAGAAATATGGGTATTGAGCTTGGATAGGGGCTTCACTCAGTTTGATGATTCTTTAGATTTATTTATATGCAACAATCCCTGTGGAATGATTAACAAAACAAAACAGCTCCTTATGTTTTTCTCTAAGCTGTTACAATACATTTCTATCTGGGTGATGGAGTTCAGAATTATTCTTAAGCTGTAGTTTAGAATAATCATGGTGATTTGAACGTGTAGCCATGCTTGAGCCCTGCAAATCTGGACTACATTGCTCCATTTAGATGTGATATGCTCAGGCTCAGAGAAGGAAAATTGAGTAACCGAGGGTCACATGGTTCATCAGAAGCAGATGCAAAATTATAGCCTAAGGAGCCTAATTTCATTTTTTACTTTTTCTACTTTATCTCCTTCATTTGGAATTTATGGATTAAGCTTTGCCTTTTCCAAAACTGTGGGGAAAATTTGACTAACAAAGGATATATTGTCTGCAGTACACTAGAGCTGGCTCATCCTGGCCCATGAGGGCTGATTGGGAATAACTCTTCTGAATTGCTTATTGAAGTGACCTTAATTAGGTCCTCAAAACTGGCCATGGTGCAAATATTTACACCAGAAAAATTGGCAAGTGCTACATATTCAGTATCTCCTCCACATTTCTGGAGAACTGGAAAACTTTTATCAATACAACATTGCTTTCATTTGAAAAATATAAGAAGTCTTTCTGATAAATATTATAAAATTGTGTTAATTCTTGGTCAAAATATAAAATGTAAATTACCAGTATGAACAATGTTGCCAACTGTGATATTTATGTCTTTCTTCTTATCTTGAGTCATTAGTTATACTTAGTGTATGTATGGTAGATGACTAGATAAACCATCTGGGAGTTCATCTTCCACCTGTATCTGTCAGCTTTCCACTCCTGTGACAATACCCAGCACCCACAGTTTAAAGGAGGTTGACTTTAGTTCATGCTTCCAAGGGATTCAGACCATAGTGGGCTGACTGCAGGCATAAACATTGTGGTGGAAAGGAGTAGTGGGGCACAGCTGCTGAGTGCATGGCAGAGAAAAGCTAAAGAGGGCAACAGTTCTTCTTCCAGAGAGGAAGAAGCCAGTGAACAGATGAAGATCCCAAGGCCACAGCTCGATGGCCACCAGATACACCCAGAAATGTACTTCGCTAATCTCCTTTGTCGCTCCCAAGCCAATCAAGTGGGCCCAATCAAGCTTGACCGTAGCACACATCTTCTTGTCTTCAGGTTGAGTGGCTGGGTTCACTCTTCAGGTTGTGGAATTTTCCACAGATCACAGCTCACTTGCTTTCCATTTTCCTTACATTTCAGGCAGGGTTTCTTGTCCCAGGGTCCCTATTGCTACCAGCTCTGACATTGATTAAATTCTAGGTGCATTTCTACGTACTGGATTCCTAAAATAGAGGCCTGAGGGATCCTGTATCTGCTGCTCATCTGGGCAGAGTTTAGGGAAGGTCTGGAGGAAGAAGGAAGAATGTTGTTTTTATAACATAAAACTGTCTTACAGGTTCAGAGTAAAAATTTCCTCCTACTTGTGCCCTGAGGGGACCTCCAGGAAGTGTTTCTGCCAATTCTATTTCACAGCTGTAAAGAGATGCGTCAAGCTTTGATTTCATGAGAGCCTTAGAGACCAGAGGCCCCAGGATGGAGCGGAAGGCCAGCCCATCCCTGCACACAGATCTGAAGATGTCTCTTTTGACGGCAAGTACTTGCTCATCCTGTGACGCCCCAGTGTTTTTGACCAAAATCGTGAACTGCAAACTTAGTATATAGATATTTCTCCTTCCCCTGCCCACTTATTGATCTTCAACTGCTGAGCTCCTCTCACTTGTCTTTGAGGGAAGCCGGTGTGAAGAATGTGGCAATGTGGCTTAACTGAAAAAGCAGGGATTTGATGTCAGTCAGACCCATGTGGCTGTACTCATGAGCTGTGTGACCCCAAAGTCTGATGCTCTCCGAATCTCAGTTTATAAAACAGAGCCAATAATCCTTGTTCTTCAGTGTTGTTTTTGCTGAGAGGATTAAACGAAAATTACATGTCAAATGATACACCAAGTGTCTGGCCCCCATCAGGGACTCAAGGAATAGTAGTTCCTCTGGCAGATATCCTTGTTAATAACCATAGTAAATATTCATAGCATAGTTGCAATATGGCCGAGTTCCGGGAGGCCCCAGACCCAGTCCTAGCCCAGGTCTGGTGAGTGTGCGGAGAGCTTCCTGCTACCCTGCGCC
>NW_004524582.1:20360909-20364384 GCF_000260255.1 Octodon degus
ACACTCACCGGACCTGGGCTAGGACTGGGTCTGGGGATTCCTGGAACTCAGCAGAAATTCCTACTGGGCGGGAGGCGTGGGGGAGGTATGGCGGAGTGGTGGGGGGCGGCCCACGCTGCGCCTGGGCTGGGACTGGTCCCGCCAGCACAGGGTAGCACTCCTGCTGTTTTTGTCTTGCTTTCCTTCTTGTTCTTTTAAAGCACAATTAAGGTGATGGCAGGCTGAATTGTTTTGCCTGGGAACATAACTGGGGAAGAATCTATTTCCAAGTTCATTTAGGTAGCTGGAGATTTATTTCCTTGTAGCTGTAAGACTAAAGTCCTGATGTTTTGCTGTTTGTCGGCTGGGGGCTTCTTGTCCTTCCTTGCCATGTGGGCTTTCTTAATGCAGTGTCTTATTCATCAAGCGAGGACAAGAGGTCTCATTCAATGTGACCTAATCACAGAGTGAAATCCTGTCACCTTTGCTGCATTGTATTCATCAGAAGCAAGTCACATACATGGCTTGCACACCAAGGGGGCTCACATGAAGAGTGAATATCAGCAGGATTATAGTGTATATTATGTCCTGTGCCAATCCCTGCACTAGATGGTGCATCCTGGGGACAGGCACTATAGACAGGACTCTGAATTATTTTAGTATTTAAGGTGCTGGTAATAGCTATACCTGTGAGAGTGTATTGTTATGGTTTATGTCTCTTTGTCCCCCCAAAGCCTCATGCAGTCATGGGCCATTTACTTCTAGAGTTTGAGATTAATTCATGATCAGGGCTGGGATTATGGGTCTTAGTATTGCTGGGATTATGGGTGTGAGTACAACACCCAGCCTGGGGTATATAACCTGAATGCAATTTAAGGGAGACATACTTGCTCTCTGCAGCCATTGTCATGGCTACTTTTCCATTTTGTTCTTGCTCTTTGCCGCCACCATGAAAGGTTGCTCTCTGCCATGTGCCACTCTGCCTTGGAGCCAGCCTGTTATGGACTGGAAAGTACAGTAACTGTGAGTTAAATAAACCTTTCCTTACTTCATGTTGAGTGTTGGGTATTTGTCCCAGCAATGAGAGAAGGGTAACAGAGACATATTTTAAGCCAAAATCTAAATTTACCTGCATTTGGATCTGGGTCATTGCTAGATTTTTGTTCTGATGTCAAAAACCCCTTTTGGGTGGTAGATAATCATTGACTCCAAGTGATTTCCAGTCAATAAGAATAAAGTCAAAACTGAAATAGGGGAATCCATCTTCAAGATCTAACTAGATGCTTGTGTGCTGAAAACTTCACAGAAGCACATTCTAAAGCCATGCCAAATGTAACCCATGTAGTGTTCATTTCTGTGAATGAATGTAGCTGCAGACAAGGTGAATTTTTATGTAAGCAAGGGCTAGAAACTGTTTAAGCAGTAATAGGAAGGAAGAGAGTTAGCATGTTGAGTTTAGAGTAGCAAAACATCCTGAAGTAGATGTCTATGGAGTGAAAATGACCATGGGCAAAGCACTGGGACTGCCAGACTCTCCCCAAGGCCTCAGTTACTCAGCATCTTCTGATTGAAGTCCACAGAACCACAGTCCTAGCACCTGTTCCATCTGCCAGTTTCCATCACACACCCTGTATCTCTTGCCAGCGATGGCAGTTTCTGTTGTGCTATCTGTCTAACTACCTATCTGTTGCCTCACCTTCTGTTTTATGACTCACCTGATTATCTCCTTTTCCATTCAGAGAAGAATTTGGGGTAAGAGTTCTCTTTTTATGTAGTTTATTTTGCATTCTGATTGGAACAGATGGTTTCTCTAAATGCACATCTGGTTATGGACTATAAAAGAGCTCAGATTGGGCTCTGCCAACGCAAAGCGAGACTTGGCTTTTGCTTTGTGTTTGGGAAATGGCCTCTTTTATTGAGATTACGAGAAGAATGTCTGTTAATAAACAGATCATAAAAGTCAGAGCCTAAATTTTGAGGTTCAAATAGATGAATGGCCTTTTGTCATTGTTGAAGTGAGTCACTTTGGGCCGCCATTTTACTGACTGTCGCCTCTGCATCATGCCCAGCCCAGAGAGGCCACCTGGGTTGTTCCCAGGAGAGTGAGGTGGAAGCTGGAGCCACAGACAGCTCTGCCTTTGACTACAATGCCTCACTGTGTTTGTTTTCACATCTATTCTTCCAGATGATGAAACCAAATCCTCTTCAGAGATTCACATTTAAGCTCTGTAATTCAAAGGTTATCAATAGACTTTATAAGAAAATTTTTGGTGAGTTCATGTTCTGGAAGAATTGGGGCAATAAACAGGTAATGACAAACAAGATATTCTCTGATTATGATGAAGGCTTTGAAGAAAAAGGGCAATGTGTGAGATAGCTCATTTTAGATGGCCCTACTTGATGGATGAGACTGGCAGTCTTTCTGAGGTGATATCGGAACTGACATGATTGATGAGAAAATGAAGAAAAAGGGTAAAAAGGCAACATCAGGCATAACAGGGCTGAGGTTGGAAATATGCACCAGGTTCAAATGGAGAAAGTACAGCAACAGAAACCAGTTTCCAAAACCTAGGAAGCAAATAGGAGAAAAATGGGAAGACATTTAGATAGGTGGAGAAGGGCTAGACCATGCTAGGGCTTGGATATTAAGGCCATTTGTTCTTATGTGCAGTAGAAGACACTGTAAGGCTTTAAATGGGTTAATAATAAGATGTGACATGTTCTAAAATGGTTTTTCAAGGTGAATCATCATATTTATGTGTTGGTTACAGTGAGAGTAAGGAGGTCAGGAAAAGGACAGAAGTGAGAGCAGGTGGGAGATAGCAGTGGTAGAACAGAGAAGAGAGTTTGGTGGCTTGGATTTGGTGGTGGAGGTGACAGGCATTTGAAACCTACTTTACAGATAGAGATGCTGATACTTGTTGATGGAGCAAATGAAGAGTCCTAGTGAAAAAAAAATCAAGGATAATTCTAAGACTGTGCCTTAGGTCAATTAAGACTCAGGACATATGAGAACTTGTACTGTAACGTCATGTAACTAAGTAGTGTCCAAAATTTTCTGATCAAGGAGATTATGGGGCCAAAGAGGAAAGTGATCGATGATGTAGAGTGTGCCTAAGGACAGGCACATGGAGAGAAAACATTCTCTCAGGCTTTCATAGAGAGCACATTGGCCAAGCAATGGCCGTGACTCATCCACATGGCTGACACTGACAAAGGTTCTACAATCTGAGGCACAGGATCTCAGGATAAATCCTGAGGGGATTTGACTCACCTTATCAGATCCAAAAGCTACAACTCTTGTTGCATAGGTCCTGCTTTACCTTGGTCTTGACCATCCAGCAGAAAAGTATAAAAACGAAGTATAAGAAGTAAAGCCATGCTGTTATGTTGAGCTGTAGGGAACTCTTGTCAATAATTTCTGACACTACCAGCCAAGCGGAAGATCCAATACTATTATGGACTACTGGACTCTTTTAGAATATTTTGCTGAGTT
>NW_004524582.1:20365071-20368172 GCF_000260255.1 Octodon degus
CAAGAACACCCACACTTATCATCATTTTGGTGATGCTTTATTTTGAGCCAGAAAAAGTAGCTGCTAGGTCCATGTGAGGTTGACTTGACAGGATTCCAGAGGCCCAACCATACTGTTCCGAGTTATTATCAGGCAACAAGAGATCCTCTGGTGAGATGGCTGGGCAGGGTTAGTAATCAGATTTTACATAAGATTTCTAAAATTAAAAGAGGCTAGAGTCTCACATTCTCTTCCAACATGGCCAGCATAGCAGCTTGGACAATGTCTATCCCCATTCCCCTCCAAATTCATGTCTATCTGGAACCCCAGAATGTGCCTTTATTGTAAATAGAACCTTTGTAGATGCAATTAGGTGAGATGGAGGTTAGATGTGTAGTGGTGGGCCACGTACACAACGTTTAGTGAACTTATAGGAAGCTACGGGAAGACAGTGAGACACAGGGAGAAGCCATGGGAAGATGGAAAAACAGACTGGAGTGATGGAACTTCAGGACAAAGAACACCAAGGAACAGCAGAGGCCAGGAGAAAGCAGGGAAGTCTTATTCCCTAGAGTCCTCAGAGGGAGCAAGACTTTGCTGATGTCCCGGTGTCAGTTCAGGCTTCTGGCCTCTAGAGCTCTGAGAGAGTCACTTTCTGCAGTTACAAGCTATCCAGCTCTTGGTACTTTGCAATGGAAGCCATAGAAAGTGAGCATAGCTAGGACTACTTCTAGAATAGCTAAGCTAAGTCACATACTTGAAGACCATAAATGTAACCATCATAGTGTGTTTCTAACATCCAGGATGCTAAGTGGTGAATCATTAATTTTGTCAAATGAAGCTCATCTCTTCCTATAATCATGTTAACTATTAAAGCTTCTTTGGTGTTAACTGAGTGCAGTCAAAATTCATATGTCAGAACTTAAACCCTAAGAAAATGGTATTAAGGGATGGAGTCTCCAGGAGGTGATTAGTTCCAGAGGGCAGAAGTGCCTGGGTTCAATTCCCAGTGCTGCACACACTAAAGCTAAAGCAAGAGGTTGAAGGGAGTGTGCTAGTCTTTCTTTCTGTCTGTTTACCAGGTGAGCATGCAGCGTTCATCCCTTCCTTCCACCCTGGAACATAGCAACAAGGAGTCTCTGGGATACACACAGTGGCCCTTGAGATACACTGAGTGTGCGGTCACTTGGATTATGGACTTCTCATCTCCAGGGCAGGGAAAACAAGCTTCTGTTGTTTACGAATTACCCAGTCCTAGATATTTCATTATGGCAGACCCTGAACATGGATGCAGAAGTAACAGAGGAGCAGGACAGGTAACGTCCCCCTCCGCAGAGTGAGCTTCCTGTTAGAATAGCCCTGGGCTGCAACTTATCAGAGTACCCTATGTTTTAGAGCACAGAAGCCATCAGCAAGGGAAATTTATATTCTGGGATGGTGGTGGGGGAGTCAAGAAAGAGGCTCAGGAGACACAGAGGTAAGAAGCAGTAGGAATGGGTAACTGATACCCATTGCTGAATCTTCAATCAGTGGAGCCACCTGGGTCACTACATGAAGCTTTCTCCTTTTCTTATATTTTTCTGAAAAATCTTCTTTCTTCATTCTTTTCACAAGAGCTATGACATTGGAAAAGTTGTAGCCACAATTCATATAGCATGAGATTGTCAATTCGGTATAGTTTCTTGGCTCTTTCTTGGATTTTGCAGTAAAGAGGCCTGTGTTTTGGGAATCTCCTTACACATCAGTCCTCGGAAAACAGGAGTTATTCACTCTTTGTGTATTTGCTTGAACAGAGTTCCTGGCACCTTTGTCTCTTCTACCTCCTGTGCCTTCTTTGATCCTGGCTTTCTTAGCTTGTAGAACCTTGAGAAATAACATCCTATTGTTTATAAATCATCCACTTCAAGGTACTTCATTATAGCAGCTATTAGTAAGATTGTTACTCGTTGGCTCCTGAGCCAGGCATTACCTTTGTGCTGAGCCTAGCGAAGCACAGGGATAGGGATGGTCCCATTTAAGGGCACTGGCCACTGGGAAGCCATGGTTTCTTCCTGAGAGTTGTTGCCACAGATACTGGTGCTTGAGCACTTGGCAAGAGCTCTAGAGGGACGGGCCATTGGTTGACTTCATCAATTCGTTGAATTCCTCAAATTTGGGTCTAACATATAAGAAGTTGATTAGAAATTTTCAAGATACATGACATAGATTGATGTGTAAACATATGTGTACAGACGCAACATAAATAGTTGTGAATTGTAAGTTTTGTTTATTTGTGTCTGGTGCATTTTCCTTATTTGTAGTTTTTGAATATTTCAAGAGCAGAGTGGCAACTTCTAACTTGCAGCAAACTCAGAGACTTGTAATGTAACTGACCAAAGACAGCAGGAGTGAAAGCTTTTGGGCAGTCAAAGGAGTGGACCCTGAGCCAGTAAGCTGCCTTTGTGCCATTTAAGTAAATGAAGAATGTTTTATATTCTTTATACTCTTTGCCTGCAGGTTATTGTTTTGAGCACAATTTAAAGCCAATAAACTCTTTTCTTTTAAATGACCACACTACAGGTATTTTCCTATAGCAATAGAAAACAAACTCATACAGGCCAACTAGTGACTACGTTAGGCTTTGTGGTCTTTGTTGATTCTGTTACAGCTACTTATTGTGTGCTATAGAACATGATGGCTGTAGTCTATATGTAAATGAGTGGATGTGACTACTTGCCAATGAATCTTTATTTATGAACTCTGGAATTTATGTTTTATATGTCATGAAACATTACATTTTTTAGACCCTTATAAGTCTAAAGGCTGTTCTGGGCCATGCAAGAACAGGCAGCAGATCAGATTTGGCCAAGGGCTCTAGTTTGCTATGTTACTTTCCTATTTCCATGTAACAAAATTATTACAAATTCAGCTGCCAAAAGCAGCACCTATTTATTATTTCAGTTTCTGTGGGTCCATGGCTTAGCTGGGTCCCCTTCTTGTTCTTTTATCTTTTTTTTTTCAAAGTTTTATTGATAAACATATAGCAATGAGACAGTTTCAAATCAAATCAAAAGTACAGTTTTAACAAATAATACACTGCATATATTCTTCTTAGTGGTTAATTGCTGTACAAGATGCAGACT
>NW_004524582.1:20376072-20383009 GCF_000260255.1 Octodon degus
GGATTTGTTCTAATAGTGTTTGTAAATAGAATATCATGTCTGCATCTTGTACAGCAAATAACCACTAGGAAGAGGGTATGCCATGTGTTAACTATTGGAACTATCCTACCAATTTGATTTGAAACTGTCTCATTGCTATTTGTTTCTCAATAAAATTATGGAAAAAAATAAGACTGTGCCTTGCGGAATGGGGGGCACTGTTGTCATATATGGAGGTGGGGAAGGTGGAGGGAGGAGAGTATTCGGGAAGGAAGGCAGAACAAGAGAGGGGGACATAATAATTTTAAATACATTTAGCTGGTTCCTGTGAAGGTATGGTGTTGGGTGCTGGAGAGGAGGGAAGGAGAAAAATTTGAGATGTGAGACAACATAAGTGGTGCTTTTATCCGCGGGCTAGTTGATAATCATCTACAAAGAAGAGGACAATGAGTCAGAGAACAGGGGGCTTGGACAGAGCTTTTGCATGCATTATCATTTCTGGTAGCAAGAGACAAGCCAAGTCTAAACAGCGTAAGCAAAGAAGGGGAAGAAGGGCAATTAGCCAGAAGGATCTCAGGGTGTTTGAAGGAACTAGATGCAAGATCTGGTAAGAAATTCCCTTGAGTTCTAGACCATTTTCTTTTCTTCCCAATGACTTCTTTGCTTGGCTTTGTTCTTCCCATCCTGAAAATAGTTGTTTCTACTCTTTGCTCTGAGGCCACAATATAACTTGTACATTTTTTTTTCTTTGCCTGTTCAGTAGAACAGATGATTGGTAAGTTCTCATACAAATTTTAAATTCACCAGAAAGGATATGATTAGCCTATCTTGGGTCACATGACCATCATGGTCCAATAAACCACATTTAGAAGGGTCATGTGACAGCAGTATGGCTGCTGGAAGCTTAACCCTGCAGGTCATGCTACTTCAGTGGGAAAGCAGGTCCTGTGAGCTGGGGATTTATAGTGTCTTGTCTGTCTCAACTCTTTTGTCATACACAGTAGCTGTCATTTATTCTCTGTGCTGATTACTTCCATCACACTTTTCCTTCAGCTCTCAACTCTTCCAGAAGTGCTGAGCCCATCTTTTCATGGGCATGTCTTGGCTGGCTCTTTTTTCCATAACAAAATCCATAGACTGAGTGACAATGAAAAGGTATTTATTTCTTACTTTTCTGGTGGTTGGAAGTCCAAGCCTGGGGCGCCTGCAGGGTTAGATGTCAGGGAGGATTCTCTTCTTCACCTGTAGGTGGCCCGTTTCTTGCTGGGTCCTCACATGGCGGTGCTGGTGGTGGTGGTAGTAAGGAAGCCAGCTCTCTCATGTTTCTTTGGTAAGTGTGTCTTTTATAACCTTATCAAACTTTATATAGCTCTTAGCACTTCATTTCCAAATAGCATCCTATTGTTGATTAGAGGTTCAACAAGAGAGTTTGGAGAAAGGTGCTGTTCAACCCATATAGCACTATCTGACTCTGTCATCTTTCAAGGCTCACAGTCTTTTTAGATTCTCCGGGGACTAAGGGTCCAGCCTTAAAAGCTCTTGGGATGCACATCAGTTGGAGCATTTACCACTTAGTGGTCAAGCTGCTTGTTTACATTTTGCTTCTGTCCTAGGCCAGGGGTTCAGTCCCATTCATTACCACAGCCTCCCACCTTGGTATAGCATGGGCTTTCAAAATCTACACCTTGAGCACAAGTATCAACTGGACGAGGTGACAGTGGCAATGGACAAATCATTGTGCAATCTATTCATTGCTGTGCTAAGAGTAGGTCCCTAGTGCAGAGGGAAGAGATTCCTAATTCCATCCTATGAGGCTATGGCTTAAATGTGTCTCCTAATGTTCAAATATTAAAAACTCAATCTACAATGCACTGGTGATGGGAGGAAGGGCTTAATGAGAGCTGATTAGACCACAAAGGCTCTGCTTTTAAGACTGGATAAGGTCTTTATCTTGGGAGTAGGTTAGTTATCATGAGTGGGCTTTTATAAATCAGGTATGGCATCCTTCTGCTGTCTTGCCCTTTCTTGTCTTCCCATGATGCAACACAAAGGTCCTCCTCACTGGGTGTAGGTTCTTGACCTTGGGCTTTTCTGACTTCAGAATGGTAAGAAAATGAATTTCTTTATAAATTACCCAGTCTTTGGTCTCTTGTTACGGTGGCACAAAATGGACTAAAGTGTCTGTATAACAGGAGCACACTGACTCAGGAACTGTGAATTCTGAGCCACATTAGGAAGGTGCTTAGAAACTGTTCCAACAGATGATGTATGTGCACATGTGTGTGTGCGCACGTGTGCACGTGTGAGCATGGTCATGCATATATGTGAGGAGGGTGGAGTCTGTGAAGACAGAACAGCCACTCCAGTACTTTGCGCAGGTTTGGGACCATAATGAGGCATGTGCTGCAATTTCTGCCTTTGGATGATGCATTTTAATGAGGCAGACAAGAGTGACCTGAATGAAAAAGCAGGGTTGCCAGAGTTAAATTCTGAATTATTTGCTTTTGGCTGATAAGGGGGACAGGCAATAGTGCCACGGTTGCTTGCAACAAAGAAATGTTTCTGTGACACAATTAGTAAGAGAGCTCCCCCAGCCTTCTCTTTGCATTCACGAAGGGGCCTAGGAAAGCCAGCGATCAACCTGAAAGGGACGATTAAAAGGCTGCAGAGTCCTCCTTGCACAGGTTGTTTGTTCATTCTTGAGGAAGCTGTTACTTTTTGGCCACTGGGTGCCATTTGTACGAGTATTTTGTTCATAAAATGATGATGGTGATGACATCTCCACTGCCCACCACTGTTACACCATGTGCCATGTAAAGCACATGGCACATATCACCTCAGTTAATCCTCAATGCGAGACGGAGGCATGGCTTAGAGGCAGTTTTAATTTTCCCTATGAGAAAAGACTCCACTCACTGAAGGTTCAAAAACTTGGAATCCTGTTTTCCCAACACCCTGACTGGCTCTTGCTCATTGCTCTGATCTCTGCTTCACCATGATTTCTCAACAGGCCTGCTCTCCTCATTTCATCTTAAGCAGTCTCTTGGACTTCCACAGTGTCCTATTCCTGTGCTTTGTGTTAGTTATCTATTGCTGTGTAACAAATTGACACAATTTTGCTCATACTTTCTGTGTCTGGTGCTTGAGCTTGGCTGTGTGTGTGTGTGGTGTGTGTGTGTGTGTGTGTGTTTGAGTCAAGGTCTCACTATGCAGTTCAGGCTGGCCTTGAATTCATATTGTAGCCCAGGCTGGCCTTGAACTTGAAGGCCAATCCTTTTGCCTCAGCCTCTTGAGTTCTGAGATTACAGGCATGTGCTGCCACAACCAGATGAGCTTGGCTTTCTTGGGTTTTGTATTTCTCAGTCTGTGAAAGTTCCAATCAAACTGTTGTCAGATCATGGGTCTCATCTGAAGGCTCAGCTGGGAAGGATTTACAGCTAGTCACTGGTGAGCTTTAGTTACTTATGGTTGTTGGACTGATGAACAAATCCTCACTGGCTCCATTCCTTAGCATGCAGGTCTTTCCAACATGGCAGTTTGCTTCCTAAAGTTAAGTGACAGAGAATCTTCCTGTGACATACACCATCTTACCTAGCCACATAATGGAAATAATGACCCATCCATCACCTCTGTTATATCATGTCATTTAAAGGCAAGTGTTTGTATTCACCTCACATGAGAAAATAACACACATGATTAACAGATGACAAATGCCTCTGCCCCAGTTGCTTGTAGCTGTGCTTGATTCCTGTCTAGCACCTCACACAGCCTGCCATGCAGACAGAGCTTGTGTACAGCTTTATCCATAGAATGTGATATAGAGCCTGGCACATAGTAGGTGCTCAGGATTCATGTTGGGTGAATGAAAGGCTTGTTCAAGATCACACTCAAGACTTCTTTGCAAGTTCTGCTTCCAGGGAACCCAAAATAAAGCTTTGAGGAAGCTAACCAGCTGGTCTTTAAGAAACCAGAAGGACTATGCAGACCAGATTAATGAAGACTTCCTGAGCTTTTTTTTTAAATTTTAAAGAGAATTAAAAAACATTAAAAATGATGCAGAATTTCAAAACAAGATAATAGAAAATCAACAATGGTTGTTATATTGTATATTGTTACCTTCAAAGTAATTCAGATTACCAGATAAAGGCATACAAAATTGATAAGGGATAATTTAAACATTAGCTGTTCCTTTCAATAAAAAATAGAAATTAGTAGTAAAATTATCTTAGCTATCATGATTTCCATGCTGGTTGTATCCGTTTACACTCCCATCAGCAACTTGGATCTCATCTCAGTGGAGAAGGGTTCCTTTTTTCTCCATATCCCCTCCAGCATTTATTATTGGTTGATTTCTTGATGCTAGTCTTTCTTTCTGGGGTGATATGGAATTCCAGTGTTGTTTTATTTTGCACTTTTTGAAAGACCAATGATGTTGAATTTTTTCCATTTATTCATTTTCCATTTGTATTTCTTCATCTGAGAAGTATATATTCATCTCAGATGTCTGTTTTTGGATTGGGTCTTTGAATTTGGGGGCATTTTTTTCATTTTACTTCTTTATATGATCTAGATAAAAGTATTTTGTCTGAGGGACAGTTGGTTAAATTTTTTTCCCAATTTGTGGGTTTTCTTCCTACTCTGTTGGTGATTTCTTTTGATGCTCCAAAACTTTTCAATAAGATGAGATCCAAGTTGTTGTTTTCCCATTCAGTTTGGAGTTTTCATGAATTCTCTACCTAACCCTATGTCTTCAAGATTTTTAACTGCTTTCTCTTCCAGTTGCTTTAGTGTTTCTGTTTTAATGTTTAGGTATTTAATCCATTTTTATTTTAGGTTAGTGCTGGGTGATAGACATGGGTCTAGTTTTAATCTTTGGCATGCAGAAAGCCAGTTTGTTCAGCACCACTTATTAAAGAGGCTATTTTCGTCTAGTGGACATGTCTGGCTCTTTTATCAAAGATAAGGTGACTAAATGTGTTTATAGTTGTTTCTGTATCCTCTAGTCTGTTCCAATGATCATGAGACTTTTTCTTTTTGCTAGTGCCATGTTGATTTTATCACAGTAGCTTTGTAGTATGGTTCCAAGTCAGTGGCAGTGATATTCCTGAGTTTCTGCTGTGAGATACATCTCTGTACCTTCACATGTCTTGAGGGTAGACAGAGGGAGTGAGGATCCTACATAAATGATGTTCTGGAACAGTTGTA
Source organism: Octodon degus (assembly GCF_000260255.1). NCBI lineage: Eukaryota > Metazoa > Chordata > Mammalia > Rodentia > Octodontidae > Octodon > Octodon degus. The sequence goes on from NW_004524582.1 coordinate 20,381,257, forward strand.
AAAGACCAAAATAAAAATGAGCAAAGAAAAAGTGATGGCATACTTTGTCTATGCATGCTTTCCCTGGTTATCACTCTCTTCATTGTCTTTTAGCTATTTTACAGATCTAAAAGTTGTAGATCCTTGATGTTAGTGAAGAGGATTTTATTTTAGAGAATGCAAATTAATTGTATGAGAGGGGTTAGAATTGTTTATTGCCTAATGGTTTTGTGTGTTTATTTGTGTGTGTGTGTGTGTGTGTGTGTGTGTGTGCATGCACATGTGTATGTGTATATGTACATATATTTTTGACAAATGTAATCTTTGCAGTTGTACCCGAGAGTAGCAGGTATAAATTTTCCCCAAATTGAGGCATAAAGTAATAGCTATTTTCTTTTCTCAAAATCCTCTTCCCATCTTATAGCATTCAAATTTTTTATTTTTCTAAGCTCTAGTACATTAAAATATGTAACATTCAAAAGAAGTTAAATTCTGGAGTAAAAGGAAGGCATTTCAGTAGATGATATCTTTTTATTTAAAAATATTTAAGCAATTTTATTTTATTTCATAGTGTAACTGCACTAGTTTTGGAATAAATACAGGGATTATCTCCTCACATTGTGGGGAGAATCGATGCTCTAGGACAGTGAGTTTTGCCTGTCCTGTCTTCTCCCACACCTAGCAGAGCCCCACGCATGAACGAGCAGTTGGAGCCACTTCTTCACCTAGTGTTTATTATTTGGCCTTGGTTAGAAACTAAGTGAATTAGCAAAAGTCATGCCAGCCTTGTTAGCTGATTTGAAGGGGAAAGAAAATTGTTTTAATTTTACTGCAGTTTAAACAATGAACAATCTTTTTTTTTGTTCAATGTTTACTAGTTGAATAATTTATTCATCAGGTTTATTTCCACATTCTGACATTAAAAACAAATCTAATTCTAGGTGCAACTAATTACTTGTTAACTTTTAAAAATGTAACGGGTTTATATACATGCTGCATGACTATAATGTGGTGTTGTATTTCGTTTTGTTTTCTTGTGAATAGAGATTCCAATTTTCCTTTTGACTAACTGGATAAAATGAAGTAATAACTTTGATTGTTGTTACAAGATGCTTGCTACCTGGTGAAATGTTGTGATACTTAAACTAAAACAATCCCTAGAGGATGGATTTTCCCAATTCTAATTGACGTGTAAAGGCAGTTAAAGTGTTTACCAGATTCTGGGACTGAGTTTTATTCTAGAATACTCATAAATCACATGCATTTCTAAATTTTTATCCAAAGAGCTTTATCTTAAATTTTAGCATTCTGTTTAGATGCATTTACAATTCTTTGCTCTAGATAATGACATTACTTTTAATGCTTTTGAAAATGTTTATTCATCAAAACAGATTGCTAAATTTATACCTATAGTGAAAACTTCACATATAAACACATATTTATGGAGTTTAAAATGTTTTATAAGTACTTATATACGAATATTTAGAATTTTAAAATCCCAACAAGCTTGAATCTTACAAATAAGTGGCAGATTATTTAAAAAAATTAGAGCATTAGCAATTCTTTTTCTTTTTTTTCCTTATAATTTTATTGATAAACAAATAGCAGAGACAGTTTCAAATCAAATTGGTAAGACAGTTTCAATAATTAACACATTGTACGCCTTCTTCCTAGTGGTTAATTGCTGTACAAGATGCGGACATGATATCCTAACACCATTAGAACAAATCACACTATTCATTAAGAGAATGTAACTATATATCTATCCTAACCA
>NW_004524582.1:20387324-20387882 GCF_000260255.1 Octodon degus
TATATAGTTGGGTGCTCCCGTGTTTGGTGCATACATATTTATGAGTGTTACCTCTTCCTCTTGAATTTTTCCCCTAGCCAGTATGTAGTGGCCTTTTTTATTTCACTTGATCATTCTTTGTTTGAAGTTGAGACTGTCTGAGAATAGGATTGCTATCCTTGCTTTTTCCTGAGGTGCTGGCACATGTAGTATTGTGTTCTATCCTTTGAGTTTCAGCCTATGAATGTCTTTATGAGTTAAATATGTTTCTTGCATATAGCATATTGTTGGATTTTTTTTCCTAATCTCCTGTGCCAGTCTATTTCTCTTAATTGGTGAATTGAGTCCATTTACATTGATGGTTATAATTAAGATGTATTGACTTATGATTGTCATGTTATTTACCTGTTGTCGTTTACTCCTTTTTCTCCTGTGCTTAATTGTTTGCCCTACTTAGTTGGTTGCTTCTGATCTCATTTGTGGAGTTCTGATCATTTTGTTCCCTCTGTAGAACATCTTTCAGTAGCCTGTGAGGGTTGGCTTTGTCATCACGAAATTCTTTAGCTGTTCTTTGTCATG
>NW_004524582.1:20388572-20399432 GCF_000260255.1 Octodon degus
TTGACTCAGCTTCATGTGATCCATTTCTTTCCCGAATTGCTCATTCAAGGAATCCGTCTTTTTTCTAATCTCCTCTATTTTTTTTTAATCAATGTCTTTTTTAGAAGCAGTTATAAATTCTTTTACTGCAGTGTTTCTTTCAGATTGGGTTTCCTCCCTATGTTTCTGCAGTTGCTTCTTTACTTCAGGTGCTATGTGTTCTGATAATTCTTTTTCTATTTCAGAAGAGAATTGCGCTCTGAGTTCCTCTGTAACTTTCTGCTGTTGCTTATTTACTATCGACCATATGAATTCATGCATTTGAGCTGAGCTAATGTTCTCTGCACTTTTTCTGGGTGGTAATTGGGTTTCCTCCCTATGTTTCTGCATTTGATTCTTTAGTGCAGATGTTATTAATTCAGGGATTTCTTTTTTTATTTCTAATCTGAGTTCCTCTATACCTTTGTGCAGCTGTTTCTTTATTTCAGAAGCTGTTGATTCATTGCTTTCAGCTGTGTGATTCCCAATTTGTTCTGTGTTAGTGTCCTTTGCACTTGTTATGGGTTGGCTTGGGTTCTGAGGCTGTATTTTTTTTTCTTCTTTTCATTTTGTGTAGCACTGTCTTCTGAATTTTGTTGTAGATCTTCATTGTAGTTATAATCTTAGCAAGTACTGATGTTCAGGTGCAGATCTACAAAGTTCAGATTTATCCAGCTGTGCCTGGCTTTGGTCTGGCTGCTGTGCTGAGCTCCTTCCTGCTGCTCCCCTTGAGGGTGAACCTGTTGTGCCCCTGTGGTACGATTTTCTGCTCCTGGACTAGCTATATGGTTCTATCCTCTATACTCTCTGCAGGGATTTCAGCTGCAGGGTTTCACCCCAGGCCTGTATGCGAGGCCTGAGCTGATCCTGGAGGGGACTAGGTGCAGTAGAGGGGAGAGGCAGCTCTCCCCTACACTCACTGGGCCAGGGCTAGGACCGGGTCTGGGGATTCCAGGAAAGGGGCAGAAATTCCTACTTGTTGGGCGGGGTGGGCGAGGTTTTGCAGAGCATTGGGGAGCGTTCCAAGGGTTTGGAAGAGGATCTCACCCATGCTGCGCCTGGTCTGGTACCAGTAATATGTCCTGCCAGTGCAGCATAGCTGGAAGCTCTCCCACACACTCACTGGACCTGGGCTAGGACTGGGTCTGGTGGTTCCAGGAACGTGGCAGAAATTCCTACTCCGCGGGCAGGGTAGAGGTGGTGCTGCACAGTGGTGGGGTCATCCCAAAGGGTGGATGAAGGTCTCACCCATGCTGCACCTGGGCTGGGAGCAGCAGTAGGTCCTGCAGGTGCAGGGTAGTGGAAGCTGTCCCACATACTCACCGGGACTGGGCTAGGACTAGCAACTCTTTTTCTGACCCACTGAAGGTTAAAGTGACAGATCTGTGTAAGATTCTTAGGATATTTCCTGGTCCAAAGAAAATGTTGATGACATGTATTTATTAATATTATTATTAGTAGCACAAGTATTATCCTTTGAATTTGTAGGACGCGTTGGGGCAATCCTTTTTTCACTTATCACAGGGTTATACCTTACACTCCTGCATCATACGACATGTTAATAAGAAAAATTATAACAGATTTAATTAAGGTTTTATGGGACATGATAACCTCTACTCTGGATACTTGAAATTCATGGGGATATGTCTGATTTTATGCTTAGGTGCAACAGTGTGGGCCCAACCTTATAAAAAATTGGTATTGGATAGAGGATATGTACCAGTAATGATAGACTGAGAGGGACCCTGCAAAGAGCTGTGGGTTCAGAGTCTATTTGACCTCTCTCTGCAGCAGTCCTTCCTTCTGGGTATGGGGCAGACCCTTCGGAAGTGAGTTTTAGTTTCTTTATGGCCCCTTTTAACATTAAACGGAGAGGGGAAAATGTATGATTTTTAGTGTTCCGGAAATAAAGATTCTAGTTTTTGTGATTCACTCTGGGGAAGATGAATTCTGGTGTCCATGACTTGCCTTGGAGGAGAAATGAGGGGGAGGGGATGAGAAGGCAGAGAAACTTTGCTTCCTGAGGCCTTCCGGGCTCTTTTAGTTCTAAGCACAGAACATGCTATGCTTCTTAGTGCCACTTTTCAGATGCCAACAGGTGACAGTGCTCATGAGTCAGAAACACAGAAGAGTCTAGAAGGTGATATATAAGCTGGATTTGAAAACCAGAAAAAAAAAAAGAGAAAGGCTTAGTGACAAGGGAAAGCCAGAGAAGGCCAAACACAGCAGATACCAGTGGTCTGTGCAGGAAGTGAAGGGTCTAACAGTCTGCTAAGCTAATAGATTTCGAATTTATGTCCCAGTTCAAGAGACAGCCATTAAAAGATTTGCCATGACAAATGAAGTGATCATCCACTTGTTAGCATTTAACCTAAAGAAGTAATTAAGCAAGTGCCCAAAGATTTATGCTCATCATAAAGTAATGTTTATAAAATAATAAATTTGGGAACAACCTAAATATTCAGCAGTAGCCAGTTTATGCTGAAATCATGATGATGTCTATGATTTTTCATATACTAGCAAGAAAAGTTGTGCATGAGATCTTTTTTTTCAATACCAGGGATCAAACTCAGGACCTTGCACTTGCCAGGCAGGGGCTTAAATTGCTGAGTTTTATCCCCAGCCCTTGCATGAGATCTTGTTGAGTGAAAAAAAAATCCCATAACCAGGTTTTTAAATAGTCTTGGTATTGTTTTGTAAAAATACATATGTACACATAACTTGGCACCCTGGAAGAGTCCAGAAGGATCTACACAAAAAAGTTAACAGTGGTTATCTCTTGATTATAAAATTCTGGGTGATTTTAATTGAATCATTTTTATTTTTCTTATCTATAGTCACTAGTCACTTTATACTGGTTATGAATTAAATATTTGTTTAGAATAACAAAAGGAAAGGAAAGTGATTAAATTCTATTGTACCAGCATTGCTCATAAATAAAGGGGAAAACCTCTTTTTTATTGGAGAAAATAATGTCAGGAGTGTGGCACTGGAGGGAACAGATTGGAGTGGGTGGAGGTGAGAAACCAGAGATCAAAGGACAGCAGCAGTGAGAGGGAGCTGAGAATTGAGGGAGGATTTTGGGAGGTGGGCGGGAAGAGGTCTTACAAGCCCAAATCTGACAGCATTTGTTCCTGCTGCAACCCCATTTGCCTTCCCTACTTCTTGACAAATCTCCTCATTAAGGCAGAGATGCTCAGCTTGCCTACTGCTAGCATATTGTCAACTTTCTCAGGTGTACTGCCAAATTTTGATCAAAGCGTAAAAATTATACTTACTATGGCTGCATATTCCATGACAAGGCCTGTAATATGAGACGTGGGACATTTTAATTAAAATAAATCTCAGTTCCATGTTCCTGCAGAGTGTTTTTCTACTTGGACAATAAAAGTACACGCACTTGCCTGAAACGAGAGCTGCAAGTATAGTGTGTCCTTTACTAGCTTTGCTGAAATTTGAGGCAAATGTATGAAGCACTAAGAAGTTTCATTTTGCTAACTGAAATGAGCGTGAGTTTATCGGGAGGGTGCAGGTTGAGGTTTAAAAACCATACACTGCATGTGACTGTTTCTCGAAGAGCCCAATACTAGCAAATGTGGAGCATGGTGACTGTCACATACAACTGGCAAGGTGCTGGCCTTCAGAGAGGATGATCACAGGTGATCACAGCTGTCCAGGCAGTTGTTCCCACATCGCTTTAGATGAAGAGGTTGTGGGCAGGTGGCGCATGTCTATTGGAGCATTAGACATTTAAGACTTGTAGAGATAGGTCCCAATTTGTAGATTAATTAGACACTGGAAACCAGGAGCTGGCATAGTGAGGGTAAATTCCGTAGGCATTTCTTGGAAAAAGTAAGGATTTTTAATGGCTTTTTCTGACCCCGACTTTTGCTCATCTGTCTGCAGGAGGGGCAGTGGAGAGTGGTGAGGTGTGAATTGGCTCTGCTGGCTGGAGGGTTAATGAACGCAGCATGTCTGGAGCACTAGGAAATGCAATTCCGGTGTGGCACATGGCTCCAGCCATCATCACAGGGAGGTGGAAAAAGAACCAGTACTTGGGAGTGACCAAAAGCAGGGTGGGGACCTGCAGAACTTCAGCCACATGTTTTAAATTTCTAGAACCATTGATGCTGCAATTTTGACTTGGTGATTGGGCAGGGGACAGTCTGAAGTGCTATAAAAGTAAAACACTAGACCCTTGTGGTTTGCAAATGCACAGAGAGCTTCTGAATAGGCTCCTTTGTGGAGTTCCAGTATCTTTAGGTGACAGTTTTGGCTGTTACATAATGGTATTACCATTCCTATAAGTTGCACCTCTATGTCAATGCCATCCTAAATGCTTTTCATACATACATCAGTTTACTCCTCACCACCACCTGATGGCATAGGGCATTCCCTTTTCCCTATTTCACACGTAAAGATTTGGATGCAAAGCTAACTGAATGAATAAATAGCTTGCTCAGAGTCATGTATCTAGAAGGTTTGAACCTAGCCAGTCTAGCTCTTGGAGCTAAGCTCTTAGCTATCATGCTGAGCTATCTCCCAAACTTAATCTTCACATTGTTCTTTGGCATAATCAGGATAGGTATTATCATTGTCATGTTTGTGGGTAAGGCAGTCACATCTTGTGAACTTTAGTGACTCAGTTTAGCTCAGGTCAGTGGTCCACAGCCTGTGAAACCTCATATCAGTTGCTCTTCCCTGCTTCAGACCTTTGTTAATTCTTTTGATTTTGGCAGGTGAGAGTCAGGTTAAGAACTTCATGTGTGTAATGTCAAGCAACAGTTAGTCAGTGCCTCTTGCCTGGGGTGGACTTTCACCTTCCTTCCTCAAATGCTACCAGGCCCCAGTGTTGCTCAGTGGAGTGGGGCTGGGGTTTGGGGCAATGGAGGAATCGTGCAACAGCCAGGTTATTGACTATTGGGTGGTTGGTTCAACAAGGGGGGATATATAGTCATCCAAAAACTTCCCCAGGATCATAAAGTGTGAGCCCATAGGGACAACTGTTTGGAGCTTACAAATTTACTTTTTTGAGTATATATATAAGCAATATGGATACCTAAACAAAGGGACACTTGTTGCCAGGAAATTTGTAGATGTCATTCATTTTCCTCTCTTTGCAGATGTGCAGTCTATCTTTCAGGAAGGGACTTGGAAGACCTTGGCATTCTCTGTGTTCAAGGTCAACAGTCACTGTCTAGCAGGCCCATCTGTTCAAAGGAGAAAGAAAAATGGCATTCTTATATACCATGGTAAGCCTGATGAGGGCCCACCAACAGTCACCAACTAGCAATTGAGGAGTCTAGGACACAGGACTTCTCACCTGGTGCTGTTCCCAAGGCTTCAAAGTGCCTCCTTTAAACCTTTTGAAGATGACTTTACATGCTTTCATTCGAAGTGCTTTTGCATAGTCACCTCAGCTGTTTTCCTGGGATGCAGCTGCAACAGTTAAACTTGCTTGTGTCAACTTGATTGGCTTTGGGATCCACCCCAGGAACTGGTGGAGCGATCTTCTGCATCTATCTGGTTGAATCATAGAGGGGAAGTCATGGGGGTCTAGGTCTGGTCCCTTGCCTCTCCTCTCTGGTACTGCTCTCCTGCTGGGCCTTGCAGATGCTGTGCACTAAGCAGCCTTGCCCAGCCAGGTCCTTCCATTCTGATGATTCTGTCTTTGAGCCAGCAGACCATGGACTGAACCCTCTCAAGCCATAAGCCACATGAAACCTTTCATTCCTGAAATTGTAGGTGTCAGGCATTGTACCTCAGTGAAGGGCAAGCTGATGAATAGAATAGAATTCAGGATTGGCTTTGATAATTGTAGGAATGAAGATGGCATTATTGTAAAGGAAAGAGAGATAGGATCGGCCAGGGGGAGCAAGAGAAAAATCAAGGAGGTTTCTAAACTGGGGCTGCTGAGCCTTATCAGGGGGTTATCAGAGGGTGAAGGCGAAGACATCACAGCCGCTTTCCCCAGGGCCAGCCTCTTTGGGGTTGGTTCATCCAGTCAGGAATTTACCTAAAGTTCAACCCATTTCCTTCAACCTTAGTTTTGAAAAATGTCCACATTATCACACTCTCTCTTCCACTCACATATTTTCTTTTCACCGATCATTTGGGAAGAAATGCACTCAAAGTGACTCCTCAGCCTGATATTTCATTGGGGGCTAGAGGGACATGTTAGTCCCCAGTCATGATGCTGTTAGCTCACTTATTTTTGCATTACTTCGAGGGACTAATTATTGTTTAGTTTTTTAACGTTTTAAAACCAATAAAAATGGAACAAATTAAAGCAATCAGTTAAATTACAACAACATTTGAAGACAGGGAAAGACACCACAGCATCCAAAAGTAAGTAAAAATAGAGGGCCACGTATGCAACCCCCAAGAATGTGGACATAGGCTTTGAGAGGCATGAGCCCAGACTTCAGATCACACTGACACGGCTCAGGCTCAGCTGTGTCTTGCTGCCACGAAGAGCATGGGGCAGGGTGACACAGGTGACCTGGGCAATAGTTTTAGATTTTATTACCACAGCAACAGTGAGAAGAAAGTTTTAAATAGGGCGGTGATGAAGTTGACCGTGTGAACTTCAGCACCGTGTCTCTGGGTGGGAGGCTATGGTAGGAGCCAGGAGGGCAGATAACAAGGCCCTGAGCCGACGCGCAGGAACTGACCAGGAAGGACATTCCCATTGTACAGCAGAGGAAGCTCACCATCTGCTCAAGGCCCTCTGACCTTCTGGAAAATTACTGAAATAAACCCTGAGTTCTCCACAGTGGCTTTTCCTTCATGGTGGAGAAAGCTACCAATATCGTCTTTTGCGATGCACTCCAGCTTGTAGCCACGTTCTTAATAATCAGGAGCCCTGCAAGTGGCTGAGAATGTGGGATCTCTTCCTTTCATTGCCTATTCCACGTTCTTGAATATTCTTGTTTTGGGGAGTGTGGGTTCTGGCTGAGTTACAGCGGGAATATTACCTGCTTCCCGGCACAGTTAGCAAATAGGTTATAGTGGGATTAGATATTGAGTACTTTTCTTTAAAATCAAACATCAGAAAAGATAGCATTTGTGGAGTCAAGTATACCTTAAGTTTTTTTCCCATAATTTTATTGAGAAACAAATAACAACGAGATAGTTTCAAATCAAATTGGTAGGACAGTTTCAATAATTAACACATTACTTAAGTTTTACCAGATAACTCAAGTTTCTGTTAGAGAAGTAAATAAGACAATGCTTTTCAGGATCTTTGATCTTGATAAAAGTAACACATAGAGTTTGAACCTGAGAATTTCAGATAGGTACAAAGATCCTTATTCTTTAATGTTCCTCTAGATTACAGTCATCACCACCATCATCAGCATATTGATTGTGCAAAGGTATAGTACGCATCCATTGTATGCTCATTGAGTCCATTCTGGCAGCTGGGCGTGACATCCCAGGGAGGATAGGAAGGTGAGGACTGGGGTGGGGCTGCTTTGGAACTTGCCAGAACTCCCCAAGGACTAAATGGTGAAGAGCTGCCTTAGGCCACGGGATCTGGTGGATTCCACCAGGAGGAGCGGGATAGAGCAGAGTGGGAGGGGACAGGGAGACTAAGGGAGTGAGGCTGAACCTGAGCCTTGCTGATTGCTTCCTAGAGGCCCACAGATGATGCCCCAGGTAGAATGGGCTGTGAACCAGGCTCTTAAGTGGCAAATTAAGCAGGTTAGATGTTTGTGGAAATTTCCAGAGTACAATCATACTATAAATAGGAGAGAGTTTTGCTCAAGTATCTAGGTATCAACCCTGCATCCTCATTCCATTCTACTGATCCCCTTGTATTAGGTTTCTAGAGCTGCTATAATCAATTGCTGCAAATTTGGTGGCTTAAAACTACAGAAATCTGTTCTTTTCCAACTCTAGAGGCTGGAATTCTGAACTCAAGACACGAGTGAGGTTGCCTCCTCCTGGAGACTCTGAGAGAGAGTCCATTGCATGTCTTTCTCTTAGCTCCTGGAGGTTCTCGAAATCCTCAGCTTTGGCTTATGGGCTCATCGCTCCAATCTGCTGGCTGCCATGTGGCTCTCTCTGCCTCGTGTCTCTCTGTGTCTGTGTCTTAAACCCCCTCTTCGCTCTTCTAAGCACCACAGTCACTAAAGTTAGGCTCATGCTGAAACCAAGGCTATCTTAGCTTGAGATCCTTAATTTAATCATATTAGCAAAAATCTTATTTATAAATAAGGTCACAATCACAGGTATGGGGGCCGGGACTGGTCATATCTGTGTGACCCCCCAGTCAATCCACATAACTCTTCTTATGAGGACTAAGAAGATACAGTTCATCAGTCCAATTTGTGGGCTAATTCTGTGCAAAACTCAAAAAGGATGAATGAAGAAAGGAGGCAACCACAAGCTCCTCCCAGGCTAGGGGCGGGTGTGCAGGTGGGCCCTTCTCCTCTGGTATAGTGTGGTCCAGCAAAAACATGTAAAGTGGTCAGGTACTGCCAGTTTTCAGTCTGGGAGTAGGCTGGGCCTGGAAGTGTTCCAGGAGAAAGTATAGGAAGGACAGAAAAGAAGCAGGTTGAAAAGATCAGGGGGGCTGTCCAGTCAGTAGGGGTGGCTCACACAGAGGCCCAGGCATAAGTGAGAGGAAGGGGAGGCCGATGAAGGCCAGGAGTGAACTGGGAGGTAGAGTTGAGGCCAGGCAGAGAGGCAGGGCAATGAGGTGAGGAGATGTTCAGCTCATGGAGAATCTGGCATGGCAGGGCAGGCTTAGGGTAGCTGCTTAGAAAGCAACAGGGGAACTTCCAAGGGGTTTAGAAATGTGAATAGCATTCCAGGTACTTTTTGCCCTATGTTGAGAATTACTTTTGCTGGCAATATGATTTGTGTACAAGAAGGAAAATCTGAGTGTTTTGGTATTGCTAGAATAGAAATTTTTAAGCCAAGCTGATATTATCATTGAAAAAAATACTTAAGAAGAATGACTGGAAATGAACTCTTTCCCCTGGTAGGAGAAAAACAATCAGGGAGGCAGATGGGTAGATGGCATGGTGAGGACATGGGCACAAGGACAAGGGTGGCACAAGATGGACGAAGCCCTGTGGGTGTCAAGCTCAAGGTGAGAGGTTAGGTTGGGATTTGTGTTCTGAGGGAAGCAGAGCCCTGGATGGGCAGCTAGGCTGATTATGGAGAGAATTTGCCTCCAATCTTGTCCTTGGACTGGATCAACACGACAGGCTGGAGTTTCTGATTCCTCTGCAGAGAGCATGGCTTCCATTGGTCATGGTCCTCCCCCTCAGGTCAAGGTCCTCCTCCTTAGTGGAGCACTAAGAATAAATCTTTAAAAACCCTTCTCCCTTCTCTCTCCCTCTACCCCCATGCAACTCTATTTCCTACGGTCACTGTACAGAGTGGGGTTGGTCACCTATCATGTTCCATCTTTGTCCTGGAAGGTGGGCTGCCACAGAGTGAGGCTCATTGCTTTCATGTCACTGTCTTCAGCTGCCCGGCCTTGTTGGTGGCCCAGTGAACAACGGACCCATAAAAGCTGTATATCAACTTTCTACACAGGGTCCTTTGCAGTCCCAAGTAAGCTATACCCATGTGACAAAGCCAAGGCCTAACGCACAGTGAAGCTATGCATTCCATGTTGAGGTTTCCATTGCTGGTGAACAGAGACGCCCCACTCATTGCCTGAGTCCCTGGCCACGGGTGGTTGTTGAACTCCTGGAATAGGGAGCTATGGCTTAGATGTTATGTGTGGCTGGCAAGTTTATGCACTGGTGGTTTGGGCCCCAGAGTGGAGGTGTTGAGGTGGTGCCTTAGTGAAAGGTTGTTACTCTGTCACCCTCTCTCTGTGCCCTCTGCCAGGTGACCCCTCTTTGCCATGCTCCCTGTCGTGATGCCTTCTGTCATGTGAGAATACAGCTAAATGCCATAGCCAGTACTATGCTGGTTGGACCGTCAGCCTTCTAAATTGTGAGCTAATTAAACCTGCTTTCTTTATGAGTTTATCCAGCCTCAGGTATTTTAGTGTAGTAACAAATAATGAGCTAACACATCTGAAATGTGAATAGCTGCCTACATAGAAGCTACATCCACATTCTTAGAACTTAGTACAAAAAAGAGAATGTAAACATCCTATGAATAATTTTCATGGTGAGTTCATATTTACATGATAATATTTTGCTATATGGGTAAGTAAAATGTATTATTAAAATGAATCTCACCTGCTCCCTTATGCTTTAAAATATCTGGTATGATAGAAAATTTAGAAGTACACATGCGCCTTGCATCTTATTCCTGTGGGACATGGTTGGTGTAGAGCTTGCTCTGATGGAAACAAATGTTTAAATTTTTACAATAATATTTTTTCCCTGGTTATGAACTTTTTGGTCATTGAAAAAAGTTTGAAAATATATTAATCATAAATAGAAATCTTCAGGAACATTATCTCTCTAGGACTGGCTGATACACATTTTGAGGATATTTTTCTTACATCAAACTTTCATATTTGAAACAAACCACATCATCTTGAGCGTGAGCTTTCGCTACTTATAACTGCATGGTAAATATTTTGCCCTTTTGTTAAATATTGTTATAAAATGATTTTAATGGGTGCAGGGTATTCTGGCGGAGGCTCAGGGTGCCACAGTATTGTCTCTTCTCTGAGCCTCTGCCTGGTGGAGAGAGCATCGGGAGATCGTTCTCCAGCGATGAATGGATGAGAAGCTGTTTTATTAAGTGATGCTTGGACCAACTCCCAGCAACCCATCTTTCATTGCCAGGTGAAAGTTGGCTTAGATCTGAATCTGAATGTGGAGATCTGGGGTGTGTGTGTGTGTGTGTGTGTGTGTGTGT
>NW_004524582.1:20399532-20418926 GCF_000260255.1 Octodon degus
AGAGAGAGAGAGAGAGAGAATGGGGGAGTGGGAGAGGGAGAGGGAGAGGGAGATGGAGAGGGAGAAAGAATGCTGAGAAAGCAAGACAGCAGAGCAAACTGAATCTGATTCATAGCCAGGACTGGGTGAAATGGACACCACGCTGAGGCCTCACAGAGACAGTGGGTGCTACCACATGCCCTTCCCAGATGTGTCTACATGTAGGCTGAAAAGCCCAAGAGGATCTGTTGCTCCCAAGGAAAGAAGCCAAGGAGGCTGGAAAAGGAGTAGAAAGTGGCTGAGACCATGTGCTATCATGGAGCAGAGTAGCCCAGTGAATGTCAAAGCTCTGGCCAAGAGGACTAAGCACATCCACATGAAGAAGAACAATCAGGAAGATGGAGGTGGAGAAAGTGAAGAAATGACCTTTCAAAATTTCCCCAAACAAGGAGGGGAAGTGCAGTCTTTCCTTCTGGGCCATAGTGCAGGGAGAGGCATAAACATTTACTTCCAACATTGTCCAAATGGTGTAGACTGAAGCTCGGTTGTTGCCCACTGTCCCAAGCCAATTTTGTAGCACTATAGTTAGGACTGTCCCCAAAATGTTCAGGTTAAAGACTTGGTCTCCAAGTTGGCTCTATTGGAAGCTGGGCCTTATGGGAGGTCTAAGGAGGTCACTGGGGAAATGCCTTTGGGAGGGACCTGGTCTGTCCTCTTCCTGCTTGGCTTCTGGCTCATCATTTGGTGGTTTGTTTGCAGTTTATGTTTCTGCCACAAACTGATACATTTGCCTCAGGCTACAAATAATGTGGACACCTGGAGCCTTCAGTATCACTAGCCAAAATAAATATTTTCTCTCTATAAGGTAATTTTCTCAGTTCTTTGTTATAGTAAGGCAAAGTTGGCCAAAACAGGTGGAGCAGAGTTGTCCCGTTGTTTTGGTGAATATTGCTTATCCAAAGCTTATAAGCAGGCCAGAGCTGTGGGCTCTTCCCTCTGCCATGACATTGCTATCAGCTGATGTGTGGCCACAAAGTTGCAGTGAATTCTGCTGGTGCTGCCCGGCACTTATTAGCAAGCAAGATTCACAGCGGTCATTGGCCTGGTCTTGCAGTCCTGCTCCGTGATGCCCTTAAGAGTACTCGGAAGAAGGGGTTCATGCAGGCAGAGGTAGCAAAAGGCATGATGAGGCAGATTTTTAGTGGGATCCATGTACAGAATTCTCAGTAAAGTGATCTAATATGGTATCAAAATGAGAGCAAGGATGGGGGTAGAGACCATTAGGCATCTCAGATTCTTACACTCCCCTTAGGCTATAGTAGAGACAGGCACAAGGACAACATTGCTAGCCCCTTTACATAGGTAAGCACTGCTCATTTCAACACTGAAAAAATTATTTTAAATATCCCTTATCCTGAATTAATGAGTCATACAGTATAGATTAAGAATTTGATACTTAAAGTGATTGTCACGCTACTTTTGGAGTTGAGACTTCTGGTTAGGATCATTCAAACACTAACTAATGCTCCTGGGTTGTGTATTCCTCACTAGGGTTCTTCAAACATTAACTAATCCACCCTCTAGACTAGTTTAAAGCTAAATGAGATGTGCACACCCATAGCTATTACACTTCCTTTACTGATGTACCTTAAAGTATGTTATCAACATTATGACACAGAAAGTCTCCAAATGTTCGGGCCACTGTGCCATCCCCAACTGACTTTATGATGCTTTTAAAATTGAAAAATAGTCTAGAAATACAGTGAAAACAGGTTTATTCATGAGTTTCTTGGTTCAAACTGTGAGCCTGCTGTCAAAATAGAGGAAGGTGAGCTGGGAAAGGTTATTGCTCAAAATATGTTTCCTAGATTGTCTTTCCTCAGCTCTCTCTCTCTCTCTCTCTCTCTCTCTCTCTCTCTCTCTCTCTCTCTCTCTCTCTCTCTCTGTTTTTCTTTGGCATTAGATATTTGGGGGACCAGAAATAAGCTATTAAAAATTATGTTAGAAACACAAAATAAAATGGGAATATCCCTGCAAGCCACAGCTGAGCCTACAACGGTAGGAATATGAAAAGTAAGGACTGTGGTCTCTCTCCCCAGATCAATTTGCTGTTCTGTTTCTTGCTGCTATCATTTGGACTCTGTCTTTTTGAGGATCTGCAAGGAGAGCTTGCTGCTGTTTGTTTCTGCAAATACAGCTTGGCCTGGGATTCCTGGGGTTAGAGTGGGTACATTCTTTCATGAACTGGGTAATTAGTCCATCTGGTGATATTTTCTGAAAGGTGCTGGGTGGGAGAATTAACCTCAATACTAATTTACATGGCTGTTATGGGAGTTAAGAAATAAAGCTTATAAAAACACTTTGTAAACTGTAGAGAACTGTTTATTTTCTATTTATTATTATTATTATTATTATTATTATTATTATTAGTTTCTTCTTAAACCCCTTCTCCGCATTCTAGCTACTTGTGTGCATTTCATTAACATAAAATATATGTCCATAGATCCTAACTTTCTTAAAGTCTATCATTTAGTCAATCAACAGATCTATTTTGAGCATCTACTAGCAGCTAGTGCTCAACACAAGGACAAGCTATGGTTTGGAGAAACAAAATAGGCACAGGTATGTTTTGTGAACAAAGCGACATTTGCCTAGGTGCGAAATTGCCATTTGGTTTAAAAAATTAGAGAAGGTGAGTTCTGGAGGCCGGATGGCTTGGAGACGTATCTCAAGGGGTTCGTTTTCATTTACAATGTTTTTTTCCATTTTGCCTTCCCATTTCTTGGGAGTTGAAAGTGGACATCTGGGATACATTTGGGGCTGGTTCCATTTTCATTTTCTTGACTTTTCTTTCAGAATTTTCCATGGGCATGTGAGCAATCGGGAGTTTGGTGTTTGCTTGATTTATGTCTGTTTCTTCCTTTCCCTCCAAGAATCACCTTAGGTCATTTGATTTCCTGCTGGAACAGCATTGCCTCAGGACGGAGCCTTTTCCTTAATCTTTTACAATCAGCTCCAAGCCATTTCCTGCTCTGCTGTTTGGTGCTTGATGAATCTTCTGTTGATTTAGTGACAGCTTTCAGCCAGTTGAAGTCTCTATTTATGTCTAGAAAGAAATGTTACGTAAGTTACAGAGGTTGGAAATTTTTCTGAATGGACACTCTGGTGCCTCTGTAGGTGGGTGCATGTGAGTGTGATGTGTGTCGTAGTGTAGTGTTGGGAAAACCGGGTGAATTCGAGTTCTCTCTTCCCATTGGATTCTCATTGCTCTCTGCCACTTCTGCTCCAAGGCTTCAAGGTCTGAGGTATTTACTGAGAAAACCTAGCAATTAGAAAGTCATTATAGTAATTTTAAACTTTTATTATTCTTAAAAACATAAGACCAACAGCAGCTCACACTGGTAACCAACAGTTCTAGAGCACACTGTAAAGTTTATTTTTTGGGAAGAGATGTTTAAGTCACACAAATTCTATCACAAGCCTCTTCCGGCTTCTTTCCTCATCCATATGACCTGGTAGGGGATAAAGGGAATAGTGCCCACATCAGAGGAGCACTCTGGCTCTGACCCACGTGAGCATGTCTGTCTTCAGTTATCACCAGGACAAGCTGTCTTCAGAGCTCTTACCACCTTCTGACGCTTCCCACCAATGCACGAGTCTTGAAGACGCCAGGCTTTCCTACGTGTGTAGGCCTCAGGGTGCTTCCTGGATGCTCCTTCATGACCAGAGATCTGGACAACGACCATCTCAGGTGGCCGCCAGGTCAGTCACTGAGCACAGCATGCATCACAGCCCATACTTGTCTCATGACTCGTCTCATCTGCATGATTATTTGATACCTCCCACCTCGGCCAGAGCTGCCAGGTCCTTCAGGGTGAGGACCTCGTCTTCTGTGCTCTACCCAAAGAGGACCTGGCATATAGTCGACACTCAGTGATTCCCAGGTGGAGGCATTCTGAATTTTCCTAGCCCCTGCCTTACAATCAGGGGCAGCAGAAAGGCATTCTTAATCAGGGAATGAGGATTTCACCAGGTTGCTCTACTCGGCAGTAGGGAATTCAGAAGGGGTTCTAGAACCCTGACAAATGTGACCCTGCAGGGTCCTACCATTGACTGGGGCATGAATGTGGATCCCTGGCTTGACAAGCAGCAGGATGAGTAGGGTGAGCCAGGCAGTCCAAGGGCACCAAGATGGCACAAGGCTGGGATGGCGTGGATATGAAGATGATACAGCCTGAGAAAATGTACCAGCAGCAGTCAACAGTATAAAAGAGAAAACCAAGCCATTTTATTTCTAGATTATAAATGAATGCAGACTCATGGTTCAACTAAAGCAAATGTAAGTAGAGAAGAAAACTAGCATTAATCTCACCACTTGGCCATAAACACTGTGAGCAGTTTAATGGGTTGTTTTGCAGGATTGTTTCTCTCTGCACTCACTATCACAGACTGTGTACCAGTTTCCCCGTTGCTTTTGCTTCACTTACTGCTATTCTAAAAAATCTTTATTTTTCACTTAGTGCCATTAAAATTCTTTGAAAAAATCATTTTATTTGCTACATGACCTTCCAGCTTATGGTTAAATCACAAGAGCTGTTGCTGCACAATTTTTTTCTGATTTCTCTAATTACACATGAGTTAGTGATGAGCATCTTGTGTATGATTTGGATTATTAGATAAATTGATAGAAGAAAAACTATGGGGCCAAAGCCGAGGAATCTTTCACAGGCTTTGAAACACAGTGCCAGAACGATTTTCCGAAAGGTTGTGACAACTTTCACAGAGCACTTCTATCTTGAGCTGCCTCCTGGAATAGTGGCGCATTTGCTAGTTCTAAAAAGAGTGGCCCTGGTGTGGCTTGATTCAGAGTTCCATCCTCTGTAAAGCGCACTAATTGTAGATTTCTCCTCTCTCTGAGTTTATCTACATTCCACTCTCCTGCAGCAGTTCTGGGAATAGCATCAGGATGATTCCGGAGTCTCCAGCATGCGGCAAGTGGGTGGTAAACCCCTTCTGTCCATGACAGAGCTGCCCGTGGGGTGGGGTCCTGCCTGCTGATGTCAGGAGAGGCCCAGCAGCAGGTCTCCTGCAAAGAGACACACTTGGCAGCAGTCGTTCGATCTCCCTGGGTTTGTGCTAAGCCTCAGCAAGTCTGGTCTGTGTTTTAGGCGGAGTGGAATTTCCTGATAGCAGGCTAAGACAGTACAGTTTCAATACTCCCTTCCTTCTCTTGAAGCCTTTAGATTCTATGGCTGTATTTGGTTTAAACAAATGATTTTAAGGTCAACTGCACCTAATTTAAAGCTATCCCAGTCCTGGAAACAAATAAGAGGAGACATACATAACTGTGTAGATCATCATGTTTAAGCCCTGAGGAGACCCAGCAGTGAAGGTGAAGAGGGTCTTGAGCTTAGGAGGACAGCGTGATTTGAGCAGGAGGACCTGCAGCAGCACTGTCCATCAGTTCTAGAAAACTCATCTCTAGTAGAGCTAATCAGATACTTCATGCCACAGAGGAAGCAAATCAGAATGCAGAACTAACCTTGATGCCCAGCTGGACCTAAAACTGTGAAAGCCATGTGCATCTCTTAGCTTCAAGTTTGGAGTTGGGTCCCACGTTGTTCTTGGTAGACTTTTTATCAGGTGTTTGGGCTCAGAGAGATGGCGCTAGGGCCTCTATGGATACCAAAGTCTGCAGCTGCTCAAGCCCCATGTATCATAAACCAGGCAGTACATGCACTTAATCTGCACATACCCATATATTTTAATCATCTCTAGATAACTCATAACATCTAATGCAACATAAATGGAATTTGGATAGCTGTCACACTGTGTTGTTTGGGGAATAACGAGAAGAAAACAAAAGCCCAAGCACATGCACTTCAGAAGCATTTCCCCCTGAATATTATTGATCTGCATTTTGTTGAATCCCCAGCTACGAAAGCCCTAGCTACTGAGCACTGGACATATACACAGATGGACACTCGCCACTTTGTTGTAGGTAAAAGGGTCTTTCTGAGGACTCTTCACAACTCTAATATTTTCTGATTCTACAGGCAGATTTTGTTATCCAATTTGAAAGATGCATTGATGAAAGCATTCGTAAGGAAACCATGCAGCAAGTGTGGCTCTGTAGTCTGGTCGTCGCCTGTCACGGGCAAGTTTAGGTCTCCAAGTCTCAGTTTTCTCGTTTGTAAAATGGGTGCAACAGAGCCTGCTCCACAGTACTGACAGGATCCAGGACCCTGAGGTCCAAACCCGCCTTTTGCTTTATCTAACGGGCCCGGCTTTGGGAATAGGCACCTAACGCACATTTGCCGAATGTGACCTTTCTGTCGCCCATGCTGGCTCTGCGCTAGCCAGGACTAAATTTGCTGTACTGTGCTCAGTTTTAGGCATAGACAAGGGGGGAAAGTGAGCGCATTGCTCAGTACTGAGTGAAACTTCGCATCCTCACTGGGATGATGCCTCGGGAGTAGAAGCTTTCTTTTGTGGTCGGGAAAAACAAAGCCCTTTTCCCTCAGCCCATTAAGGATCTAAAATCCATCTCGCATGGCCATCCAGGCTTGATTTTAACATGCTGTGTGACCCTCGGAAACCCTTTCACCTCTCTGAACCTCTGATTCCTGTAAAATGGGGTGATTGGGCCAGGTGACATTGAAGGTCCTTTCAGAATTGCAATTTTAAAATTCTGCTAACGATTCGGGAATGAAATCTTCAAGCGCTTGTTTCATTTCTGCATGAAGGGGGGAAAAGGCCTGTTATTTTAGATTGGCCACTTGGGGTCGCTAGCGACCTAAGAGATTGGCTGGCGGGGGCCACAAACCCGTGCGCCCAGGAATGAATTCTGGGGGTGGCTTATGAAATTTTCTTTTTCTGGCTCTCCCGTTCCAAAATTCGCCAGAAGACTTGATCGCATCATTAGCTTGGGACCGACCGCCAGCGCGTGCAGAGACTGCGTCGAGAGCGGGGCGGCGGGCGAGAGCCCACCCCGAACGAAAAGAAAAAAAGAAAAGCAATGTCGGGGCGCCGCGGGCTCCCCTCGACTGCAGCTCTAGTTGCTGCCTGAGGTGGCCAGGCCGTTCCTCGACTTGCTAAGTCCTGCAAAGTGGAGCTGGGAGGCTTTATAAACCCCGCCTAAGCACGGAGCGCACCTTTGTCTCCTAGAATTCTGGGTTCCCGGGCAGCTTTCCGGGTTGCTTCGCCGACCGCCACGGCGGGGGCGGGGCAGCTTGGAAGGCTCCGCAGGACTCTGAGAGGGATCGCTGAGGCTGAGCGAGAAATGAGCAGAAAGGAAACACAAATCCGCGGAGCCCAGCGCCCTCGCCCGCCCGGGACAGCGCAAGGCTGCGGCCCCTGGGGTCGGGCAACAGCCTCGCCCCCGGGAGCCGCAGGACCTGGGGAAGCTTCTCACCGGGCACCGACTTCGAGCTCCTGCTGTCCCTTTTGAAGACCATAAATTACTGTTAATTCTGTTCACCCCCTCCTAGTTCGGGAAACTGTCAGTGGGGAAACAGCAAGGCTTGGGGCCGCGCTCCCCTCAGGCTAAGACTGTGCAGAGAAGGCTGCTCTCGCTGCGCTGCCTTGCAACGACGTTAAATATGTATGCACCGCAGGTGCCGTTCAGCACCTCCTGGAATACCCGCTGGTAGTCTTGGGGTCGGAGAGCAGCTCCAGAGACCTTCGATTTGTGTTTTCTTGCAAACAAGAAGTGTGTTTGTCCTGTGGCTTCCCTGTCCCCACGTGGAATTGCAGAGGTTGCGGGCAGCGGGAAGGCTAGGGGACAGTGGTGCTCAGGGATGGGTGCGGGGCCACCTGGGTCTCTGTGGCCTCCCTCGTTCTGGCGTGCCAGCCTTTGGCAGGCATGGCGCAACTTCCACAGACATTTGCCTAGAGCAGTTGGAATGCGGGAAACAGGCCCAAGTCTGGACATGGTCAGGATTAGACCTAAATTCCAGGCAATCCATTTATTGTTCATGTCACCTCGTAGGGGCGCAGTGGCCTCATCTGTAAAATGGGAGACCAGTAGTGTTTCCCTAAGGAGATGGCTGGAAAGATTAAACAAGGCCGCGTGAACACAAGAAATAAGAAACATTAGCTACTGCAAAAATGTATTAATAAAAATAAATTTAAAAAAAAGCAATGGAGGCTGTGTAAGACGTCAGTAAATGCCCCTTCTTGACTGCTGCCTGATGTGGTTGCCACACGTGACCACCCACCCCTAGAAGCGTGGCCACTTGGGACCAGTAACTGCTGTAAGTGGAAATGTATAGCAGGCACCCGAGACGGAGGTACTGTAGAAGGAGTATGCAATAGCTCATTAATGGCTTTGCAGTACCGAGTACACACTGCAATTATAACGTGTTGCAAGTATTGGTTTAAATAAAATACATTTTCAAAGTTAATTTTGCACATTACTTTTTTACTTTCTTAAAAATATGGCCTCTAGACACTGCACAGTGAGATCCGTGCCTGGTATTTGTGGCTTACATTGTATTCTTGGTGGGTGTGCTACCCTCCATCCTAGTCCTGTCTCTAAACTCAAATTCTAACCCATCCTTAAGATCTAGCTCAGAATACCTAGGAGGGGAACAGCTGGCTTGAGTGGGACCTCCCATCCTTGGAGGAACCTTCAGACTGATTTCCACAAGGGTTGTACCAACTGGCACTCCCCCCAACAGTGGGGAAGGGTTTCTTTTTCCCCACAGCCCCTTCAACTTTTGTTATTGGTTGACTTCTTGATGACAGCCATTCTTTCTGGAGTAAGATGGTATCTCAGTTCCACAGTGGTGTATGTACTCCTATGTTTGTAGCAGTGCAGTTTGTTACAGCTAAATCTTGGAAATAGCCCATCAACTGAGAAATGGATTAAAAAGATGTAGTATTTTTACACCATGGAGTATTACTGAACTATAAAAATGATAAATTTGAGGCTTTTGCAGATAAATGGATGCAAGTAGAGACTGTCTTGGTAAGTGAAATAAATTAGACCTACATATTCAAACATTGTATTGTCTCACTAGTGTGAGAAACTGAAAGAGGAAATAAAATCTAAAAGGTACAACAGATTCTGTGAAAGGGAAAGAATTTGTTCAAGGGGAAGTAAAAACTGGGATGAGAAAAAAAGACAAAAGAAAGAAGGGAAAAAGATATATTTATGTGTATACAGGCAGGATAATTTGGATAACTGATGCTGATCTCTGCTGGTCTCTTGAAAGGAGCAGTTAATGCTTAAAGATTTTTCTATTTCTTCTAACTTTTTTTCATTGTACTGTTTTAACCACTTTTGCATGTGTATGTCTGGCAACCTAAGCAATGAATTTGAAGTTAACTTCATGCAATGCAGCAACCATTGTTGAATTCCTATTATTTTGTTCAATGTAATTTTGTATCATTTCTAATACTTTTTAATTTTTATTTGTTCATTTATTTTTTACTATTTTGTATTGTTTGAAAAAAAAAAAGATCTAGTTCAAGCTTTGTGGTACTCCTGAGGTGCTCTGGCTGGTCTCTCTGCTTTCTCTGAAGCCTCCTGGGGAGTCTGCCACTGGAAGCAATTTAGTAATTTTTTCAAGGCTGAATTTAGCAGGAAAATCATGTAACATGTTTAGCTGTCTGGCACATCATAAACACACAGATACTGTGAGTCATATTTTTCTTGTTCATCATTGGCATCTGGCTACCTAGTTAAGTGCTGGTTATTTGCTGTCTTGAATCTTTCTGTGGTTTGTTTTGTTTTCTTGTGTGTTTAGTTGTATTGAATATGTCCTCTAAGGACAGGGACCACAGCATCTATCTCTCCTGGCTGGGTTCTAATCCAGAGAGCCTGCTCCTCGTGCAGTGAATTTTCTCCCCAGTGACCATCCATGGATAAGACAGAGCCTGTTGATTGGCCTCTTGAAGTTGTTTCCATTTTTGGGCCTTCATTTACAGGCATCGGCATTTTCTGGAGTGCTTTTCCACCTCTGTCTCTCTCTCTTCCTATTGAGCTCTTTTGCTAGCTGAAAAATAACCCTCACGGTTAACACATGAGCTGTTCTCTATGTGCTGACTGTGCTCTAAATTGTTTTGAGCCTGAATTGATTTAATCTTCACGACCATGCTGAAAGGTAAATATTATTACTGCTCCTACTTTACAGAGGAGGAAACTGAGACACTGTTTAAGGAATGGTTCCAAAGTTACTCAGCTAATCATGGGGTTTACAAGGTTGTGGGAGGTGGACATAGGGTGGGGAAAGACAGGGCAAGAGGCCATACAGAGGTGGAGCGTTTGAAGCCATGAGAGTAAAAGGAAGGAGAACACAAGGAAAGGGATTACCATTTGCTGCGTGGGAAGTTCAGAAAGCTTTCTACAAGATGTGACCATTAAGGAGAAACCAAAGTGTGAGCTAAACAGGATAAGCTAAGCAGGATACAGCAAAGCTGCAGGGGAAGGGAAGAGATGAAGAAGGGAGGTTGCAAGTCTTTAATCATGTGGGGCTGCCCCAGGAATAATGAAAGCTATTTGATAGTAAGCAGGGAACACTGTGACTCATGATGCATTCGTACGTCATGGAAACCGTCAACCTATTCAAAGGAGATTGTGTAAAGGGAAACTTAAAGGCAAGCTGGAGAAAGGTTTATATTAATTGTTTTCAAACAATAAGGCTTGCCAAGGGATGTTTAAGGATCAGTAACAAGGGTGGGTCCAGGCTAAGGCTGAACAGGAAGTTACCCTTGTCCTTGGAGGTGAGTTTTCTGTGTTAAATTGCGGTGGTCTTTGTGCAGGTCCCGGTCCAGGGAGAGTCTTCGTGTTAGCTCTCGGATTCAGGCATGTGTTCAGGGGGCGTGTTTGCCGGGCTTTGTGTATTGGATTTTCATTTTGGGTTGGGGCTTGGAGACCAGGGACTTCGTTTTCATTCCAACAACTTCCACAGGAGAAGAGACGGCTTCTGGAACAGGCAGAGATGTGGGAATGGCATGGCCATTTGATCATTTTTACATCGATTGGAGATTCTGTGCTCCACATCCAGCTACCTTTGCCACCCTCCTTGTTCCCAGAACCTCCTTTTCTTTCAGGCTTCCTTCTTCCTGACTCAAGCAGGGTCATGCAAATCTGCATCAGACAAGTGGCCTGGCTTTGCCTGCTCGGGTACCAGCAGAACTGCTGGCTCCTCATGTCTATCTCAGGACCTAGACTTTCTCTCTCTCTGTATATAGGTCTCTCTCTGTCTCTATCTCTATCTCTATCTCTATCTCTATCTCTATCTCTATCTCTATCTCTATCTCTATCTCTATCTATAACTATATCTATATCTATTAATATATTTGGTACAGGGTGTCATTGTAGAGCTCAGACTCACAGTGATCCTCCTGTTTCAGCCTCCCCAGCCCTGGGATCACAGGAGTGCACCTCCACAGCCTGCCTTGGTGGCCGGCTTGGTGAGCCTGAGGTGGGGCCGGTGCAGGATGTGGTGTCAGGGATTGAACCTCGGTTCCTGTGCTTGCCACGCAGGAGATCAAATCACTGAGCTACCTTACCAGCCTTCTCTATGTTTTTGAATGTCATCATTTGTTCCTCATGGTAGCTGTCTGATTTCACTCAGTCCTTAGCCTGGACCTCAAACTTGTCTAGGTTTTACCTTCCTCCTCCCTTAATCCTTTTAACTGTATGGTCCTTTTCTGTTCTTCCCCACAGATGATGCCTGTATCTGTCAGGGAATCTCTCTCATTCTCTCTCATACGTGTATTTTCCAAGCTGAAAGCACACCATTTGATGAGTACTTACAGGAGAGTAGGATAACATTTGTACTCAGATTTGTGTTCCTGGAGGTCAAAGATATTTGATTTTATATTCTTTTATGAGTCTCTTTGTTTTGCCAATACCTGTTCTGTCATTGAATAGCTTGTACTATTTACAAATTTCTTCCCAGAGTGTGTTTTAATGTGCCTACCCATGGGCTCCAACCACTGGCTCTTGTTCTAGAGTTAAGCCCCAGGGAGCGGTGGGAGAGCCCAGTGCAACTCAACCTTGCCTACCACGTGCTGCTGGCCTTAGGAGGACATGCATGTTGCATTACTGTCTGTTTCGGCTCCTCCTCTGTGACATGGTGAAATGACACTGCGAGAATTCCCTCAATGTTAGTTATCATCCCCATCAGCACCATCATTGTTATTATTGTTGCCTTCTTTATCTGAAATGCTTGAAAGCAGAAGTGTTTCAGATTTCAGATTTTTATGGCTTTTGAAGTATTTGCATATACTTAATGTGATATAGTGGGGGTCAGACCCAAGTCTAAACATGTAATTCATTATGGTTCCCATATAGGGTAGCCATGTATGCTAAAAGTACTTTGTTTTTTGTTGTTTTTAGTGACTTGTGGTTTGACTGTACCCTAACATGAAACTTGATGTAAAATCTTCCACTAGTAGCATCATGATAGTGTTCAAAAAGTTTCAATTTTCAGGGCATTTGGGATTTTTGCATTTTTGAATTAAGCAGCCTACACTCGCCGTGGCCATAGTGAGTAAGAGAATAGGCTCACAATGAGCTCACATCATGTATCTTGAGTCCACACTTTCTAAATGCTACCAAGCCAAAGGAAAGATGTGCTTTTAAGTCAAGCACACATTCCCTTCAATTATTGCTTGAAAGAGACTTGATAACATCACTCTGGTGGTAAAGCTTTAATTTATGTGGCTTCCCCAGGAAGCCGCGATTGTTCCCTACATTCTGAGGATGACTTGACAGTTATGTTGACAGATGTTAAGAGAGAGGCACATGCAGGGAAGGGCGCATGCTAGTGGGGATGACAGTGGTATCTATATGAGGCACAGGCTTCTCTTGCTTCTCATCTGTCACTGGTGTCCAGCACCTAACAGTGTGTCCACAAAGGTTGAAGAATTTCTCTTGGGAGACACACATGTCTAGACCTGAGAAGGAAGCCAGTTGCCACCAGGAAAAGGGACTAGTTGACATACCTGATTTTCCATTACCTAAGTGCCACAACTGGGGACACAATGGATGTGCAGTGTGTGGTAGGGAGAAATAAGGAGGGTGTCCTGGAGGGGGAAGTTGGGGACACTTAGGAGCCCTCCTCACAGCTCTCCTCATGATCCAGCTTGTGAATTGCATACAACATAAAAGTGTAGGCTGAAGTCTGAGAGAATCGCTGCCATATGCCCTGGCCATTTTGTAAAATGTGAACAACAGCCGCAACAACAAGGGAGGGACATACTGGGGACAGTGACATTCCCTTCTGTTCTGAGAAGGGGTCTCAAAGCACCCAAATGGAAACACAATGACTGACTTACATTTCCTTTCAACTATATTCCTATGTGGTCCGCCCAGGATGTAAGCAGTGCTGTATCCTAAGAGCACTTAGTTATGCAGGGAACCCACATTCAAGAGGACAACTGATGTGTGGAGCTTTGAGCAGAGAAAATACCAGTAGTCTATTTGCTTAAAAATTTTTATTCTAGCTTCTATTTGGTTACTGGGCAAAACAAATGCATAGTTTGACCATTTAAAAAATTTTAAAGCACAAATTAGAAATTTTTATTTTCATGTAATAATATCAATGTATCCTGCTACATTGAATCTACCAGTCGGTTTTGAAAGTAAGTGTAACAAACCATAAAAGGAAATAAGAAAATCCACTTTTAGGGTTTTCCATTCATGCCGCTTAATTGTTCCTCCAGTTCCATGATAAGGTGAGCCTGGTCGCGTGTCACCGGAGGGACTGTATCCTGCTGTTATTTTTTCCATCCTCATTTACAATGATTATGTTATCAGGCTAGCCAGGCAAAAGGGTGGAGCAACTATAATTTCAAAGCAGGATTAGGTTGAAATAACGAGGTCACCAAGTTGTGGTTACCAAGGCAACGTCACATCTAAGAATATGGGATGCTTCTAGGAGCTGAGGCGAAGCCTTGAGCCTTTTCCCCCTGCATGCACAAAAATCATCCACTTCCTAGATAAAAATTGCTTATTAATTGCTTTTAGACACATTGTATTCTTCAAAACTAGTTTATAAATGGTAACTTGGTTTAAACTTGATTTTGAAATTATTTTCTAATCAATAATGAATGTCAGAGTAATCAACTGGACCAGTGCTGTCTTTTCCTGTTTTTGGATTCAAATTTACTTTTTTTCAAGTTCATTTCATTGTTTCTTTTCCCTCCCTCAAGTTCTCCCTCCATCTTTCCTCCCCCCACTTCATTCCTTGCTTTCTATTTTACTATTCCAGGAAAAAGGCAGGAAAAAAAGTGAAAATTGAGGGTTAGGGGCTTGGATCTGATTTAAGATTGACAACATTTTGACAGGTGATGAAATCTGTCACCGACGCCTACAGGACTCACCCCCCCCCAAGAAAGTGGAGCTCAGGAGGGAGTAACTTTGCTCTCTATTGTCTTCTCTTCCAATTTCAATCCACCCTTCCAGTGGCGGATGCCAGAGCAGGCAGGACGGAGCCGGATGCCATCTGGTTTCTGATCGATATCAGCGATCAGTCCGAACAATCCTGACTCCAATGCTTTTCTTTTCATCTGAATTCATTTCTGTGTTCGAGTTTCTCAGAGAAAATATCTTTGACATTTTTCATTCTATGAAAGTCAGGCTTCTTTTAATATGAGCTTGTATGTGTGAAGCATGGATTTTACATAGGTCTTTTTACAAAAGAACATTGCTGACCTATCAGTGAAGCACTGGGCCTGCTGTGCAGTGACAGGAACCCTCAGCGTTACAACATGACTGTTCTTTAGGACGTGTTAACCGGTCACCTTTGGCCCTGGTTTTGCATAAGGAATATAAAGTGTGCTTTCAAACAGGCCTGGGCCAGTGTCCGTGTTTTCCATTTCCTGCAAATCCATTTCCAAGATTCTCACTGCTTTGGGAATGTCTTGGGCTTCAGCCTAGACAGAAAGCAGAGACGCTCCAGAGCCCGCCAGGTGTGGATTGGCAGCACCGCCATAGAAGCACGGGCAGGTCAGACCACTTCTCTGATCTTCACAGGCCAGAGTGAAGACTGAGTGGCCTGTTAAAGAAAAGCTCCTATGACAGTGGCATGTCATGGGAAAACTCAATGACGCACTGCTAGGACCTCAAAATGAACCCATTTTCAAGAGTAACGGAGATGTATATGTCATTGATCCTCATCCTTCTAATTATTCTCCCTCTCTCTCTTTCCCTGCATTATTCTAGAATAGTTTTTCTGAAATGCAAATCAATTTATATCATATTCCTCCTGTACTGGGTTTGATTGTGTCCCTCCAAAATTCTTGTCCAAGTGGAACTTGTGGATTTGATTTTACCTGGAAATAGGATCATTTCGGAGGTAATCCAGGTAAGACAGAGTCACTTCGGATCAGCATGGGCTCCAAGTCCGGTGGGACTGCATTCAGCCGAGGAAGTGGGGCAGAGAGTCAGATAATGGAGAGGAGAGGGCCACACGATGCCAGAGGCAGAGGCTGGCGTGATGTGTGGGTGAATCAGGGGATGATGGAGCTAGCTGGCAAGTGCCACAAGGTAAGAAAGGGCCCCACAACTCCCTTATGGCCACATGGAAGTCTGAGTTTCAGCTCACATCTTCCAGAGCTATAAGCAGATACTCTTCTGTTGGTCTAAGCTATATAGTTGGTAATAATTTGCTATGGCAGCCCTGGGAAACCAGTGTACCCTCGAATCCTGCTGTTGTCATCATGACAGTGAGGTCCAGGATGCTTCTCTTGCTCTCCTCGGTCACCTGCTGAGCTACAGGTGCCACTGCAAAACCTTTTCTCTAGGGGTCCTCCTGAGGCACAGAGGAGCAGGGGTAACTCTCCACACACTCCTCCACGCTCCTCAGCATTTCCCCAGTGGTTTCTTTGGGGGGCAGGTCCTCCCTGTGTGAGCACCAGGCAGTCAGCGTCTGGCCTTCCCCTCCTCATTGTGCTGGCCATGTGTCCTAGAAAGCCGCCTGGCACAGAGCAGCCCCACAGCCAGTGTGGGCTGAACGACACAACGGTGAATGAATAACTGGGTGAAGGATTGTCCAGCAGATGTTTAAAACTCTTAGTAAGAGCTGGTGAGGTTTGGAAATGTTGAGAAATTCAGAGATAAGTTAGTCACTAATTTGCAATTTCAATGGCTGCTGTTAACAAAAATTGAAGGGGGAGTACTGTTTTTGAGAAATATAGACTGAAATCCTGCCTTTCTGCATCATACTGTTTACTTTTAACTGAAAATTAATATGTGCTCAGGATATAAAATTATTTTCCTTCCATCTCAGAACCTTGTTTCCCACACCATTGCTACAAGCAATTATTGTGAGTGTTGTGCAGTTTGCTTTTTCTCTTAAAATGTAGCTTGGAATTTATTTCACACTGTGCCATATAAGTATACATAACTCACACAGCTCTGTTGCCTACATGATACGTTATTGTGTGCAGACCGATTGTGGTAAGGTCACCCCTTCCCCCACCTGCTGATGTTGGAGATGTAAATAAATGGTTTCCTGTCCTTTTGTTTTTTGATGATACCAGGATTGAACGCAGCACCTTTGCACTGAGCTATCCCCCAGCCCTTTTTATGTTTTCATTTTGAGACAGAGTTTTGCTAAGTTGACCAGGTAGAGCTTGAACTTGAGATGTTCCTGACTAGGTCTCCTAGAGTGTCGGGATCATGGGCACATATCCCCAGGCCTGAAGGCTTCCTGTCTTTTGATGTTACAGGCAATGTCACTATAAACTCTAGCTGCATTGTACAATTGTAAAGGTGGCTTTGCTGTGCCCTTGAGGACATTATTATATGGTCAGACTCTCATCCAATCACAAATGGATTAAATTAAGTCATCAATTGCAGAAAGAGAAAAACTTTGATAGAAAAAATTTACATGCATAAATAGCAGGTCAAATGACTAGTGGCTTATTTATTTATCTTTTGTCCCAGGACTGTGTTTTTTTTTTTTTTTTTAATAAGTTGGGTCAAGAAAGTCTAAAGAAAATAAAATAGCTCCTAAGCAAGAAAATAGACAATTATACTAAATTTTTTAATAAGGCAAGAGACCCAAATAGACATTTTTCAGAAGACATGCAGGCATCTAACTGGGTGCAATGTCATTAACCATCAGGGAAATGCAAATTAAAAGCACAGTGTCATGTCTGTTTGTTGGGTGGGTTACTGCCCCCAAGACAAAAAGCAGCAAGGCACAGTAAGGATGGGGGGAAAAGGGAGCCCCTGGTCAGTGTTGGGGGGATGCAGTAAGTGCAGCCACTATGGAAAGCACAACAGATGACTCTTTAAAAACACCAAAACTAGAGTTACTGAACGATTCAACAATGCCATTGCCGGGTATACATTCAGGGGTAATAAAGTTAGTGCATTGAAGAGATATGCAATTCCATGTTCATTACAGCTTTATTCACAATAACCCAAATACAAAAACAAATTATGTGTCCATCAGCGGATGAGTGGATAAAGAAAACTTGGTGCATGTTCACAAAGGAACCGTGTGCAGTCTTGAAGAGGAGAGTTGCCCTGTCACTGCGACAGCACGTCTAGATCTTGTAGTGTAATCCCAGGATAGTTGAAAGCAAGCTGTATTTAATTACAGTCATTTCTCAACATCCTCAGAGGATAGTTCTAGGACCCCCATCCACATCAAAAGTCATGGATGTTTAAGTCCCTTATAAAAAATGGCATAGTGTTTGCACATAACTTGTGCAATTCTCTCATATACTTTAAACCATCCCTAGATTACTTATAATACCTAGTGCAATGTCAATGCTATTTAAATAGTTTTCATATTGCATTGTTTAGGGAATAAGGACAGGAATAAAGTCTGCATAAGTTCAGTTTAGATGCATTCAAAAATTTTTTCAATCTGCAGTTGATTGAATCCAGGAAACAGAAAACCCTGGATATGGAGGGTTGACTGTACTGTACACTTGAAAATTTGCTGAGAATAGATTAAAAACACTCTCACCACAAAAAATAAGCATATGAGGTGCTAGATACTTTAATTGGCATGATTTAGTCATTTCAAAATATATACCAAAATATCGTATCATATGTCATAAATATATACTTTTTTTTGTCAATTAGACCTTAATAAAGCTGAGAAAAAAATCTTCTAGATAAATTATAAAATTGTCATTCTAATTATTATAATTGTTTCTTTTGTCAGCCATATGGTTAATTCTGATATTAGTTAGATTTTTAATGATGCGTATTAAAGAGGAGAATCAAATTAGGTAAAAATGAAGTACTGAAAATAATTTTGCATTTTTAACAGTAAATGCAAACAAAAAGATGCTTGTGTTTTAGGAAGGTTTAAATAATCATTATGTGTTTACTACGCTAGTTTTATAAAAAAAAAGTAAGACTGGCAGAATTAGAAAAATCACACAATTTTCAGAGTATACAACACAATGCTGAATGAAGGCTCAAGATATTTTTAAATCAGAAGAAGAAAGAATTTTTATCAAGTGAAAAAAATCAAGAACAAGGGGCCGGGCAGATGGCTCAGTAGAAAAAGTGCTTACCTGGCAAGCGTAAGGGCCTGAGTTCAATCCCCAGTTCCAAAGGGGGCGGGGAACATTGTAGTGTTCTAAGAGATAAGAAAAAGCCACACAGGGATGGGCTTGTTTTAGGTTCCAGGAGCACAGGTCAACTTAATTCATGATCATTCATTAAGCACTTATGGTATGCATAGTTATAAGGACTGTCGGAGATGATTGTAACCGGATGAGGCTAGAATTTGCAAACTATTTACAAGGACAAGAGCTGCTTTATTCTTTGGAATTTCCTATTGAAAAGAGTGGAAATTACTAAAAGTCACCTTTGCCTTAAATGTGTATGACCTTTATGTAGTAATTCATCTTTCGAAATTTATCCTGAAGGGGGCAACCTTTGCTCCTAGAAGAGAGGGGGAAACATACCCTCCTTATACCTAAAAATGTGGAGGAGGTGGAAGAAGGAGAAAGAGAGACAGGGAAAGGGAGAGGGGGAGGGAGAGAGAGGAATGGAGGGTGGGGGAAGG
The DNA here is from genome assembly GCF_000260255.1 of Octodon degus. Lineage (NCBI taxonomy): Eukaryota > Metazoa > Chordata > Mammalia > Rodentia > Octodontidae > Octodon > Octodon degus. The sequence continues at coordinate 20,418,510 of NW_004524582.1, forward strand.
GGAGAAGGAGAAAGGGAGATAGGGGGAGGAGGGAGGGAGAATGAAAGGATTTGTTTCTTTTCAGTTTTTTGCTTGCATTTTTTTTGAGGGGATTGGGTACTACTCAGATCTAAGCTGGAGAGACATCCTTCTCTCTGCTTTCTGGTTCCTATTCCCTGCTTGCAGCTTTTGTTATTATTTGTATGCCAATCTGGACACAGAACTCAGCCTCCTCACTGATGATGCAAGGCGTGTGTGTGTGTGTGTGTGTGTGTGTGTGTGTGTGTGTAGGGTTCACTGCAAGAGCTATTTGAAAGCCAAGACTTGTGGACACAGGTGCAGAGCCACATTCTTCCCTGGGTTTGTTTGGTCTCCCTATACTGGGGACCCTCTCAGAGTTCCTCTCTAGATTTCTCTCTTCCCTGTGCCCTAGGCCCC
>NW_004524582.1:20420141-20453197 GCF_000260255.1 Octodon degus
CAAAATAGATACCTGAAGAAAAACTGTAACCAGTAATATTATCACAATCACTGTTTATAATTTATTTTATAGTTTACACAGTGTACTATGGTTGACACTTGAAATAAATCTTTGTTAATAACAGGGAAAAGAAAAAAATAAAAAAATAAAGGAGAAAAAAAAGAACCAAATTCCTCCAAGAGAAAGGTTTGTATCACGTATTTAAAGGTTTTGTTTTTTATACCTTTATCTTTACCGTGTTAACAAATACTAAAAAAGCTAAATGAGCATAAATTGGAGATTTAGTTAACTTATATTCATGAGATTAGCCTAGATTATTATTGTTATTTTTCTGTTTTATGTATTTGGTACAGGATCTCACTATGCAGCTCAGACTCGTAGTGATCCTCCTGCTTTCAGCCTCCCCAGTGCTGGGATTACAGGCATGCTCCACCATGTTCAGACTCAGTGGCCAGCTCAGCACGCCTGGGGGTGGGGCTGGTGCGGCATGCAGTACTGGGGATCGAACCTCAGTCCCTGTGCTTGCCTAAGCAGTCACTTAGTCCACTGAGCTATCTTGCCAGCCATAGATTAATTTCTATACAGCCCTCAAATTATGTTTACAATGATGTTTGTTGATTCCTTCAACAGGTATTTATTGAAAGTCTATTACATGTTGAAGGTTACATATTGAGGATCTAGCAGTGTGAATGAGGGAGAAAAAGTCTATGCTACAATCCAACAGGGAGGAAAGCTATGAATCTATTTTACATTGAATAACAAGGCACCCTGTGATACACGCTAAGGACAAGCACTAGGTGCTGAGTAACTTGCAAAAGGAATCGGAATGCATCCAGAAGACGTAAACTTTGGTGGCCATAGGTGAAGGGCAGGTGTAGGTAGGGATGAGAGCTCTTGGCAGAGGTAACAGGGAGCCAGACATTTCTGGGGTAAAAAGGGTGAGAGGAAAGGAAGTACCCAAGTTGGAATGTGGAGAGCAAAGCAAGCATGACACTGAGTCCTCCTGGAGAGGGTTGTGGGGCGTGTGAGCCACGTTAACCATTTGGACCTTTGTCCTAAAAATAGGGGAAGCCCTCGAAGGTTGTCAGAAGCGGAGTCACTTTCCTAGTGACCCTCTCATCAGTGGCTCAAAATACCCAGCCCCCAAGCATAAAGAGAACCATTTATCTTGACTCATGGCTGTTAGAGGATCCAGTTCATAGCTGGCTGATCCAAGACAGCAACAGGGCTTGGCGGAGAAGTGCAACTTGGCTCCTGGTGGTCCCAAGGGTGGAGGCTGGCAGGGAGAACCCCTGCCAGGTCCCAGGGCCAGGGATCGGCCTCTTCCACCAGGCCCCGCCTCCCTGCAGAAGTCAGCTGTAGTGCCCCATGATCTACTGCCCTCCAAAAGCCCCACTTCTGAGGCTGGTCGGGGCACATTTTAAATGTAAACTGAAACACAGGGTGACACAGATTTGGGGTTTAAAAGAAGCCTCAGTTACAGTGTAGAATTGGCACTCAGTGGTCAAAATCCACACAACACAAGGGATCAAGCCGTGATTGATTAGGCACTTGTTTTTCTACAAAGAAATGATGATAGTTTAAACCAGAGGTTCTCAGCCATGGATAATTTTTTTCTTTTTTTGTTTGTATTTTAGGGAAGGGTCTACAGGGTGTTCAGGGTCTCACTACTAGATCAGACTTGTAGTGATCTGCCTGATTACAGCCTCCCAAGAGCTGGGATTACAGGCAGGCCCCACCATGCCCAGACTCAATCGCCACATCTCAGTGTGCCCTGGGGTTGGAGCCAGCACAGTAGGCCCGGGGATTGAACTCGTGGCCCCTGTGCCTACTTTCAGGTGCTTTAATCCACTGAGCTATTTGGCTGGCCCTCAGCCATGGGTAATTATAGCCTTCAGGACACTTGTGGCAAAAGATGGAGACATTTTTGTCTGACGTTAACTTTGCTTTGATTAGCTTTAACAGATGCCTATCTTTCTTACTCCTCTTTGTTTTCAATTTGTGTCTTTAAATGTAATATGGGATTCTTGCAGACAATGTATTGTTGAATCTTACTTTATAATCTACTCAGAAAAATCTGTGTCTTTCAACTGGTCTATTTAGAATATTCATATGTAAATTGATTGTTGATATAGTTAAATTAATGTCTCTAAGTTCATCACCATTTTTTGGTCCTCTGGTTCTTTGCTATCTTTTCTTCCTTCCTCTTTTCTGTCTTCTCTGGTTTTAATCGAGCATGTCAGATTGTTTCATTTTCTTTCCATTCTTAGTATATCATTTATGCTCTAAGTATTTTTTTTTAGTGGTTGGTATAGAATTTGCAACATAAATTTGTAATTAATATAAGACTCTTTTAAAATAGCAGTTTAGGGCCATGCAGATAGTTCAGCAGTCCAACTACCTGCTTAGGTAAGCTCAAGGACCTGGGTTCGATCCTCGCTATCACGTGCTGTGCAGGCCCTGCACCAGGTGCACCAAGCCTGCTGCCAAGACTGGGTATGGTGGTGCTCGCCTGCAATTCCAGAGCTGGAGAGGCTGAGACAGGAGCATCTCTACAAGTCCAAGCTGCATAGCAAGACCCTATGCCAATACATAAAATTAAAAAAAACAACCCAGCACTTTACCCTGCTTTGTGAATTGTGCTGGTATCTTATAAAGAATATTCCCAAGTAATCCCTCCTCATAGTGTGGCTGTCACTCTTGACACTTGTCCTTTAGCTATAATCTTATAATGCATTGTCACGATCATTGTGTTGAATAGTTATCTATTAGTTTTAATCAGAGTAAAAAAAAAATAAAAGAATTTATACTACGTTCACGTATTCTTTTTCCAGTACCTTCATTTTTTTATGATGATTTGATTTTACAATCCATATAATTTTCCTCCTCCTCCAAGAACTTCTCTTAACACTTTTTTTTTGTAGATGCAATTTGCTGGCAATGAATTTCATTTTGCTGTTTATAAAATTCTAAATAGATAGGATTTTCTTTCAACATTTCAAGTATGTGCTTTGATCTATTTTCTTCTTTCTTGGTTTCTGATGGAAATTGGCTGCAATTCTTGTCCTTTTTCTCTATAGGTAAGATTGTTTTTTCTCTTTTGACTTTTAAAAAAAGATTTTCGCTGTCTTTGATTTTCTGCAATTTGGCTATTCGATACTAAGGTGTAGACTTCTTGACATTTATCCTGTTTTATGTGCTTTGACCCTCTTAGATTTTGGGGTCAATATCTGTTATTGATTTGGGATATTCTTAATAATTTTGGTTTCACATCTTTATTTCCCTTCTGGTGTGCAATTGTATGCATATTACTCATGGAACAATCACCAAATGCCTCGGATATTCTGGTCTGATTTTTCACTATCTCTTCTCTTTGTAGTTTAGTTTGGGCAGAAATTTCTAGTGATATAACTTCGAGATCACAGAGTCTTCCTTTGTTATAACCAGTTCATTGGTGATGACAGCAAAGGCATTCTTCTTTTCTGCTGTGGTGGTGTTTATTCTAGACATTCTTTTTAAAAATTATTTGTTTGGGTACAGAGTATTGCTATGCGGCTTGGACCCATAGTGATTCTCCTGTCTGAGCCATCCTAGCCCTGGCTTTACAGAAGTGCACCACCAAGCCTGGTTTCAGTGCCAGCACAGTAAGCCTGGGGTTCTGGGGCTGGCACAGCATGAGATACTAGGGATCAAACTCAGTTTCCTCTACTTTCCAGGCAGGTGTTTAAACAGCCGAGTTTTCTCCCCAGGACTAGACATTCTTTTCTATTAATTCTTAGAGGTGCTATTGCTCTGCTTATACTATTTATTGGTTCTTACATATTGTGTCTACTTCCAACATTAATGTCTTTGGCATATCAATCAGTTAAATTCTTTGATTATTCTGACATCTGTGTTATATCTGATGCTTGCTTTTGCTCTTCTGACACAATTCTTTTACTCTTTATAATTCTTTATTCAAAGCTTCCTGCACTGTGTTGGTGTGTTAGGTCATAGGAAGTGAAGGAAACAGGTTGCTGTGAGGCTGCAGTAGCTGTAGATGACAGGAATTCCCATTTCTCTAATGCCCTTGTTGACATCTCCCTGTGGCCTTTGGATTTCTCTAAGAGCTTGGCATTAGTCTGTCATTTACTGCAATGGCCCTGTTGATGTGGTGATAAGAGCTGTGGGGGTGAAGCAATCTACGGTTAAGCTTGAGTCTCAGTATTTTATTTTATTTCTTCAGTATTTTAATAGACCTCTGTCTTTGGAATTTGGCCTTCATAAGTGTTTCTTACCTTTTCCTGTCCTTGCTTAAGGTGAGACCAGAAGGCTAGAGGGGCATAGAGTTAGGTAATTTTCCTTCTCCCAGATGAGACAGAGATTGCTTTCTGTTTTTTTATTTATATTAAGTATGTGTTAACTTTTGTCTTGCTTATTCCATCTTGGTTTGCAATGGATAAATTAGGTTGAGTAATCTCAAATCTGTGCATGCGCATGTATACTTGTACATATTTAATGATGGGCTTAAGTAAAAGAATTCTGTTCATGTGGCACTTACTGAGTTTTAGTATGAGCCTGACTCTGCTCTAATCCCTTTGCATGGAATAACATTTGTAGCAACAATGAAATGACAGCCGCACAACTAATATTTTGGCTGTAATTAGAGATGATAGTCTAGGAACTGTTCTTTCTTCTTCCCTGGTGCTTGGAGCTGGCCATCTGACTTCTGAGACATAACCACTTCTGGTCTGGAACATTTACCTGCCAGCACAAGACCTTCAGGTCTTTCTGCCTTCTGGTATGGCAACTGACAATGTTCAGGATGGGGTTACTGTCAGCCTCTGTCCCTGTGGGCCTCTATGAACAGAAATCCCTTATTGATCCATTTGTCTACAGCCCAAAGATCTACAAAAATTAGTTGTTTTCAGCCATGGAGACACTAAGGTTGTTTGTTAACACAGCACGTCCTGACTGACAACCAACATTTATTAAACTCTTGCTATGACTTAGGAACTTAGAAAGTGCTTTACAATTGTTATCTCACTTAGTTTTCATGGTACCTTTATGAAATATGTCTGATTCTTGTCTTCATTTTTGTATGTGAAAAGTGAGACACAGCAAATAAGTGGCTCAAAGTAACAACTGAGGCACAGCTGCAATTCAAGCCCAGGAGGTCTGACTTAACTAAAGACCACTTTCTACTGGACACTGAGCCAAGACTCTAGGGCCAAAAAATAATTAAATTAATTAATCCAGTCTTTGAGGGTATTGCCAATTCATTTGGGAAGAATAAGACACATATCTGAAAAATTTAAGCCACAGGCACAAGTTATGCGAATGCCAGGAAAGATGTTTCAAGCATGTACTTTTGACAGCAGGATTCAGAAAGGAGATGGCTTTTTTATTTTTATTTTTAAAGAGAACACAGATTAGAATTAAAACAGAAAAAATTATAACTGATATAGATTTTTCACTTAACAAATATGAATATCACAATATTTGTTGTAATACATAGTGTTGCCTTCCAATCAGTTATTCGTATTACGAGATATAGGCATGTAAAATTGGAAGAAAGAAAAAATGTATAAGAAATTAAGGCAAAAAGGAGAAACAATAGAAAAAAGAAGGCAAAACTATTAATTTAAAAAATTAAAGAATTAACTGCTTCTTTCTACAGATCAGCAGAAATGCACACTACAGTTATCCAAACCATCCTGCTTACAAACATCAATAAACTATTTACCCCGCTACCTCTCATGTCCTTCTCCTCAACTCAGTAACTCTTTGAATAAGTTTATTCCCTTTTACTGGTATTTATTGTACCCTTCAGATTATGTTTTTCTCTTTCAGATTCTCACACTAAGGAGACAATATGATGTTTGCACATGTTTGTCTGATTTATTTCACTTAAGAGTATGTTCTCTAGTTTCATCCATTTACCGACAAAAGACTCAAATTTATCCCGTTTTATAGCTGAATAATACTCAATCATGTTAAAATACCACATCTTCCTTACCATTCTTCAGTTGGACATCTGAGTAGTTTCCAGGATTTAGCTATAACAAATTGTGCTGTTATAGACATGGGTACACAGGGCCAGCCAAATAGCTCAATGGACTAAAGTGCCTGAAGGCAGGTGCAGGGGCCTGGGGTTCAATCCTCAGAACTGCTGGCCAGCTCTACCCCCAGGGCACACTGAGATGGTAATTGAGACTTGGTGTGGTGGAGTGCGCCTGTAATCCCAACTCTTGGGAGGCTGTAAATAGGCAGATCACTACAAGTCCGATCTAGTAGTGAGACTCGGAACACCCTCTAGACCTTTCCCTAAAATAAACAAAAACAAAAGCAAAAACAAAAAACAATGGGTGCATAGATGTCTTTGTGGTATGAGGTTTTCAGTTCTTCTGGAAAAATACTCAGGAGGGGAATAATTGGTGTGAATAGGATCTCCAATCCTAGCTTTTGAAAGAATCTGCACATTGATTTCTGTAGTGGTTGTACCAATCTACACTCCCACCAACAGTGCAGAAGGCTTCCTTTACTTCCATAGCCTCTCAAGAATTTGTTATTGGCTGACTTCTTGGTGTTAGCCATTCTTTCTGGGGTGAGATGGAATCTCAGCGTTATTTTAATTTGCATTTCTCGATGCAAACCAATGATGTTGAACATTTTCTCATATATTTACTTGCCATTTGTATTTCTTACCCTGAGAAGTGTATATTCATCACAGATGCCCATTTTTGGATTGGGTCTTTGAATTTGGGGGGCCTGATATTTTAAATTCTTCGTATATTTTAGATAGAAGATCTTTGTTGGAGGGACAATTAGCTGTAAATTTTTCTCATTTTGTGTGTTTTCTTTTTAATCTGTTGGAGATTTGCTTTGAAATGCAGAAACTTTTCAAAAAGGTGAGATCCCAGTTGTTGATTCTTTAAAGTATTTCCTGTACAGTTTGGTTTTTGTTCATGAACTCTGTACCTGTCCCTATGACTTTAAGATTTCTGTTTGCATTTTCCTCCAGAAGATTTAGTGTTTCTGTTTTAATGTTTAAATCTTTGATCCATTTTGACTGTAGCTTTGTGCATGGTGCTATGCATGGGTCTAGTTTTAGCCTTCAGCATGTGGAAAGCCAGTTTTTCAAGCACCATTTATTAAAGAGACTATCTTTCTTTCAGGGAGCCTGTTTGGCCCCTTTATCAAAGATAAGGTGGCTGAGTGTGTTTGCAGTTGCATCTGCACCTTCTGACCTGTCCCATAGATCATCAGGTCTGTCTCTTGCCAGTATCATGCTGATTTTATCACAGTAGCTGTATAGTATAGTTTCAGTTCAGGAATTGTGATACCTCCTGCCTTTCCTTTGTTTTCCATGATTGCTTTTGATATTTTGTGTCCCTTCTGGTTCCAAATGAATTTGAGGAATATTTTCTCTAGCTCTGTGAGGTATATTAATAGTATTTTAATTGGGATTGCATTGAATCTGTATAGCAATTTTGGGAGTATAGCCATTTTCACAATGTTGGTTCTTCCTATCCAGGAGCATGGAATATTTTTCCACTTTCTCAAATCCTCTTCAATCTCTTTTCTCAGAGTACCATAATTTTCACTGTATAAATCTTTTATGTCCTTTGTGAGATTGATTTTTAAGCATTTCACTTTTTTGGATATTATTGTGAAAGGTGTGGTTTCCCTAATTTTTCTCTTAGGGTATTTGTTCTTTGTGTACAAAAATGCTGCTAATTTTTGGGTGTTGACTTTGTATACTGCTATGGTGTTGAATTTGGTGGTTAAATCTGCAAGACTATTGGTGGAGTTTTTGAGGTGCTCTATGTAGAGTATCATGTCATCTGTAAATAATGCTAATTTCATTTCTTCTTTTCCAATCATTATTCCTTTTATTTCTCTCTCGTCTAATTGCTCTGGCTAATGTTTCCAGAACTATATTGAATAGGAGTGGAGTCAGCTGACATCCTTGTCTTGCTCCTGATTTTAAAGTGAAGGATTTCAACTTTTGTCCATTAAGTATACTGTTAGCTATTGGTTTGCCATAAGTGGCTTTTATCAGATTGAGATAAAGACCATCTATTCAATTTTCTGTAGGGTTTTTTTTTATCATGAATGAGTATTGAACTTTGTTTGAGGATCTGTTTGAGCAAAAGCTTTTTCTGCACCCATTGACATGATCATGTGATTTTTGTTCGTGGTCCTACTGATGTGGTGTATTGCCTTTATGGATTTGCATATGTTGAACCATATCTACATTCCCTGAATGAATCCTACTTGATCATGATGTATAATCTTTTTGATTATTTGTTACATTCTGTTTGCTAGTATTTTATTTAGGATTTTTGCATCTATATTCATTAGAAAGATTGGCTTGTCATTCTCTTTTTAAATTGGATCTTTCTCTGATTTTGGAATCAGAGTAATACTTGCCTCCAGGAATGAGTTTGGGAGAATTGCTTCCCTTTCAATTTCATTGAATAGTTTGAGAAGAGTTGGTATTAAATCTTCTCTAAATTTATTGTAGATTTCTTTTGTGAATTCATCAGGACCTGGGCTTTTCTTGGTTTTGCTTTTTTTAAATTACATTTTCAATTTCCTCTCTCATTACTGGGTTATTCAGAATTTGTATAACTTCTTGACTCAGCTTTGGCATTCCATATGTATCTAGGAAATTATTCATTTCCTCTGTGTTTTTCATCCTGTGTGAGTAAAGATTTGGAAGTAAGTGCTGATGATCTTCTGAATTTCTCTAGGGTTCATATTGATTTTGTCCTTTTCATTCTTGATTACATGGATTTGGGTTTTTTTCTTTCCTTTTTTTGAGTAGATTAGCTAAGGGTTTATCAATTTTATTTATTGTTTCAAGAAACCAACTCTTTGTTTCATTTATTCTTTGTATTGTTCTCTTCATCTCCAAATCATTAATTTCTGCCCTAATCTTTATAATTTCCTGCCTTCTTTGGGTTTGATTTTCTCTTCTTTTTCCACAAGCTTGAGGTGTAGCATAAGATAATTTATTTTGGCTTGTTCTGTTTTCCTAATGTGCAAATTTACCGCTATAAATTTTCCTCTTACAACAGCTTTCATTGCATCCCACAGGTTTCAGTAAGTTGTATCTGCATTTTCATTTGACTGTAAATTTTTTTAATTTCTTCTTTAATTTCATCTGTGACCCACTTTTTGTTTAAGAGGTTGTTATTTAATTACCATGTATTTATGGTGTTTTTATAATTTCTTTTGTCAATAATTTCCAGTTTTATTGCACTGTGATCAGATAACATGCATGGGATAATTTAAATTCCCTTGTACTTACTTAAGATTTCTCTGTGTGGTAGTATATGTTCTATTTTGGAAAATGTCCCATGTGCAGTTGAGAAGAATGTGTATTCTATTGTTACTAGATGAAACAGTCTCTGAAGGTCTACCAAGTCAATTTCTTCACAAGTTTGGTTTATATCTGTTATTTCTCTGCTGATTTTTGTTGTTGTTTTTGACAGACCTGGGGATTGAACTCAGACCCTTGCACTTTCCAGAGAAGCACTTATTCTACTGAGTCATCTCTCAAGCCCCCTCTGTTGATTTTTTGCCTAGCTGATCTATCTCTTTGTGACAGTGGTGTGTTACAATCTCCCATTATTATTGTATTTTTGCCAATTTGATTTTTCATGTCTGTTAAAATTTTTCTTATGCAGGAGGAGAGTGCTCTTACATTGGGTGCATATATATTTATTAGTGTTATATCTTACTTTTACAGTTTTCTCTTAACAAGTATGTGGTGGCTTTCTTTATCTCTTTGGATGTGTTTTGGTTTGAGGTTGATATTTTCAGCAACCAGGATAGCTACCCTTGATTTTTTTCTGATTTCTTGTGGCATAAAGGATTGTTTTCCATTCTTTGACTTTTAGTTTGTGAATTTCCTTTAGAGTTAAATGTATTTCTTGCATGTAGCATATTGTTGGATTTTGTTTGTTAATCTACTCTGGTAGTCTGTTTCTTTTGACTGGTGAACTGAGGCCACTTACATTGATAGTTATAACTAATACATACTGGCTTATCTTCATCAAGTTATTTTCCTGTTATAGGTTCCATAATTTTTTCCTTTTTTAAATTACTTACTTTGCTTAGTGGTTGTTCTCTGTTGTTCTTGAAGCTGTGACCACTTCTCTAGAATATTGTCAGGACTCTTTGTAGGGTTGGTTTATTGGTCATGAATTTCTTCAATTGTTCTTTGACATGGAAGGATTTTACTTTGCCATTGAATTTGATAGAGAGTTTTTCAGGGCATATCAACCTGGGTTGGAAGTTATTTTCTTTCAGGACCTGAAGTACTTCACTCCAAGCTCTTCTTTTTTTTAATTTTATTTTATTGAGAAACAAAAATCAATGAGACAGTTACAAACCTGGTTAATAGGACAATTTCAATAATACATTGTACATTGTTATTTTCTTAGTGATTATCCATAGTACAAGATGCAGACAAAATATCCTGTCCAAACACTGTTAGTACAAATCTTTCTTCCCATTGAATTAAGCGAAAATAGCTGTATATCTATCCTAACTATTCTGCGTATACAGATACAAAATGGTCCTTCCTTTGTATCCTCTTTTTTTTGTTTAGTCCTGTCAGAAATATGTATTCCACTGGCATCTAAATACTATAGGTGCATGAATCCATCAAAACAACCCAACACAGTCCAATAGCTCACAATAGTAGTGGGTTATCTGCAGAAGTTGTTGACTAAAACCTTTTATAGCTCAGCATATTAATATAGCTTTACTTTTTTCTTTTTATTTATTTTTTATTTTTTTCCATAAGTTTATTGAGAAACAAATAGCAATGAGACAGTTTCAAATCAAATTGGTAGGACAGTTCCAATAATTAACACAATGCATACATTCTTCCTAGTGGTTATTTGCTGTACAAGATGAGGACATGATATCCTATCTACAAACACCATTAGAACAAATCGCTCTATTCATTAAGAGACTGTAACTATATATCTATCCTAACCACTTTGAATACACAGATACAAAATGGACATTCATCTGTATACCTTTTTTTGGTTAAGTTCCGCTATTTGAATATTATAGGTGTGTAAACTCAGTAAAATATTCTAAAAGAGTCCAGTAGTCCATAATAGTATTGGGTCTTCCGCTTGACTGGCAACGTAAGAAATTGTTGACCTGAGTCCCCTATAGCTCAACATAACAGCATGGCTTTACTTCTTATATTTCGTTTTTATACTTTTCTGCTGGATGGTTCAGACCAAGGTAAAGCAGGACCTATGCAACAAGAGTTGTAGCTTTTGGGTCTGATAAGGTCAGTAAAATCCCCTCAGGACTTATCCTGAGATCCTGCACCTCAGATTGTAGAACCTTTGTCAGTGTCAGCCATGTGGATGAGTCACAGTCATTGCCAAGCTCTTCTTGATTTGGTGGTTCGTGTTGAGACATCTGCTGTGATTGTGATGGGCTTTCCATTGTAGGTGATCTGTTTCTTCTCTCTAGCAGTTTTTAATATTCTATGCTTTTGCTGAATTTCTGAGATCTTGATTGTTATGTGCCTAGGTATAGAATTATTGTGATTATGACTGTGTGAAGTTCTATATGCTTTGCTTAGCTGTATGTTACGTTCTTTCTCATGTTTGGAAAATTTTCTGCTAGTTCTTCTGAAAATAGACTTTTCATGTCATTTATGCTGTCTTCTGCTGCTTCACTGGCACTTATTTTTCTTATATTAGTTTTCTTTGCATTGTCTTGTAGCTGCTGAATATTTCCTGATTCCTTGCTAGTTTTAAGAGATCTTTGGGGCTGGTGAGATGGCTCAGTGGTCTAAAGCACCTACTTAGAACAAGCTTGGCAAAGCACGGGGACCACGGTTCAATCCCCCAAGCACCACATGCCAGCCAGCCCCGCCCCCTGGTGGGCTGAGCTGCCCCCCCCATAAATAAATAAATAAAATTAAAAAAATAGATCTTTTATTTCACATTCATTACCAGCAACATTCTCTTTGAGGTCTGAAAGTCTGTCTTCAGTTTCATCTAAGTGGTTTTTCCAGCTTTCAGCGGAGTTCTTAATATCCTGTATATCTGTTTGAATCTTTTTAATGTATTCTAATTCTTTCCTGTATTGTTCATTCAGTGTTTCCATCATTTTTATATTTCCTCTATTTTTCTATCTATGTCTTCTTTACCTGAGCTGAGCAATTCTTTCACAATTGTCCTTTCTTTTTGGACCCAAGGAATTATTTCTGCTCTTATTCCTTCTATAGCTTGATGGACTTGTTTCTTTATTTCACTTGCTATCATTTCAGAGATTTCAGGGTGTGATTTCCAAGTCTATGTCTCCTGGATTTGTTCAGGTTAGGCTAGAGGATTAAGATTGCCTTTTACTCCTGAATTTTGTCATTTTTGAAGATTCAAGAAATTAACCAGATAGAGTCCCACAGGCTGACCAGAGTCTGAAAAAGTTCTTAAATGGTTCTAGAAAAGCTCCACACCTGTACGTACTGGGTCTATAGATCACAGCTCTCCTGTGTCCTGCAGGTCACTCAGAGTTCTCGTACATTCTTAAAAATTTGGATCAGCACAGGCAGAAGCTCCACACCTGAGTGCTGGGGGCAAAAGAGAGTCAGAACTTCCCAGAGTCCTGCAGGCTTCCCAGAGTCCTCCAAATTTTAAGAGATGACTTTAAATTTTGAAAATAAAAGAAAACTCCCTATAACTGGCAACTAAACTTTGTCATAAGGAAAAAGGAAAGTTTGCAGGAGTTTGTTGAACAGAATTTTTATTTTAGGTTGAAGTTTAAGTTCAGTTTTATTTCAGATTCTTAAGAAATATAATTGCTGAAAGGTCCTGGATGGTGTTTTCTGCTTTGTCTGTATACTTGTTGAATTTTCTAAACAAGAAATTAAATGTCATTAGAAACTATTAATCATAAACTTTTCCTAATACTCTTAGTCTATTGCTTTGCTTCAGCATTTCAAAGTCAGTCGGTCCAAACCTGATTCTTCTTCATTGAAGATACTAATTCCATCTAACCATAGAAGACAAAAATTTTGATTGACATGGTTCATGTCTCTTAATCTCCCTTACGTAGCCTATCTGGCTGACCAGCATGTCCCATGATTCTAAATGAGAAATATCTTTCTAGTTTTCCTTTTCTCTTTCTTCCTGATGCTGCTTCTATAGTTCCAACCAGCGATATCTCTGACCTCGGGAACTAACATTTTTCTCATCTTACACATAGCCATTAGAGATCTAACACCCTTTTGTGTTTTCCTTAATGTCTTAATACTTTCTCATTTCTGGCATAAAGTACCCAACGCCTCAACTTAAGGGAGGAAAAGTTTGTTTTAGCTCACAGTTTGTAGAGGTTGCAGTCTATAGTTGGCTGACTCCAATGCAGAATGGCATGGCAGAAGGACACTGTGGAGGAGAAACACTTAACGGTATGACAATGGAAAACAGACAGACAGACAGACAGACAGACAGACAGACACACACACACACACACACACACACACAGAGGGAGAGACAGAGAGAGAGAAACAGAAAGACAGAGAGGCAGAGACAGAGACAGAGAGACTGAGATCAAACTAGAAGAGAGGAAGATAAATACTTCCAGGATAAACACATCCACCAATATCACATGTAGCTGTAAACTCATCATATTTAGCTATAAACTCAATCAATAGACTAATCCACTGATAAGGGTCATGCCCCCATAATCCAATCAGCTCCCCAAAGCCCCATCATTAAGTACCCGAGACTTTGAGAGTGCATTTAGATAGATACCATAACACTTGACTTAACATCTCCCTCTGGCTTTTACTTCATTCCTAGAATAATGTATAACCCTTATCATGATGAGTTATGTTGTTCCTTCTGCTATAACCAAATACCACAGACTAAGTAACTGATGAAGAACAAAAATGTATTTGTCAGTTTTTGAGGATAGGAAGTCTAAGACAAAGTTTCCAGTCCCTGTTTCCCAGAAGGTACTTGAATTCTATGTCTCCACATGGTAGAAGAGCCGCACGGGTCTGAGCTAGTTTCCTCTTGCATTTTTATAGTGCATGAATCCATCCTATGTGCAAATCCTCTATGACTTAATCACTTTTCCAAAGACCTCACTTCTTAATACCAGTACAATGGTGATTATACTTCAACACCTGACTTTGGGGAGATATCTGGGCCTTAACACAAAGACCTTGTGAATCTGTCCCCCTCCATGTCCTGGAACCATCTTGTACTTGTCCTCCAACACTACATATGACTGAGAGGCATGGACCTTCTGCCTCTGAGAGCTCAGTGCCTCTAGATTGTACTTTACCCTTATGCCCTTCTCTTGCCTCTAACCAACCAGTTCTTGTTTTCTCTTTCTATTTTTATTTTGAAGGAAAAAAGTCAAAATAAGACAGTTTCAAAACAGGTCAATGGGAGTTACAATAATACATTGCATATTGTTGTTTCCATAGTAGTTATTTGGCGGATAAGATATATGCCTGAAACGTTGTCCAAACAGTATTAGTGCAAAACTTTCTTTTCAATGAATTAAGAGAGATGAACTATATAATTATTTTAACTATTTTGTGTAGAAATATAATTTTTTATTTTTCCCTTCCCTCCTTTCCCCTTTTGTCCATCACAGTTTGTCTTTTCTTTTAAACAGCTTCTTTCTGACTCACAATACATTTTGCAGATTTTGGAACATATTTACTTGTTCAGTTTCTCACCCTAGTTAGATGACAGTATGACATTTATACACATGGGTCTGATTTATTTCACTTATGAGTATCATCTGGCATTGCATCCATTTACCTGTAAAAGTCTCCAGTTTACTCTTTTTATGGCTGAATAGTACTCCATTATATATTTTAAAAAGCATATCTTTTTTTTTAAATCCATGTTTTGGTTTGTGGGAAACTGGGTTGCTTCCAAGATTTAGCTATGAAAAATTGTGCTGCTATAAATATTGATGCACATATATCACTGTGGCATGATGCTTTTTAATTCTTCTAGGAAGATACCCAGAAAAAAGTAACTAGGTTTAATGGGATCTCTAATCCTAGTTTTTTTGAAGACTCTCCACATTGTTTCCACAGTGGTTGCACTAGTCTACACTCCTATCAACAGGGCACATGGAGAGAAAACATTCTCTCAGGCTTTCACAGAGAGCAAGTTGCTCAAGAAATGGCCATGACTCATCCACATGGCTGACAGTGAAAAAGGATCTACAAAGTGCGGTACAAGGTTACAGGATAAATCCTGAGGGTACTTGACTGAATTTATCAGATACAAAGATTACATTTCTTGTTATATAGGTCTTGTTTTATCTTGGTCTTAACCATCCAGCAGAAAAGAATAAAAATGAGGTATAAAAAGTAAAGCCATATTAATGTGCCAAGCTGTGAAAGGCTCAAGTCAACAACTTCTGCGATAACCCACTGCAACTGTGGACTGCTGGACTGTGTTGGATTGTTTGGCTCAATTCATGCACTATGGTATTTAAATGCCAATGGAATACCCATCTCTGACAGGACTTTAAAAGAAAGGGGGCTACAAAGGAAGGACCATTTTGTATCTGTATATACAGAATAGTTAGGATAGATATACAGTTACTTTTGCTTAATTCAATGAGAAAAAAGATTTGTACTAATAGTGTTTGGACAGGATATTCTGTTTGCATCTTGTACTATGGATAACCACTAAGAAGATAATAATGTACAATGTATTAATTATTGAAACTGTCCTCTTAATCAGCTTTCAAACTGTCTCATTGATATTTGTTTCTCAATAAAATAAAAAAAAATGTGCAGAAGGGTTCTTCCCCCCCCCCACAGCCCTTCTAGCATTTATTATCAGTTGATTTCTTGATAGTAGGCATTCTTCCCAGGATGAGGTAGAATTTCAATGTTGTTTTAATTTGCATCTCTCAAATGACCAGTGATGGTGAACCTGTTTTCATATAGTTATTTTCTCCTTGTACTTCTTTATCTGAGAAGTATACATTCATTTCAGATGCTCATTTTTTTTTTTTTTTTGGATTGAGTCTTTACATTTGAGAGATCTGATTTTTTTTTTGTCTTTATATGTTCTCTGTAGTAATCTTTTGTCTGAGAAAAAAGGCAAACTTTTTTCCCCCACAATGTATGTTGTCCTTTCACTCTGTTGATGATTTTCGTTGTGGTGTAAAAGCTTTATAAAAAGATGATATCTGTTATCGATTCTTCATGATAGTCCCTGTGTGATCAGGGTTATCTTAATAAAGTCTTTGCTTACACCAGTGTCTTCAAGAGTTTTGCCTATTCTACCTTTCAGCAGATTTAATGTTTCTGTCTTTTTATTTAGATCTTTTATCTATTTAGTTTAGTGCATGGTGAAAGATATGGGTCCAGTTTTAATTTTCAGCATGTGCAGAGCCAGTTTTTCCAGGACAATTTATTAAAGAGGCTATTTTACTTCAAGTGAATGTGTCTCACACCTTTGTCAAGGATCATGTGGCTGAGTATGTATGAAGTTGTGTTTGCATCTTCTAGTCTTCTCCATTGAGCTTTGGGTCTGTTTTCTTGCCAGTACATTGCTGGCTTTTTAAATCACCATTGCCTTATAGTATAATTTCAAGTCAAGGACTGTGTTGCCTTCTGGCTTGCCTTTGTTGCCTAGAATTGCCTTTGGTATTTTAAGTCTCTTCGCGTTCCAAATGAATTTTAGGATCATTTTCTATAACTCTGTGAAATATTCTATTGGGATTTTGACTGAAATTTTACTAAATCTGTATAACAGCTCTGGAAGCATGGCCATTTTCACTATATTGATTTTATCTATCCAAGAGCAAGGAATATTTTTCCATTTTCTGATAGCCACTTAAATCTCTGTCCTTTCAGGGTACTGTAGTTTTTCAATGTAGAGGTCTTCTGCATCCCTGTTTAGATTGATTCCTAGGTATTTCATTTTTAGGTACTATTGTGAAAGATGTTGTTTCCCTAATTTTACTCTCAGTGATAGATGATGCTTTTCATTGTTCAAGGAAGATACTCAGAAGGAAAATATCTGGGTTTCTTTGTATGTTCTAGACATAACTCTTTTTTTATGTGGCACCACTGGCTATAATGTTTTCCAACTCTTTGAGTTGTCCTTTCATTTTTTTATGATTTATTTTGTTGTGAAAAAGCTTCTTTTCTTTTAATAAGGTACGTTTTCATTTGTTGATTCTTTGTGATATTTCCCTTGCAGTCTGGGTTTTGTTCATGAAGTTTCCACTTAAATATATGTCTTTGAGATTTCTACCTATTTTTTTCCTAGTAACTTAGTGTTTCTATTTCAATATTTACATATTTGATCCATTTGACTTTAGTGCATGGTGACAGACATGGGTCTAGTTTTAGTCTTCAGCATTTTTCTGGAAAGCCAGGTTTTCCAGAATCATTTATTCATTTTATTTTATTTTATTTATTTATTTTCATCTTTTTTGAGACAAGATCTTCTATGCAGCTCAGATTGGCCTTGAGCTCACTTTGTGTCCCAGGTTGGTCTAGAACTCACAAAGATCCTTCTGCCCTAGCCTCCCAAGTTCATTAATCATTGTTTAAAGAGACTATCTTCCAGTGAACATAGTTGACTCCTTTGTCAAAAATAAAATGGCTGAATATGTCTTAGGTTATATCTATATCTTCTATTCTGTTCCACTGTTCTTCATGCCAATACCATGATGAATTTATCACAGTAGCTTTGTAATATAATTTTGATTCTGGGATTGTGATGCCCCTTGACTGGCCTTTGTTGCCCAGAATTGCTTTAGTTCTCTAGGTCTCCTCCAGTTTTCAATGAATTTTAAGAGTGTTTTCTCTAGATCTGTGTGGTAGGCCAGTGAGATTTTGATTGATATTGAATTAAATATGTATAGCAGTTTGGGAAATATGGGCATTTTCACTATGTTGGTTCTTTCTATCCAAAAGTGAGGCTATTTTCCATTTTCTAATATCTTCTTTGATCTCCTTTTTTAGTGTACTGTAATTTTCACTGTACAGATCTTTTATATCCTTTGTTAGACTGATTCTTAAGTAGTTCCTGTTTAAGATGTATTGTGTAGTCAGGTGAGGGTATAGCTCAGGGGTAGACCATTTGACTGCAGACGCTATTGTGAAGGCGGTACTTTTCCTAACTTCTCTGTGTTGTTTTTCCTTTATAAACCTGCTCAAATGACATCCTTTCATGAAGACTTTCATGGCTTCTCTATAGGAATTTTAGATTTCTCCCTGTCATCTCATAGAATTTTTCATTTATCTGAGCTTAACACTTAAGCAGGAAAATGGTCTTTCTTTATCTGTGGTTTCTGCATTTTCAATAACCTTTGCCTAACTCTGGTCTGAAAATCATAAGGGGAAAGTTTCAGAAATAAACAATAAACAGTAGGTTTTCAATTGTGCAGTGTTCTGAGTAGGTTTATAAAATCTCATGTCCTGCACTGTCCTGTAGGGAAGTGAATCGCACCTTGCTAGGGTACCCACCTGCATATGCACCCATCAGTTAGTCACATGTAGCTGTTCCTCAGATGAACTCTTATAGTACTCAATGGCTCAAGTAACTCATGTTTTTCTTAACAGTGGTCTATTTTATTATTCTACTAATAATTATCTTACTATGTTATTAGTTACTGCTAATATCCCACCAATTTATAAACTGGACTTTGTCATAGTTATAGGAAAAATAGTATAGTTTTGTATAAAATAAAAAACTTACCAATTCCATAATAGTGGGAAAGAATGCAATTTCAGAAGCCCCAAAATATGGTGGCCACGTCACACAAAGGAGCCGCCTCATCGCAAGTCCTCCGCCTACCTTTCCTTGAACGAGGAAGATAGTGTGATGTGCACTGGGTTGTGCACAAAAGCATCAACCTCCGGAATCGAACATGTCTGCTAATGAAACGTCACGCTGCTCCCACTGCCACCCCCTCACAGCAGCCCCCGTAGGAACCTCGACACCTCCACACCGTGTTTGTCAGCTGGTTCAACTTGTAGGCACAACGTAATTTGGAAATGTGAAAGATGCCAAATTACCTTATCCAGAGGTGACAATTCAAATACAACGTCCACAAGTCTAGACAGTTTACAGGCAAGTAAACAAATCAGGACAGTAGCAGGAGTATCAATCTCATAACAGTTTAGGAAAAACAAGTTTATTTCTTATCTGTAAGATTAATGAGCCAGGCTATGACCTCGCCTCTAATTGTGTCTGAACAGAAATTAGGTGCTGTTTTTAATCTATTCTGCAGTGACAAAATAATGTCATGCCTAGAAAGTTCATGAAGAGTCTACTCTTATCTGTAGAGTTATTTAAAATATACTCCAGCTAGCCATTAATATAAAGATATTAAAATTTTCCTAGATGCACTTACGTTTAAAGAAAATGCACAAATACCAGGTATGGTCTAGCTGCTAAGCATAGTTTCTGACAAAATAAGACTTAATTGTGCTGTTAAAAATACAACAGTAAAAAAAAATAAAAACACAACAGTAAAAATATCTCTCTAGATAGCATATTACTGGTATATTTTAAACACTACTGCTAGTTGCATATCCTTCAACATTATTTATTTATTTTTTATGTATTTAGCACAGGGTCTACAGGGTCTCATTACACAGATCAGACTCATAGTGATCCTCCCATTTTCAGCCTCCCAGACACTGGGATTACTGGTGTGCACCACCAAACCCAATCTTAGTTGCTGTCTCAGTGCTCCCCGGGAGTGGGGCCAGCTCTGCAGGCTCAGGATTGAATTCTGGTCCCTGCGTCTGCCTAAGAAGGCATTTTAATCCACTGAGCTATCTAGCTGGCCCTTCTTTCAACATTTTGCTAAACTTCTTTATCCTGGTTTCTTTTCTTTTTTTTTTCTTTGTTAAAGAGAGTACAGAACAGTATTAAAACAGAAAACACTGCAAATGATACAGAATTTCACTTAACAAAGTAATATGAATTTCACAGTATTTGTTGTAATTCACAGTATTGTCTTCCAACATTTATTCTGATTTCTTTATTGGCCCCCCTGGGGTCCTAGAGTCTGGCATTCAGCCTAGTGATTGGCTAAGAGAATTTCCTTTGAAAACATGTGCAATGGTTCCTGATACACGTCAGTCATTAGTCTGTAGAAGAAAGACATCTGCCTTGATTCAAAGCTTTTATGACTGTTGTAGAGAATTCTTAATTTCTCTCTATGTAATTATTTCAAGCATCCTTACTCAGTGGATTCCTATAGACCTGGGGTTTCCTAATAGATTCTACACAGGTCTGTGTAATTTGAAATAATAGTGACTGTCTGATTTCCCACTCTCTTCCTCCTTTTCCTATTTTTCAACACCCGCTCCATCTTTCTTTCTCTTCCCTCTCCTCTTCTCACTCTCCTCTTTCTCCCCTTTCCTCCTCTTCTCACTTTCTCTTTCTCTGCCCCCTCTTGTTGTCACCCCCCATTCTTTCAGTGAAGGGACTGTAAGCTTTGGAACAGTGTCTTGGGCTCTTCTGGCCATGTGGTTGTTTTCAGGGGTACGAGTGCACCTGTGCTTTTCCCAAGGGAAGATGCCTTCTGGTCTCCTGCAGTCTGAGAAGGATTCCCAACTACCTCAAAGTCACTGATTCTATGCTATGTTCTGTGTTGCAAAGAAACACCTCTGGGTCCCTCCAGGTCTCCTTCCTTAATGATGATGGCTTCAGCAATCCTGACACATGGCCAGGTAGACATTTCATGTCTCTGCAGGGTGGGTGACTCTGCAAAGACTCATCAACTGCAGTTTCTCAGTTTTCAAACACACATTTACCCCCTTGGTTTAACATTTATGAAATTTGGGTGGGTGTCCAGTCAATGGCACACCAAAAAGTTAAATGGCAATGATGACATGAAATAATAGTGTACCACATAATGAGAGGTAATTTAGATTCAACAAAAGGTGATATTATGTATTTGAGGACCCAGGAAAAAAATCTTTTCCAACCAGTGTTTGCCAAATGTCTTCTAGATGCCAGTGCTATTGTTCTAGTTTTTCCCAAATGTTGGGGATACAAATGTGGTCGGGACATGGTCTCTGCTCTTTAGGAGTGACCTTAACTTAGTAAGAGCAAAACAAGACAAAGAAATAAGGCCTGGAGTACACTAAATGCATGCAAAAAAGATGTTAAAAATGTAAACCAGTTTATCTATTATTATTGCTTCCTGAGTTCTGTAATGTTAAGGCTGCCTTCAGGATTACAAGGAGGACTGTCACTCCTCAAAGCTGTCACTATATTCCCTTGATGCCATATTTTTTTCTGACAGGAATCTGACAGAAGTCAACATGTCCTCAGAGCTTTTACTCTTTCTTAGACTTTCTCTCAGCCTAACAAGGAATCCTTTATCTTAATTAGGTTTAAATATATCTTCTTTTGACCCTAATCAACCTCTAGTGTAGAATTGTGAATTTATTACACTTTTTCTTTGTCATCTTGTGATTTACTTTTCTTAGCAAATTATTTCAGCTAACAATTCTCTTTAGAAAATGGAGAGGGAGTGACTGTAGGAGAGGAGAAGGAAATACACGTGGACCCAGCTCTGGGTCAGCCATCTTCCCAGTGCCATCAGCTGTTGATAATTTCTGTGTGATCTATAACCAGCACCATCAACATCACCATGTAGATTTCTAGGAATGCTGATTCTGAGGGGTACCACAGATGTATTGCTCCAGAACCTGCATTTTAACGAGGATCCCATGGCAGTTTTCATACATATAAAAATTAAAAAAAAAAAACAGCCCTGTATCATGATCTTGTTTAATTTTAATAGCTGACAAATGAAATAGGTTTTAGTATTCCAATTTTCACATGAGGAAGCCGTATACAGATGGTCACTGACTTACAGATTTTCACCTTTTGGTAGTGCTGAAGTGATACTCATTCAGTTGTAGTGGCAGTCTGAGTTTTGAAGTCTGAGCTTTTCCTGGGTTAGCAATATGCAGCCTGGTCCCCTTGCATCAGTCAGGTGATCAGCGATGCCTTACTGTGTGCTACGCTGTGGTATTTAGTATGTTCAGTGTATTAAATGAACTTGGGATACTCTCAACTTATGAAGGATTTATTAAGATATCATCCCTTAGTAAGTCAGAAAAACATCTGAACAGTACTTAGAAAGGTCGAGTCACTTGTTCAATGCCACATAGTTGAAATGTAGAGGGGTGAGGATGCTAATGCATATTTTGTTTTCTGATGTAAATTATTGTTTTCCACTATTCTTCTGTATTCTAAAACATCAATGAATGTCAAGTGGGACATTATCTTTACCTATTTATATTTTTGTATGACTTTAGATGTAGTACAGAGCTTGCTACAATCAAACAATGAAAGTAAGTGTTTACATCATGATGATCTTCTCAGAATGCTGCTCCCTTGCATTCAGAGGCCCTGGCATCATCCTGAGACTGGAAAACAGTGAAGGGCATGAGGAAGGCCTAGTCAACTGCACAAAGTCTAACCACAGCCATGCTTGTCAGAGTTGTGGTTTGGCTATGAGTTTCCAGTTGAGGGAAGGGAAAAGGGGTGGTGGGGCTTCTACTCAGGAAGAAAGGGGAGGTGGAGGCAAGAGAAGAACCATTCCCAGGATGCCAGGTGAGCTGTTGATCATGTCATTAAGTGTATCAATAAATTCAGAGAAGCGAAGAGTATTCTTGGGGAGCACCATTGTACTCAGTACTGTTTTTGGTAGAAGCAGAGTGCTCATCCTAGGCAAAAATGTTTGTAATCACTGCAGACAATTGTATGAACACGTTTTCTTATTCCCATCTTTTTAATGGACAAAGATGAGACTTACTCAGGATGTTAAGTATGAGGCCATGTCTAGATGAACATCAGGCTCCTGATTTAAGTTTTTTTTTTTCCTAAAATACTCATGTTCCTTTTAGATGCCAGTTATCCTAGACAATATTCATGATTTTTCCCATGTGTGGCAACACTTGTGCTATTATTCATTGAATAGTTTCCTTTAATAGGATTTGTTGGAACTTAGCCTCAATAAATATTAATATTTGTGAAATTATGGACTACAAGTAGTTTTAAAAATACTTGTTTATGTCTTATTTTTAATTTCATTTTAAAGAATAAGATCAAAAACAAAACAAAGAACAAAAACAAAGACAGAAACAGAGTAACATACAACAATACATATGGTATAGAATTTCAAAGCAAGAATAGGGATTCTTGGAGTTGGACATTACTGCACTATAAATCACGGTTGCCCAGTGCCTGGAACTGGAAGAAGACAAGTAGGTCTGATTTATTTCACATACGAGTATAGCTTCTAGTTTCATCCAATTACCTATAAAGGTCTTAAGATAGTCTCTTTAACAAATGGTCCTGGAAAAATTGGTTTTCCACTTGCCAAAAACTAAAACTAGATCCAGGTCTATCACCATGTACTAAACTAAAGTCAAAATAGATAAAGATATAAACATTAAAACTGAAACACTAAATCCACTGGAAGAGAAAGTAGGTAGCAATCTTGAAGACATAAGAGTAGGCAGAGAGTTCATTAAAAAACCAAACTGCACAGGAAATACTTCAAAGAATCAACAACTGGTGTCTCATCTTATTGAGAAGTTTTGCATGTTAAAAGAAATCACCAACAGAGTGAAAAGATAACCCAAAAATTGGGAAAAATCTTAACAATCACTCAGACACAGGACTTCTATCTTGAATATATAAAGAACTAAAAAAAATCAAGCTCCAAAAATTAAGAGATTCAATCCAAAAATGGGTATCAGAGATGAGACCATACTTCTTAGGGGAGAAATACAAATGGAAAATAAATGCATAAAAAACATGGTCAACAGCACTGGTCATTTAAGAAGTTCAAATTAAAACAACACTAAGATACCATCTCACTGCAGAAAGAATGGCTATCATAAAGAAATCTATAATAAATTCTGGAGAGGCTATAGGAAAAGAGGAACCCTTTAGCGTTGGTGAGAATGTAGACCAGTACATCCACTATAGAAATCAGTGTGGAGACTCCTCAAAAAACTAGGATTGGAAGTCCCATTCAACCCAGCTATTACACTTCTGAGTATTTTTCCAAAAGAACTGAAAAAAAATCATGTCTTAGTGATACCTTTGCATCCATGTTTATAGCACAATTTGTCATAGTCAAATCTTGGAAACATCCAAAATACCCATCACCTGATGAATGGATAAAAAAGATGTGGCATTTTTATACAACGGAGAATTACTCAGCTATAAAGACAAACTTGAGGCCTTTATAGGTAAATGGATGCAACTAGACGCTATACTCATAAGTGAAATAAATCAGACCCATATGTGCACATACTTTAAAATATATTATGAAATAAGTATATTTATTCATACCAGGACCAATATTGGAAAAATTGCCAATGTTTAAAATTTTATATTTAGAAAGAAATATAAGTAGAAAAATTGCAAGAACACTAATAATTGTTTCGCATCATTTATTACCTATTGCTATACTTGTTTTCTCATGCTTTCTTTCAAAATCATAAAACTTAGGGCTAGTCAATATAGTTAGACTGAAGGTGTGCATTTTTGGCAGAAGTACCATGGGAATGGCCTCAGGTCCTTCTAGGTACAGTATTGTGCTTTTAGGTGCCTTTGACCACTGTAAAGAAACCGAGATCCTGAGAGACACATCTGATTCCAGTGTAGATCACTGTGCTGCCTAGGAAGTAGGGAAATGCTTCAAAGGTGAGAGGAGCCACATGGAAGGGGCTGCCCATGGCCAGGTGTGTGGCAATGTGAACATTAAAAACTAAATGAGATGAATGGGTTAAGCTCTCACTGGGTAAAATAAATGCTCGTGTTCCCTCAGTGGGCAAGCTCTTCCTTGGGATCCTTGCTAAAAAATGCAAAAAGGAAAAGGAAGAAGTAGTAAGTTTCAAATAATGTAGATGAAATAGTAAATAGTAAATGCCAACTAATAAATATGGAGTTTAGAAAACCACCACTTTGTAGTTGTGATAGTTATCAACTGGCTCAGGTAAGCCTTATCCATGCTTGCTAAAACTAGGAAGAAAAGAGTCCAGTGAATAGGATATTTATATAACGTCAATGTATCTGCCCTCATTGTATATTATAACCAAATTTTTTAGACTAGATTTATACACTAGCTAACGCATGAAGTGTTGAGGTTGGCCATGTTGTACCCATCAAATCCGAAGGTCTAGAATTAGATCCCTAAAATTAACTTTTAAGTAAGTGCTTCAGGTATTATTCCCCTTCTGCAGGATTGGGACTTGAACCCAGAGATCATTCAACTATATTCCCAGGCCTGTCTATTTTTTTTCTTTTAAATTCTGAGACAGTCTCAGTTACCCAAGTGGGCCCTGGACTTATGATCATGAGTAGCTGGGGTTACAGGTGTGTGCCAGCCTGCCAGATCCGGGATGCTCTAGGGCATGTTAAACTGTGGTAACCAGTGACTGAGTGCTTCCGGTCTCTGTATCAGTGGGGACCACACGCTCTTCCTCTTCCTCTGTCCTGGGTGTAGGGGTCAGTGATGGGCATGGACAAGATAAGCACCAATTGAATTTCTTCTTGATTCTGATTTTGATCTGATCATTTCAGATCAGGGGGAGGTGTTCTTTCTTAATTGTGGCCTCTGTGCTTCCTTGAAAGCATCTTCTTTTTTTGCCAATACAGCAGGTAAAAGATGCAAGACAGTAAACTAAACATGCAATATTCTACATGCTATCACATGGCTACAGGTTTTTACTAATTCCCTTTATCTTGGCAATTAGTCTGACTATCTATGACTCTTTAAACCATGTACACTAGTATATGAAAACGGTTCCATGGAAGTTTTGCTCAAGGAACAAAGCCAGTAGCAGTGACCTGTAGTGCTAAATTAAAACAAGTTTTGGCTAAGAAGCCAACAATAAGCAATGTATTAATTATTTTAACTGTCCAACTAACCTGTTTTGAAACTGTTTCGTTGCTGTTTTTTTTTCTCATTAAAATAAAAAAACAAGTTTTGGGAAAACAGATCTATTTATATTTCATTACATTCTTTGATAATTTATGCTAAAGGTGAGCAAAAGGGCAAGGGAGACAAGCGTATTTTTCCTAATATAGATCTGACATATGCCAAAGGATTTAAACGGGGGTTTTACAAAAGCAAACAGATTTGAATCATATTTATTCTATTGCCACTTATTGAAAGGAATGAAATGGGAACTCACCGAGGGTGATCGGGAATATATAGAGTCAGGTCGGGTGGGAACTATATTTTGGGTCAAGCAAGACAGGACATGTTGGAAAAGATGCCTGCCTGCCTGCCTGCCTGCTGCTGGAAACAAATGTTGGCTATTCCAGAAGGGCGTAAGGCAAGCACTTTCAAAGGGACTTGCTGTGCAAACTCCTAAGTTATTTTTCTGGACAGATTTGCTGAGCCTTATTAAATCCTTTTGCTGATGGGTAGCTTGACAAGTACTCACTAAGTGGCTGGTGAATACAGTTAAGGAGAGATCTTTACATTTTAGGACAAAAATTTTATTGATGGATCTTTATACATAATTATCATTTACTGAGCACCTGCTGCGGGTCACATGCCATAACAGGCCCTATTCTCCCATGATGGCTAATCTTGGTTGGCTTGATAAACACCTAGGAGACCATAAAGCACTTGTCTGAGTATGTCTGGGTGGGCAACAGGGATGTCATTGGTGTCTAGTTCCTGACACTGTCCTTTCCAGCTCCTTGTTTTCTCTTCTCTGCTTCCCGGATGTCACAAGTGGGCAGCTTTCTTCCACCTTGTCCCTTCACCAAGTTGTCTCTGCCTTAGAGTTTACAAACTATGGACTAAAATTCCTGGAACTGTGAGCTGAAATGAGCTTTTTCTCTGCTAAACTGTTAGTCAGATATTTTGTCCCAGCAAAGGGAAAGCTGACCAATACAACCTTACGGTAGTTAAATTCAAACAGTAAACGTGGAACATAAGTACAGCATCAGTTCTGTCCCTACACAAGGTGAAGGTGGTTGTGTCTCTGGTTTCCAGAGCTGTAGTATCTGACACACTTGTACTCTTCCAGAGAGATGAGTCCAGGTGGTGAAGTCTGTGATGGGTTTGTATCCTTTTGTTCAGTGAGTGGGACTTTATAAAGTAGGAGACGACTTTATTCTCTGGACTTTGGGTAGGTCCAGGTCCTCTGTTACATCCCCATGGCTCTTTGGTTTTCATTATTGTAACAAATATCAAGCTTTATTAGCACTACATGTACAATATATGTATTTTTCACTAGATCTTAAGCCCCATGAGGGCAGGAACAGTGTCACTACTGCTGACAATTATACCTAGTATTTTTCACAGCTCTCAGTAAGTGCTACAAATACTGAATATGCAAGTGAGTGGACACAGATCACGACTTTTCTCACTTCAGCCTTGGGCACTTTCCTTTTCATTCACTGCATCTGTTTTCTTTCTTCTCACTCCTTTCCACCCATCAGAACGTGGAGCAAGTGGTAGAGCCAAGCTCCAAGTCAGGACTTCTGGAGTTTGATGTCTCCATTCGTTCCTTTGTGCTGTGTCTGAAAGTATCACAGGGCCTTCTGCCTGTGGCTCACATGAAGCTAGCACACAGCTTCCCTATGGCTTTTCATTTTCTACCCGTGACACTGATTTTAAACTGGCTGCATCACCACGGCAAGCAGGCACCACTCTGAGTGTCCTGCCTACTCAGCTGACAGAAGCAGCTGTTTCAGTGAGCCATTCGATGTGTAGCACCTGAGCTTGGCTTCCTCCTGCCAGCAAGACTGCAAGCTCAACAGAATGTAGGAAGGCATGAATGAGCTCCCTAATGCAGCAAGGAGAACAGCACAGGCTGGGAAAAGACTTTTGCATGCTGAGAACTGGTTCCTATGTGGACAATTCAGCTAAAATTTTTTTGATGAAAAGACTCTAAGGAAGAGATGGTTTTCTTGTTATCCTGTTGTGTGCTAAATGATGTACTGGTCAATATGACTTTTCCTCCACTAAAACCCTAGACTGTAATGCTTCCCAGCTTCCCTGCTATAAATCTGCCCATCCTAGCAACTTCAAGCTAGTGAGGTGGTGGTTGGATGTCGAGCACAGTACAAAGGTGAGGTACATAGCTAGTGTCCATAAACAGTGTAAGTTGATTCAGTAGGTCACTGCCTGTCTTGACTCTTTATGCCTATAAGGAAAAAGAGTGGCTAGTGCAGCGCCTCTGCTTCCTGCTAGACACCCGCGTTGGGTGGTGAGATACACAGAACAAAACCAAGTGAGCACAGACAGCAGACAGACAAAGCTCATGAATTAGGGAGGAGTTGGACACGCATCCTGTCTGGTGGGAATCAAGGTCAGTACGTCAAACACCAAGTATGATCCCTGGAGGCAGGCACCACTGACCATCTGGGGGACCTTGATTGTGTCACAGAACTCTTCATGTTTTAGTTTCTTTAACTATAAAATAGTGATACACATGCACACCTCAGAGAAACCACAAGTTTGGTTCCAGACCATGGCAATAAAGCAAATAACCCAATCAGGTGAATATGACAACAATGTGGAGTCACTAATTTTTTGGCTTCTCATTGCATATAAAAGTTAGACATACACTACACTGCAAGCTACCAAATATACAATAGCATCATATCCCTTCTCAAAAAATGCACATATCTTCATTAAAAATACTTTATTACAAAATATGTATTTTTGCTAAACAATGTTCACAGTCACCTGAGCTACTGGAGAAATGGCATCCATAGATTTCTCCTCAGAGGGTTGCCTAAAACCTTCAATTTGAAAAAAAAATCCTCACAATATCTGCAAAGCACAATAAAGCAAAGTACAATAAAATGAGGTGTGCTGTACAATAGGAACTCCTATCTTAGAGCATTTCTATAATGATGGATTATTATAACGTATGTAAAGTACTCAGCATGATGCCTGGCACAGAGCAAGTACTTGATGTATAGTAGCTATTGATAGAAGGCTAGAATGCATAAGACCGGGTAGAGCTTCCTGGGACATTGCCTCTCCTAAGAAGTGTGTGTAGCTCACTCCAGGGGCAGGCAATCAATTTGGGGGGCAACAATTGGCTATCTCAAAGGACCAGGCCACAAAAGGGGTGCTCAGTGTAACTGTTGATGAGAAAAAGAATCAAAACTTTGTTTTGGTAATGGATGATAGATTTTTGCTTATTTTCCAAGTTGCTACCAAAGATTCCTTTTCCAAATTCACTGTGGCAGGCTATGATCGGCTCCCCATTAAAATGGATATGAGATGGCTGAGAGTGACCAAAAGATGCATTTTAATACTGAAATTCTGTTTAAGGAGACATTAGAAATTGCATATAAAGAAAGGGAGAAGAGAGAAAATTACTGTACAAGAGCAGATAATTGGTGACTAAGGCAGGACATGGCTGTAGTACACACAATGTATAATATATACGTATTATAGCACATGTATGATACATACGTGATTGTTCTCCAATAGAGTATCTTTCTGTAAGTTTTTGGTTTGTTAATTTCTTTTCTTTTCTTTTTTTTATGGCCAGCTCAGCCCACCCTGGAGGTGGGGCTGGTGCAGCATGTGGTGCTGGGGATGGAACTGTAGTCCCTGCACTTACCTAACCTTGCCTAAGCAGGTGCTTTAGATCGCTGAGCTATCTCACCAGCCCGTAGTTTGTTAATTTCTGAAAAATTTCTCTATTTGGCAGAATCCTTTTTTCCCCCATAATTTTATTGAGAAACAAATAGCAATCAGACAGTTTCAAACCAAATTGGTAGGACAGTTTCAATAACTAACACATTGCATACATTCTTCCTGGTGGTTATTTGCTGTATCAGATGCGGACATAATATCCTATTTACAATAGCATCAGGTCCCATGAAGAGTTCAGTGTGATTTAATGTCAAAACTCCAGGCCTCATCCAGCCTGTGTGTGCTGCCTTCCTCCTCAGTTTGAGCTTGATTTAAGGCCCCACTGAGCAGCAGGAGCAAGAGCACTGGATTGCGGCCCACTGCTTCCTCCTGGGCCCTGCCATGGGCATCTTCAGAATCCACATGGAAGGAGGGGTGTGGAATACAAGCAGAAAGGGGAGGAAGATGTTCAGAGAGCTGGCGCTGCTTACAGCTCACTCTGCTGTGGCTGGGTTTAAGAGTTCTCATGGGACTCCAGACTCCCTGCTAGAGTGAGTCGTTCAAAGAGGGAGCCCAGCCCTGTGGTCTCTTCCTCCTGCTCTCTGTCCTGCTCTTCTGATTCTGTCTGAGCTTCTGTCCCCACTAGAGCTGAACCGACGCCAGTGCCTTGCCCTTAAATCTCCCAAACTGTGAACTACTAAGTCTCTTTATTTGATGTAGTCCAGCCTCAGTTACGTTATGATAATAATGAAAAATAGACTAATACAACTCTTTAAAAATTGTTCTATGTGCTTGCAATATCTAGTAATTACATTCACCTTGGGGAATCGGCACTTAAACATATCAGATGTGAAATCCTTTTGTTTCCTCCTCCGTTCCAGGCTCTCTCCTCATTCCTAGAACCCTTCACATCTCCACAAGTCTACCTCTCTGTCTCTCTGTCTCTGTCTCTGTCTCTGTCTCTACCTCTCTGTCTCTGTCTGTCTGTCTGTCTGTCTGTCTGTCTGTCTGTCTGTCTCTCTCTGTCTCTCTCTCTGTTTCTGCTCTTACAGTGTTCATATTTTAGGGGACTAGGACTAGTGTCCAATGTTCTCTGCCAAAGTATATAAATGATTGGCGACTTTTCCTTGGGAAGTGAGAAATCAGGCCAACATTTCTCATCACTCGGCTCTGGCCCTGGGACCACAGAGTTCTGTCTCCAATAATCTACAGTTCTATACCTTATTCTCCTCACAGCATGTGCTAACTGTAGCTCATAGGAGCCTAGGACTGTCTGAGTGGGTCATTCATGCCCTATACTTCTGCTTAAAAATGTGTTTGGGTGGTGGGTTTTATTTATCACCTGGGCTTCTGCCAATTGCTAAGGTAATGCCAAAAATACCATTTGATATATGACATTCTTTGTAACTATTTTATTTCTTTTTGTCAGAGCTAAGCTGGGCTAGAAAGGGAGCCAGGCAGTGAGGTATAGGAAGAACCTACCAAAGTATCATGGAACCCAGATGGACTGCCAGGGAAGCCTTTTTCCTACTTTTCATGTTGGCACAAGCTGGAGGCTGAGTCCAAGGAAGTGCCCGGTGCCATGGAGTGGGGTAGTGTTTGAGGTAGCCCTGGGAAGGTGAGGGGCTGGCTCACATGGAGGGAGCAGTTCTCTGAACATGGGGGCTGGGAAAGGAAGAGGCAGAGGGCTGACGTGGAGAGCACCGGTTGACTGAGTACTGGCTGAGTTCTATAGGAAGGGTTATTTCAGATGTTCCCTTTCTTTCCTCTATATGTGGAACTTCAGAAAAGTCAGAAGAGGACTCAACCAAGTATATCTAGGGCCGTGGACAAAAACATGGGAGAAGCAAGGCCAGACAGATGGCTCAGAATTCTTCATAACTCCCTGTAGAGCCCGTGATGTGCTGGTGCACCCACGCCTCTGGGTCAGCTTTTGGCCTGGACACCTCCCATGGAAGGCACTGACCATGTTCTGTGGTCAAACCCAAGAAGTAAGGCATAGGCTTTGAAATAGGCCTGGGAAATTCCTCATTTTTGTTTATGTCTTTATTGTCTCTCTCTTGGTGAAGAAAAAACTCAGAGGTGAGTGTTGAACAGGGATTTGGTAAGCGTGTGTTGAGCAGGGCAATGCCAGGCTAGTTAGGTACAGAGGAACCCAGGCTGGGGCCTGTAAGCAGCCACTTGGTGGGTGAAGCCTGAGTCCCAATGTTGGGCAAGGCAGTGCATGTTCCACCAGCTACAGCCATTTATTACTATTAGAATACAAGCACAAGGAAGAAAGGATACTAGGATCAGAGGCTGCGAGAGGCTAGAGTGGGCATGGCTTGAGGTAGCGGGTTTGTTATGGATGGGTTCTGAGGAGATGGAACTTGGAAAACACCATTTGGCTTACAGGCTTGACGTCAGACTCTCCCACACTTCCCAGAGCCATCTGTCTTGTTATCTCCTGCCTCCCCAGAGGGACGCAGAGCATGCAAATAGCTTTGGGAAGCCTCCCAGTTCCCCACCAGCACCCAACAGGGAGGCAAAGGAGAGGGTGGTGGTTTTGCATCTCATTTAGTCCACCCCTTTTGCTGGCAAGGATACTTCATTCCCTCTGGCTACAGATCAGTGCTTGCATTTTTTCCCTCCTCCAAATCGTTTTTACTCTCTTTCATCCTCTGTCACTGCTTCATGCTTCTACTGGATTTTAAACTTCTGCTTATTGAATGGGGATGAGAGTATATTCAGTGTTGTACAGACACACAAAGGGGAAAGGAGATTTGCAAATGAATGGCAGTTGCCACTATAGTCGAGGAAGTTTTGATCTACACATTTATGAGCTTTAATTCTCTCCCATCCTTGACTAGTGAGTGAGGGGGAAAGAGAGTGCTCCTTGTCTCTTTAAGTATCTAACTATCTAAAGACAAACTGAGTAAAGCCACAGGGTCATAGAATCCCAGCTTTAGAGAATTTGCAATTCCCACAGTACATTTTTAAAAAGTTTTATTGGCACAAAATTGTGTACATATTTGGAGATACAACACGATGTTTTAATTCACATGTGGAATAGGCAACATTGTCCTCCTGCGTGGATGAGTCTAATGCAGGGGGATTCCTTGGCAGGTGTCTTAGCTGGAGATGGCAAAGCCCATTTTATTTCTTGCCTGTCCCACCTGAGTTGCACATCAAGGGAGTAAAGATGGGGCTCAGGAGAAGCTGAACATATTTGCACAGCTAAATAAGGCAGAGCTTTGAGTGTCTAATGACAAGCAAGACAAGAAGCCACCAGGGCTCAGGAAGGGCCCAGGGAGGAGAGGGGACACCTTGGGAGCTGGAGGGTTCACTGGGCTTTGTGGTGCTGAAGGCATTAGACTCAGGTAGCCTTGGAAGGAAAGAACCACTTCATTTCCAAAATAAAGGTGGCCATTGGAAGAGGC
>NW_004524582.1:20453817-20467187 GCF_000260255.1 Octodon degus
TACCTTTGCTTTTCCAGCTAGGGCTGTCTTCTGAGATGGGAACAGGTCCGTCAGCCAGGACTGATGTTCAAAAGTGGGCTGCTCCCCTCCAGCTGGGTTTGGTTCTAAATAATCGCAAACCTATTTTCTGGTGGACTTCTCACCTGTCGGGCTGGATGCAGTGTTGCTGATGGATTGTCTCATCTCATAGTCTCATTTGCTGAAGACCCTGAGCCTTGAACTGGCCAAGGTCACACAACTGGTAAGAAGTAGGGAAGTGAATTTAGCTCGCAATAAACATCTCCTTCTCCAGTTTGCTAGTGTGTGTGTGTCTCTATCTATCTATCTATCTATCTATCTATCTATCTATCTATCTATCTATCAACTGAATTATTTTCACTTGTTTTTTAAGAAATGTGTATATACTCTTATGTTAATGAGTGTATAAACTCCTTTTAGGAGAGACATGGTACACAGGGCTATGCCCACAACGGAGAGACAGAGAATGACCCAGTCCCAGGTTCCCTTAAGGACATCTATTATTAAGTGTCCCGTGTTCCCCAGTTGCATCTTGCATCCAAGACCTCTGCAGAGAACACTCAGTCCTCTGCATCTGTATGCAGCAGAAACTACTGAAGATCGTGTTTCCTAGTGATTGTTATTACTGAGTTCTGCAGTGATGAGCCAGATCATGTCAGATCCATGTTTCTGTTGAAAACTAAAAGAGCAAATAAATGCACACTGCGTGAAATTTCTAGCCAGACTAGGAAGCCAGAGAGCATCTGTGGTCCCCGTCCTGTAGGAGGAGGGAGCCAGAAGACATGAGGTTCCTGTTCAGAGGCCTTACCCGCACTCCAACGAGACAGCACAGAGGCTGAGGAGGCAGGGTGCTCGGGCTATCTCAGGGGCTGAGGAAGTCTGGGTGGGGACTGCTGGGCTATACCCTGGGACATGCTTTCCAGTGTGGGCACTTTTGCCTTTCAAGGGACATCTGAAAATATTCGGAAGCATTTTTGCTTGCTACAATTGAGGAAAAGTCCCAAGAATTAATGAGTAGAGGCAAAGAATGCTGTAATATTCCTGAAGTACACAAGATAGCTCACACAAGTTGAGAAGTTCCTAGCCCACAATGTTGTTAGTGCTGAGGTTGAGAAACTTGTAGAAGTAAAGAAGAATGGAAATAGACCAACAATCCCA
Source organism: Octodon degus (assembly GCF_000260255.1). Classification (NCBI taxonomy): domain Eukaryota; kingdom Metazoa; phylum Chordata; class Mammalia; order Rodentia; family Octodontidae; genus Octodon; species Octodon degus. Next base: position 20,454,994 of record NW_004524582.1, read on the forward strand.
AAGACTGAAACCCAGCTGCAAATCATCTAAATCTTGGAAAATCTCTCTTTGGATTTTCAACCTAGATGCCTGGCAGAAGATAAATAAAATAATCCTTGGAACAGGGCAGTGTTACCAGAGTCTCAGACCTACAAGGGCGTTTGAGGTGGGAGGGACATGAGGAGTCAAGGGTTGGGAAATGCTGGTTTCCTACATGGCCTATTAGTAGATGCTGATTTACATCAGAATTTACTTAAAGTTAAGGCCATATATTGTAATCTTTATAGTAAACTACTGAAAGAATGATTTTATCTTATCTAATCTACAATCTTACATATATTCAAAAGAAATCAAGGATCCAAAATAAATAGAAAGTAAATGACAATAGAATGAAATTAACCTCAATGACATCAGTGGCACATTAAATTAAATCTTCAAGTCCCATTACATGGCAAAGATGGCTAAGCTAAGTAAAAGAAACACAATCCCATTGAAAGATGATCTTTTTAATCACCCTGACCCTGAGGAACAAATTTTCTCACAATAATAATGTTCATACTGGCTAGCAGTGTACTGAATGTTTTCTGTGTTATGCAATTAGTGCGTTTTATTATTTAGCCCTTACATTTGGTTTTACTGTTACGTTTTCCTAACAGATGAGGAAACAGCGCCACAAGCAGCTTTAGCATCTTCTTACATGGCTAGATCATGGCGGACTAAGGACTTGACCCAGAACTGCCACTCTTATTATGGCTGCCAAATCTAAGCGAGGGCTTAGGTGAGAGCATCCCATGTTCATGGCAGTTCCAGGATAGTCTCCACAGAGGAGGCCCACTCACAGGTAGCCAAACTGTATTTTCCAGAACACATTTCTTTATTTATTTTGTCCACTTTAAGATGAAACCTTCTCACTATCCCTGCACTCCTTTGGGCACATTTTCATCTGGGATTCTTTTGTCTTCAGCAATGAGGATGGACTTTTCTTGCCATAAACATAAAGGAAATTCACTGGCAGAGCGTGGGACAGTTCACAGATTTGACACGAAGTTGAGAGAAGCTGGATCAGGGACCCAGCCTCTTCTGGAGGTGCGTGCAGAGGACGTGGAAAGAGCACAGAGGTCACACTCGGAAGTTGTCATACCCAGAACTTGCACTGAGATGTGTCCACAGCCATTTTCACTTATTTTTTCTGTCACTTCATTCAGGGTCAAATTCCATCTCATTGGTCAGACTTGAGTCAGACCCTTGCCTCAAGGTTAGGAGAACACAGGACACACCGACCAGTCAGTAGGAAAATAACATCAAGATGCATGGGCACATTTACCAACAGAAGACGAAGCAGAAGGGCCCAGGGATACATTGCATATGTCTATGTCTACTGTGTCCCTTTAAAAAATTCCAAGGAGTTCTAGTAAGTGGAATGGGTTCTCAGACAGGAAATTTAATAAGAAGCAAGTGTGTATATAGGGACAAAAAGATTGGGGGCCAATTATAATAACATATAAATAATTTTCTTTGATTTGTAGGAGCAAGGGTTGTTTTCTCTTTTTCTTCCATTGTGTTTTTCCTATAATGTGCACTCATTGCTTTCTTGATAAAAAAACAAACTTTATCTTTCAAGATGAGTGGAGTGAAGGAAGGGAGTTCCTTTTGATGATCTGAACACAAATTCACTAGCTCTCCATTAAAAACAGAAACATATGTTCCTCTTGGAATACAGCAACTGTCTTATATCTTTATTAAACTCTGAGCAGGAACAAGAAAGACAAAACCCGATCCCACACTCTCCACTTTGGCAAGGACTTGCCTTTATGGCCTGTGTGCAGAAGGAAGCAATTTCCCTCTCTTTTCGGCCTGAGCAATCCTTTCACACTTTGGAGTTGGTTTCGCCAATAAGGTGTTTCATTAGTTTTCCCACGTAAAGAACCTGTGCTGTTGGGAGACACTGTTGATGGTTGAAGTGTCCAGATGTGTCACCTCCTGCCTTTCTGCACAGTGAGTGACACTTGGGAGGACCATGAGGATGCTGGGGAGAGGAGGTCCTTTTGCAGAGCCCAGAAAAAGAGCAAAGGAGCTGTTTGCCCTGCAGGGGTTAAAGAACACATTTTTTCTTAATCAGTGGGTCACTTCACCTCTGTGCTATATTTGGGAGGCTCAGCCTCTAATTCCACGCCTAAGGCTGGGTCATCAGATACACTCTTTTGTCAACCCTTTCCTTGGTTCCCAGCTCCAATTTTCATGATCAAATTTCTCTGTTCCCTTGGACCAGTGGAAAAAGTAATCTGAGACCTCTCCGTCACCCACCCCTCCCCCAGGTGCTTCCTCTGAAGCTTTCCCTTTTGAGCTTTTTTGTCCCTCTTCCTCAGTGTTTCTCTTCATCTTTTCACAACCTCTGTATCTCTGGGGGTTTCTGTCTGTGCTTCTGGTCCTTTCTTTTTCTGTATTATTCTCAAACTCCATCCTGGGATCCCATTTCAGTCCATCCAGCTAGCCACTTGACCGTGGTGCAAAGTCGGAGGGAGGTGCAGCCAGTCCCAGCTACAGCCCCGTGTTCTCCGGTGATGGGCTGCTGCTTGCTGCTTCCTACTGAGCTCAGGAGAACCTCCTGTTCTGAGCTTGGACACTGGGTGCTATCTGGCCTCCTGCCAATGGACCCCACTTCCAACACCCAGATTAGAAAAGATGGAACATAAAAAAGTGTGTGCTATCTTGGCATTTCCTGTTCTAGTAGCAGATTTCTTATGCTTTGATGACTGCAGAGTGAGAACAGAAATTGCTAAGTGGAGGAGTGTTCTAGTGAGAGAGAAGCACTTTCTTTCTTGGGCTCTGGCTGCTTTCGCACCCCTCCAAGCAGGTAGTCCTGTGCTAATGTGGACAATTTCAAGTCTATGTCATGATCCCATCTGGGGTGCTCCAGGACACAGGTATGCTGTCTTAGGCCATCGAGCCCAGGTAGGTGTCCAACAAATACCTGGATTAAGAGATAATTTTATTCTCCTCAGGTGTGTTTTCAAACCCAGCCACCCAGTGAATATGTCCTGATACCCTCTGTGGCACCAATTGGTTCAAACTGAGAAGAGTAAAGAAAAGGAAGAAGTGACAAGAGGAGAAAGGAGCTGGGGAAAAGCAGGTGGGGTGAGGCAAGGGGCAGTGCTGCCCCCTGAAGTCAGGACCAGAGTGCACACTGCTGACGCAGAGCAGAGGGAAGGCTACTGGAGTCCTGCTACCTCAGGGGACAGGATCAGTCCTGGGTTCTAAATATAAGAGTAACAGCAGTAGTGTTGTCCGCCTGGGTCACCGCAGCTTGCTCCTCTGGTCTCCTGATGCTGCTCACTTCCTTCTGGCAGAGGTGACCATGTCCCACTTTCAGGTCTGCTAAGACTAATGCCTGTGCACCATGGCAGGAACCGTCCCAAGCCCTTTACATGTGTTTCTTTATTTTGTCCCTGTGATAGTCCCAAAATGTGTGTCCAGCACTACTATCCCCATGCTGCAGATGAGGAAGTGGAGGAGGGGCAACTTGTCTGAATTTGGAAAGCTAGTAAACAGTGCGGAAATCATGAGGTCAGAGGAAGAAGACAGACTTTCATCAAAATATATTGGACAGAGTTTATTTGCATCACAATGGATCATGAATCAGGTGACTCTGAGAAACCAAAGAGGTTCAGAGAGCTCGGGCAGTGAACATTTAGAGACAAGAAAAGGCTGAAGAAAGCAGAAACAAGGAGCAAAACCTACCTCACCTTGACTGTTACAAAGTTGCTTTCCCTGTAAAGGCTGAGGCAGAGGGACTCAGGCTGGCTACAATTGCTCTTGGCCCTTCTCTCTTTTCTAGTTCCTTGCAAGGTCAGATAAACAATTATTTTGGCTTCGAGAGATGAAACTTTAGTACAAGTGACTCCACTTTGGTTTGCTGTCTGGGGGCCAAAGAAGGAGCTTAGGCCAAATCAGAGGGCACCTGGAAACTGTGTCTTGTGCCAGGCAGGCAGCTCCCCAGCTCAGCCCCTTCCCTGCGCGCTCTCTGCCCATGGTGTCATTGGCCTCTGGGCAGATGTTGGTCTTCTGAGGGGCTGCTGATTGCAGTTTCCGTGGGATGGCAACATCTCCTGACATTTGGGTCCCATCCTCTTCTTCCTTATGGTCACCGAGAACTGCTCAGGGGTGAAATGAAGAAGAAGGGCCTGTGGAGCTGAGGCAGGGAGTGAAGGAAGGGACAGAGCCTTTTGCAAACCTGAGGTTGCATACCTCCACCTCTGGGGTGTTCTCTCACAAATGCAGCCCCTTCCAATATGTCAAGGAAGCTGGGAGATTCTTGAGCCTCCTCTTCCATCACGTCCATGTCCCACAGCCTGCTTCTCCAGCTCCTAAGGCTGCTTATGCTTCCCCAGGTGGGGTTGAGGACTGCCCAAAGGCAGGTCTTCTCAGCACAGCCTCAGGCCACTGCCACAGGATCCTAATCGTCATGCCTACTATCTAACCTGGTGCTTTTCAAACTCAGTAGAGCTCAGGTGCCTGGGTCTCCATCTAGGTTCAGAATCCTTAGGTCTGGGATGTTCATTTTTGACAAGGTCATGGGTGTCACCAAGGGTCAGATAGCCTCAAGCGTGACTAATCAAAAGTGATTTATTTAGAGAACCACTGTGTTATCTTAAACTCTACACAACTTTCAAGAAATCACCTACAACCAAGATACTCCTATCTTTGACCCTCACTGTGGCTCCCAGTTTCCCTTAGAAGAACATCAAAACTATATAGCATAGGAAACAGCTTATCTCTCCAGCTTTATTCTGCCTTGTAACTTAATTGCTGCAGCATGGAGCTGCTCCTAGCTCTATTTTCATAGCCAAATACTTATCCTCCATGCTGGGGACATAGAGTGTGGCAGCTATTATTATTGTAAGGTTAGAGTTGATGATGACAGAGATACCATGGGAGGCGGACTCTGGACTCTGTTTGTAGCCCTGAGTGTGCTCCTGAATGATCTGACTGTAGTTGCTAAATCACGTGCAGTTTGCCACCTAATCTCTCTTGTCTAAAATGGGCCACACCCAAACTGTTTTCTGGGCACCTCACTGTTTGGCTTCTCTATGCACTTACATGGGGCCACCTGAGACAGATTAAGTGTCAATTCTGTGGTGGCAGCTTTCTTCAGGGAACTCCGGCTAATGATGCTATTGATCCAATGAGTAATCATAGCTGGATTCCATCAGCTACCCTAGAGCCTGCACCCCAGCTCCTTCCAAGGAGAAACTCTTTGATAATTGTCCAAGTGATTCTTGTCAGTGTCTTGTATGGTCTTTTTATTTTTTTGTCAAACCAGTGGGAGCTGGGAAGATGCACTGGGAGACAGGATACACCGTGTGTTTGATTCAGAAACTGTAATTACAGTGTTGCTTCCTGATTTGCTCTTATCTTAAAATCCAGGTACCCTGAGGACTAGAAATTTCTCAAAGAAATATGGATATACTCAGTGATTAGATTTCACACCCCTTTGCCCCCAGCTCTAGCCAAACTATTATGTAAATGTTTGGATTTCCTCTGGGGCTCTGGTCCCTTCTTCTACACAGTGAAACTTTGGAGGACACGAACTCTTACGACTTGTCCTTAAAAGTCCTGAATTCTGCCGTTATAAGAATTTTGGCTGTTCCTAATTAACCCTGACCTTGTTCTTTCTGCAGCCTCAGGCTAAGCTTGTGCCTTGAGCTAAAAAAATACAGGATGTATTACAGCTGGATAAGAGGCAGAGAAGTGGGTTTTTAAGAAAATCAATTTGGGTTCAGCAAATATTTGCTGAGCCCTCGCTTATTTCTGGTGCTAGAGTCACCTATAGATACACAGATTCTGCCTCAAAGCCTGCCTTTCACCAGGACAACTGTGTAAATAAGTAAATAAATAAAGCAGTTAAGTAGATAATGAGGCCCCACTGTCATTGTGATTTACACAACCAGTTGCTTTCTCTGATATATTTTAATTGAATATGTAAGCTTGATTTAGTTTTTTGGGTTCTGGCTTTCTCTGATTCTACAATTAAAAAAAAATGCTTTTGGATTAAATGTATTTCACAAAAACCTCTTGGCTAAAAGTCTAAGAGAATCAAATAGCAGAAATTCCCGATCCATTTATAGAAGCTCACCTCAAGCCTCATACATTAAAAAAGGTGTATGTCAGACCATGTGGGGACAGACACGAGGCTGTGTGCTCTTTGCTGGTCTTGTTTCAGTCTCACCTCTGGAGAAATGTTTTGTAAAAAGTCACCTGGGGTGGGTGTAGCTGACATGCAGAAAACTGCAATACTCGATGCACATAATTCGGTGAGCTTGGACCTGGGACCGTTTTGATGACCGGAGAAGAGCACAAAGTTAAAGACATAAGTGTCATGATCCTAGGGAAGCTGCAATCAGCTGACCCTCAGGGGACAGGCTTTTTTCTTTTAGAGAGATAAGCATTTGAGAATCATCAGAGACTGTGCTGGTTACGGGACCAGGTTCTAGAGCTTCCTCTCAAGTGCATAATTCTGCAGTAGCATTTAGCTACATGTACAAATGCAAAACTCTTCCATTTTTGGCCAATGTGTTTCTGTCCTTCTATCTGCTCTGGAGGAGTAGCATTCTATTTCATTCATCTCCCTGTTTTGAACACCCAGCACAGTGCATGGCTGAGTAAGAAGGAGAGTAATGATCAAAGCAAGAATGTACAGAGTACAACCTAGCAGAAGAGGAATGATTCATAGATAATTACTCTGGGCAGGTAGAGGACAAGTATCATTCCAGTGACAGCACACAAGAAAGAAGAGGGAGTGGAGTGGCAGGAGGAGTTCTAGGAAGACTTCTTGGAGGAGGCAGAGCTTGAGCTGCAACTCAAATGGTGTGTTAGTTGGTTTTCGTGGTACCAAGACACTATGACCAACATCCAAAACTTAAAAGAGGACAGATTTAAATTGTTCAGTATATCAGTCTATGATCAGCTGGCAGTAAGGCAGAGATATTGTGGCAGAAGCCTTCCAGTTCACGACAGCTGGAAAGCAGGACACCAAAAGAGTGCCAGAAAGGAAGCGCAAGTGACCACACATAGACTTCAAAGTCATGCCTCTACGATTCCGACACACCTGCAAGTACAGTCTGCCAATCCCAAGGGTGGATCCAAAGCCAGTCAAGTAAAAGCTTCCACTCTGTTGCATCCCAATCCTTTTCAACTTTGTAACTAAATATATTTCTTAAAACACACTTTATTTTCAAATGTGACAATAACAAAATCATAATTCTGTCCAATATAATACAATGATCCTGGCTGTAACTGGAAACACAATAATACCTTCCACAGCATCTCAACAGTTCAGCATTTTTTAAAAGTCCAAGTCCAAGTCTCTTCTGAGACTGAAGGCAAACTCTTAGCTGTGAATCTCAGTAGAAAACAAAGGTAGATTACATAATCACAAGGTATAACAACACAGGGTAAGCATTCCTACTTCCAAATGGAGCAACAGAGGGATAAAAAAGAACCAGACCAAAGCAACACCAAAAGTCAGCAGGGAAACATTATGTCCTGTAGTTTTATTTCTAGCATCCATGCCACACTATGGTAAAATGAGAGTTTCAGAGCTTGAGCAGCCCCACCTCTGGCCTTATGAACTGTAGCCTACACAGATTTTCTCTTGGGTTGGTTCCACTCTTGGGCTGCAGTTTCCTCAGGAGACATTCCACATTCCTGGCATCACTAACTTCTTGGGATTTACACTGCACCTTTGGCTTAATTCCCACAGTTTCATGTAGTCCCTTCTCAGAGGCTCCTTGCCTGAACTCCAGAGGTCTTTGCTTGATATCTTCAGGGAAGCCACCTTGACTCCACAACTTTTAAATTCTGCATGTTGCTTAAACCAATATCTTGTGGAAGATGCCAATGTTTGCTATCAGGAGAAGGAATAACCAGGACCCCTTGGATCATGGCTACAGAAGCCTCTGAGTACCTGTCTGGATAAACATAATGAAATGAATGTTAGGAAACCAATGCCTTATGAGGTTTTTCTTTAGTAGGCATCCCAGGAAATCTCATCTCTGATAAAAGGCTGACACTTTCACTCTTGAGCCTGCAGTATGTGGCATCTTTCTGAATGCCTTCAAGGTACCTTTCTTCTTGGCACCATACAAAGTACTTGATTTCTGTTTAATTTAGCTAATCTCTTTAACACCTGCTCCTTCTTTGGACTCAGCATTACATATAGTTACTTCCAGTCCAACCTGGTGCCTAAGCTCTGCCCCCGCATCCCCCATTATCACTAGAAACCTGGAAAAAAGCAGCCAGCAGCACCAATACTACAGCCTGAATTTCAGGCTCTCATAAAATTTCCTCTGCAAGGTTTGTCTACTGCCCTTAATCTCAGTTTCCAAAATGTCTTATTGCCTGTGTCAAACAATGACAAATTTTTGGCCAGAGTGTAATGTATAGTGCTACCAGTCCAACTGCTAATGAAGTCTTTGTTCCTAACAGTCTCCAGAGCCTCAGCTTTATTGCCTTCATCCCCATCAGCATTGTGGTCATCTGCTACCAGCATCCACCCTCCGGGCTTCTGTGGAGCACTTCTCCAAACTTTTACCACCCGCTCCTGCAAGCCAATTCCAAAAACCTGTAAACTACATAATCAGGTATAGTCACAGCAAAAACCCCACTTCTCAGGTACCTTTCCTATATTTATTATTTTTCTCATTACTGAGACCCAATACCCAGTGCCCACAACTAAAAGGAGGAGAGCTTTAATTTGCTTGCGGTTTTAGTTCACGACTGATTGGCTCTAAGGCAGAGACATTAAGACAGAAAGGGATAGTGGAGCAAAGCTGCTTTGATCATCGCAGCCAGGAACTGGAGCAGAAGAGTGCTAGAGAGGAAGGACAAGGGACTGGATACAGGCCCACACCTCTGTGTCCCTCCCAGACACACCTAGGGTCCCAAGGGGCAGATCCCAAAATCAATCAAGTAGGAACTCCACTTTAACCACCACTAGTGGAATTTATTCCCTATAAATAGAGCTACAGTGACAAATAAATGGAAGGTTTGTATATGTAGTAACCTCTCTACCTTCTATGACCCCCAACTGATGCCTGAAATCACCAATAGTACTAAACTTTCTATATAATATTTTTCTTATCTATATGCACTCATAAGAAAATGATTTAATTTATGAATTAAGGTCCAGAAGAGATTAACAATGAATCAACTATAGAATAACTACAAAGCAATATATTCTAATAGAAACTGTATGACTATCGTCTTTTTACCTCGCAAAATACACCATTTTACTTTCAATTTTGCATTCTCTTTGGCACATTTCAATTGCCAGCATCATGAATCTTGTTCTTTGGGGTCATTATTCAGTAAAATTAGAGTTTGCATGAGCACAAGGACTGTGGTAGTGCATCAGTTAATGTGATAACAGAGATCACTACTATGTGCCTAATGGGCAGGTAGCAGACACAATATGGATACTCGGGATGAAGGATGATGCCCGACCTTAGCAGGATGGAGTGGGATGCTGCAGGATTTCACTGTGTTACTCAGGATGTTGCATGATTTAACATTTAGGAATTGTTTATTACTGAAATTTTCTGTTTAGTGTCTTTAGACTATTGCTGACTGCTTGTGACTGAAACTGTCAAGAGCAAAACCATGGTTGGGGGAGGCTGGTGTATTTTTACAGTCACTGCACAATTTATCTAAATTCCTTGTGCGTGATCTTTACTGTGCATTGCTTTGCTTATCCAATAAGTCTCAAGGGAGAGCTGTTAGAATTGCTGCATGCTATTAATTGACAACATATATTCAAGAAGCCCTTTGTTGTTTCACAAACTCAATCACTGAAAACCCAGCTCTGTACTTGTTGACATGGAAAAAAATCCACTCTATTAATCTGGGTAAAGGCTACCTGCTACAGCAAAAGCTTCCTAAAATGCCACGGCTTCAGGAAATGGAATTGTACTCTCTAGTAAATTATTGTCATGAGAGCTGAAGTGTGGTGTGCTGCCTCTGTCTCATTTGGCCCCTCATGGACCAAGTTCCTTTCTTCCATCCTGTTTTCTCTCCCTGTCTGTGATGCCTTAGGTTCTTGTTCTCAGCTGTGTCACCCCTCCGTGTTGCTGCTGATATGAAGCAGGTTGCAATGATGCAGAAGTTCCATATGTCGTAGTCATTCCCATCCCCCTGCCATAGCTGGAATAGGACATGGAAAATGTAGTCACAATCTGGATTTTCTCCAGCTTTTCCTCTATTACTGGGGAAGAAAGAGGGAATGGATGCTGACAAATAATTGTAGCATTTGTACGGAGACAAATCAATGAGCAACTTAGCATGTTACAAGCATATTCAGAGAATCTTGGCAAATGTCTGATCAGTATTTAATTTCAGCCTTAGAATAAAGGTTGCAAGTCATCCACAACTCACATGGTGGTGCAGATGACTTCTCCAGTCCAATGTTAGCTGGGAAAGGTCAGCTGTGTTCTCTCAGAATCCACCTACAACCTCTTCCTATTCTTTTCTTCCACACAACCTCTCACCATTTTTTATTCTGTTCCTCTTTTCTTCAAACTCCTCACTTTTCCCAGCCTCTCACATTTGTCAGTCATTCTCTGTCCCTCCTGATTCCACTGCTGGGAAAGGGTATGGGGGGGGGGTCTTCACATCCCAGGGCTAGAGTTGGGGAGAAGGAAGAGTGGCATCAATATCTGGGTTCAGGACAAAGGACTTAAAAGTTACCTGCCCTCTACCACTTTCAGGGACCAACACTGATCCCTGCTATCTATTATGCTGGGAGAGGTTTTAAGTCTTTCTTTTTCATGAGTTGTAAAGTACTGTCCTCTTACATAGAATTGCTTTTGAAAGTATCAGAGAAAAGATTGTAGAAGAGAAAAAGAATGCAGAGCAGGATTGATGAACAACATATGAATAAATTAGTAAAAAAGTGAAATATTTTGCCTTGCCTTTGACTCCCCATTGTTTGGGGTGTAAGCTCCTGAACTGCGGGTTACAGTGCAGTGGTAAAGAGAGCCACTGGGTCAGTCATTCCAGGAAGACTGAATTTTACAAAGGCAAGAGAGGCTATGGTGCCTGTGATTGGGTGAATTAGGCTGGGGGAGTAAAGAAAAGTTTAACTCTCAAACTGATGTTCAGGCAAAGATTTAAACAATGAAAAAACAAAGAAAATTAAGTAGATAGGTGAATGGGAGGAGGGAAGGTTATGGGAAAAGAACATTCTAGGGGTAGAGAAAATCATGAACAGACCCCGTGCAAAGTGTGGCCCTTTAGGGGAACACAGGTTCATTATCGTGGCCAGAGAGTAGGGAAGGAAGGAGCCAGGGCAGGGTGGCGCCTGAGCTTTGTGATTCTTTCCAAGGAGATTGAACTTGATTCTGAGGGCAAGGGGAAGTGACTGAAGAATTTTAAGTAGACAAGTGATATGAATATATTTACACTTTAAAAGAAATCCATCTGGAGTCAGAGTGGGGAATAAATTGGTAGAGAGAAGGGAAGGGGCATAGAGCACTGCAGTGGGTAATGGCTGAGGAGAGAGGAGAGGTGGGTATTTAGATCTATCAGTGATGCATCAGAGACTGAGAGGGACAAGGGGGGTAATTTCATCCAAGGAATCTGTTTAGTGGGAGATGACCTGTGCATCCACATACATAGGACCACGAGCCCTAGACCTTATTGTCTTGTTCAATAAGAACAAGTCCTCTTGTGACAATCTTGTTCCAGATTAAGAGCCTGAGGCTGGAAGGTGTTAAATAGCCCAATGTCAGATAATTGGAGGTGGCTGAACCAGACTCAGAAAGCCTACACCATTCTCTTTAAAGCAGTGGCAGGAGTCAGTCACAGTCCATGTGCTATCTCTGTGCATGACCACCCTTGTTCTGTAAAGATTGACTCCACTGTTATGGTCACAGTGTTGAGGGCTCTTTTCCTCTTGACTACAAACCACAGTCCTCCGTTATAGTCTTAGTGCCTGCAAATAGTAGAAGAAAAGTGCTGGAAATCTCAGCCTATCCATTTTGAAACTATAGTCATTTGGAGTTTGGAGAGGGTACGAGATAGGTGAAGAAAATTAGTAGCTGAGGGGATGTAGTCAGAGGGGTAAGAGGAGAGAACGAAAGGAGGACAAGGAGATGGAGAAAGAAGGAGGAGGAGGGGAGGAGGAGGAGGAAGAAGAAGAAGAAGAAGAAGAAGAAGAAGAA
>NW_004524582.1:20467862-20469329 GCF_000260255.1 Octodon degus
TCTTTCTCTTCTTCTTCTTCTTCTTCTTCTTCTTCTTCTTCTTCTTCTTCTTCTTCTTCTTCTTCTTCTTCTTCTTCTTCTTCTTCTTCTTCTTCTTGTTTTTGTATTTTAGGCAAGGGCCTAGAGGGTGTTCAGGGTCTTACTAGTAGATCGGACTTGTAGTGATCTGCCTGTTTCTGGCTTCCCAAGAGCTGGATTACAGGCAGGTGCCACCACGCCCAGTCTTGACCACATATTTGAATCATGCTCTTCATTTTGGTGTGCTTAGTGTAAGCTCCCCAGTGAGAAATTCTACCAGAGATGGAATATTTGTGTTCTTTGCTCTCCCAAACTCATATGTTGAAGCCTAAATTTCTATTCTGATCATATTTGGATGGTGTTTTGAAATATCTGAGACAAAAGAGATAGGAAAAGAGAGTAAGATCAGGCTATGAAATTTGTCACGATTAAAAAGGTTTTTTCTCTTAATTTAAATGGATCTGTTTAAATATCTTTCTGTTTATTCATTATATATGTAGACAAAGATTTTGGGCCAGACTGAAATTCTCTGTGGTGTTCTTCAGTTAACACCATGTAGTAAGAAGGCACTCATTTTCATCTCTTAACAAAACTCCTTAATTGTTGGTCAGCAGATGATCCTACCGATCTTGCTCCCCTGTCGGCTGCCTAGCACACCGAGAGTTTACAGACTAAAACGACCAGCCCAAAAGAGTAATTTGACCTGCTTGATGTCAGCGGCTCCTGAGTCTCTTGAGCAGTGGAACTCCTCTGAGGTTAGGAGTCTCACACTTGTTCTCCACATCTGTAGGTTATGTGTTTTTGAGTGCGGCCAGCCAGCAAGTGAAAATACCAAGGAAAAATTGCATCAGTGCTGAACCTGTATAGCCTTTCCCTTTGTTTTTATGCCCTAAACAACGCATAACATTTGCACAGTGTTTGCATTGTATTTTTCAGCCATAAGAAATAATCTAGGAAGATCTGAACGTATAAAGAAGGGTGTGTGTAAGTAGGTGAATGCACTAAGCCATTATGTAACACGGACTTAGCTTCTTTGGATTTTGGGGTCTGCAGGCCATTCTGGACCAATTTCCTGTATGCCAAAGGATGAGTGTACCTATTTTTTTTCTTATTCTCTGTTATTAGGTGTCATTTCAAATGCTCAGACTGCAGCTTAATATCTTATAATGTGAACAAGGTGATTATAATCCTTAGTGAGGGCCAGCCAAATAGCTCAGCAGATTAAAGCACCTGCAAGTAGGTGCAGGGGCCAGGAATATGGTCCCCGGATCTGCTGTGCAGGCCTGGTGCCTGGGGCACTCTGAAACAGCACTTGAGACTGGGCTTGGTGGCACATGCCTGTAATCCCAGCTCTTGGAAGGGTGGAAGCAGGTAGATCACTATGAGTCTGATCTAGTAGTGAGATCCTGAACATCCTGTAGACCCTTCCCTAAAATGAAAAAAAAAAAA
>NW_004524582.1:20469978-20483680 GCF_000260255.1 Octodon degus
CTGTTTTTCTGGCGTGAGAAACTGAAAGTGTAAATAAGGACCAAGTTATATAAAAGATATTGTGAAGTGAGAAGAAAATGTTCAAATTGGAAGGGGAACAAAGGGAAGTGGGAAAGGGAAAGAAGGAAGGGAAAAGAAAAACAAAGAACAGCTTGTTTGCTTTAGACACTGAGGCCTCGTCCCACCTACACACATTTGATCATTTTCCTAGCTTCTGTGGCTTCCAACATACGCCACTTTTTTATTTTGTTTGGTCAGGGATAGGTGTGCCACTGCAGTTATAGAACCTGTATTTGGAGAAGTCTTTAAAGGACGTTTTTCATACTTGAAGTCTGTCTAAAGATTGTAGGTACTTGAATTCAGCAAAATAACCCAATATAGTCCAATAGCTGCCTCAGTCCTGAGATAAATGTCTTGTCTGGATAAGGTCAGCTATTAGTAATGAGGCAACCTTGTGTCACATGTTGGTAACTTTGCAAAATTATAAATAAAGGACAGTTTTGTTGTAAAAAGAAAAGAAAAATATGTATGTATACATAAGACAGGATAGATATACAGCTTTTTCTTAGTTTGTTGACAAGAAAGGTTTGTACTAATATTGTTTAGACAAGATATCCTGTCTGCATCTTGTCCTCTGAATAACTACTACAAAGACAACAATATGGAATGTATTAATTACTGTAGCTGTCCTAATAACCTGTTTTGAAATTGTTTCATTGCTATTTTATCCTTTTTCTCATTAAAATGAATAAAAAAGAAAAAGACTAAAAGGGAAAAATGAAAACAAAGCTTTTGTAATTAAGGAGGGGAAGAGGGCTCAAAAGGAGGGATTGGGGAGAAAGAATCGGGATATATCATGTACAGATACAAACTGTATATGATGAATGTGATCATTATATATATCTAAAATGTTCTAATAAATGTACTTAAAGATTTCTAACCTTTAAAAACCTATATTTATTGATACAGGGTCTCACTACACAGCTCGGATTCATAGTGATCCTCCTGCCTCAGCCTCCCCAGCCCTGGGATTGGTATACATCCCACTCCTGGTTTTGGGGCCAGCACAGCATGCCCAGGGTTCTGGGGCCCGTCTACAACGTTCACTACTGGGGACTGAACTTGGGTCCTTGAGCTTGCCAGGCAGGTACTTAGACCACTGAGGTGTCCCCCAAGCCTAATGATTTCTGTCTTAATTTTGATTGCAATATGTTTATACTTAGCTTCCTATCACTGGTGTGAAGGAATTTTTTCTAATTTCTTCTCATGTTTATTAAAAATAAGTGAAATATAATGCAACAGTGCATGTTGAAAAAGAAATTCACTCTCCTTGAATATAATCTCCTATGAACCTAGTCTACAAAAACATAAGCCTTGATTAAAATGAAGACAGAGAGAAGCCAGGATGTCAGAAATATTATTGTGCCTCTCTGAACCCCATTTAAGGACCGACCTGGCAATATTATACGTGTATTTATGCACACAGTGCTGCTTTACAGTCCACGGTGGTGACATTATCAGATAAGAACATTGTAAGGGTCGAGTCACCGTGAAGGAAGACCCCAAGAGTTGGTCTCTCATGCAAATCACAAAGGGGAAGTTTTATTATCTACGTATATGTAGGGCGGTCTGAACATGCAGGAACAGAGCGCGCCTTCAGTGTAGCAGGCATAGTTTTTTTAAAGATAAAAACCACAAAATGGGGAGGGAGCAAGCAAGTTACAGAAGCAAATCGCATTGGTTAGTGTAGGTTGCCCTTTACAATAATTGGTGGATTATAGCCACAAACTAGCAGGTGGGCCCCCTTACTGAAAGACACTTTAATAATTTTTAGCCTCATTTATGATCTTAAAATTGTTGGGCTTTACAACATGAGGGCTGGGAATGTAGCTAGGTGGTAGAGCACCTACCTAATATGAGGAAGGCCCTGGATCCAATCCCCAGTGCAAAATTTAAAGGAAAAAGAAAACACTGACGATACTACAATTAAGTAGTTTGAACTGTTTACTTGTTGGGAAAGTCTCTCTTATGTAGATACTAGTCACTTCACAGTGTCAATGTAATGCATGAAAATGCAAAAAATTTGGAAGCAGATGACTATCTGTATTTCACTGGCATCAGTCAAGTTAAACTCAGAAACTTCAAAGGTAAAAAGGACTTTATTTGAGTCTTAGAAATTGCGATTTGGCCAACACAGGTTCAGGTGGCAGTGAGATGGCAAGATAAGCTGGAGACTGGATGAAAAAGTTTTACTGATTTATTACACAAGGATCTAGAAATTCTTTTGTAGAGAAAGAATAGAAGATATGCAGCTGATAGAAAGTAAAAACAAAATAAAACAAACAAATTAAAAAAAACAGTGTATATACATTTAGTCAAAGTGTTTATAACCAAAAGTCCAAAAACTTCTTGAAATGAGTCTCTAGCCCACTGTAATTGTCTTATTCTTTCTGCTTGTTCTAGGTGCCTGTGGTTTTGAGTGGAGCGGATCAAAGCTCCCAACCAAGGCATTAATTTGAGATGTGCGTAAGTCTTGTGCTGTCATTACTTTTCTCATTGCAGAGATAAAATGCTCAACATTTGAAGCTGAAGGAGGAAATGTTTATTTAGCTCATAGTTTGTAGAGGTTTAAGTTTTTAACTGGCTGGCCTCGAGGCATGGCAGCATGGCAGAGGGGTGTCACAGAGGAGAAACAGTTCATGGCAGGCCGCAGGCAGCAGGCCACAAGGCAGCAGGCAGCAAGCTACAAGTGACAAGAAATGGTCCTCTTTCTGTCTCTTCCATCTTATCCAGGCTACTCACCCCTAGGGTGGGTAACACTCACAACCAGGAGAGAGCAGCCTTCATCCAAGCACCACACATGAATCAATGCCAACATCACATTTTCTATCTCAGCAGCACACACTCTAGATCCAGCCATCGCAGACAAGCTCCTCCTGTGACCACATGAGGCTTTGGAGGGACATCTAGATACAAGCTATAACATCTGGCTTTTCCAATGGCTTCCTGACTCCACTCCTTAAAACTCTCTCAGTATTAGTCTCTTCGTGATTTTCCCTTTAGTTTAAGTAGGGTATCTACCTTTTGAGCAGGATAAAGGGAATGATACTGAGTTGGAAAATCTTAGGTTAGACAGACAGTCAGGCAGTCCGTATTCTTTCCACTGGCATGCCCACATCGTGATCTTCCTGAAGGTTAAGAGGACGTCACAGGACACTCACAGTGTTTCCAAAGAGGAGATGCTACCACACCAGGGAGAGCGGGGTGGGAGGTGAATA
This sequence comes from Octodon degus, assembly GCF_000260255.1. Classification (NCBI taxonomy): domain Eukaryota; kingdom Metazoa; phylum Chordata; class Mammalia; order Rodentia; family Octodontidae; genus Octodon; species Octodon degus. The sequence continues at coordinate 20,473,257 of NW_004524582.1, forward strand.
GGGCCTTCTGAGGTTTCCCAGGGGTGGTATCTGTCCTTAGGGAAAATTACACAGGGCCCTGGAAGGTGCCGCTCAGGAGAAAGCACATTTTGACACCCACTTTATAAAGAAAGGGGAGGTTAGCTCAAACCAGCAAATGTAAGGAGAGTATTCAGCAACAGCCGCTTGAGCGAGGACACATGTGCTCACTCCCTGCCTCTCTTCACCTCCTTTGGATTCTCAACTGTTGAGAAGCTTAAGAACCTGTCGTAAAGAGGGAGGAAGTAAAAAACTAGACCAAACTCAATTCCATCCTGATTTTCTCATGTGACAGAGAAGGTCAACTTTACATCACAGATGAAGTGCAAGTTTTCAAATAGGACTTTTAATATCTGAGATTAACTCATGAAGTTATGTATTATGTACAAGCATTACCAAGGGATGGAAGAGTGGAATTTAACAGGGTATTGTTGAAAGCAAAACTGGGAAAGAGAATGATCATTTTGTGTAAACAACTCCCACGAGTTAAGTTTCTCAATACTTTCAAATTCTGCCTTGAATAAGTTCACAGGTGAGCAGGGTACATATAAGGTCAGAGACAACAACTGTTAGAAGGGTGTAGATAAGTGTAGCACGTAAAGTGCTTTGAGGATTCAGAGGAGAGATAGACATTTTTTAAAACTGAGGGACAAAGGAAGGCTTCACATGTTGACTATAAATTTCCTGTAACGTCACCTCAGCAATTATGATATGTGTTTGAAAGAAAAAAGTTCTACATGGCTAACATCCCAGAATCATAAAAGATGCTGGGCTATCTTTGTTTCATTTATTTTATATATTGATGGATTTTTATGAGATTGGACTCTGTACAACTGGCTGAGTACCAAGTTAAAAACCCTGAGTTATGCACCAGCTTTCTTCCACTGTTAAGAAATGGCCATTTAAAGTAAAAGCTTAAACTGCCTTTTCTCCCTCCCTTTCCTCTCAAATGTAAGCTCACTGAGGAAAGAAAAAGCAGAAATGTTCTTGAGGGGATGGTAATGCAAAATAATAATGAACCTGACTCTCTTCTGATAGCTGTGTTTTAATGCAAGGTTCTGGAAAATAAAGAACTTTGAGTCCAATTTCACAGAAAATTGTAGTTGAGAAAGAGATTGATGTTATGTAACTTAGCTGAAATGGTAAGAGTGGAAACTGAGAGGGGGATAGATCTTCGAGATCTTCAGGGCTTGACTGAATATCAAGGGTAATCAAAGAGAAGATAGAAGATACTGTAAGTTCCGTCTTGGGGAAGTTTTGTCTGGTTGATTAATACTATCATCATGGAATCAGAAAGCACCCGAGAAGAAGAAACTTTTAGGAGAAATGTGTTGCATTCTGTTTTGAGCTCCCAAGTTTGCTGAAATCATGAGATGCATCCATAAGCTCAGCTCTGAAGTGGTGGCTTAGTCCTGGCAGATCTTCTTGCTTGTCAGGTCCAACATCAGGTTGTCACAAAGGGTATGATCTCGAAATGGGCACATGTGTGGGCACAATCTTGGATTCAGTCAAAAATATTCACTGTGTGCTCCTCAGGACCAGGCAATATTCTCAAAATGCCCTGGTAAAGCAATGGACGAGATCATTGCCACCACGGGGATCACAGTTGCGTGGAAGCACCGGAAAATGAACAAATGAATGAACAAGAAAATAAGAGGTTGTGTTCAGTTCTGCACAGAGATCAAATTGTCCACATGGGGGAGCAGGCCTAGGGCAATTTAGGTTTAGGTGTTGTAGTTACTGCTTGCATTTGTCTTTTAAAAGCCGTTCTTTGCCCAGTCTTGGCCTCCCTTCTGCTACTCACAGGCAGAGCTTAGATTCTTTTGGGAGGGCTTAACCTCTAGCCATTTTAGAGAATGTGGCCTTTTGCCAACCTCTCAACAGCCTCAGTCTTGCTGGTGTCTTCTTTGTTTGCCAGTGTTGTCTGGTACATCACCTAAACAAACAGTGAGGTCAGAGGACCACCAGTGGGTGGCTTAGGAACTTTTTGTTCTCTCTAATAGAAAGGCTTCTAGGAAGAAAATGCCTCCCTTCTTTACTGATCACTGTGGTGTCCTCAAGTGAAATCTGGAGGGATTGCGGTCACCTTCTGGTCATGAAGGGAAAGTTGTTGATCTGCTAAAGATGATAGAGTAGAGAGTTGGACAAACGTGAATCTTTAGTAAAGTCCTAAGGCTATGTTATTATCTAACCTCAGAACCATCTTGTCTCTGTTCTCTGTTGGATAAGTTACTGAAATTTTATTTCACTGTTTTTCTAGATGGATCATGTCTTCTTTGTCACTTGTTCCTGGAAGCACCTTTACTGACTTACGTGGGCTAGGGGAGGGCCTATTGAGAAGGTGACTTCAGAGCTGATACATGAAATTCAAGGAGCCCAGGTATGTAAAGAGCTGGGAGTAGGTGAGGAGAGTGCTTGTATTCCAAGTAAGGCTATGGAATGGAAGCAAGCAGAACATGTTTGAGGAACAGACAGGCCGCATGGTGGTGAAGGGAGTGGAAACATAAGAGGAAATGAGGCCGGGGAGTAGATTAGAAATCCAGGTAAGGAGCTCCTCTGTAGTGGAGATCATTAGAGTGTGTGGATGTGTTTCATTCATTTCCCAGTCCTCTGTATCCAGCATGTAATTGCCCATTTTAGCTCAGTAAAATATTAGTGTGATCAAAATAATAGCAATATTAGAAAGATCACTTGCATGTGAATATTTTTCTTCACTGACTCAGTGTAAAGAGATAAGACCTTCTCCTTGGCAACAAGCAAAGGGGGCTTTGCACATGCTTTTTATCAGACACAATCTCAGAAACTAAGTTTACAGGTAAAGAAGTCAGCAACATGTACAAAACTGCAAAGATGATGGACTCTTAATTAGCTCGATCAAATGACTCTTGGCGTTCCTAATTTTCACCTTTTTTGTAACAATTCAATTCATTCCAAGGTTTTACCAGAGTAGACAGGCATGAAATGAATTCTCTATGGTAGGTTACCAATGGCAGAGAAATCGCAAGCTTTGAAATGGCTGGGAGAAATCACGTGCACTCCGGTTCTTGCTTTTCCCTAAACTCTGCGAATTCTGTCAACATTAATTCTGTGAAATATGTAGGCTGTATTATTGAAATGAGCAGCTTTATTTTCTTTAAGCCTTGTCTGGATTCCACCTTTTCCTTAAGCCCCTCTCTCCCCAGGAGGATATTCTCCAGTGGATATGGAGTGTTGCGGGATGGAATTAGGCATCAAGGTACCTACGTGCTCATGCGGTCTGGGTGTGTGAAAAAGCATGGCGGGATCTCCCCCATCATACCGTCAGATGCCCCACGCTACCCCTATGCTGCTGTTTGCATTCTGCTGAAAAAGCCACGCACTTTCCTCCCAGTGAGTTTTTCTTGGTAAAAGCTGTACTGAAGCATTATTGACATATAAATAATTTCATATTTTCAATGTTTATTTTGATGAGTTTGGACCTATGCACACACCTATGTTACCACCAATACAATCAAGGTAATACATATGCCTATAAACTCCAGCAACTTTCTTGTGTTCTTTTGTGAGTTTTCTATTTGCTTGTGATAAGAGTGCTTACTATGAATTCTACATTTTTACATACTTCAAACAGCAAAATATTTTCCTATAAATAATAGGCACTGATGTGGGTGTGCTTTGTGCCCGTGTATGTTGAAATTTAATCAGAACTGTGAGATATCGAGGAGTGGAAACTTAATCCAAATGGGACGTTTGGGAAGTGATTAGAATTAGATCAGATAATCAGGGTGGGGCCCCTAGAAGTGAATACCTGTAGCTTTATAAGAAGAGATAAAGACCAGGGCACTTATATGTAGCCCGAATCTGCTCATATGATCCTCTGTGCTGTACCTGTGTGCATCTATGTACAAGAAGAGCACTATGAGGTGCAGCTCCTCAACTTTAGACCAGAACCATAAGCCCAAATAAAGTTCCTTGTAACTTATCCAGTCTGCAGTATCTGGCTAGTAGGAATAACACACAAATTAATATGGGTACTCCCCTGTACAGTAGACATCTAAGACTTACTCATGTTGCATAACTGAAACCTCACATTCATTGAGGAGTAACCCCTATTTCCTCTTCCCCATAATGACCAGAACTACCATTCTATTACCTACTTTTATGAATTTGACTATTTTCTATACCTCATGTAAGTGGAATCCTATAGTATTTGTTCTTTTGTTTTTGAAAGAGTTCACATAACAAAATGACCACTAGGTTCATCTGTACTGTAGAATTCATTTCTTTCTGGAGGGTAGAAAATATTCCATTTTGCTTGTAGGTCACATTTTCTTCATCCTCGGTCAGTGGGAATCCAGGTTGCTTCTGTGGAGGATAATGCACCACTGAACAAAGGATTAGTGATATTTTCCACTGAGTCTTTTGAAAGTCACCATTTCTTTTCCTTTATTCCCATATCTGGCTTTAGAGCCCAAAGTTTTCCCTGGTAGTCAGAGTTCCCCTGCTGTAAAGAAATACCCCAAGTACTCAAGTTATAAAGTAAAAAGTTTTGTTTTGCTCCACAGTTTTGGAAGACCCAGCCCACAATCAGGTGGCTCCATTGCTTGGGTATGTAACGTGGAGGAGCATGGGGTGGGGTAGATTGTTCCCCTTATTGCCAGGAGGCATAAAGGAATGGTCCCATCTCTTAAAAATTCAACCACTTGTCACCATGGAGACTAGGGCTTTGACACTTTGAAGGACAATTCCATCAGAAGGATATCACACTCTCTGGTAAGCATTCTGTGCTAAGCATAAACTTTCCACATGTTCCTGCATTTCCTCAGCATCTTTCTTCTTTTGCATGCTGAGAGGCCACCTTCTTTCCTGGCATCCTTGTGAACTCCATGACCTGGTTGGTAGCTATAGGAAAGCTCTGAATTTGTGTTTCCCTAATGCCTTATCAGCCAAGCCCCTCCACTTCCAAGCTTTAAGACTTGGTCTCCAAAGTACCCTGTGGGGAATAGGATCCAGATCCTTGATCGGATAGGGAGAGGCAGGAAGATAGAACAGAAAGTGTGGGCCAGTCTTGGCTGAGGGGTGATCCTTTGCTCCTAGGAAACAGGAAATGGGAGAGGAGAGTTATGTCCATGATTTTCTACTCTTCTTGCTCCTTTTTAAGTTGCACTGAAATGCAGTTTCCTTGGCAAACTTTCCAGAAGAATCTTCTGTAGCAGGTAAACAGGATTCTTGAGCTGCCTCCTGCATTTCTTTGCGGTTCCTTGTGAAGTGCAGAAGTTGTATGTGTTGTGATATCTACTATCTTTTCTTAAGGTGTATCCCCTTTGTCTTTAAACTTGAGCATCCTGCTTGCCTTCTAAACAAAGTACTAGTGTATAAGTTCTTGCTTTGGGCTCTGCTTTCTAGAGACTTCCGGCTGTGATGGTTTCTCACTGTGTCCCTCCTTGCTTTGTCTATAATTTCTGTGGTAGCATAGGAGAAGCTCTCATATTCTCTTAATTAATCTCATTTTAACCTGTTCCCAGATTGTCCAGTGCTTTCATTTCTCCATTAAACCATGAACAATACTCCTAGCCAGTTGCTTCAGAGAAACCTCACCTGTTTCTACCTGAGATGTGTGTATATCGAGAATCAGTTATATTTTTTCTAATTTTGTATACACAATTTCCACTTGTTATTATAATTACACAATATAGTTAAAAGTTATATCACCAACAAATCATGAAAGTGAAGACAAAAAGGGTTGTACCTAGAAAAAATGGGTGTGAATAATTTCGATAGAGAGCAATGTTGTTAAGAAAAAGAACTCCAGGACCAGCCAGATAGCTCAGCCGACTAAAGCGCCTGCTTAGGCAGACTCAGTGACTGGGATTCGATCCCCAGTGTGTTGTGCTGGCCCTACCCTAGGGCCTGCTGAGATGGTGATTGAGACTCAGCGTGGTTGTGCATGCCTGTAATCCCAGCACTTGGAGGCTGAAAACAGGAGGATTACTATAAGTCTAATTTGTGTAGTGAGACCTTGTAGACCCTGTACTAAATTAAAAAAAAAAGAAAAAGAATTATAGCCAAATATGGTGTATAAGCTAATTGTAAGGGCTGTGGGAAGAATTGTAATTGTATAAAAAAGTTTTGTAATTATGCAGCTTTCTAAGTGTCTTTAAATCCTTGTTCTACTTTAAAAACACTGAGACTAGTGATCAGAGTTGATGTATTATTGATGTGCTTTATTCAAGAAAGAATATACAGCTTGCCAATCAGTGGACCAATAGTTGCAGAAGAGGCTTTGAAACTACACAAATGATTGCCAGCTCTAGAAACCTTGTAGAAATTGATGTATCACTAGAACACATGAAGAAACTATGGTACCAAGGTATTGGGACTTGGAGGGCAGAAATGACTTATGGCCCAATATTCTGCTTAAAAATTTACTGAGAAGTTAAAAGCCACTTATTGATAGAGAAAACTTGATTAAAAAATAATTCTCCGAATGATTGAGGCTGTTCTAAATTTAAGGCATTTTCCAGAAAAATGTGGCACTAAAGGTAAAGCGAGAGTGGTCAGTGTACACAAAATCCAAATGAAGATTCACAGTGGCTGCCCATAGCAACGCATAGACAATAGGCATATGTGGTTCCAAAATTTGCATTTTTATTATTGTCAAAATAAAAAGCCTCCAAAATTTCAGAGATATAAATTATTTGATTTTATAGAATAAGTATCACATTCAAAATTAAGATGGACAGACTCTAAATTATCATACAAATTTATTTCCCTTTGAAATCCATGTATTATGAAGACACACTTGAAGAAAATGGACATATGTAAAGCATATGTTCTCTCTACCACTGTTTTTTTTGTACCATGAATCGAACTCAGAACCTTGTGCTTGCCAGGCAGGTGCTATACCACTGAGCTATATCCCCAGACCCAGTGAAAAGATTTTATAAAGAGAATACAAAATAGTGTTAAAACAGAAAAATTACAAGTGATACAGAATTTTACTTAACAAAGTATATGAATTTCACAGTATTTGTTGTAATGCATAGTGTTGTCTTCCAACCAGTACCAGATATATTTATGCAAAATTGGAAGAAGAAAGAAATGTATAAGAACCATATAAGAAATTGAGAGAAGAAAAAGGAGAAACAATTAAAAATGAGACAAAAAATTCAGCATTAACTTCTCCTTTTCGTAGATTATCAGAAATCCATAGTGCAGTTGTCCAAACGATCCTGCTTACATACATAGAAAAATCTCTTCCCTACCCCATCTCCTCTCCTTCTCAACTCAGTAACTCTTTTTTTAAAAAAAAATAATTTCATGAGAAACACATAGTAATGAGATAGTTTCAAAACTGATTAGTAGGACAGTTTCAATAATACATTGCATATTGTTGTCTTAGTGGTTATTCATAGTACAAGATGCAGACATGACATCCTGTGCACAAACACTATTAGAACAAACCTCTCTATTCCTTGAATTAAGAGAAAGTAGCTGTATATTTATCCTAACTATTTTGAATATACAGATGCAAAATGATCGTTCATTTGTATCCCCTTTTTTTGTTTAATTTTGTCAGAGAAGTTCAGTAACTCTTCCCTATCAAAAGGATTTTAAAAAGTGAAACACAATGAAATAAAATAAAATAGAATAGAAGGGGCTGGGGAGATGGCTCAGTGGAATAAGTGCTTCCCTGGCAAGCGCAGGCACCTGAGTTCAATCCTTGGTTCCAAAAAAAAAAAAAATAGAATAGAAAATATCAGTATACATTCTATTGTGTAAAGCTATTTCATGAAAACTGTGTTATACATGTATGCTCTTGGCATGTGTGTAGAAGTGGTATAAAGTTTTAGTTGTGGAGTAAAATTTCTGTTGCTTTGATTTCTGACAAAAAATTAGGTCTTTTAGTCTGAAATAGTGTTTCTTCAGGTTTCAGTTATGAATAATGTAAAAAAAGTAATTTAAATAAATGCCAGGTTTTTATAACAGAATGCATCTTCCTTGTTCCAAGTTATGGATCAAGGGCTATAAAACGTTTAAAAAATAATTTTGGAGATTCACTTTAGGAAAAGTAGAAGACAGAGATATAAGTTCTGTGCAATCATTATGAGTCATTAGCATTAAAGATCTTTTGCAGGTGTCATGTGATGGGGACTGAAATTCCCAATTCAACAGTCACCAAATCTTAGGAAAGGTAAAATATCCTGTGGTTGACAACAGTTGAAAAATTCCCAACTGCAACACAGTAGTTGATAACATGGTTTAATAACTGATCTCAGACAAATTGGAGTTTCCCATGATTTATAGAAACTTGAATATAACAATGAACTAATGGTCTTATTTATGGGCATGTATAGTGAACATTGCTGAGAAATCATTTGGGCCATGAAAAAAATGGATAAATAAAAAATATAAAGAAGAGGAAAAAAAGAGGGAAATACGATACCGAGTCTAGAGTCCAAATATATTTTTTAAAGACAATACAAAAATAATGGATAAGACTTTGGAAATAATACACAATTTCCAGACAAAACAAAGCAAAACAAGATGATAGGTATTCAACAGCAATTGTTATACTGCACATTGTTGTCTTCCATTTATTTTATTTATTGTTTTGTATTTTAGGGAAGGGTGTACAGGGTGTTCAGGGTCTCACTACTAGATAGGACTGGTAGTAATGCGCCTGTTCACAGCCTCCCAAGTGCCTGGAACCCCTGGCCCCTGCACTTGCTTACAGGAGCTTTGGTCCACTGAGCTATCTGGCCGAGCCCTTCCCTTTTAGTTTAGTTCCCAAAGCTATTCAACTCAGAAGCCACAGTTACCTGAGCAGAGCTTTATTTTTGAATTAGTGACCACCTGTGTTCTGACATAAAGCATGTACATGCTTCAAAAAAAAATCTGCGTCAAGAACTGCTTTTTTTTTCTGTACAATTTCCAAATATTGGTTTATTAAATGAATGAACATTCATATATTTTATATTACAGAAAATATTTAAAGCAGGCCGGGGAGATGGCTCAGTGGACTAAGTGCTTCCCTGGCAAACGCAAGGACCTGAGTTCAATCCCCGGTTCCGCAAAAAAAAAAAAAAAATTAAAGCATGTATGTCTCATTGTTATGATTCTCTACTTTAAACATCCACTTCTTTACATAGTAAATCAGGTCTTGATGGTTTGCATAAGAGAGATCCTTCCACACTCTCCAAGGCCGCCTGTCATGAGGGTTTCTTGCCTGTCTTGTATGCTAGGACTATGCCAGGACAATAAGTTTGTTTCTAGATTCAGAGCTCCTTGATGGGATTCTTACTCTTCTACTTGGGACTTTGGAAATGCAAACTGCCCACCCTGAGCCCAAGTTGCCTTTTCAGAAGGACGGGGCTGAGAGCTCACGTGGTATACTGTGATTGGATTAAAATGCAGGTAATGAATTCAAAACCCTAAACTCAGGATCAGGCATTTGAATGATAACTGCCCCCACCAGGATTACTAAATCTACTATAAATGTGATTGCTACAATCTTTTAAATTTTCTAAATTGCATTCTAGCATAGTTTTCAGATTGCCAAGCATGGGAAGCAGAACAAAACACTGTCAGTTCTCCCAGAATCATTAGGGTTTTTCTCAGGATAGTGACAGTTAAAAGTAATAATAGTAGCCTATATTTTGATGTGTTTATGACTTTAAATTTGATGAGTGTGGCATAAAAGGCCAAATTTTTCCAGCTTTAAATGTAGCTTGGGATTCCAACGCTCAGAGAGGTTAATGAACTCATTCAAGTTCACCCAGCTCATAATGAGAAAAGGGGACTCATCCTACTCTGCTGACACCAAGTGTGGCTCTTCTGACCACTGTTTGTGTGTGCACAGTTTTGTGGACCCTTGTGTGATCCAGCATTGCACCACCTGGTGAAGCAGCTGTCCACGAAAGCTGGGGAATTGGTCCAGCTTGGAGGAATCTCATTAGCACTTTTGAAGCAGTACCCTGACTGCATTTTAAGTTGTATGATTTTTTCTGGATCTGGGTCTGAAATTGTTGCTAGCTATTGGCAAGTACTGCATCTCATTTGGGTGGGATTTTCTTTATAGCAGGATCCAACCTGCATTAAAAGATGAGGGAAGAAGAACAGTCTTCAGATCAAACGGCATTGAGAGACTCTCCTGCTCTTTGACTTCTAAAAAACGAAGGCAATGTTTTGGGGAAGTTCATTATAGGATTCCTCATGATTGAAGGATTTATACATTTGTTCCACTCACCTGATAGGTCTCTGCTTGGTTTCTGCATGAAGCCTCTTGGCTTTTTGTAGCCATGGCTGAAATACATTACTCAGCTTCTCTTATAGTCCATAACCATTACAATGTCAGGATGTATAGATTAGAACAGCCAATTATTGGGAAATTTTCAAATATACTAATGTTTGTTGTTTTTTCCTGA
>NW_004524582.1:20483780-20523728 GCF_000260255.1 Octodon degus
TTCTGGAAGTAAAAGTTTAATTTTATTCATTTTCGTATTTTATTAAGTTAGTTTTAACTCTTAAAAATATTTGAAATTCCATCCAGAAGGAAGTGCTTGCTAGCATCTTATGGTTTTGTCAGAAGAGCAAACTGATTCAGTGATAAGTAAATTTCTTTCTGAAAATGTGTGTGTTTCTATTTTCCATTCCTGTTCTTGCTTTTTTTTTTTTTATCATTTAAAGTGGAAATAGATTATTTCTTTCTCAAACTATAGAAGCCAGGTAGACCTGTGTCTGAGTCCTTGGTTCTGTTTCCATTGTGTGCATTTTCAGAATCGTGAAGCACTGATGGTTCTGGGTTGCAATTCTCCACGGCCTTCGCAAGGGAGAGGGGTCTGCATGCCTTACCCTACTCATGTTCTGGAAAAATCCCTCACATGTGCTGTTTTGGGAAATGGTGAGGACGAGTGGGATCAACATAAATAGCAGGAGGAAGGAGAGGGAGGGCTTCACAAAGATTGATTTTCTCAACAGCGCAGAGTCATGCTACACAAAGATGCTAACAATCAGGATTTTTTGTGTGGCTGGAGTTAAAAGTCTTGACCTTCTAGAATAAATTCACCCAAAGGCCTTTAGCCCAGTCTCTCTGACAGCTTTGACACAGGCAGGTGAGCCAGAGTGGATCGACTGACTGCTAGTTGGAGCTGCTGTCATCCAAAGGTGTGGTTGCCAGGAATCCGTGCTTGACCATGGCACAGAGATGCTGAGGATCCAGAGGCTGTGAGCAGAGGTCCTCAGGTCGCATCCTGGGCTGGAGGCTGCTTGCCAACTGTGGTGCTATCACAGCAGGGAAGTGGCAGCATCTTCACTGCAGTGATTTTTAGAAAAAAATGAAAAGAAAGGGAAATAGTTGCAGCTTACTGTCAGCATGGATCTTATTTTCAACAAGGGAGAATTAGTGTATTTTGTAAATAGAAATATCATTACTAAAGACAGAATGCTGTAAGACTATAACATTCTGTCTCTAGTAAGCATTATATAGCATATATGCCATATGAAGGGTATGAGAAAAATGACAAAAATGACTTATTTGGGGACAAACAGAGCGTTAAGGTTAAGGCTCATCTGTGAGTTATCTTGGAGTAAATACTGCAAACGCAAATGCCACTGGTGAGTATTCTCCAGGTAAACAGGAAGTGGGTTAAAGTGACTTGCGATTATCCTTGCGTCTGTTGCCTTAATTTTTCATGTCTATATAAACAGAGCTATTTACATGAACCTCAGAGAACAGCTGTAAGCACAAAACGAAAATGAATGTGAAAATTCCTAACACTTGGTCTCTGCAGTTACTGTGAGGGTCCATTCCTTCCCTTCTCTCTGTAGGGTCTCTGTTTCATTCTCTGAACTGATCAAACAAGAGGTCATTCCAACTCCGTGGCAACACACAGGAGGGACATCAAAGGCAACCTGTGATGTAGGAGCAAAGGGGAAGGAGCTCGGCAACAGGGAGCCACAAGCCTCCCATCCTTTCGTCTCCAAGAAGCCAGAGAGGCGGGAATGCAAGCAGTTGCCCCAGAGAGCTCAGGGTGGGCTTGCCTTTCTGTTCTTGCAGTCTGACATAGAGCTCTCTAAGTATCTATTTTTGTGTTGTTCCTTGTGCTTTGGGGGTTATAACTAAGGAAATATTGCCTAGACTTATCACTGTGAAGATTTTACTCCCAAGTTTTTCTAAGAACTTATGGGACCAGCTCCTAATCAGAGTCTTAGATTTATGTAATTGTGTATGGTATGAGGTAGGGATCCAGCTTTGTACTTTTGCACATGTGTTGCATAAAGACTGATTATTCTTTCCTATTGGTTTTGTTTCCTGGTTAAAAATCAGTTGTGGAGTTTTCTTAGCTTATAATGACTAAATAATAGAAGAACTGAGATGTATTATGTACAGGTACAGAGTCTCTATGAAGAATGTGATCATTATGTGTATCTAAAATATACCAATAAAATTAATTTAAAAATATAGTACTAAGTGATAAAAGCAGGTTATAGTGCACTAAATGAAATAAAAGAATTTAGATATATAAGGCATGTATATATGCCTATAATACACACAAAAGGTGTGATAAACAATGTGGTTAATGTTTGCATTTAAACACTTCTACCTCCTTGCAGCCCTGGCACTGGCTTCAATCACAGTTACCTCCTTGTTCTTTAAGTAGTTCTCAAGTCCACCTTTGTGCCTTTCACTGTGCTATGGATGCTTTCTCAGTGTCCAGAGTCCATCCCTACATTTCCCCTTCGGGCTCATTTGGGGAACAGCTAAGAATTGCGTGGTACCGGATTGGATGTATAAAGGTTTTGTGAGCCTGCCTTTCCATTTTACGTCATTCCTTAAATCCTTATGAAAAAGCACTTGCAGAACTGCTTCAGGAAGTGCAGATAAGGAGGGGATAAGGATATTTTCAGGGGAATTAATGGCAATGTCTTTTGCTATAATTTTTTTTTTTGGAAATTTAAAATTCATCTTATTTTTTATCATCCCTGTATGTACTATATATATATATAAAATCTAGTACAGATTCTCCAGGGGCTTACTACACAGATTGGACTTGTAACGAAACTCCTGTTTTCAGCCTCCCAAGTGCTGGGATAACAGGTGGGTGCCCGCCATGCCTGGTCTCAGCCGCTGTCTCAGTGTGTCCCAGGGATGGGGCCAGCTGGGAATTGAACCCTGATCCCTATGCCTGAATAAGCAGGTGCTTTAGTCTACTGAGCTATCTGGCTGACCCTATAAATGTTATATCTTAAAAAAATCTTTTTATTTATCTATACTTGCTGATATGTCTTTAATGAATATTTATTATTTTGTAGAACTATTACAGTTGAAAAATGTGTTCCTCAGTAGCCCTAAAATACATGACAGCTTTATATCATTACTGTCTCTTGCTAAGGTAGCTCCCAGTATTCTTCTATTATGAAAAGTGTTGGGTTTAATTAAATAAGGGCTTGTTTGTTTTTTCATAGAAAGATACCTTTGATTACTTGAGGGGATTAGCTTGGCTGTTTTAAATTTTGTGCTTGTTTTCTTTTTAAGTACATTTTCAAGGAAGGAATTTTTCAGATTTTTTTTAATGCCTCTTTCATACAATGTCATTGAATTCCCAGAACTGATTTTGGGCTATTCATGACAACAGGTAACATATGCTAAATTGCAAATAGAATGCAAACATTGCAAGGTGGTCCCCCAATTCTTAAGGAAACAGGACACTTATCACAAAGTAAAACAAAAAACGCCCGAACCAAAGAAGCTCTTTAAAACACAGACCTTTTTTATTTTCTCACTTGATCATCAAAACCCAAGCCCAATTGAGCTGTAAAGAATATTTCTTTTTCTACATGGTCATTTTGCCAAACACATTCCTTTATATTAAAAACAAAAAGACCTTAAAACACCCTAACGGAGAGCAAAGCCTTGGAGTGCAAGTTTACATGCAGGGCTGGAGATATTCATTAAAATTGTAATTAGACTCACGATTAAATTCATTCACAGTAGAAACTTCACTTGTAAGTGTTGCTACAGGAAGAAACCTCTAGTCTGAAAATTAGTTCAGCAGTCTGAGCGATTTTAATTATGCAGAGTCGATTATCGCTAGAGAAGGAAACCTTTATTGCAGCAGCAGAATGGAGATCTTTCTGCCCCCTCCCCCTTTGGTTTCCTGAGCTAATATGAGGTATATATTTTGATAACCAAATGTTTCTCTAGGCAGAGAAAATGGGAGGAAATCTGCACAGATTCTTACAGCAGGAGAGCAGAAGTTATTAAACAGTTGCCTAATAGTGCAGTAGTTTGTGATGTCTTTCACGGTGTGGTGATCTTTATCATTTGGGGAAAGGCAAAGGGACAGAAATGGAAGTTGTAAAATAGCCCCACGGCCTGTGTGCCATCCGTTGTGACAAGCAGGGACTGCCTCTTGCGTCACTCTTTTCCTTTGATGCAGAAGCTGGCTATGGGGTGAGCTGGATGGCTTTCAGCTTTTAGGTGGTGCGCTGGGAACCAAGTGCCCATCCTGAGCTCCTCTCTGTCGTTAGGAGCGTCACACGGGCCTTCAGGAATTGTTTGTTTTCATTCAAGGGGGAACTGCGATGTGCTGTGTACCTCCTGGGGTGCCGTCCCCGCTGCCTGGTCCATCATCGGTACTCATACCCAGCCCTGTCTTGAACCAGCAAGTAGAAGGAGGATGAGCGCAGCGCAACCCAGGGCCTTGCCCGGGATTTCCGAGGGCGGTGACAACTTCCCAAGCATGAGCTTGGCTTCCTCTGTGGTGAACAGCTCCGAGGCTGGGGTCTGCACGGAACCTGAGTGCAGAAGAAAGGAGCTCAGCATGCAGGCAAGAAAGCAGATTTGTGCACCTGGCCCACTTCCCGCTGGCCGTGTGATCCGGAAGAGGTCACTTTGTCCCTCTGAAGTTCCATTTCTCAGAGCAAGGGGAATGGAAGCTTCCTCGGGTCTTGCTCGCCAAGCTCCCTGTCCCGCATTGCCAGAGGGGCTCATGCTTTTAAGAGTAGTTATGTGATATTTACACACAATGGAGAACAGAAGGACACACTTCAGTCATCTGTATGAAAACGGATGTGTCTCGAGTCCATAATGTTGAGTGCAATAAAGTAGACACACAAGCTCAACTATTATATGACTTCTTCTATATGAGAAGCCCAAGTGATAAATAAGGGTAAAGTACAAGACAGAGAATAGGAAGTAGGGAGACATCTTTCTCAAAAGAGAAGGGGATCAAGAAATGGAGGGAGGAGGTGAGGAAGACGAAAGGGGATGGAATGGGGATCAGGATGTGTCACACTCATGCTCCAAATCTAACAAGAGGTGCAAATGTTGTGTACTACAGGCATGCACTGGAAAAACAATAATTATGATAAATGTTAAAAAGTAAAGAGAATATTACATAGCATGGGAACCCTCTTAAACTTGGCAGCTTACCACATTTAAGTGGATATATTTGTTTTGTGCTGAAACTTAAAGCAAAGGATAGATATGCCATTTTACCCATAAATGCTTCATTATATATCTTCAAAAATTAAAAGTCGTTTTCCTACAGAAAGGACATACCAGTCTATTGTGATAGCACATACCTGTAATTCCAGTGTGCTGGGAAGCTGAGGCAGGAAGATCACAGGTTCAAGTTCAGCTGAGGCAACTTAGTGAGATCCTGTCTCAAAGTAAATTAAAAAAAAAATGTGCTGGGGACGTAGTTCAGTGTCAGTGCTCTGGGTTCAATCTATAGCACTTTGAAAAACACAAAACATAAGAAAAAGTTTTCAATCTTATGTAATTAATAATTTCTTCCAAGGAGTCACTATCGACTCACTTAAGCTATGACACAATCAATACATTTTGGCTACAATGTTTCGTAAGCCTCTTCTAATCTATCACAGTTCAGTTTTTGGCAATGACTGAAGCTTGTGGAGGAACTCAGTCTAATTGTCCTATAGAAACTTCCTCCCTCTGCATTGTCTGATTGCTTTCTTATAGTGTTAGCTGTCTTCCTAACTCCTACATGAAGTGAACATTAGGTGTAAGTGCTTAAATAGACCCAGAGCAAACATTTGGCAAATGCTTCATAGATAATGTTGTGTCCTTCATGTTAATTTAGGTCAGCAGGCAGGTAGGGTGGTGGTGGCAGCCTGGCCACAGCCCAGAAATGGTAAGTGTACCCTGTGATCACCACTTGGCTGTAGGCGCTACTTTGCCATCGTGTCAACCTCCAGTTCTCTAACACCTTTCTATCTAAGGCTCTTAGACTTCACAACCCTTACCTTACTCATTCTTTCACCAGTAGCTACAAAATGATTTTCTAGTTCTGTGTTTTCTTCTTCATGTATTATCTGATGGTCTTCAGAGGAAAGAGACTTCTGAGGGCTCATGGTGAAAATGGCAGGACCTGAGGTCCCTGGGGTTTGGTTGCTTGGCTTCTGGTGTTTGGTTCCTTACCAGGATGCTCTTTACATCAATCTTAGTTTAGATTAGAGAAAAGTGTTTTTAGCACTCATGAATTAATTATTTTCTTTTCAATAGCTTTTGTCTTCTGAGGTAAAGAGGCAAGCTGTAGTATAAAATTTGAAAGATTTCCTTCTGCTCTTGAAAGAATCTCAATAAGGAAGAGGTAATGTGATAAGGTAAAACTTCTCTTTTGGAAGTACATATAATTAAACATTTTGAAAATGCACATGTTTAAAACAAGGCTTATATGCATGGTGAAGAATTGCATTTCTTGGGCTGGGGAGATAGCTCAGTAGAATAAGTGCTTGCCTGGCAAGTGCAGGGTCCTGAGTTCAATCCCCGGTACAGAAAAAAAAAAAGGAATTGCATTCCCCCAGAAAAACTTGTTTCACCAAGCTGAACCCTTTACTGCAATGTGTCATAGCAGGCATGTTATCAGCACATCAGTATTCTTGGGAGATAATAAACCAAATCAACTTATCACTACAGCTTTGCTCTCAGCTGGGAGATGTCTTCATGTCTTCTCCTTATGAGTAGCAGGTATCTCGCTCAGCAGATCAGCTGTAAAAGATTTCAGCATCTAGAAGCATTGGTCTATGATAATGTGATTTCCTCCTTTTAGGAGCATCCATCCTATAGCAAATAGAAAGTGAGAAGCTTTTTATGATGATGGGCATGTAGAAGAGTAATTCACAGGGTAACTCTACATAATTGGTAGAATGCAACAAGAAACCAGTAGTAACACCTATGGACTATTGGGATTTCAGACCTCAAAAATTTAAATGGAACATCTCTATTAAACCCTGAGATGAAACAGGGACACCCCAACTACGAGAGCTAGAATAACAAGTCTGGGACTTTGACAAAACTGAAGGTTCCCTTCAGGCATGCTGTATCAGCTAGGTGGTGGGGTCGGGATGGTATTAGTTTGAGTTAGGCAAATAGGGCACCTCAGCTCCAACCTTTAACAACTGAATCAATCAATTAAATTTTGTAAAGCCCCGTTAGTTCATTGTTACAAAATGGGAATGTCTTTTGTGCCCGCTTTGTTATCAGAGATGTCTCTGTGTATCAAACATTAAAGGTTTTCATGGAAACTTTTTGTGGAGTGCCCACACCTTGGGCAGGAGGGCCATGAGCTCCATGAAATACCTGTAGCACCCTAAAGATCCTGCAGAGGGGGCACATATGATCTGTAGGATTTGCATTGTAAGTGTGTTAATATTGGTTTGAATCCATTTGTACCTGCGAATTTGTGTAAAGTTCTTGGTAGGGAGAGATTTACAGGACTTTGGCTTACTGCAAAGAATTGCCTTGAAAATGAAATAAAGCAAGTTAAAAGTGGTTAACACAGAATTTGGCACAAAATAGCAGTTTTACAACTATTAGCTCCCTCATGTTTGTTTTTTGTCCTCATCTCCATGGAGATATATGAGATCTTCTTTTGAGGTCTAATACTTTAGGGTGAATATTACCATTATGTGTTGACTAGTTCATTTCTTTTACTGAGTTTACTGCATAAGAAAACATTTTGTTATTTTCCTTTTGATTCCTTTCTGCTGTTCTTAGAAATAATAGGAGTAACAACTAAACCTGGGTGGTCTTCCATTAAGAACCCAGAACTCCAAGTGGAATTGGTAGAAAAAAGGGGGTTCAAGTTAAAATTCAAAATGTACTACTGTTTTCTTGTTAATACACAAATATCTAACCTGCATCGCTTTCTCATCAGGTTGTGCAAGAGATAACAGTAATTTAAAAGGCATTCATGGTCTCTTTGTCTGTCTGTTGACAAAAGGCTGAGAAAATATATGATACATCTTTGCTCAAAATAAACTTGAAAAAGCCCTAAAGACATGTAAAGCAAAGTCTATGGGTTAGTATACTTTTTTAAGGTCCTGAATAAATCACATCTGTTATGTCTTTATTGCCAAAGTAGGCTATGCTATTCCTGGAAGAGGATGACTCTTTCAACCTCTCTCCCAAAGGAACTTGGTATTTGGAAGTACTGTGCTTGGTGGTATGGTCAAGAACAAGTTTTCCAGTGGATATTAATTATGGGAAAGGATGATTTCTTATGGATACAAATCTAGTTTTTTGGCTTGAGAGACTCAGTGAAGTCCCCTGAAAACAAACTGCAAGTAAAGTTTCTGAGGTGTCAATAACAGCTCTCTTCTTTGAGTCATCTCTGATATGTATTTGGAAATTACTACTACATTGTCTTTCATATCTCTCACTTACCTAGGGAGACACTTGCTTGCTGTCCTTTGAAGGCAAGTCACACCTTGCCACCACCACTGAGTGCATTTATGCACATACCACCTCTGAGCCCATTAACTACCTGTTTGTCCACTCTGGCTCTCTAGGCTGCATCTACTTCTTTTAGGGACCTACCAGGCATATTGTACATTAGAATTCATGGCTGTGTCCCTTGCTGGAGACTGAGCTACTTGGGAAGAGGAAGTGATCCTTCCCATATTTTATCCAAGTCTAGCTCATCTCTTGCCTTCTGAGGAATGTTTGAAAACTGTTTCCTGAGGTACTTCATGGAAGCTTGGATTTGGAGTGAAACACTTTAGTCCCTTTAGGAAACGAAGAGTAGATCTGGTGATATCTAAACCATATCTTCATTTCATAGAGGGTCTGTAGGGCTGGGTAAGGACCATACAGTGAGCTCATGAATTCAGAAATCCTACAGGTCCAAGAATATAACATTCTGTGGGAAAACAAGTGCTCGGGTGTGAACTGTTGCTTCTAAGAAAAAATGGATTACATCTTCACATTAGTTAGCCAGACATCTTTATCGTAAAATTTTCATGTAAAGCTTCAAGATAAGAAATGATATGTAACATTTCCTTAACATAATTTCCCCACAGAATCTATTCCTCATCTATTCTTTCGTTAAATGGGTATTCACCAAAACATACTTCGAAAAACACAGTTGTGGCAGAGAGAATAATGTTCCCTCAGAGAGATCTAAATCCTAATTCCATGAATTTGTGAATATCTGTGTTACATTGCAGTGAGAAATTAAAAATGTGGATAAAATTAGGGTTGCTGATCAGATGACCTTAAAATGAGAATATTAATCGGAATTATCTGGTTCAGCGCAATATAATCAGGGCCTTAAATATGGAAGAGGGAGTCAGAGGAGCAGGTTAGATAGAGTGGGAAGGAATTCATCTTCCTTTGCTGGCTTTTAGTTTGAGGACTGGACCACAAGCCAGGGAATGTATGTAGCTTTTGGGAGCTAGAAAGCTGGAAAAGGGATTCTTCTCCAGAGCCTGCAGAACGGAAGGTAGCCCTAGCAGCACTTTGGTAGGAACACAGTACAAAATGTGTCAGATTTCCAGCTTTCAAAACAGTACATTACATTTTTGGTAATTTGTTCTAACAACAAGAGAAAATTAGTACAACAATTTTTCTGCTATCACAAGGTGCATGTCTACAGTTCTTACTTAAGCTTGAAATTATTTATATTCATGATTGTATCATTTATATTCATGTCTTCATGTGGGGCAGAGTGATTTTCCTAATTGGCCACAATCAGATTCCTAAAACCTATATTTTCTTCCATTTTTATAAGCAGAAGAGGTAAAATTACATAAAATTTCATTTTTATGTATAATGAAGGACTAATTAGTGACTATGAGTTATGAAGGGTTACAAAATTTGTTTTTCATAAACTGTAAATGGCAATGTTTTTAGCTTACTAAAACTCAAATTCATTATTCTACTTTAGTATGTAGGTGCAAAATTTAAAAGTTCTTTCAGTGAAAGAATTTATGCAAATAGTTGAAGCTCTCAAAACTCGGAAGGCACAAATTTCTTCATCCATGAAGTATCAGTACTGACTTAAATTGGTTATGGTTTTCAGTTGCTGTTATGATTGACTGTTAAAATGATAAATTACTGTAAGTTTAGGGATTCTAATTTAGTTTCTTGAGGATTCTTTGGTACCTCCAGATTGCCCTGTGATGTACATTTCTATGAAGAATATTCTTGGACTCCCGATTTCCAGGAACTGCACATTGGCAGACAGAAAAAGCTCAAATATTTGTTGATATATTGAATAAATGCACCAAGGTCTTTATGCATATTGTCACATCCAATCAAGTGCCATTTTTGAATGAATGTATGGAGTTTTAGAGAGGTCACCTCATTTCCCATGGTTGTGTTCTTACTAAGTCTTAGAGCAAAATTTGAGCCCCAAAGTCAGGGAGCCAGCTGGCTGTTCGCCATCACACTACACAAACCAGGGTTGATGAGACCAAATGTGAACGCTGATGAATGTACCATTCAACTCTCCTGTATTTTGGAATTTATTCCTAGAGTGAAATCCTCATGTGGTTGTTGATTTGTTTTTTGGTGAAAAAATGGGATAACACAGGGTAGAAGAGGTTTTCTCTTTCTCTCTTTTAATTGGACCAGGAAGAGAAATACTCAAGAGCCATACATTTAGCAATTCAAGTTTGCATATTTTGCAGTCATATATATCAAATACTTCTTCACATATTGCTTTGTGCGATGGCTGAGGCAGACACTTCAGTATATGATTTTTGACTAGGACAATAATACGTCTAGGCTTGCCAGGGACTACTTTATTTAAATGTATTTCCCCAAAGTCATTATTTATATCAGATTCCAGGTAGTTATCGCAAAAGTGTTCTGATGTGGATGATCAATTGTATTTTCCTACCTGTGGCAGATCCTCAAGAAGTCTGTGAACCGACTGGGGAGGGCAGAAATATAAACATTCGAAATATTCACCAATCTCTTTCTGGGACTGGCAGGCAGCTTCTAGAATGGGTCTCATTGATGTTGGCCTCCTGGTGTTTGTGTTCTGCGTAATGCATCCTCCAGTGAGACTGGACCTAGTGACTTAGTTCTAATGAACAGAATCCAGCAAAAGGATGGAATTTTACCTCTGAGATTTGGCTGTAAATAGGACTGCCAGCAAAAATGTGGGAGGTTCACTTGAATTTTAATCTCTGATAAATAGTAGATAATTTTTGAATGTAACTATGCCCCAGATATGCCATGGGAGACACGTGACATGTCATCTGCAAATGTTGCACAGGGCATACTAGCACTGAAGAACTAGTCACTGTTTGATGCTAAAAGATAACTGAATGTCCTATATTTTTAACTTATTTTTAACTGTGGCAAAAAGCATGGACCATACAATTAATCTTAGTCATTTCTAATGCACAGTTCTCTAGTGTTAACCATATTTGCATTGTGCAAATAGCCTTCAAGTTTTTCATCTTGAAAAACTGAAACTCTACACCTATTACATGATAACTTACCATGTACCCCTCCCACTAGTCCTGTCGATTCCAATACTTTTTTTTTTCTAAAAGTAAACTGCTCTAGATACATCAGAAAAATGAAATCATGTAGCATTTGTATTGTGACTTATTTATTTCATTTAGCATAACATCTTCAAAATCCATTTAAGTTGTAGCGTGTGTCAGAATTTGCTTCCCTTTTAAGGCTAAGTAATTTTACAATACATATATATATATGCAATATATTACAGGGGCTGCAGAGACAGCTCAATGGTCTAAGTGCCTGCCTTAGGCAAGTGCTAGCACCCAGGTTTGATCCCTGGTACCTAACAACATGCTGGCCCTGCCGCAGGCATGACTAAGCCACCTCCAAGACCAGGGGTGGCGGCGTACATCTATAATCCCAGTGCTGGGGAGGCTGAAACAGGAGGATCACTATGAGTCTAAGCTGCATAGTGAGACACTACCAAATACACACAAAATATATGCATAGTATAAACACAATCAGTTATATAACTATATATTGCAGTAAATAACATAAAATATATGCCAATCTCACATATATTTCATGTACATAATCACCTATATAAGTGACAAATATATCAAATTTCATTTATCTACTTATCTGTTAATGAATATATAGGTTGCTTCTATGTTATTGGTTATTACAATTAACTTTTCTGTGAATGTGGTGTTCAAAGGATGTGTTTAGGGCTCAGTGTTAGAGCATATCACCCAGAAGTGGAGTTCCCGATAATATTGTAATTAAATTTCAATGTTTTTTTCAGAACCTCCTGTTTTCCAGAGTGATCAAACTGCTTTGCGTTTTCACCAAAAGGAAGCAAATGTGCCTCTCTCTTCATATGCTTGCCAAGCCTTGCCATTTTTTGTTTACTGTGTTTTTTAAATTGTTTTGACAGTGACATATGAAGATGTGTAAGTCTGTACATGGTTTTGATTTGCATTTTTCTAATGATCATCGGTGTTGACTATCTTTTCTTATGCCTGCTGGTCACCTATGGAGAAATGTCTAGTAAAGTCCTTTTCTCATTTTTGAACTGGGCCCTTTCTAATTTTGTTACTATTGTTGAGGTTCATGAGTTCTAATATATTCTAAGCTCCAACTTCTTATTAGATGTATCATTTGAAAAGAAATTTCAATTCCATTGGCTTCCTTTATTCATGTTGTTGATTGTGTACTTTTTTAAAAAATTTTTTCAAAGATTTATTGATAAACAGATAGCAATGAGACAGTTTCAAATCAAATCGGAAGTACAGTTTCAACAAATGATACACTGCATATATTCTTCTTAGTGGTTAATTGCTGTACAAGATGCGGACTTGTGATCCTATTTACAAACACCATTAGAACAAATCATTCTATTCATTAAGAGAATGCAACCATATATCTAACCCAACCACTTTGAATACACAGATACAAAATGGACATTCATCGGTAATAAGATTTTTTTTTTTTTTTTTTTTTTGCGGAACTGGGGATTGAACTTAGGCCCTTGAGCTTGCCTGGCAAGCGCTTATTCCACTGAGCCATCTCCCCAGCCCCTGATTGTTTACTTTAATACACAGAATAAAATTTTGTTATAGAAAAGGTTGCCTGTTTTTATTCGTGTTGCCCATGATTTTGTTATGGCTTATGTTTAGATACACAGCCCAAAGCTTCCTGGGGCCCTAGGTGGGGCTTTCTCAGCAGTGGCTGGATCTAGGATGTGTGAAGCTGGACTTGATTCATGGTGCAGTGCTAGTATCAAGGGCACTAGGATTAAGGGTGTGAGTGTCAGCCGCCCTAAGTAGCTGGGATAAGATGTAAGGGCTAGAAAGACCTGGGATCAGTCCTTGCTTGCTTTGATACCTTCTTCCTGCTATGAACTGTTTCTCCCTGTGATGTTTGTCTCTTATGTCACCCTGCCTTGCACCAGGCGATAATGGACTGAAAACTCCATGCATTGTGAGCTAAATAAGCCTTTCCTCCTTTAACTTTGGGCACCAGGTATTTTGTCTAAGCAATGAGAAAGGTAACTAAGACAGCTTTTGATGGCATATCTAAGAAATCATTGTTCAGTCTAACGTTAGGAAGATTTTTTTCTAAGAGTTTTATAGTTTTAGAACTTAAATTTTGGTTTTGGATATACTTTGAGATTATTTTTTTTGTATGGTACACTTATAAGTATACCATATAAGTATCCAAATTCACTCTTTTTATATGGATATACAGTTTTTACAGCACTTTTTATTGGAAAGACTGATCTTTCACCTTTAGTGGGCTTGAAGCCCTTCTGAAATCACTGACCACCTACAGGGAGGTGATCTCTGCGCTCTCTGCTGTTTCTTTAGTTTACATATCTTTATGCCAATACCTCACTGGTTTTTACCTCCTATTAAGAGAAAACAGATGTCTTTCCATTTGTTTGTGTCTTTAATTTCTTTCAGCAATGTTCTGTAGTTTTTGTTATTCAGATTTTTTGTCTCCTTGGTCAATTTCATTTCTAAGAACTTTATTCTTTGACGCTATTGAAAATGAAATTGTTTTCTTAGCTTCCTTTTTGGATTATAAATGGTTTGGATAGAAAACACAACTTGTTTTGTTCCTGATCCCTAGCTGAAAAGTTTTCATCATATATAACATTATTAAATCAAGGTAGTTTCTTCCTATTTCTGATTTATCTAAGAAAATATATTAAATCTTCTTGAATATATTTTCTGGGTTAATTGAGGTGATCCGGTGGCTTCTTTTCACTTGCTATTATTAATATGTTGAATCACATTGGTTAATTCTTTCTTTATATGTATTTAGTACAGCATCTTACTACACAGATCAAACTTGTACTGATCCTTCCTAGTTTTCAGCCTCCCAAGTGCTGAGATTACAGGTGTGCACCACCACATCCAATCTTAATCTCTGTCTCAGGGTGCTCTGGGGGTGGGGCCAGCACAGCAGACTGAGGAATTGAATCTCTGATCCTTGTGTTTGCCTAAGCAGGTGCTTTAATCTGCTGAGCTATCTGGCCGGTCCACATTGGTTGATTTTGTATACTGACTCATTCTTGTATTTCAAGATGAATTCCACTAATGTCTTTCTGGATTCTAGAAAGTTTTAAAATCAATATTCTTCAGGAATATTGGTCTATAGGTTTTCTCCCTTCTAGTTTATTTATTTTGCTTTGATATCAGGGTAATGCTGGTCCTATAGAATAAGATTACAAGTATTTTTATTCTTTTGTTTTCTGGAAGAGTTTGGTACAGGTTTCTGATTTTTTTCCCCATTAATTCTTTAAATGTTTAGTAGAATATGCTAGTGAAGAAATACAGCCTCTTTTTCTCGTCTGTTGGGAATCAACTGATTACTAATTCAATCTCAGTACTAGTTATGATTCTGTTCTGACTTAAAGAAAATATTTATGTAGTACAGGGTATCGCTGCACAAGTCAGCCTTGCAGTGATTCCCCTGTCTCAGTCTCCCCAGGACTGGGATTACAGTTGTGTGCAATCATACCTGGTTTCAGGCTGGTGCAGTGGCACAGCATGCAGTTCCAGGGATTGCACTCTGCTCTTGGTACTTGCCAGGCAGGCACTTACACCACTGAGCTATTTTGTCAGCCCTGTTCTAATTTTTTATTTCTCCATGATTCAGACTTGTTTGTGTATTTGTGCGGCTTATCAATTTTACCCAGATTGTCAAATTCTTCATGTAAAGTAGTAGTATTCCCTAATGCTCTATTTTATTTGTGGAAAATCAATAGAAATGTTTCCCTTTCCACTTGATTTGAATCATCTATCTTCTAAAACCTTGGTTAATCCAGCTAGAGGTTTGTTAGTTTTGTTAATCTTTTTGGAGCATAAAGTCTCCATTTTTTTTGATTTTTCTCTATTCTTGAATCCATTTATCTCTACCCCAATCTTTTTTTTTTTTAAAACTTCCTTCTGCCAATTTTATGTTTATTTCCTCCTATTTTGTCCTAGTTCCTTAAATCACGAAGTTCGTTTGCTGATTTGAGATTACTTTTTTTTTTAAATATACGTATTTGCAGCTACAAATTTCTCTCTTGGCCTGCTTTGGGTGTCCTATTTCTTTATTTGCTAAATATGGCAGCCTGAGCTATGGAAGACCATGACTTCTGTCTTGTTTGTATTTCCTCTCTGGCCTTCTTTCTTTCTCCCTTTGGTGACGCCAGCTGCCAGGCTGGGAGCTGCTGTGTAGACACCAAACAGGGCCAGGGAAGGCCTTAGTCTGATAATCTGTATGGAAATGAATGTTGTGGATGAATTTATCAGTGGACTGTTTCCCTGCGGAGCTTTCAGATGATTGCAGGTCTGGCCCATTCCTGTCTCACATCGCTTCAAGAGATCCAAGCCAGAGGATGCAGCTAAGCCGTAGCTGGATTCCTGAGCTGCCAAACTATGAAGTAATAAGTGTTTGTTGCTTTCAGCCACTACATTCTTAGCTAATTTGTTATGCAGCAATAGATGGCGGACACACAGTTGTAGCATTTTCCTTAGGTACAATTATATCCTACAGCTCTTGACTTCTGTGTACATCTATCATAGCCTTTGAAATAGTAACTTCAGCATGTGTCTGATTATGTAGGTCACTAAGAGATATAAACTAGAGAGTCTAGGAAAAAATTAAGTCATTGAAACGGCAGACTAGATACAATAAACTCATAAATTAATAATGTAATTGTAGAGTTCCCATACTGGGAACGGTTGCTATACTTTTCTAGAAAACAAGACTAGCAAACAGCTCTGCATTAACGTATCTTCTGAGTGGGCCTTTCCTTGCCCTGCGGCACTTCTACCTGCATCTGACATCCCTCCCCATCTTATTTTATGTCGCTTTTGCTCTCCTTGGAAGCCGTCAGTGGCCTTCTTATAAGTACTGTTTCTCCTCTGGGTGGCTATTGAAATATCCCTCTAATATTTCTCCATTATAATGCAAGTGTCAATAGCACAGTGCCTGCTTGGCCTGCCTTTCCAGGAGACAGCACGGAGCTGTTCCATTACGCTACCATCCATCAGGACAAGAAGCCACAAATCTTTTTCAGTGCAGCACCAGAGTGGCCACCTTTGCATGGGAAGAAAGGGAAAGGCAGGCAAGTCTTCCCAGAAATCAAATGTGTGCATTCTGCTTTCTTCTGCCCTCGTGCTTTTGCCTGAGTCACCACGTACTTTTAAGGAGAGACCTTGATTGGAAGGAAGGAAAGTTTTCTTTGGTTAAATGATTCAGTCAGGGAAATTGCACAAGTCCACTAGGGACAAGACTCCAATATGTGCTTGATTTTCTTTGGAGGATTTGCTAATGATTGGTGGGAGCCCCGGTTCTTATTTATTACTTACTTTTCTTCATAATGAAAAAGAGACCATATGTTGGGTGTGCAGCATGCTGATAAACTCACTTGGAGCGCTAGCTGGCAAGCCCGTGCGCTCTGTAGCCTGTGCTATTAGAGAGAAAATGCTACACACTATTAAGAAATACGCACCCTTTGATGTGGATACCACTTGACTGCCAAGGTTTATGCTAATATCAGCTGAATATGTGAGGTGTTAAGTGTTTTTTTAAAAAGAATTTTGAACATTTCTTACCTCACTAGGAACATCAAAATAAATTCCAGATGGATTAGAGTTAAAAATTTAAAAACTTAACCTGTTAAAAATTCTAGAGGAAAATAGAAGTGAATGTTTATCAAGCCTCTTGAGGGGGAGGGTTTTTTCCTCAACTTAGAGTTGATGGAATAAATGCAAAGGCTGTGATGGATAGATGTGACTACATGAAAATTTAAAATTTTATTCAGTAAAAATATTCACCACTGGGAGGAACAATTAAAAACTAGAAGTAATGTGATGAGAAATTGAAGCAAGGGTAAGTGTTTTAATTAAGTACAAAATTCATATATATTTAATAATACAAAATCCCACGACTCCTATAAATAAATGGAGAAAAGACATAAATAAACATGTATATTTATATAAATAGACATATATATTACATATATATGCATAATAGCCAGTATATATTATACTCATAAATAACTGTGAAAATGGTAGTGTTCCTAAGTAATCAAATTAATGTAAATCAAAGCAATAGTGAAGGTGATTTCCTCATTTCAAAAATTTCCCATCCATTTATCTGATATTTAAAAAAATAATAATGTGTAATGTTGGTGAAGGTACAAAAAAGTGATCATTCTCACTCAGTGATTAGGATAAAAGCAGGATGAGCAGGAGAACATGAATGTTTTTAGAAATACATTTAAAACAAAAATGTGCATGAAAGTGCTCAGAAAGCTGAGCTTATATGATGTGACTTTACAATGGTTTAAAAGAATGTTTTTAGGGCCAGCAAGATAGCTGAGCGGACTAGACACCTGCTTAGGCAAGCACAGGGACTGGGGTTCAATCCCTGGTACCACATGCCATGCTGGCCCCACCCTCCAGGGATGCTGAGCTGGCCACCCAGACCAGGCTGGGTGCTGCACACCTGTAGTCTCAATGCTGGGGAAGCTGAAAACAGGAGGATCACTAGGAGTCTGAGCTGCATAGTGAGACCCTGTACCAAATACATAATAAATAAATAAATAAATAAATAAATAAATAAATAAATATTCTTAGCTGGGTGTGGGTGGTGTATGCCTGAAATCCTAACTATCCTGGACACTGAGGCAGAGAGGATTGTAAATTGAAGTCCAACCCAGGCAACTTAGAAAAACCTCCATTCCACAAAAAATAACAAAATGAAATAAATCACAAAAGGAAGTGAGCGTGCAGTGGAGCACCACTGGGTTAGTCCTCAATACAAGCAAAGTGAAGTAAAATTTTTTTTTCAACTTTTTTCTGGTTTTTCTAAATTCTCTGTAATAATCAAATATGGCTTTCGGCCTGAAGTGGATGCCAAGTCCCACCACCTTCAGCTGTGTGATGCCACTGAGCCCTCGGCCACAGGCTGCTGCTCTTTTGCTAATGCCATTTTTTAATGTACTTGTATTGTTTTCCCTGCTACAATCAGAGCCCTGGACCTTTCTACATATAGCATCATGATCTCCTTCCCCACCTCTCCCATCCTTAATGTTGCAGCCTATTCTGATGAATTTATCTCTTGTTTTTTGCATATGTCCTTTGTGAATACTCTTCTTTCACATCTGAGTATTCACCCATCCACTTGCTTTTGTGCCCGACTTCTTTTTTAAAAATTAACTTTTGAACATTTTCTGGTAATGCTTATTTTCTCTGAGCCCCAATTTCTTCATCTGTTAATGGAGCACAATAGAAATTACCCTCTAAGGTTATTGTGGGAATTAATTTCAATGAGAAAAATGTAAATGCTCTGTAATCCTTGAAGGTCTATGCCAATATCACTGAACTTCTGATATCTGTAGTTTGCCAGCTATGTTTACATCTCAGGGTGTGACCCTAAATGTATCAGAGTGTTGTCTATACCGTCCGATGAACAGTCTCATTTGTGCACTCATTCGCCATGGATACAAAGACAGTGGGCCTTTGTCCCTGCTGGTGAGGGCCTACAGGGGAGAGAAGTCTTTCCTGGGTGCCCACTGTGGTTCTGCAAACACTCCTGATGCAGGTGATCTGCCAGAGTCTGAGCTTTGACATCTGCAGGGTGGACACCGCAGTCAGAAGGCTGCAGAGCAAACTTTACCTCTGACCCTGGGGACAGCTGGGGACAGAGCAGGCTGGAGAGGGCTACATAGAGCAAGCAACCTTGGGAATGGAATTTGAAAGGCTCATGGCATTTTCCAGGGTTAGACATAGGTAGAGATGTTTGCAGTGGGGAAAGCTTGTGCAAAGCCGGAGTGGAGTGCAGAGCTGTAGAAAAAGACATTGAGAAGGGTCCAGTATGTTTGCAACCCAGTATGGTGGATAGATGGAAATGAGTTTGGCTATGCCTTGGCCACTGGTTGCCATAGCTTTTTGGATAAGGAAGTACAAACCCACAACCTCTGATCCAGATTGATTTTGGAGTTAGACATGTCAAGATTTCAAAATCTAATACTTAGAATTTATTGTGCATATCTTATACCATTCCCAGAGGAGGCTGGGCAGCACCTTGTCATAATCCTGTTAATATTTCTGATACCAAATAGTCGCACTCAACAAAGACAACAGAAAAAAGACTTAGGTTAGTTTAGATCAAGTTTTGCTGCTAAATGTGAATAATGGAACTGTGGATTTCAGGACTTGTTGAATTTTAAAATTAGGGATGAGAAATTATAGTATTGTAATAGACTTTTGTGTTTATTTTACTTTTTTAATCTCAGGGCAGCAGGTAGTCATTAAAGATTCTGCACAAGAAAGTTATATAATTTTAATTGAATGGTAGAAAAATATACCTTCAGCCTTTGTAAAGACTGAATTAGAAGGAAAACTAAAGGCTCTTTTCAATTTTTTTCTGTTCTCTTCTGACTCTACTACTTCCCTTTAATGTCCTTTTGAGCAATGCTTTTTTTTTTTTTTTAAATCAGCTCCTAGTATTCCACTTTCAGGTAGCACCCCAAGGCAAGCCTTTGTGCAGGACGTGTTGAGACACACTTGGAATCCTGGCACTCGGAAGGCTGAGGCAGGAGGATCATCATGAGTTTAAGACCAGCCGAGGCTACTTAAGTGAGTTCAATTTCAGTCTTAAAGGCACAGTGAGACTCTGTCTCAAAAAAGCAAGCAAGCAAGCAAGCAAAGAAAACCAAAGCAAAACAAAAACCAAGCACCAAATGAACAAACAAAAATGCCTTTGTACGTCATGCTTTTTGTAAGATCAGTCCTCAGAGGCCAGAACTTCTATCCTGGGGTATGTGTGTTTCCATTTATCTGGAATCTCATTTTCTCTGGACACTGTGTCTGCTTGTACTGAGAGGTCCTTGTCTTTTATCTTCAACTTTCTCGCTTCTCCTCCTATAGATGATCACCTTCCACTAGTGTTTAGAATTTTGGTGTTCCCTAAAAGATGTAAGAGGTCATTTGCAGGTAAAGAGACAAGGACCCAGGCAGGACCCAGAAGTTACCTAAGACAATCATTTTGAAAGGCAGGAGGTTATTTTAGTTCACAATTCCAGAGTTTTTAGTCAATGGCTGGCTGGCACGTTGTTTTCAGTCCTGTGGCAATGTAGTCCACCGTGGTAGGTGCATGTTGCAGAGTGTGCCTCTAAAACATGGCAAGCAGAAAGCAAAAAGAGAGGCAGGAAGTGGAAGGAGTCCCAATATCCCCTTTAAAGACATGCCTCATGTCAAATTTCCTTCTACAAGACCCTTTTCCTAAAAATTCCACTGCTTTCCATCACTACATGCTGGAGCCCGAGCCTTCAACTTAGGAGCCTTAGTATGAACTCCAGTTCCAAATCCTCACTGAGGTTGAGAGTCTTGAGCTTAGGACTGAACTGCTGGTGACCTGTGGAATTCTGGGAGTTCAAGTCAAACCTAAGCTAGCTTTCCGTTTGAAGGAAAATCTGAGAGCCATGCTTCATGGTTTCTTTTTCATTTTATTATGATACCTGGCAAGGTATTAGTAAATAATATTTAGATTCTAAGTTATACTTTTATACTTGGTCTTTTTAGTATTTATGAGCTTGAGTTATTATTTCATTCCTAACCAATGAGATCTTTGATATACAATGGTACAGTTATTGTTATTTTGGGACAATTATTTTACAACTGCCAGTTGCATTTTGCTACCTGAAGAGAAGATTGCTTGACACAATAGAAGCTAACTGTTGAGGAAATGCTACTGGGCTCTTTATTATTTGCTCAAACTATGATGCTGAATCTTCCTTTCCTTTAACCACGAAAAGGAGAGGGCAGAAAAGAAATGTATAATATTTATAAAATAGCACGTTGCCTAAAGACCATTATTTAAATATTACCCTTTGCCAAATACCTTTAATGCACAGTCAGTTACAGATATTAACGTTACAAAAAGAAGAGGAAAGAGAAAAATACTAATCTATAAACAGGCTTCAAGCACCTTATGCGCTGTATTGTTTCTCACCTATTGTATTTTTTCTTTGCTTTTCAAATTTTCTCCAACCTTGGAAAAAAATAATTAGTCCTCCGATGCTTTGCAACAGGAACATGTGAACTTTCCTCACACATATTTCAGTTGATCTAAAAATAGCAAGGCAGAATAATACAGCGCTGGCTGCTACTGGGAGACTGGGAGCAAGGCAAAGTCCTGAACGACAAAGCCTGTCAGAATAATTCGGGCTAGAATTTTGATCTGGCTCGACCTGGTGGTCACTGTCCTTGGAGTTAGATGTGTGGCTTGCTGGCGTGGCAGTGGAGGACCTGCCTCGTGATCACAGGTCCTTTCTTTCTCTGCAGAAGGGAAGAGCTGGATCCTAGTTCTGTCATGTTCTAGTTACGTGAGCCTACCACAGTTTATTCTTCGAACTGTGGCTTTTTTGTCATGCAAAATGGATGTACCTCTCTTAAAAGATTGTTGCAACATAAACACGATCATATGACAGTGAGCAGCATTGCTGCAGCACTTGGAAGATACTCAACAGATGGTCCAGCGAGGTGTATGGCAGAGTGGGGAGAACACGATTTCTGCACTTGAGAGGTGTGGGTATGAATCATGCGCCCTCATTTTCCCGGTGGACAGGAAGGTTTCTGTTGCTATAGGAGAATACCTAAGGTGGGCTAACCTTATAAATAAAAGAGCCTTGCTGTATTTAACGCACATTTCTGGCGGCTCAAGGGCACGGTAACAGACACCATCAGCTGAGCTCTGGTGGGGACCTCTCTGCTGAAATGGCATACAACGGCTGGGGTACGTGTAGGAGCAAGAGAACACATTGCTAGGCAGAAAGCCCGAGGAGAGATGGGGCTCAAGGTTTCCTCTGAGTGTACCCCGGTAGTCAACTGAAGGGCCACATACGAGGCTCCACCACTTAAAAGCTCTACCCCAACACCACCCTTTGGACTAAGCTTCCAACACACAAACCAGTACGGGTTTCATTTAAACCGTGGTAAGGAGAGTTCTCTAAGAGGGATTGGGAAGACTTTGTCTCACATGGACCTCATCACATGTCTGTTACGCAAAGACATTTCTCATTTAATTCTCATAATGACCTAAGAAGAATGCCACATTATTATAGTGTCTTTATAGATGTGAAAACTAAGGACTAGAGAGCCCTGTGCAGAGGTTCTCTAGATAGCCCCTTTCGGAGTTCCTTTCCATAGTGTTTCCCACAATTCCCTTCCCTCTACCAGTGCTTTCCCTGCACTCTGCAGTGTGCCTGTGTGTGTGAGGTCTAACAATAGGATTCTCCATATGCATGCACCCTGGGCTCGGCTTGGTTAGACCAAGGATAACATCTCAGCCAGGTGAGCTAAATCAGTTCTTTATTGGTAATATTAAAATTGAATAGAGAGCTACAGAGATCAGGGGGTTTGGAGGTTATAAAGAGTAAAGCTTTTACATTCAAGGTGTGATCAAAATATATACTTGCTGATTACATTTTAAAGATTTTGTTTCATTAAAAAATACATTGCTGTGAATCCCCTCCAGAAGGCTTTCCTTCATGTCGGACACACTTAACCCATCATTCTTGCTACTTTCTGAAGCAGTTCTACAGTCTCTTTTGTGCCTTTACAAGGTGTGATTAATAATGTGGTGAATGCTGCTGCTGCTGCTGCTGGTCATTTAACAGAAAAGAGGTGCCCGAAGAATTCCTTCTCACTCACTTTGTTCACTGTATCTGGCCCTTCTCCAAGTGTCTCAGAGTGCTAAGTTAATCTACATTTAATGTATTATTAAGGCCTTTCAGTTAAGCCTACTATTTTTCGCTTCATTACTGATTTGTTCCCTCTGGGTTTTTCCTCCTTATTCTAATTTTGGTCTTCTTTTTGGGTTATTGAGCTATTTTTAGAATAAAAATTCCATTTTGTTTTTTGTATGGGCCTCTTTACTCTTAATTATACTTTTGTATTTGCTGGCCTTAATTTATCAAAGTCTGTTTGGAGTCTCCATTGTGTAACTTTCTTCTTCAAATTTCTTACTTTGCATTTTTCTACTTTAAAACTGTAATATATTTATTTACTCTCTCTCCCTTTGTACTATCATTGTCGTATCTTTTGCTCCTACAACAACTATGCTTTAAATAATATAAAAAATGTAATGATAAATAATATTAAAATAAATTTAAAATCAGATTTTTGCTTCAATCATTTTTTTTTTGATATTTTAAGACAGGGTCTGCAGGGTCTACAGGATCTCACTGAGTAGATTGGACTTGTAGTGATCCTCCTGCTTACAGCCTCCCAAGTGCTGGGATTACAGGCACGGGCCACCACGCCTAGGTTCAATCGTGGTCTCAGCACACCTCAGGGGCGGGGCAGTCAAATGTTTAAAAACCATGTATTTAGAGGAAAAAATGAAAAGAAAAACATTTATTGGGTCTGGAGGTGCAGCTCAGTGTTACAGGGTGTATTTTATTTTAGCAAAAGAAAATCAACAACAAAACAGAACAAAAACTTCAAAACATATTCTTTATATTTAACCCCTATTTTCTGCCTCTCATGTTCTTTAATACTTCTTGCATATCTGAACTACCAATGGTATAATGTCCTTGCAACTGGAAGAACATCCCTTTTACTTTTCTTACAACAAATTTCTGCTGGCAACAAAGTCTCTCAGCTGTGGCTTACCTGCAATCACCTCTGCTTTAGGACAAGAATTTTACTAGCCATTGCTATTCTTGGTTGCTGTCTGTAGACTTCTACCACCTCAGGAAAGGCTTCCATTGTCTGTGTTCTTTGATATTTGAGATGAGAAGTCAGCAATCATTTTATCATAATCCCTTGATTAGAATTTCAAATTTTATCTTTATCTTTGAAGTTCTCAATCGTCTCATTTTTGCTGGCTGGGTATGGTGTCTTTATATTGATTCCATGAGGGTTTTCTATGTATTTATTCAACCTGAGGTTTGCTAAGATTCCTTGGTCCATAAGTTAATCCTTTTATTTAAATCAAATTTCAGAAAAATTTAATCATTACTCTATATGAATTAGATGCCTGGTATTTAAATTGTTTTCCTTATATGAATTTCATTATAGTCACTCAAAATACTCTGCAGTGTGGCATAAGTGGCTTATGAATAACTTCCAAATGCCAAGATCAAAAGCACAGTGGGGCACAGAGTGGAATTTGCACTTTAGCTTTGTTTTGATTTGCTTTCCTCTTTGTAGGTTGTACTTTGTCATGCATATCAAAAATGTGGTCAATTGTTTCATCCCCTTCTTGCTTTGCTATTTTTTGAGGAGTTAATATTATGTTTTTGTTAGACTGTTTAACATTATCCGCAGGTCCCCGAGGCACTGCTCATAAATCTCACTGTTGATATAACAATACTCAGAACCTCAATGATAATGACATAACTATCAATTATTGCATATCCAGCATGTGCAGGCATCTTATCAAATGCTTTCTGCACGTCGTTTCATTTAATCATTTGAGCAAACCTTATGAGGGATGTGACATTTAAGTTAGAAGCGTGTCACATGTCAGTGATGCAGATGACCTAATTGTGTCAGAGTGTGACTAGGTCCTCTACGGATTCATTTTGCTTTCCTATGTGGCATCTACCTAGACTGCAGTTTACAGCCTGCCTTGAATTTGGCACGCCTATGTGTCCAACCTCTGACCAATAGGATAGAAAGTGATACCTGTCACTTCTGGGCTTGTCCAGTGAAAATCTTCAAAAGGATTCTCTTCTCAGCTGGCTCAAGACAAGCTTTCAAAACACATTTCAATATAGTGGAGAACTCACTATCCCAGATTCTTGAAGCACTTCATGGAGACATTCCTCCACACTTTCCTCTCACTTGCCTTGCCTCTGCTCCTGCTTTATATGAACAATAGATGAATTAGTGCTAAGCTAGTGGAGTTTTAGGATTTGTTCTTTATAGAGTTAGTATTACTTTGTGTGATACAGGATTAGAGCTCATAGATGCTTATATGTTTCCAGATAAAATAAATATGAGTCATAGTAATTAAAGAATGTGTCTAAGGTCTCACAGCTAGCAGCGGGTGGAGATGTCTGGATTTTTAAAGCACACTTTTTAAAAATTTTCATTCAAAAGCATCCGTCTTCATCATCATCTCGTTTTCATTCTTTCCAAAGTCATGCCTTTATAAAATATTTTGGTCCTTTAGGAGGACGAGGTTATTGTACACCTTTTCAAATATTAGTGAAAACAGTAGAGTGTGGTGTCAGGTGATCTCAGGTTGAGTGCAGGGCTTGTTGCTTTCTGGTTCTTTAATTGGGTGCAAGTCATGTGGAACCTACCTTGTTTGATTATTGTGAGGATTAACTCCATCAATTCTTGCAGCAGCAACAGAAAAAAAAAACTAAGATTTTTGAGCTTTCTTTACATTTTCCTTACATTATCTCACTGTCTGGTGGCATACGTGCTGGTATTATGGCCAGTTGTATAAGTGAGGAAGGATGGAGGTAGACTGGAAACATAACTGCAAATCAAATGATATATTCAAAATATTGCACACACATCCTTGCACATACTAGATACAAATGCTCTGGGTCTTTATTTTCTTATATTTATATCTTATTTATTAGAGCTACAAATGTCATGCTGAATTCAGCCAAAGACCAACACAGTTAACACGCTGAGACAATGCAAACTTAAACTCACATTACATGCAACTTCTTCATATGACAATTTTCCTTCACTGAATAATCCATTCACTTAGAACTAGTTGAGTAACTAGCAGCTTCTAGAATTTTCCATCAATGGAAATGGAAGTTCTCAATGATCATATCCATTTACTGTACAATATGATAAGGATAAGAAATTTATTTTACTAAATGTACAATAATTCAGCCAGTAATGCAAAATAGAGGAAACAAAATTATATTGGAGCTAAATTAATGTATATGAATTAGATTGATATTTAAGCTGTTTTCTTTATATGAATTTCATTATAGTTATCCAAAACATCTTGCCATGTGGGGTGTTAAGTGGTTCATGAATAAAACTGAAATGCCAAAATTAATAGCACAGCTGTGCACAGAACAGAAACTGAGCTTCGACTCTATTATGATTCTCCTTTTTGGAGAATGATGTTTGTCACACATATCTTAAGTCTTCACAGAGGATTTAGGGAGGATAAACTTGCAAATATAGAACAAGGGAGGCATTAAGTACCAAAAGTAAGATTTCAGAACAGGCAGGGCAAGTGACTGGCTTCCAAATGGAATGGAAACCACCCTTCCTCTCCAGCTTTCTCAGCCCTCCCACTCTGAGCATTCTGGGCTGCATCTTATCAGTGAGGGCTGCACATTAACCTCAGGCTGCAACAGGCGGCTGGCCGTGGTGCTTTGTAATCTCTACCCCAGCTTCCTTGATGGTCTGGGACCTCTGGGTTATTACGTTAAGGTGGTCACAGGTTATTTAGTCAGTCTGAGTGAATGAGTACAGTTGAATTTCAGAAATCCCTGAAGGCAAAGTTGTGTATAGAGCCTGTAAGGTCATCCTTTGCAGGCCCACATGAATTCAGTCCCCTAGGAATAATAGCACAATAATCTGTATGGCCCCTTTCCTTTCCTGGGGCATCCATAACATCCAGTCATTTTGATTTTTTCAGATAAATCTTTCTGCTGCAACTGTATATCCAGATTAGCCGAACGGTCATCTCTCCTGCCCTGAATTATCCAAGAATACTGCTGATTTCTCTATATGAAAGATGCAGCTTTTCTCTGAAGTCGTTCTTGGGTAAAAAAAATCTTGGCAATATGGTGAATCCATTTTCAGCTTCTGTTTTCTTCTGTATTCCATATGTGATATGGGCTCGGGCTTAAAAACAAAAGATTATGCCTGGTTATATGCTTATGAGGAAGCATGAGTTTCTCTTTGGATGCCCTGATGCTGCTCTGAGGCCCCAGCCATTTGATCTGGTGATAAAGCACACACAGGGAGAAAGGCAAGTTCTCTCCCTTCAGCGCTATCTTTGGGCTTTAGAGGCCTCAGCAATTTAACAGCATCCTGAAGAGTTTCATCAAGTGGTGCACTGGTGATGCACTTTTCTGCCCCATCAGAGTTCCAATGGCCAAGGCTTCTCTGAAATAAGTCTTGCCAAGACTCTGCGATCGCAACTCTTGGTTCTTTCATGCCAGGGCACTAGGCAGCCCCAGTGGGCTTATGTAAGAAATGGGCTAAGGCCTATGACCCCAAGCCGTTCCTCTTCCACCTTCACATTGCTGCCCAGACACAACGTCCTACAAAGTTCTTCCTCCTCTATGCTCTATGTCTCCATCTTTTTCTTGTTGCAGAATAAAATGCACTCCTTTTACAATCCTAACACTGATAAATAATATGTTAAGAGTAATGGAAAGAATGGAAATAGTAGCATCTCCAGGTTGCTGAAGATCCAGTGTCAGGTAAGGAAAGAAAAATGGCCTCTTCTTGGGGAAACCCAACAGAAACCCTGCTGACACGTGGGCCTGGGCTGGGGGTACTGCTGCAGTGGAGAACAGATCAAGGATGGAGGGTGGAGTCGAGGTGGGGAGGCAGGTGGAGCGCAGGTTAACAGGGCCACGTGCCAGTCCCATCTCTTTGAAAGTTAGATGGGAAACGACTTAGCTCTGTATCACAGATTTTTTTCTTGATATATTTTGAGTCCATATTCCTAGGTCAGTATAGTTTATCGCTATGATCCCTTTTGAAGTTAAAAAAATTGCTACTATATAGTGATTGTACATAAGTCTAATATTGCTTTTGACCATAACGTCTGTATTTTTCCTGTCATCGTAAACTTTCTTTTGTTTACCACATTCCTGATACATAGTTGTCTGTCCTTTTATTGTTTAACCTTCTTATGCTTTTAAGTGGATCTCATTTACTAAATTTGGCAAGATTTAAATAAAAATTCTTAGTTGTCTCCTTAGTTGGTAAATATAGTTCATTTATATACACTGGAACTGTTGGGGTATTTAGTTTAATTTTTAACTTTTACTTCTTAATTTTTATTTCCCCAGGCTTTTCTGATATGAAAATTGTTTATCTTCTTTGTTTCTATTTGTTATCC
The DNA here is from genome assembly GCF_000260255.1 of Octodon degus. Classification (NCBI taxonomy): domain Eukaryota; kingdom Metazoa; phylum Chordata; class Mammalia; order Rodentia; family Octodontidae; genus Octodon; species Octodon degus. Next base: position 20,512,121 of record NW_004524582.1, read on the forward strand.
TCATAATTTTTGCATTCTAAGAACCTAATTCTGACCTTATATGCTATTATGTTTTAGTATTTTTTCTTATCTTTCTTTTTCCTTTTTAAAAAATATCCACATATATTCCATGGCATATGCAAATGATAAAATAGAATAGTGGGCTGGGGATATAGCTCAGTAGCACAGAGCCTCCTTGGCAAGTGCAAGGTCCTGAGTTTGATTCCTGATACCAAAAACAATTAAACAAAAAGCCCACAGAATATAAAGAACACCCATGAGCCCCCCACCGAAGGCACAGGGTAAGCATTACTCCCACATCATTATGTGCTTCACCTCTATCTCATCCCATTTCATATCTCAGAAAGAGCCACTATCTGAAATTATACTTATTATTTAATTGATCTAAAATGTACTTAATCTGAACGATAATAGGGAACAATTAAGTAAATTAAATGTGTTAAATAGGTTTATTAGAGGTGTGTAAAAATATTGCATTCTATTCTGGGGTTTCATTTCTGTTACCTCAGCACTGTATTTCCAAGGAAGCGTGCTGCTCCATGCCATCACCTCTCTTCCCGGATCACCACTGTGTGATATTTATTGGTGTGTGAAGGTTCTGTATTCCTCCCTTGCTTTTGGGTACTTCCCTCCAGACATTTCTGTTATGAACAACACTGCAATGAGACACTGCACACCTCAGATACATGCTTCAGAGCAGAAGAACTGGGTCACTGTGGAAAACTACTTGGCATTGTATTTTATTCTTGCATTTTAGAGCTACCACTTGCTTCCTATTCTTTCTCATTCTTAGACCTCCCATCTGGAACTATTTTCCTTTTCCTGAATTATCTCTTAGGAGTTATTTTAATGAGGATCATCACGCTTTTCCATCTCAGCACTGAGCATGTTGGCAGTCATCAACTTCCCTAGATTAAAATTTTAAAAATCCTCTTGGAGGGAAATTGATAAATTGTAAGAGAGAATGCTAGGAATAATGACGTTTGGAACTCCCCCTTTAAAGGGCTGGATCTCTGCTATGTGTCCCTATGGGAGCCCTTTAATACCTACAGAGCTGATAATAAGTATTTTATTGCTTCAGTTTAAAATATGAAAGTCAGTTGAAGATATATAGACCCCTATTAAAAAAGGAAGAATAAGCTGAGGAGAAGGAAAATACAGGGTTCTGGAAGCAGGCTGTCCTACATGACCATAAGAGTAAGGAGGAGAAAGCCAGGAAGATGGGCACACAGGAGGTCTGGAGAACCATCACTGGCCTGGGTCAAGAGAATGAAGCCTGCTTATATTTGTCCTTTTCCTTTACTTTTTCTTGTACTAACATATTTGGGTACCGCTGACAGTGACTGGTCACAACTTTGGGCTTACTTATGTGACCTACTGGGGTGGATGGGCCAAAGGGAGCGGTGTTGGTTCTAAGAAATTTGTGTGGTTCCTTTTTCCTTCTCCTTTTTCTATGATCACCGTGTAAAGAATATACTCCTGGTAACTGGTACGTGCCAGGAGAAGACGATACAGATGAAGCAGAGCTGAATCTACAGGTCTACGAATTAATGGTTACTTATGATGATAGCTAAACCTTACTAGGGAAATAACCAGCATACATAGAGATATTACCAAGATATTGTACATTTCCTGATAGGAAAGAAAGTACTTTGCCATTCAGATGTAGGTAATAGTTCATACCTAATTTTAAATTTTTATTATTTTAATATTTCATAATTTAAACATCAAATATTGATCTAACCAAAATTGAAAGCTTATACCTGTGTTTGGATACAGGTAGCAATATCTGAGTTTCATGTCTCTCTGTGGTATACGCTCTTATGGATTATATCCTTGTATAGAATGCCTTTATTTCAAAATAAGAAATTGTGGAAGAAACTGACAGTCATTCACAACAGGTATTCTTTTCTTCCCTTATAAAAGAACGTTAGCTGTTAGTGTAGCCACCCAGAATAACGATCAGTCTTCGCACCTTCCCTCAGTCAGATTGAGCCGTGTGACCACGTTCTTGACAACGGAATGTGAGTGGAGTCAAGCTCTCCCACTTCCTTTTCCCGACTGTTAGATGAAATGTGCTCATAGCGACGAGCCATTTCGCATCTGGTGGTTAAGTGTCCTTCTAACCAGATACGCTGCCATACATAAAAGAGAAATAAGCCTTTACTTTTAAGGCAGTGTCATTTTCCTCTCGGTCACAGTATCCAAACCTATGTTCTGAACTGGAAAACAAACAAAAAACCCCAAACCAAACCAAACAAGAAAACAACCCAGCACAACAACAACATCAACAACAAAACCCAGATAGTTCAGTGGATTAAAGTGCCTGCTTAGGCAGCTCACGGGGACTGGGGTTCGATCCGCATCTCTGGCATGCCTTTGCCGGCCCGACCCCCAGGGTGCAACGAGACAGCGATTGAGACTGGGCTTCATGGCATGCACCTGTAATCTCTGCGTGTGGGAAGCTGAAAACAGGAGGATCACTACGAGTCGAAACTGTGTAGCGAGACCTTGTAGGTCCTGTACCAAATACATGAACAAACAAACAAACAAACAAAATAAAACTCCAAACAAACAACAAAAACCAAACCTGAAAACCAAAAGATAAAGTCTGGAGTCAAATAGTTAAGAAAGAACAGTGAAAAAATATTGAATTAAAGGCCAGAAGAATTATTAAGACTTTAACAATTTTGTCCTGGGGAATCTTGAATTTGTAGAGTGGAATAGGATATGGTAAAAATATTTTAAAATTTGTGTTCATGCTTTATTTCTGTTAAAATTACATTAGACTAAGTGTTGCTCACAGACAAGAGTGCACAAATTTATAATCTGTGATGTCATCTTGAATGAATTATGTTCCCACCCAGGAGGCTGTGATTTAATAAATTTGAGAACATACTGAGGTATCCAGAGTTCTACTTGAAATCATACAACGCCAACAGCATCACTCTCATATTTGCAGTCCCCAAACATAAATATATTATGAGACAACAGAATGGTTGCAAAATAACCAAACTGTGCAAGAAATTTGAAGAGAAAAAAAATGTCTAGAAGTAATCATGGGTCACCGTTTCAGGGGTAAATGAGCACTTACGGCCAAAGACACTACCGGGTCATAAACGAAGTCCTCTACCTGGGATGTGATCGAGACTTGAGAAAAATGTATGAGCCCCACTTGAGACATGGATGAGAAATGCCGCATTAGCCTCAGTAACGCTGGAGGAGAGGAGGATGTTCACGAGGTACTTTGCTGACGCTACTTTCTGGAAATGCTAGGCTCGTGCAACAGCCTCTTCATATGTTGCCTTTAGTTAGAAAAAAATGCCTAATGCATCTGCAGGGTTTTTTTTTTTAAGAGCTTGTAGGCAAACAGGAGGAGATTTAGGAGTTCAAAAATTAGCAAGGTAATTTTGACAAATGAACTGGTGTTCATGGGAGAAAGAATCAAAGACTCTTGTGATCTTAGGCCTGAAATGGCCCTTAGGGTCATTTCCTACAGCTGTTGCAATTTTGTGAAGCAAGGCCAAGTGGCAGGAGTTACTTGCCTCGAGCCACCCAGTGACTTCCAAATGCCTTTCCCACTTGTGAAGGGACTGAAACACAGAAGCCTCAGGGAGAGGAGGCATGAAGCGAGGAAGAGCACAAGACCGCAGCCTGCCCATTTCTCTGGACATGGATTCCTAGTCTACAGGTCTGCCCTGATCTGAGTCAGGGATAGAAGCATGGAGATCTAAGTTGGTGAGAAGCTGGACTTTTGACTTAAATACGAGGAAGCCAGTCCACAGAGAGCTGAGTGTAATCACTGTCATCGCTTAAAAGTGGTCCAAAGACATGTGGTGCATTGGGTATGTGATCCTGGGCAGTGGTGGAGGTTAAGGCAGGAGGTGCTGATGGCAGGGTTGCAGGAAGCTTCAAGCTACTGTCTGGGAGCCCCTCCTTATTCAGCAAAGTGAATTGTGTTTCCACAGCTCATCTCACTGCAAGCCCCTTAGAGCATGCTTGAGGCTTGGTCCTGGTGTCCACAGAGATGAACAACAAGAGGAGGAGAGAATTAGGGAATTCTGTTTTCTAATGTCAACTGGAGGAACTCACGAAATAATCATGCAAATGGTGATCAGGGAACCTACGTTCACTTTGTCCTTTGTGTCTAAAGTTTAGGAGAGAGATTTGGTTTGGAGATAGGATTTGAGGGCCATTAGACTGGCGTACAGCACTCCGATGATCTAAGGCCCTCTCAAGAAGTGTCTCAGTCCAGTCACTTTGACAATTTTGAATAACTGGAGCAAGTGATAGCTCTTCTTAGAAGAGAAGAGAGGTGATCAGTGAGGGGGAGGCGTGGCCTTTACAGCTTAGCAGCTACTGTGAAAGCAGATGCACTTGGAACTCACAACAAAGGTGAGGGAACAGTAGCAAAGGTGATTGGATCCTGCACACTGGGGCCTAATAGATGTTCTGGGGTGTGCAGTGTGCCACTTGGGTGGAATGTTTAGCGTGGGAGACTGACCCTGGGGACGATGTTCTAGTAGGAGTTATACCCCAGTGAAAGCATCTGAAAGTGATTCAAGACCAGGGAAATGTCAGCCTGCATAAATGTATATTTGGCACGGAAGCAATCACAGTCTTTAAATATCTGAAAGAGAGTCGGAATTGTTCTACTCTGCTTTGGTATTAGAGGAGGATACAGGCAACAAGTGGGAGTTACAGGAAGTAAACTTTTCAGGGATGAAGTATGAGTTGAATTTCAGTATGGACTGACTTTTGTTCAGGCATATAAGGAAAAGTGGGGAAAACCTAGCCAAGGCTCCACAGAGGATTTAGGACTACATAAATGTTTCATTCAAAAAGTATTGAGTTTTTATCATGTGCCAGAAACTAAGCTGGGTTCTGGCCACACAACCTGAATCAGGCAATTAGCCTGGAATCAAGTATGGGGAGCAGGCATACAAAGAGACACTTAAAAGACCACCAGCTGCACTTGGCACAGCGCATCTCATTCTAGAAAATAGCCATAGCTATTAATAAAATATTAATGAGCTCTATTTATTTATTCATATATTTCATCTCAGACACAATTAAGAATTTCATTCTTCTCCGACACAGCATTTTCATGAACCCGGTGATAGAGCTCTTTAAAGAAAAACACATGGTTGTCCTGCGCTAATACCAGGTTTCAAAAATCAGAACTGTGTTAAAATTTTCTGTTCTGTTCCTATGAGAGGATTAGAAGGAACACAGGTGCACTGTACTTGAAATGATTCATTGTACTAAAACCAAAAAACAACAACAGAAAGGATGGAGTAATTGATGCCTGGAAATCCAGGGAGGTTGTATAAACACCCCCCAACAGCTTGTCACCTATTCATGTCAATATTTGTAAGTCAGCAGAAGGCACTTTATGATGCCTGCAGGCTCCTGGGTTAAAGTAACTGGGAGAAGCGGAGCCCCACAGAGCTAGGAAGCCAGTGAAGGTGGTGATGCTCTGTGTGATGACCGTGAGTCTCCTGCAGGGATAGAGACGGATACCTGCGAGTGCAAGACCAGGGATGCTGAGATCCCCAACCTGGGCCTTGGTGTGGGGAGTGAAGGAGGGGATGGGGGGAGGGGGGGAGGCAACAGAAAGGAAGCACCCAAGTAGGTGGGAAGGAAGTCCAGCCACAGGAGACCACAAACAACATTGAAGGGATTGCTGCTGTGGGGTATATATGTGGGTGTATGTTTGTGTATCTATGTATTGAGCAAGTTGGCCATGCCATAGAACAGAAACGGGAGGGGATGCAGGCATAGGACTGAAGGTGGGGTGATGCTGAAGGGTGGGAAGGGCTGGGGCAAGAATGGACTCACAGAGATGAGCAAGAGCTCGCAGCCAGCATCCAGCATGGGATGATTAGTACCTGTGTCACTACCGTATGGCCAGGGTGGGGAAGGGAAGTGACTTGGAGAAATGAGTCTGAGATTGGATTTTAAAAGTTCTGTTAAAATTTGTCATTCAGAACAGAAAAAAAAGTCTTGGTGTGAGTTTGGGGAGGTAAATGTAGAGCATTGGGACTCTGCCCCGCATGACCATGGGTGGACCATTGCTGGGCGCCTTCCTGGGTGGGTCTCAGTTTCTCGTAGTTTAAGGAAAGATGGTAAAGTTCCCTTCAGTCTCAATGGTTCAGATGTCTCTGGAAGAGAAGAAAGCCGTATTTTTATTTATTCAACAAATATTTGAGACCAATGAGGTGGAAGTCGGTGCTCCAGCAAATATTTTCCTTTCTTTAGAAGGACAGTTAGGTCCTAGTGTTCAGAGCTAGTCTACCCTCCTCATGGCTGAAGAGGAGATTTTAACCTTTATTCTTATTCTCTTAGAAGCCAGACCCTTTACATATGATTAAAAACAGGTCTTATCGGGGGATTGGGGCTGGTCTCTGAGATAAAAATCCTAGGTTCTGTGAACTGAATTTCTTGTAAGAATAAAAGTACTCACAGAAACTGCTTGGCCCTAGCAACTAGATTGTACTCTAAATGTGGTATTAAGAATCATCATTTTTTTAAAAAAGAATCATCATTTATCTTCCTGGTGGTAATTTGCCCTTCTATGAAAGAATTTCTGGATAAGCACTTTTACCACTCTTAGAAAGCTGGTAATTTTGACAAATTCACAAAATAGGTTTCTAATTCCATTCTGCTCCTATTGCATCCCAGTAATTCTCACATTATTTCTGGAAGATTAGCAGGCACACAGTTGTAGTGACATAATTAGTATTCATGAGAGATAATAATGTCAAGGGATTTTGTTGCTCTTAGAATCTAAATGAAAATATAAGAATAGCAGAAGTTGGATTTGTGATAATTTCTCAGCATAAATTGGGTGCTTGTTTTAAAGAAATTAGTGCCACAAATGAGATTGCATACTGCAAACATATTGGAAAAATCACTTAAAAAAGAGCAGATTTTGTTTATTTTCTCCTTAGCTTTGTACCTAAGAGGAGAAAACATTATTCTTCCTGCAGAATCTCCTTCCTGTTACGAAATAGTTAATCCCGAGAAGTGTTTCAGGCAATAAAACACTGACTGGAATCTTTCCGACAATACTTTCCTCCTTGATCTTTTTTTATGACTAATTGAAATGAAAGCCTAGGGAAGCTTAATGTTGAAGAAATACTATGTGCTCAGTGCCGTGAATCTGCACAGGGGCCGTGTGTATGACGGGGAGCTTTCTGCTCTGGAATTTTAAGTTAGAGACCTACCAAGGAATCGATATTTCGATTAGATGCTGCAGAGGGTTTGGGATTACTATTACTGTAGCTGCAAGATTGCTGGGTCTTTCCTTGGGAGGGGCTATTATCGTGAGCTGTTCTTTATTTTCTTTTTAATCATATCTCTCCATCTGTCTTCTTTCCCTGCATTTGAACTAATGAAGTGACCACCTACTAAAGAATCAGAAATATAAATTATGAGGACTATCCAAAGGCTGCCAACAGCCTGCTGTCCCATCACCATTGGAGGGAAGTGACCACGGCTGCCATTTAGTACATTTCTAGGGTCTCTGAGTTGGCCACACTTGTCCCACCATTCTTCAGTGAACACCAAGGCAGTCAGGAAAGAGCCAGTGACATCATATGGATCTCCAGGGGTTGTGTCTTCCAAAATTTTATAAGTTGGAAACTGAATCTCCAATTCCATATATTAATGCTATTTGGAGGGTGGGGCTTTAAGAAGGAGTAGGTAAGATCATAAGGAGGGGGGATCCTTATATTCCTGACAACATTAGTGGCTTTCTGAAAAGAAAGAAGACTCAAGGAGCATGGTTACTCTGCCTCCCCATGTTGTGATGCAGTAGGAAAACTGTCACCAGATGCTTTGTAACTCCCCAACCTCCATATAGATTATGTGGTCTCAAATGTTTTGTTACAGTGGCAGAAAACAGTTGGAGACATGGTATGGACAGATCCCCAGTCCTTTACCCTAGATTCAGTCACCCAAAGTAGTCCCCTTTTCATCTGTTTTATATATTAAGTTTTACACAAGATTTGATTTAAAAAAATGATAAACATTAAGTCAGTAATCCTGCGCTTCTTTACAAATGGCCATCTGGTCACTTCTGAGACGCTGCCAAGGTAGAGCATCTTAGTTTCATTTCAAGTAAGATCACCACCAACCACACCACCACGTAATTTACTTTTTGAAAGTTGAAAAACTTGGGCCAAAATACTTTCTTCTGGATTTCAAAAAATCTTTCATTATCAAAAGCACATTGTGCCATTGAAAGCTATTTCCCCATATGCCCAAGAATAACCATATGAATTCATTACTATAGTCACAGGAATAATAGTCACAACAATGTCTTTCTCCTTCCTTCTGATTTTTTCAAAAGAGGATCAGTAACTCTGTGATATATCTGTGTTTCTTCCAATGCATGTAGGATTTTGGGTTAAAATATTGGTCATAGAATTTAAAACATAATCTAGGAGAAGTATCTAGAAATATCTATTCTCTTCCAATTACTTCTATTCCCAAACTATCAACTCTATGAGTGCTGTTACTGTATTAGTATAATGAAGGCAAACAGCTTTGGCAAGACTACATACAATGATACCTTTGTGTATGTTTTCCTTGCCAGCCCTTTGGAACAGGGATTGTATCTTACTCAACTAACTATTGCTGGGTCTTCAGCACTGCCTAGCAGACCATAGATACTTAATTAGCTGAGATTGGAAGACTGGTGTTTGAGTTCTTGCTCATCCACTTCACCAGCTGTTTAATATTCAACAAAGCATTTAGTTTTTAGAGCTTCCACTTTCTCAAACATAAGTTTAGTAGGAATAAGAAAGTTACATCAGGTCATTGAAAGAATTGAAACACTAAAACACTGTCAAAAGCCTGACTAAAGAAATAAACATTATTTGGAGGATTTATGTCCATGGACTTATGAAGGTACTTAAAATTGTAATCTAGAATCAAATTAAATAAAAAGCCCACATACTTGTAACATATTACATGGCCTCTGACAGAATTTCCTTCACTAAATTATTTTTAGCTATCCTCTTTCAATTATGTCAGCATATAATGAAATATACCATAAGAAAAAATGATAAGTACCTTACAAATGTATTTTCTATGGAATGATGGATAAGGAAGACATGTTCACATCTTAGTACAATGCTCACAGCTTCCTCCACTAGAAGTAGTTTATATTTTGTCTCATGAAATTTTCAAGAATTAAAATTATAGTACTTGTGCCTGTGAATTCTACCAGCTTGACTTATTTTTTAAAATGTAACTTTACCAGGAATTTCACATTGATTGAAGATATTTCCAATTATTTTATGGAATATTTATCAGTTTCCTTATAGGTAATGAACGACTAAATCAATAAATTACATATCTGGATATTAAATAACATTTTGAGAAATTTAAATATCTGTCCTTTACATGACTAGTACCTGGCTCATCTTCTAAGTAGCTCGAACAAAATCAAAATTGACCTTAAAAGGTATTTTGCTGTTAGAATCTAGGATGAATTTTCTGCTGGGCACAAGATTGATTGTGTTTTATCCATCATTACATGAAACAAAAAGGATGCTACTTCCTGAGGAATTACAGAGCGCGGGCACATTCTCAGAGAACATTCACTAAATCTCTGTGTGTGTGCAGAGATGTCTGTCTGTCTGTCTGTCTGTCTGTCTGTCTGTCTGTCTGTCTGTCTCTATCTATCTATCTATCTATCTATCTATCTATCTATCTATCTGGGAATGGATAGATAGATAGATATTGGGGCGAGCCTATAGACATGGCACATAAACTGAATTCTCCATGTTAGAAAATTCAGACCTATCAACCCTACAAAATCCATTACCATAGGAGTGGGAAAAAACCTGCGGTAACAGCAACAAGGGCACCTAGTAAGCTTACTGTAAGTTTATGACATTTCAACTCCATAAGAAGCACACTTATTGAAAAATGACTTACCGCTGAATGGAAAAGAATGTCTGATAAACTGTTCTGGAAGCCCAGATAATGGAGGAGAATGTGGTCCAGGTGGAGGAAAAGAAGCTGCCAGCGGGAGAATTTGCAGAGGGCTAACCCACCAAGAATAAGCTGATGGCATAAACACAAAATGTAAGCAGAGAAGATGGAAAGGCAACAGAATTAAATGAAGAGAAATGACAATGAGGAGAAGGGTGATTAGAAGGCAGTTAACAGCTACCAGAGCATTAAAATATGTATTTGAGAGAGGAGACCTCAGAAATCAGATTGATTATGTAGAAATTGAATATCAGATAAATTCTGAAATAGATTATATGTAAATAAAGGGAAATAATTATCTTCATATAGTTAGATCACAGATGACTTGACTTTTTCTTAAAAATTATTTTTAACACACATTTTTTCCATAATGCATGGCACATTAATTTTGAAAGAGTCAGATTTTATTCTTAAAATTGAATATTTTAACATATAGTGTACTTATAAATACTCAATCTAATGGTCCTCTGTATAGAGTTTCAGGAAAAGTTTCACTTACATAGAGAATAATCAAAAGACAATGACACTGATGCTGGTATTACCTGACAAAACTGGAAAGCAGCTGTTGCAAAATTATCTCAAGAATGACTGCAAACCCAATACTATTATGGGCTACTGGACTCTTTTAGAATATTTTGCTGAGTTAACACACCTATAATATTCGAATAACGGAACTTAACAAAAAAAAGGGGGATAAAGATGAATGTCCATTTTGTATCTGTGTATTCAAAGTGGTTAGGATAGATATATAGTTACATTCTCTGAATGACTAGAATGATTTGTTCTAATGGTGTTTGTAAATAGGATATCGTGTCTGCATCTTGTATAGCAATTAACCACTAGGAAGAATGTATGCAATGTGTTAATTATTGAAGCTGTCCTACCAATTTGATTTGAAATTGTCTCTTTGCTATTTGTTTCTCAATAAAATTATGGAAAAAAAGAATGACTACAAATGCTGCTAACATGAGTGGGAGGGTAGAAAGTGTTAATAAAACATGGAAGATAAGAAATAAGTAGAAATTTCACAACTAAAATGCAATAAAAATTAAGAAATACTTGGATAGGCTCAATGTCAGGATGGATATGAAAGAGGAGAAATTCAGTGAATTTGAATAAAGACCAATGTAAATTACCTAATCTGAACAGCAGAGAACAACTCCAAAAAGTTTAATGTTTCTATCACTGTTGCTTATGGAGGGGATCAATGTTTCACTGATAAGATTTTTGAATAAAACAATGGCTGAAAATTTCCCAAAGTTGACAAAGGAAATCAATCTATAGATTTAAGAAGATTAGTAAATCCTAAATAGGACAGAACTGAAGAATTCTATACTCAGAAACATCATAATAAAATCAATGAAAACTAAAAATGGCAGAAAGAGGAAATTAACAGAAAATTGAAGCATTACTTGGAAGCAGTTATTCAAATGACAACAGATTTCTCATTGGACTCCAAAAGTGAGTGCACCACAATCTTAAACTGCTAAAATAGAAAAGGGTAGAATGATAAACTCGAAGCCTTTATATTGAAGTGGATGCCACTTGAACATATACTCATAAGTGAAATAAACCAGACACACATGTGTAAATATCATAT
>NW_004524582.1:20525493-20554185 GCF_000260255.1 Octodon degus
TATTTTGGAATATTGTGCTGAGTTCACACACCTATAATATTTAAATGACAGAACTAAACAAAAAAAGGGGATACAGATGAAGACCATTTTGTATCTGTGCATTCAAATGGTTAGGATAGATATATAGCTACATTCTCTTAATGAATACAGAAATTTGTTCTAATAGTGTTTGTAGCTAGGATATCATGTCTGCATCATATACAACAAATAACCACTAGGAAGAGCGTATGCAATGTGTTAATTATTGGAACTGTCCTACCAATTTGATTTGAAACTGTCTCATTGCTATTTATTTCTCAATAAAATTATGGAAAAAAATAGAAAAGGGAAAAGGAGAAAGATGGAAAAGTCCTGTATCCAGTAAAAACATCTTTAAGCATGAAATAAAAACATAAAACAATCTCAGTTGAGTAGCTAATATCTAAGAGAATTCATCCCAGTACCTACAAACCAATGCTAATAGAAAGTTCTTTAGACAAAGGGTAAACGATACCTGAAGGAAGGTTGGTACATCAGTAACAAAGGAAGTACAACAATGATGGTAAATATTTGAGTAAATGTAATAGACTATCCTTTGCTTCTTGAGTTTTTTGAAATGTTTGCTGTTTCAAAGTAAAAATAACAGTCTGACGAGACATTCAATGTCAGTCTGTAATACATAATCTGATAACATCATACAAAGGAAAAGACAGTGGAGTACTTGCATAGCATGCTGGGACCTGGGATTCATTCCTCAACACTGGGTTTGCGGTGTGGACAGGCTGCCCAGTGTCTGGTCTCACCCAGGGCTTCCTAGGAGCTGGTTGTAGCACTTGCCCTTGGCAGAACTCTGGGGGATCATATCTCTGATACAGAGCAGGTGCACTTCCGTTTTCTTGGCTCATGCCTTAACTGGAGGCAGGAGAGTGTTCCAAGTAAGGACTAGTGGACACCTGATCACCAGATTCCTGTAGCCCAAAGGTCAGAAACTCCTTGTACACCCTGAGAAAGGATGTTTTTGCATGGTCCCTGTGATAACAATTCAGGATCACCATGCTTAGAACCAACTTCTTAATTAGGCATAATGGGCCCATGTTGCCCAGGGCACTGTTAGGACCACAAGGAACTATTTTAATTTGTTTAAAAATCTGAAGTCCTAAGAATAAGGCTTACATTCATCTTTTACCAATGCAGTCATAAAATATAATTTTTAATATATTTTATGGCTGAAAAGGACCAGAAAAGTCACAGTTATAGAATTTGCAGTCCTAATGGTAATCTTTCTACATTCACTTTCTATGTAAATACAAGTAGCCAAGAATAATGAAAAATTTGAAGAAAACAAATGACATAAAATAGTGAATCAGACTGAAAAAAATGAAGGAAAATACCCAAGGAAAGTAGAGCTTAAGGAAGAAAAAAAATATAAAAGTTTGAAAAGTCTAAATAGTGTTTTTTTTTGGTGTGGTTTAAAAGCATTTCACATATAAAAAACAAGACATGGGTTCTCTGAAGGCTACTAGGTAGTGGGCATCTCATACTAAGCTTCTTTCACACACTATCTCTTCCATTCATCATTTTATCTAACCCTAAACATCCTTTGGGATCTTTTTATTTTACCTATGGAATATCAGCTACTATTATGTGCCCCATTTTATAAAAAAGCAAAAAACTAGAACTAACACTCAGAGAGGTCAAACGATTTACCTCAGATTACAGAGGAGGCCAAACATTGCTAGTTTTAATTTTTAGGGATTCAAAGTAAGACTCCATAGATGGGGCTAGTGGTAAAGTGGTCATGACCAAGATTAGGACTGTGGGAGATGGAGGGAGGAATTCTTCTGCAGCAGTTGTATAAAAATGTTGAGACTGAAATTAAGAGACCAGAGGAATATGATCCAGAAACCTACTGTGATTTGACAGGTGAGAATAAGGACTCAAAGCAAAGTTTCCCAGAACTGAGAAGATGTAGCCACGTAGTGTTTAAGGAAAATGAGAGAGTAACTTCCCAGGCTCATCATGTGTGTGTGTATGTGTTTTAACTTTTTTATTTTTTAAAGAATACAAAATAGTAAAAAAAAAGTTTTAGAGATAATACAATATTTCATTAAATGAAGTAATGGTATTCAACAATCGTTGCTGTATTGAGCGATGTTATCTTCAAATTAGTTGTTTAGGTTACCAGATATAAACCTGCAAAATTGGTTAAAAAACCAGAACAAAACAACAAAAAGAAAGTTATAAGAAATTAAAAGAAACAAAAATAAGAATAAAATAAATTTAAACATTAACTGCTCCTTTCAATAGACCAGTAGAAATCAGCAGTAAGTTATCCAAATTATCCTAGATACATGCATAAATATATCTTTTTTCCCTTCTTTCTTTCATCCTTTTCTTCATTCCAGTCATTGAACAAATTCTTTTCCTTTCACAGTATCTATTGATACTGCCTTTCTGATTTTATTTACTCTTCCAGGTTCTCACACTAGCAAGACAGCATGATGTTTGCACATGTGGGTCTAATTTATTTCACTTACTGATACAGTTTCTTCTTGCATCCATTTGCCCTCAACACCATTGGTCATTCGAGAGATGCAAATTAAAATGCTGCTAAGATACCATCTTGCACCAGAAGGAGTGGCTATTATCAAGAAGTCAACCAATAACAGATGCTGGAAGGGCTGTGGAGAGAAAAGGAACCCTTCTCCACTGTGGGTGGGAGTGCAGGCTGGTACATTCAGTATGAAAATCAGGGTGGCAATTCCTCAACAAGCTAGGACTTGAGATCCCATTCAAGTTAGCTGTTCCCCTCCTAGGTATTTTCCCAAAAGAACTGAAATCATCATACCATAGTGATATATGTGCCCTGATGTTTATAGCAGCACAAGTTGTTATAGATAAATCTTGGAAACAACCCAAATGCCCATCAACTGAGGAATGTATAAAAAAAGATGAGTATTACATTGCTATAAAAAAAAGATAAATTCAAGACTTTTATAGGTAAATGGGTGTGTGTGTGTGTGTGTGTGTGTTTTGTATCTAGAAAGAGATTTACTTTATAACTAATCCTCAAACGCTATCACCCATTTCAAATAATTATGGACAAGCTTGTTTCATCTAGCCCTTTCCCCCTTCCATGTCCCACCAGCTCCTTTGAAAACAAATCCTAGATATCATATTAGTTCATCTGTATTTCATCACCTATCTTGAGAGAATTAGGATGCATTTTTTGAAAAAGGCAACTCTGGCTTTAAAAGTAGACAATTCCTTAACGTCATTGGATAGCCAACAAATGTTTAAATTTCTCTGATTTTCTTGATTTTTTATAGCTTATTTGGTTAAGTGGGAATTAAGTAAGCTGTGTATGTTAACATTTTCTTGATGCCTCATAAATCTGAATCTGCCTATTCTCCCATTCTCCTTTCTCTCCTCTTTTCTCTGCTTTGTCTCCTTTTGTCCTCATCCTTCTTCTGCTCTTCTTGACTTTCTTTCCCCTTCACCACCCTCTTTCCTAACTCTGTCTGCCTCTTTCTCTTCCACTTCCTTACTGCCCTTTCTCCACGTCTTCCTCTCCCTGTTCTTCTTCCTCTTCCTCTTCCTCTCCTTTTCCCACAACTAATTTATAGAAGGAACTGTATTATGTGTCTTGTAATGTTTTCCACTGTCGATATTCTACTGCTTATACTCATCATTACTTCGTTATCATTTGCCTTTTTTCCTATCTTCTGAGCTTCCTGTAGATTGGCAGCTGGGTTTTTGTCGAGGTATGAGTTTTTGGCAAGGTTGCTTTTAGACAACGTTGTGTCTTTCCATAAGAAGACACCGAGATCTTGCCCTCATTTTGTAACATGAGGCAGCCAGAGATGGTTAATGTTAAGATCTGATTTCCCTGAGGTACAATTTGTACAAAAAAGCCAAATTGTTTTCTGTATTAATGATTAAGTTTTGGATAACTGGTCTATGCTATCACTACTTTGTTTAGTCATTACTAACCAAAATATTTCTATTTACTCATTACTGTTTGGTTTCCAAAGCATCATTGGGAAAAATAGATTTGAATATAGTGATGAGTTTCAACCCACTGCATTTCCTTGTGCTCACTGCCTCCCGTGTCTGGCAGCTAGGAACCTCTTTAAGTCACCCCTCAGGCTTAGCCATCACATTTCCTTTGGGCAGTAGGAGTGAGCTACTTCTCCTTGGTTCCTGTTAACAGGAGGCAGAAGTTAGGCACAACACACAGAAACTAGCTCCAAATTCAGAATGTTAGCTTTCTACTCCCTGATAGGAGTTCCAGCTCTTACTCCTACCCCATTGTTCACCTTCTGGGTTGTTTTTAACATATTTGTTCCTACACATTTTGATTTTATGTTGATTTTTAAAGTCGCTTTACAACTCGTCAAAACTTAAAAGATTCTAGCTAAATGAAATCAACGATGAAAGATTGTGAGAAAGTATATGTTATCTAGATTGACATGCTATCCAAAGTATCACTCAAGTTTGAAGAATAGGACATTTTTAAAAAAATAAAGCTGCTGCCCCTGCCCTGCATGCACCAAGCTGGCCACCAAAACTGGGTGTGGTTGCACACACCTGTAATCCCAGCACAGGGGAAGCTGAGACAGGAGAATCACTACTAGTCTGAGCTGTGTAACAAGACCCTGTACCAAATACATAAATTAAAAAAATAAATAAAAATAAGAAACCCTTGTAAACTCTTTCTCTGATAACACACACACACACACACACACACACACACACACACACACACACACTCTTAAGCATTTCACAATGTGTTCTAACAAATAGCACTAATTTCACCACCATCTCCCATGTTTCCTTGCTGATGGAGTTCAGAGTTTTGTCTGAGTGTCAGATGGACACGTGGACATGGGCTGCTGGTCCCTCCAGATCTACTAAGATGGACCACGCTTAGGGTAAGTCAACTGTGGTCATCTCATTTGCCCTGCCAGTGACGGGAGAGACACACTGTGCTGGGTGCTTCTGGAAATGCTTTTCCTTGAGTCCTATGGTAAGAGACAGCTTTTTATGGTCCCAGAGGCTACTTATCTGCAAGTGACACTAAGAGATGCTACTGCCATTTTAAAACTATTAGGGGACTCACTGGCATGCTGAGCCTGGCAGAACAGAAAGATGAAGAACACCTGGCACCTTGATGACACAGTGAAGCTGCTAAATTAGCTAGCTCTGGAAGGGTCTGTGTCAAGTTTCCAGTTATGAGATGATAAATGTCCCCACCTTGCACACCACTGCTGGAGGGCGTACCTGCTCTGTGCGGCTGACACATGGACTCCATAGAAGGAAAAGATGAAAGTAAGACACACTGATGAGCAAAGGGACCAGCTAAACTCATAATTAGGCCTAAATAATTGTTATTAATGAGGCTGAAATTAAGTGGAAAGGATTCCCAGAACAGAAGTACAATGCTTAAAAAATGAGCAAATGTGGAAGAAGTAAAATTACAGGTGTTTTCAACAAAACTCAGGGGATATGGTGATGCAGAAGGGAAGTAAATCTGAGCTAAAGACTTTGTCTTCGGGCAGGATAAAAGGAGGGAAGCTCCAGATCCACAGCTCTCATTGGGCTTGGACATTAGCTTTATGAGGTGTATTAAATGCTGACATTCAGGTCTACCCTAGAACTAATTTCTGTCTGTGGTGCCTGGTTGTTGTGTGTTTTTAAAATATACATTACATCCTTGTGCACACTTTTATAACAAGATTAACACACTTACAACGGGCATCTGTTAACAAAAAGGGCAAAAGAATATTAATAGTACTTAAAATAGGCTCAAGACCAAGAGCATCAAACTAGACACAGAAGGCTCTGCTACTGTGATACAGCATATATGCGTGGCTCTGCATTAGGGGGAGGGGAGGGAGCATTTCTATTGATCCAAATCATTTTGAGACTTTATCTAATTGCATCCATCTAGTTGATAAGAACGGCAGGCACCCCCAGGGAACTGTCCTCATTACCTTTTCTGAGAACTCTGGGAGACTTCAGAACCTGTAGAGGGAGCCCACCTGACTTTGACTCCAAAGCAAGAACCAATTTCCTGTAGCTCCACTCTGCATCTGAATCTCACTGCTGTAAATCCTCCTACCCGTAATGTTGGTCTCCTGGAACAAAGTTTCTTCCAGGTAGGCTGGACCAGCACAAGGTATGTGACTTTTTGTAGGAATACAGTTCGGCAGCTTGGACTTTTCAGCTTTTGCTCTATCTCTTCTGAAGTTCAACAATCCAAATGCACCCATTTACCCCATATGACACTGAAATAGTGACTCCTCTAAAGCTTTGACTTCATCATGGGATAGCATAGATTTGGCCGTATCAGCAATTATCCAAATCTAATTGACTTAGGATAAAGGCTAACAGTTATGGTTCAAGGGTCAATGGGCTGGGAAGTTCTGCAGAACCAGGCCAGGGTAGGCTGATCTTGGCTGCGATCAGTGGTGTATCTGTGGTTAGCAGAAGAGAAGCTATGATCTGGCTGTCTTACAAAGATCTCAGGTAGGAAGGCTCAGTAGTCCTCTTTGCAGTCCCTCACTTCCCAGCAGGCTGGTTTGGTCTTGTTTGTGCCTTAGTAGCAGAGTTCAAGAAGCAAGAGGAAATAAATGCAAGGATATAAATATAAGAGCTTGGTCCCAGAACCTACAATGTGACTCTGAGATTAAGTGCAAGGCACAAGGTCAACCCAGATTTAAAGTTTGAGGAGTGAAATCCTTGTTTTCAAAGGAAACTCTGCAAGATCCTTATTTCATTAATAACCCTGGGGTGCTGGGCATTTCAAGACACTGAAGAAAACACTGTGAGTGTTTAGTAAGGGCAACAGATTCTAGCAGGGAAGTGCAGGGTTAGCTGCAACTTACTCATCAGGGAGGGTCCATAAGAAGTGTATGGGTTCAGCAGTACTTTCTAGCAAAATTTGGAGGTCATTCTTACCAGTCAACAGCAAATGCCAGCCAAGACTCATGTGAACAAGGGTCACGTACCTGACAACAGTGTTACCTGGCAGGCTTAATGTAAGCTGTTTAGATGAATCACTCAAATTTCCCAGGTTACTGCAGGGAGGGATGTTTTGTAGCTCTCTTTGTTCCATCATTTGACCAGCGTTTCAAAGAATGGCTGACTTATCAGACAGGCAGGAAGGCAGCTCCTACAGATAACAGTGGGTTCCCAGTCCCCGCATCCTGCAGCTAATTCTTATCCAGATATTCTGGTCCCTGACCCCTTAGAATGTTCTTTTGACTTGGCAAGAAATCTGGGAACAGGAAAGGTGTTTCAAGGACATCATGCCAAATATTCTAGCTTTTCTCCAGAACAAAGCAGTCTTCTTGTTGCAAAGGTGCATGCATAAAGGGGTTACTTCTTATTTTGTAAACATCAGGCATCACACCCTCCTGTCCCTTGGACCACAGTCACCATCAGCATAGGGTGCATATTGTAGAATTCCAGGTCACATGATTTACATTCTAATTTTGTTTCATTAAGAACATATTTCAGTACTTTTTCCTAAGATGTTTTTCAGATACCAGAAGAGTTGTCCACTTAACACAAACATACCACCCCCGATACAAAAGAGTAGTTTAGTTTACTACAAAATTGGCTTCTGGGACATGAGAATAAAGTTTGCTATTCTAAAATTTAGCTCCTTATCCTAATATATTACAGGTTTAAATATACTGATTTTCTTTAGCGTCAGCTTTTTTGCAAGGTAGTATTAAACTTGCGTGAGCAACAGAAATCGTATACTGTTGACCCTTTAAAATAAATATTTATAAGTTCCATTTTCAGGGAAAAAATTAAGCATCTATCAGTTTGTATTATCTGAAGCTAAATGTGTTCTGAAGGTAGCTTAACATTAAAATTTCCAACAAATAATCCCTGGGCTTAAATGTACTTTTCTGGTGAGGTTGCGAGATCATTAATGTAGATGAAGAGCCTTGACTTCATTGTATCTCTGTTCTTATTTCAGTAAAAAGGAGAACTTCCATTAGGGTAGAGTTTTCATTTTGAAAAGATTATTCCATTAAGATTGTTGCATTGCTGGGAGAGGAGATGAGTATCTATTTCTGTACATTAAGATCCAAACTCCAAGTAGCTGCCTCCTTGAAACTAACGATGCTATTAATAGGTGCCTGCAGTGTTCTGCTCAGTGTGGAATGTAGGAGTGAGGTAGCAATCTTTAATTTACCAGGAATGAACACCTTTATACAACTATTATTTCTAGAAGCCAGCTTTACCTTCCTGAGTGATCTATTTGCGCAACATAACGGATGTTACAAGTTTGCATTACTAGAGGTTAGAAATCACGCGGTTCTGTAATGTTTCTGTCAGGCTGATTGCAAATGCGTTTTTAAAAAATTGAACTGAGCTTGAAGGTTTGTTAATAGTCTCAATTTGAAAAATAATATACTGACATTGGCCAAATATTGCTAATATTTTTAAAGTAAAAACTTGCTAATTTGGCCACATTCTTTAGGAACCGGTGGTTCTTTGAACGTGCCCTGGGTTGAAGGTCATCTTTAGCAATATCTTAAGAATGAATTAGTAAACTATACAATGGCCTAAACCCAATTTCAAGCAGAATGTACATCTTGTAACCAATGTAATTTGCTATTACATCCTTAGATGCACCTACTATCCTATAAACAACATCATCAAAGGACATCTCCACTGAAACTGTTGTTTGGATGTCCTAATTATAAATATTTTTGCCTCCTTAATGAGGAGAGTCTCTATGCGCTTGAAAGAAATAAACCTACAATACAAATATTACATAATTTAGGCCATTGCTAGATCATAGTTTATACATGAAAATCAATTCAGGAAAAATAAAACATTTTCAAGCTATGGTTTTTTTTTTCCTCTCATTTTTGTCCCCAGTGGGATAAGGTTAATGAGAAAATTGATAGTGCTTTTCAGTTACTGACATGTTAATAACAAAGAATTTGAGAAATAGCAATTAAAATATGATTTCCTATCCTTTGTATTTTGCATTTAAGGCCATTCAGAGTTTCCTGAGGTGTGTTTGTGTGTGATACTTTGGTTTGTGCCTAAGTAATATCTTGAATTTGAGTCTCATTTTTATCGATAGAGACAGAGAAGTAAAGTCACACAGAGAGATGGCAGGGGTGCTGTAGGGAAGTCTGGCTCATGACATTGAGAAGTACATGTGCCATAGCCTGGAGTGGTCCAGGATCTAATTTGCTAACAGAAGGGCTGGACAGAAGGGCTGCAGATGCAGGTGATAGAATCCTTAGCTCCCCTTTCTCTTTCCTTGCAAGCTCCCCACAGTGCTAGGTCCTTCTGTGTATTTGCCAGGAAACTGGTGATGACTTTTCATCTGGGTTCACATTTTTTGTCTAGCTTAGACCTGATCACTGCTTCTAGAACTTTATTCTTCTAGCTACCATCTGCATAACTTTTATCATGACAGTTGCTTATTAGTATCCTATGTCTCAAATTTTTCTATACTTCCTTACATCCTGCCTTTCTAGATAAATTTACTTATCTAAAGGGAAACTTTCTATTATTATGTAAAATAGAAAACCCAATGTTATCTGCCATGCAAGAAAACATGAAAACAAATGCCATGAAACAATACAGGGGCACTCAGTGCTCATTCTTGCTCTTGTGTGTCCAGCACTGTGCAGCTATGTTTTCCCATTTTTGCTGAAGGAGGATCCACAAATGTTAGTCTTGGGGAAGTTAGAACCTCAGAGAAACTTTCTCCTTGACACATTCAAGTAAGGAAATTGACTTGAAATAAAAAGAAACTCTCAACCCTTTTGTGATACAGTCACTTAATTCAATCTACACTGCACCCTAAACTTTATTTACTAGTAGTAACCTTAGTCCTTCACTTTGAGAAACATTGGCAGTGAGATGGGTTTCCTAAGGTGCGAGGCATCTCATTCCTTGGATGTTACTCTCTGAATGATCAGGGTCAGCATGCCAACATTCCACAGCTAGCAGATGCTGTGATTCTTCCTTGGCTTCATGCTCCTGCTGCCCTGAAAGCTCATGTTGTGTGAGCCAAGCCACAGTGGAGGCCATGGTCAGCTGCTCTTCATCCTCCCCCAGCTCCCTCCCTTCCTTCTTGTGCTTGAAGACTGTTACTAAATCACTTCTTGGCCTGGCCTCAAAGTCACTTTATGTCAGCTACTTAGATTATAGCTCCTCTTCCATCTTATTTCTATTTTTTTAAAAATTTCCTAAAATTTAAAGAAAAAGCCAAAAGGGTCAAGGGTTTCACTACTAGATCAGACTCATAGTGATTCACTTGTTTATAACCTCCCAAGAGCTGGCATCACAGGCACACGCCACCACGCCCAGTCTCAATTGCTGTCTCAGCGCACCCTGGGGGCAGGGTTGGCATGGCAGGCCAGGGGATCAAACCCCTGGACCCTGTGCATGCTTGCAGGAGCTTTAATCTGCTGAGCTCTTTGATGGGCCCCTTCATTTCCTTCTTTTTTTCTTTTTCTGATTTCCAGTAGATTCTTTTTTAAAAAGGAAAATAAAAAAACAAGACATTAGAAATGATACAGAATTTCATAAAGCAAAGCAATAGGAATTTGAAAATAATTATTATATTGTATACTGTTGTCTTCAAATTAGTTGTTCAGAATACCACTTATAAACATGCAAAATTGGTACAAAAATTATAAAAATTTTTAAAAGACAGCAAAAACAATTTAAACATGAACTGCTCCTTTCACTAGACTAGCAAAAATCAGCAATATAATTATTTAAGCTATTCTGTATAAATACATCAATATATCTCTTCTTTCTTTCTTTCTTTCTTTCTTTCTTTCTTTCTTTCCTTTTACTCATCTTAGTTGTTCCTTCCTTCTGAGCAGATACTTTTCCTTTCAAGTATCTATTGTACCTTTCAGATTTTATTTGATCTTTCATTGTCTTTTACTAGTAAAACAATATGATATTTACACATATGAGTCTGATTTATTTCACTTACGAGTATGGTCTCTGATTGCATCCATTTACGTATAAAAGCCTCAAGTTTATCTTTTTTTTGTAGCTGAGCAATACTCCATTGTGTGAAAATAATACAAGTTGGAACTCTGGGTAACTACCTTGGCCAGAGGAATCCAAGTACCCAGCCAATTCTTATGAGTCAAGGGACCAGAAACTGGTCTAGAAATGCTCAGGACCCTGGAAACTAGCTTGACCAGAAGAACCCAGCTGCCTGGTCTATCACCTTACACGAAGTAAAGAACCTGGAACCTGACAATTGGCCTGGCCAGAGGAACACAGTGTAAATCCACTCTAACAAGGGGAAACACTTTGCATACAGACTCTCAATTTGCAATCTGCTCTGCTATATAACTACTGACTTTGCTCCCATGATCTAAAGTACAAAACCAATCATTACCACAGGTCATCAATTTCTAAATTTTGCTTGATGTCATTGTGATTACTAATTATAGTACTGTGGCT
This sequence comes from Octodon degus, assembly GCF_000260255.1. Taxonomy (NCBI): domain Eukaryota; kingdom Metazoa; phylum Chordata; class Mammalia; order Rodentia; family Octodontidae; genus Octodon; species Octodon degus. Next base: position 20,536,954 of record NW_004524582.1, read on the forward strand.
GGGATATCATATCTGTTTTAAGCATTTGCTGTCCCATGGGTAACAATATTGGGAAGCTCTGGAGTAATAACCTCAACACAGCCCTACATCTAAAGACATAGGTCAGTGCCAAATGCAAACTAATATTCCACCCTCAATGAATTGGGAAAGCTGGATCTCAGGACAGACATAAACCAAGACTCTCCAGCACACAGATGTCCCTGAAGAATGAGTTTTCCTGTAGTGGCCTATTACTACTATTCAATAGTAGTAATATTGCTACATACTATCAAAAAGTCACAAGGATTATCACAGAAATCAGAATAAAGAGTTCTTTCTGAAATAAAAAATGACAAGACAAAGGAGCAAAATGCAACCTCAGATTTCCAGCCCACCCAGAACAAGTCCAAGAGACATCAGCATTTGGGAATCACACACCTGAAGTCTTGGAAATGATTGAAACTGAAATAAAGAAACAACTCCAGGTAAGCATAGAGATCAGATCAGAAATAATGTCTCAGGTTAAAAAAATGATAACCATAATTAAAGAATTGCTGAGAATATCAAAAGAAGACCATAGATTAAAATAGAGGAGCATAGAAAAATGATGGAAACCTTGAATGTACAATATAGGAAATAGAATGCATGAAACAGATTCAAGATGATATCCCAGAAATTAACAATTCCATTAAAATTTGTCGAAACCATTTGAATGAAACTGAATATAAACTTTCAGACCTTGAAAATGTCATTGAATCTACTGACCAGGAAAAGAAAGTTCTCTTAAAAATAACAAGAAACCAGGAAATAATAATTCAACAACTACAAGATGACTCAAAGATAAACAACATAAGACCTATAGATGTCAATGAAAAAGAAGAAGTCCACACAAATGACATAAAAAGACTATTTGCAGAAGTAATAGCAGAAAATTTCTGAAGCATGGGAAAATAATCAGACATAAAGTAGGTAAGACATATGCAACTCCAGTTAAGAAAAACTAAGATAAATCTGCACCCAAACACATAATGAAAATCCCTGAAATTCAGCATAAGAACAGCATATTAAAAGTCTTTAGGAAAAAGAAATATCAGCTATAAAGGAAAGTGCATCAGAATCATAGCAGATTTCTCAACACAAACCATTAATTTGAGAGAAGCTTGGAGTGAAGTATTTCAAATACTGAAAGAGAACAACTTTAAATCCACACTGGTGCACCCTGCAAAACTTTCCTTCAAAATTAATGGAGAAGTAAAATACTTCCATGACAAAGAATAACTAAAGATATTCGTGATCACCAAATCAACCCTACAAAGAGAATTGAAAGATATTCTAGAAAGAGATAAAAATGACCACAGTTCCAAGAAAAACAGAAAAAAAAGCACCAAATGGGACAAACAATTAAACACAGGGGAAAATAGAGAGCCAACAGCAGGGAAATAACATGGCAAAGGTAACCCAATACGTATCAGTTGTATCCATCAATATAAATGACATCAATTCACCAATTAAAAGAAGCAGACAGGCAGAGTGGATCAAGAAACAAAACCCAACAATATGATGTATACAAAAAACACATTTAACTAAAAAGGAAATTCATAGACTGATAGTCAAAAGATGGAAAACAATACTCCATGTGCCAGGAACTCAGAAAAAAGCAAGGGTAATGATTCTGTTCTCAGACAATCTGAACTTCAAGCCAAGAATGATCAAAGGAGATAAAGAAAGTCATTTGTTATGGGAAAACTTCATGAAGAAGAGATGACAATCATAAATATGTATGCACCAAGTATGGGAGCACTGGGCAGGCCAGATAGCTCAGTAGACTAAAGCTCCTGCTTAGACAGAGCACAGCAGCTGGGGCTCAATTCCTGGCATGCAGTGCTGGCCCCAACCCTGGGGTGCACTGAGACTATGATTGAGACTGAGCGTGGCATGCTTATAATCTCAGCTTTTGGGAGGATGAAAACAGAAGAATCACTACAAGTCTGATGTACTTAACGAGACTCTGTAGATCCTGTGGGCCCTGTACTAAATACATAAAAAAAGCATGGAAGCACCCAACTGTATAAGCCACATTTTAAAGGAAAAATCACCCAATAACACAGTCTTAATGGGGAACGTTAATACCCTCTTGTTACAAAGAAATAGATCAAGTAGAAAAAAAGTAGCAAAGAGGTAGTAGAACTAAATGAAGCCTTTCAACAAATGGACTTAAAAGACATTTACAGAGTATTCCATTCAACAACATCTAAATACACATTCTTTTTAGCTGTTCATGGGATGCTTTCTAATATAGACTACATACTACACCATACAATAAGCTTAAGTAAATGCAAGGGAATTGAAATAATCCCATGCATATTGTCTGACCATTGTGGAATGAAACTTGAAATTAATGACAAAAGAAATTGCAAAACTTCCATAAACACATGGAAATTAAAATACATTGTCCTGAACAACCAATGGGTCACAGATGAAATTAAAGAAAAATTAAGCAATATTTACAATCCAACAACAATTCAAGCACAACTTACCAGAAGTTGTGGGATGCAACAAAAGCAGCTTTCAGAAGGAAATTTATAATGATGAACTCTCACATGAGTAAAAAGAACGAGAACAAATAAATACCCAATGCTGTACCTCAAGCTTCTAGAAAAAGAAGAAAAAGTCAAGTCCAGCACCCTCCATGGAGAAAATTATAAATATCAGGGCAGGAATTAATTAATTGAGACAAAGAGAACAATAAAAAGAATTAATGAATCAAAAAATTGGTCTTTGAAAGATCAAATAAAATTGATAAACTCCTAATCAATATCATTTAAAAGGGAAAGAAAAAACTCAAATTGAAGCAACAAGTAATGAAAACGGTAAAATTACTACAGATCCTGTGGAAATTCAGAAGATCACCAATAGCTATTCTAGGAATCTTTACTCTCATGGGATGGAAAACAGAAGATATAGACAGAGTCGTAGATATGTATGAATTACCAAAACTGAATCAAGAAGATATAAATATTTGGAATAACCCAATGTCAGTTAATGAAATTGAAAATGTAATAAAAACTTACCAATAAAGAAAATCCTAGGTCCTGATAGACTCACAGTTCTACAAGAAACTTACAGAAGATTCAAACCCAAAATTCCTCACATTCAGGGCTGGGGAGATAGCCCAGTGGCATAAGTGCCTGCCTGGCAAGAGCAAGGTCACAAGTTGGATCCCTGGTACAAAAGTTGGCAATGAAGGCATATTTTCAGCTCTCATTAACAACATACTGAATCAGAATCTCTTGCTGTGAGGGCCTAGAGTCTGTGTTTTAACAAGCTCTCTAAATGATGTGTAAGCCCAGTAAAGTTAAAGACTTAGCTGTGCCCCACATAACATTTGAAACATTTTTCCCATAAGGTTCTGACATTTAAAATTTAGAAGATCTTACATGAAAATGTAACTTTCCAGCTTCCCTTAACAATATTAACATCTGGAAGTCATTTTCCAGACTCTCCCCTACGCTGGAATTGAGCCAATCAATTTATTCCTGTGATAATGCCCACATGAGGTCCAATATCAACCACTATGTCCCACTACACACACATAATTGTTTTCTTGCAGTGGAGATAAAACGAGTATAAAATGGTTCTCATACATAGATCACTATTGAAAGGGATGAAATAAAATCCCAGAAGGTCATGAGATTCAGTAGGAATGAAAGTCTTGTGTTTATTTGTTGCTTTTTGATAGAGATTGAATCCAAAGAGTCTCGAGCTGCATCCACAACCCTTTTCATGTTGTTGTTGTTGTTAGTTTTGAGATAGTATTTTGTTAAGTTGTCCAGGCTGAGCTTGAAGTTTTGATCTTTTGGCCTCAGCCACCTGAGTGTATGGTATAATAGGCCTGTCCCAGCACGTCTGGTTGAAGAATGAATTGTTGAATAGAAGTGATGTGGCTTTTTAAAATTCTCCACATTGTTTTCCTAGTATAAATATTGGACTCAGTGATCCTTGCTTCAGACTGTGCATTCTTTAGCTGTGAGTTTTACAAGCTCAGCTCCCTTCCTTGACCCTCCAGGTTGCCCTTTTGACTTTTGATTCCTGCTCAAACATTCCTGCCTATTCAAACCCTGTTCTTGGCCTCCATAAGCCTACTCTGACCTTTGCTATTCAACTGCTGCATGACATTGATGCTATGATTGATTACGAACCATGACACTTTTAGATTAGCATATTGCTTTGTTCAGATATACAGTGCCAGGCAGCACAGAAGAAGAGGCTAGGTTGTGGAGATAGGAAAGATGAGTTTGATTTTGAGTATTGAACTTCCTAGGTTGTTATTATGACAAGTAAGAAGTACATGGGAGGTGCCTTTTATGTACTGAACACATAGTAAACAGCAATGCAGTAGGATTTTTGAATGACAGTTTAATACTTGTTAATGAGTTAACTATGCATCATGTGCTTTAGTACAGGATAGTGCTAGGTAGACACACACACACACACACACACACACACATATATATATATATATATATATATATATATATATATGATGAGGAAGTCAAGCACATAAATACTTGTAATAACCTTATGGACAGAGTGCTCTAGGATCATGGTGCAAAGAGCTTCTGAAAGACTTTCAGGTGTATTTCATGTAGCAGGTGGCTGTTTAGCTCCAGAGTCAAGGCTAAACAAGTTTTCTAAACATAGAAGCAAATAAAGAGTTACCTTGTGTATAAATACCCAGAAATAAAAGAACATAGTATATTCTGTTCATGTGCCAAAACTCATGATTAATTCCACATTCCTAGAGTAGAGGATATGTGGACAGACTGAAAATATATGAGATTGGAAAGGTAGATTGATATGAACAATTTGAAGTTTCCCAAACTACAAGAATTTGGACTTCATTAAGGAATCAGAATTGTGGTTTGGAAAAGCCACTGTGACACCTGAGTGACCTGGAAAATCTACAAATAAATTGTGTATGGATGTGAGAGAATAGAGACATTTTTATACAAAATGGTGGACAAAATTTCAAAGGATTAAATTTTCAGATTTGTCAAAAATAGAGAACATAATCCTCATGTACTCTGATGATCAAAAATTTTGCTGTATCAGATTTTCAGTCGAGTCAGCATGAAGTTTGTGACTGAAAACTAGAAATCAGCGTAGGGGTGGGAGTTGTTGCTTTGGCAACACTGGCAAAGGTCCAGTGAAGAATTCTGGGTAACAGGCTAAGCTGTAGGTAAACTACTATTTAATCTACTTGGACCAGGAAGTTAACACCACGGGTAAGATCCTCACTTGGCATTTCCTGCCTTAGAAGTGTTTTAATTTGCTCCTGTCGACAAAGTATACCCATGGGCTTTGCTCTGGGTTAGCCCTTTGTGAGGTCAGTGTATGATCTGATGGGCTTTGACAGACCTGCCAGGCCAAGAAAATATCTTGCCAGCCTCAACACTCCCACTCTGCAAGTTTTTCTATTGGTTAACATATTACTTCCAGATAGTTCTGTCAAAGAGTAGGTGCATTACAGGAGAACTGTGACTGTGAAGAAAACATCAGAGGAAAGCACAGATAGCATAAGGGAGAAAACACTCGAAAGGGTGCAGATGGTCTCGGATCTACCCTTAAGTTTACGCTAATTTAGTCCTCTGACTTGGGGCAAGTCAACTATTGTTAATATTAGAATCCCAGTTTTAGTATAACATATTTGTTCTATGTAAGTAGATAACATACCATGTGGATATAGGTGCCCTGGTGGAGCAGTCATGCCCAGTGATGTGGAAAATGTGCTTTGTAAACTACAAAGTACTGTGCAAAATATCAGGGCATATTACATGAAATAATCTGGGACTGGGTCGGCCAAATACCTTAGCAGATTAAAGTGCCTACAAGCAGGCCCAGGGGTCGGGGGTTCAATCCCTGCGCCTGCCATGCTGGCCCGACCCCCAGGGCGCACTGAGACTGCAATAGAGACAGGGCATGAGCCTGTAATCCCAGCTCCTGGGAGGCTGTAAACAGGTGGATCACAACGAGTCCGATCTAGTAGTGAGACTCTGAACACCCTGTTGACAGTTTCCTAAAAAATTGCAATAATAGTAATAATAATAATAACAACCTAGGACTGAGACCCAGGACAGAACTATTTGTATTGAGGAACGAGCAATGTTCATAGCGTGAGGATTAGGCTGTGACCAGGAGCAGGAGGGGCTCCCACGAGCACCCAGTGTGGGGTTCGTGCCTCATCTCTGTGGTGCTCTAAGCCACTTCGCCGTGTCTGTGCTTTTCTGAATGACTTGCTGTTCACCTCGCGGATAACGCTCTTTCACGTCGGTGTTTTGCCAACGCTGATTGGATTTCCTAGCTCTGCCTGGATTTCCTAGCTCTACCAAATCCCATGAACAATGCTCTCTCTTCTTTTGAGGTCATCTGGAAAGATCCGTGCCACCCGCAGCAGGAACAATACCTCTCTGATATCAGTTCTACTATATGTCAGTTAGTTGCACACATTTGCCACTTTTACTTAGGTGGACTGAATTGTGCTAGCCTCATGCTCCTCGCCCCACAAATTCTTATTTGATCAAGGTTTCATAGTGAAGCCAGTGTGATTGGATTTGGAGAAAGGGCCCTTAAGGAGGTAAGTAACTTTAAATGAGGTGAGGGGCCCTAATCCAATAAGATTGGTGTCCTTAAAAGTACAGGAAGTGAATCAGTACTACAGATACAGAGCAAGGGCTGTGTGTGCACGGGGTGAAAAGTCAGTCACCTGCCACACAGCGCTGCACCAGACATCAGCAATGCTGGCACCTTGATCTTGGATTTCTAACCTCCAGAGCTGTGAGATAATACCTTTCTATTGTTTAAACCACCTAGTCTGTGGTGTTTTGTTACAGCAGCCTGAGGAGCATACATTTTATTGACAGCAAGCATTTTAAGGGCCAAAACTGTTTTGTTCAGTTTTGAACTATCTGATGTTGGCAAATAGTATGTGTTAGGTGAATAAGTTTTGAGGGAATGGATAAACTAATTATGGCAACACATCTAGGTTTAACTGGTTAATCAGATGAGGTCAGGAATTAAGATCAGCTGTTTATACCTGGTCATGATCAATAGAAGGAATTCGAGTGTGGGTCATAGAGAAAGTCAGGGAAGGCAGATATAGAGACGCTGCAGGCAGATGTTGACACTGGCCTTGGAGGAACTGCCAGATAAGGCCAGAGTCAGAGGGTCTGGTGGGTGTGAGTGGAGTTGCCTAAGCCCCTGAAAAGCCCTACTGTCTCGAGTGAAGTGCAAGCTTTTAACCTGGTCAGAAAACTTCCACACATTCTGGCTGTGATCTACTCACTGTGTGCACAGAACCCCTGTAGACAGCACGGCAACTTCTTACTGTTTGCCTCTCAAATGCAAGGACTAATGTCTAACTTGCTTTGGTTTCCACCCAGTTCCTAGAGGAAATCTTACTAGATTGTAGATGCTCAATAAATGTTTCTTATTGACTAGGATAGGGGCTGAGTGCAAAGTCCACTACCTGCTGTAACATTTACTTGCAAAGAGCATTTCTCAGCCACTGAGCACTCAGAACAGGATTCCACTGTAAGGTCTTGTATTAGTGTCACATGGTGGGGCTGCAATAACTACCTTATTTGAAAATTAGCAAGTGAGATACTACCCAGGTTTTCATAGGATGAAGGAAAATGTATACTTTCATATATTTATGGTGAAAAAGAAATTGATACAATGTTTTGGGCTCTCCTTATTAAAAAAACTCTTAAACACTGCACACATTTTGATCAAATAAAGCAGATTCCTCTGCAAGCAGGTTCATATCAACTGGATATAACTGGATATAACCAGTATTTCTAACAATAGGTGATTATTTAAATACATGACAGTTATCATGTAGTCACTGGGTGGAAAAAACACGTTTCTATTAAAACAAAAAGCAGATAACAATGGTTCTACATGTAAGCTTTGATCTGAACTCCTGATTGGATATTGTTAAGTAAAATAGCATATTGAAAAGAATGTGTACAATACTGTCTAATTTTAGTTAAAACAGTCACATTTTGCAAAAAGACAAGGATATATGTTTCAAATTTGTACAAGTATGAGCAGTTTCTGATAATTTTGATTGTTGGTCTTTACTATCAAGGAATGTATATTACATATATGAGAAATAAGAGGTTTTGAAAACATGAAAAATATACCCCCACAAACTTCTTTTAGAGATGGTGTATTATTAACAAAATTGTTATTATCTTATTTATCTGAGCATATTCTCTCATCTAATTTGCTTGATCATGATAAAAATAACATTCACTCTTACATAGGTATGAAACAAGAGCAGACAAGTAGGTTTCTTTAAACATTTTTAAAGTTCTACACCCAGGCTGGTTTGAGGGCTCTCAGATTCCTCTTGGGCCTCCACAATGCGTTGGCTGCTGAACTTTCTACAGTGTCCATGCTCTGGTATGTTAAAAGCTTGAAAAGTAACAGCTTCTCACTTTTGTTCTTCTACTTGAAGTGATAGTGTGTTAAATGAAAGTGGTTTGGGAAGCCCTTTGTATATGGTGTGTAGCTTAAGCAGCCTAGAGCTAGTGCCAGAAATGGGATGGAAACACTGTGGTTCTGGGGAACTCCAACTTCCTTCTAGGGAGTCCCCGATTGTCTTGGAGGTAAGAATGGAGGCCAATGGGGGGAGGATCAGGGGCCTCCCAGTATAACCTGGGATACTCTGCTGGGGTCTAGGGACATGTTGAAGAATCTGTTGTTCAAGGAGAAATTTGAAAGCCTCCGACAGAGCTCCTTTCCTTCAGTTTAGAGAAGGATGTGCAATGGTCCAAGTGTAGCAGATAAGTGGGTTAGAAGGTTGACTTGGCCAGGGTTGCTGAATCACATAGCTGGAACCAAATGTGAGTCTTCAGACATTTAGTACTGTGTTGTATTGATTCTAGACCCCACAAATGCCCTCATACTAAGAGAGAAAATTGCAACCATTCAAATAAAGAAACGACTATCCTTACTTGGGTGAAAGTTACCCAGTGATGTGATAACAGTGTTCCCATTTTATCTTTAAGAATGGCAAGCATGGGGGTTTGATCAATAGCCATCCTCAGATCTAGTCCTTTTAGAGAGCCCAGACAATGTGTACTCTCAGTCCCAGAGGAAGAGCTTCATGAACAGTGTAGAGCATGAGCTTGGGCAGATGATCCCAGAGGTCCCACTTCTATTTTTTAAAAAGAAGGATTTTCACAGTCAATTTGCTTTGCTGTGAAATAGCAAAGGTTACTTATGCATAGCCCTTGTAGCTTAAGAATCTTAATGATCTATTAGATATATGGAGGAAACTCATTCTATTACTGGAAAGAGTGAAATAAACACTTAAGAGATATTCAAGTGAAATTTGAATGGATGCACAGATGAAAGAGTGGTTCAGGCTTTGACCACTGACAAATGTGTGAAGTCTCTGCTTCTTCAGGGCACTGTACAAAGTTTCCACACAGGAGATGTCCCACGATTGTTCTTTCACAGTATCTCAGCTTGTTGTCCAAAAGATTAGAGCACTGTGTAATTATGGATAAGACCATAAACATGTTTATCTTCTTTTTAAATACCAGAAGTCATCTTCCTAAGTCATAAGCTCAGGGAAATCCATTCATCACGTGAGAATGATGGTGGAAATGTGATCGCCTCTCCTATCGTACTGAACTGTTTTATTTTGGTGCCGCATATTACTTCATCATGCTCATAGACTGAAGCTGAAGATGCAGGAGTGAAGGCTTGTTTTTCCTTCAAAAGTTGCCCACTTTATTTGTCACTACTAAAAGAGACTTACGCATTCCCGATGGCAATTTCACCTACTCTCTTTCCCATCCCTTGCAACTTCAGGGCATCCCCTAAAGTAGTCGTGCTGTGTAGCATTTGTAGTAATTTTTATGCTAAGATCAGATCCATATGCCTTTAAATGGGTGATAATTTGAGGGGGTTATTGTTTTGGAATCCATAGCTGAATGGTCTTTATTTTGATTCACATTCTACCAGGAATCAAGATAATAAGGAGGACAATAGGGAGACTATCTCTAGAACTACCGCCTAGAGACGGTCTTGGCTGTCTCTCTTGGCTGCCATCTTCACCTCTTTTTGAGGCTTTTTGGATGATCATTTCCAAGAGTCTGGGAAGTTATGTAGTAGGGACTAGAACACTTCTCCATGGAAAACGGTCTCCTCCTCATGCAATGAAATCAGACGAAACTTTTACAGAACCACTTAAGGAAAAGATTATTTCTCCTCTATTCATCCAGCCTTTCTTTCCGTATACATATCTGTCAACTAGATATATTATTACTCACTTTTCATGATTTTCATAATAGTAAATAATTGCAGGAACAGGTGATCAAAATGGCATTTACTCAACCAAATGATAAAACTTAGAGGTTTATCACCTCCACTTGGAGGTATCTATCCATCCATCCTCAAAAATCCAGAGGGTGATTAAGTTTAGCAATTCTCTTCCCTTAACCTCTCTCTGCTCTATTTCCATTTCTCCTTTCCCATCTCTGCTGCCTTAGTTATTACTTTAATTTACCCTTTTTAATTTCTTCTACCAGGCATCCCCATTCTAACTCATTATGCAAACTACCAAGAATGATCTTTCTAAACAAAATTCCGCTTACCAACTCCCAGAGTACCTGGCAAGCCAAGCACAACAGGATGGAGAATCCTGGGAAATAGACAACAACAGGACTCATAAACTATGTATTACTCTTCTTTCTTAGTACGCCCATTGAATCTAAGTCCCTCTAGTCCAGGAGCCTATTTCATTTATCTTTATATTTTTCTGTTACTAAGTGTGACTATTTTTGCCTTTTTTCCAGTCCGTATGTTCAAATACCAACCTCCAAGGTGATGGTGTCAGGAGTTGGGCTCTTATAGGATGTGATTAAGCCATGTGGGTGCAGACCTTATTTCAGTGGTGTTAGTTACTTTATAAAAGAGATCCCAGAGAGCTGTCTTGCCTCTTCTACCATGTGAGGATATAGCCAGAAAGTGCTGTCTATAAGAAACCAAGCCTTATCAGATATGAATCTGCTGGTATTTTAACCTTGGTCTTCCCAACTTCCAGAAATATAGAAATAAATGTTTGCTCTTTATAGGCTTCAAAGTCATAGTATTGGTCACAGTATCTTAAACAGACTAAGACAGTCACACAGCACAGGTCTCCATACATGGTAGGTGTTCAGCAAAAGTGAGTTCAGTTAGTTGTGGTGACATGGATTGAATTGACCTTTATTACACAATGTATAACTGTGGACTGTTGGGGCCAGTGTTTTTCTTCCTCCTTCTCCTCTCATTATCCTCATTTATTTTTCTCATGCCCTGGATGCAACTTTAAAGCACAGGAAATGATTATCAGACATCTGTTGCATTTGCCTATTGCAGTAGTTTTTACTGGATTTAAAAATAAAATCCAGGCCTTTGTTAGTTAGGAATGTTCATATCTAAACTTTTGCCAGTCCCATGGTTGCACATGCAGGGCTAGACATATTCACATACATATTATAAAAGTTACACTTGAAATCACTCTCTCTGGAATGCTTCTCCAGTTTGTACCATGACTTCAATATTCAAGGCTAAGCAAAAGTGCTGGTTTTCAGAATAGAATTTCCTGATGAACTCATTCCAACTTTGATCACTTTATTTTATTATATTTTTGTTTTACTTTATCACTCTTTAAAAACATCTTGTTTACTGATTTTTCCCTTGAACATTGTATTGTATTACACAAGAATGTAATAATGATAGCTAACACTTGTAAAGTTTATATTATATGCCGGGCATTGTTCTGTGTGCTTTCATGTATATTGTTTCAGCTAATCTTCACAAGAGCCTGTGAGGAGAGAAGTTTTTAACCCCATTTTAAGACTGAAAAGACTGATATTGTTCGGACAGTATTGCATGCCTTTATCTTATACTGAGTAACTACTATGAAGATGTCAATATGCAAAGTATCGATTATTGTTATTCACCTACTAGCCTGCTTTGAAGCTCTGTATTATGCTTTTTTTTTCCCCCTAAAAAAAAAATAGAGCCTGAAGCCCACAAAGGTAAACAGTTTGCCCAAAGCCTCAGGCTTTTTAGTCAGCCTTGTGCCATTCTCCACATGGATACAGATCTTATAAGTTCTGTTTATTCTTTATTCATGAATCTAAAAATACAGTTTATATGACTGAGAGAATAAATGAATGGTTACAGTATTAAAAGTGTTGCTTCCCATTGTGCTAGACACTGGTATACTGTAGAGAATCACTGAAATTTCATTGGAATGAAACATGTAAAAGCAAATCAAACACTTTTGAGGTTAGGAAAGTTATCTGTACTCTAATTCTTTGGCTATACTTTTGAGACATGACTCTAAATTTTCCCCATTCCAAAGCAACAACAACAACAATAGCAACAATCTCCCTCTGCTTTTGTTTTAGCTAAAGTGGTAGGAGAAACATTCACTGTGTTCTTGGAAGACATAAAGTTTCCCTTGCTATGGTTCATAAAGTATCCAGAATAATTCTATGCATAGTCATTAAAGAACTCTATAAAAAGCACTGAATATTGAGACCACTCAAGCAATCTGATTGCTTAATTAAATCTCTAGAAATGCTCAATATGTGCCAATTGAAACTGTATAACCAATAAAAAAGTCCAATGTGCCTTCTATTTTTTTTTTCCTTTTCATCTTTAGTTTAAAATAGCAATACTGACCTTGGCCCTGGGCTCTTCCTGGAGATTAATGACCGGCTAGGCTTTATGGTCCTCAGCTGCCCCCACAGTGGACTATCAACTCCTCCCAACTTGTGCTTCTTCCTCTGTAAAGTACCCCACAGCTCACTGTGGTTTGCTAAGCAATGTCAGTATTTGTCCAATCTGGTGGGGATTGGTTTGTGAATAGTGATTTGTGGATTCTTGAGAACTCTGGCAATATTGACATCCCTGAAGAAGATGTCCTGACAAACCTCGAGGTGGCCTTTGATACACTCAGTGTTTACACAAGAGCTTCTTTTTTCCCCAAATCACATTTCAGTGTGATGGTTTAAAGGTACTTGCAGTGTATGTTTTGCTTTTGGAGCTTTGTTTCCTTGTCTTTTGAGACGTGACTTTCTTAAACCTTTGTATGGACATAAGATGCTTTGGAATCATAGAAAAATAAAAGCTTCTTTTGAAGTCAAACATATTGATGACTGCATTTAAATAAAATAATTCTGAATCATAACACAGCACAAGCTAAGCTTTCTCCATTCCACCCTGGTGACACTGACAGCAACTCAACTGGTTGTGATTCTAATTCTACTTTGTCTGTTTGTGTTTTGCTTTTGCTTCCTAATTGCCAAAAGAGACACCAAACTTTCAGAAAATGGTCACTAGTTCCAGAATGTCGGTGGTGCAAACCCTCAGCTATTGCTTTCTACTTGTTCATGGTCCCATCGTGGTTTTGTATGGCTGTGTTACTTCTGTTAGTACAGTGACCTTGAGTGACCTTGTCTACTGTAATAATGATATTGGTAGCATTTGACTGGTGCTTTAGAATTTACCGAGTGCTTCCTAGGAGCTCACGATTAATCATGTTTTATGGAAGAGGCAGCTAGGTTCCGAGAAATGGAGTGACTTGCCCACGATCATATATTCTATAAGTGCATAAGGTATTCTAGATTTTCCAGTTCGAAATTCAGTCTCCTTCTCAGGCCTTTGGCTCGTACCCACCCCCCCCATCTTTCACAGACAGTTCATTGTTCACTTTTTGGCCCTTAAATCATTTCTTTCTATGTTAGAGCAAGTGAAGGGGCCTTAAACGACAGCAGTTGCTACTATTTACCATTAGCTGTAGACATATATCACTTATATGTCATTTCACTTTGTCTTCCCAACTCAGTGGGGTGAGAACTACCCTGTTACAAAAGAGGACAGTTCCTTTCTTTCTTTTTTTTTCTTTCTTCTTTCTTTCTTTCTTTCTTTCTTTCTTTCTTTCTTTCTTTCTTTCTTTCTTTCTTTCTTTTGTTTTTTCTTGTTTTCTTTCTTTCTTTCTTTCTTTCTTTCTTTCTTTCTTTCTTTTTTTTTTTTTTTTTTGTATATAGCACAGGTCTACAGGGTGTCACTACGTAGATTGGACTTGTATTGATCTGCCTGTGTTCAGTCTTCCAAAAGCTGGGATTACAGGCACACCCAATCTCAATCGCCATCTCAACGCGCCCGGGGGGCGGGGCCTGCACAGCGCCTCTGGATAGAACCCGAGCCACTGCAGTCTGCCTGAGCAGGCGCTTTAATCCACTGAGCTATTTGGCTGGCCCTTTTAAAAATTTATTTATTTGTTTGTTTATTTATTTATTTATTTGGCGGAACCGGGGATTGAACTCAGATCCTTGCATTTGCCAGTAAAGCCTTATCCTACTGAGCCATCTCCCCAGCCCCTAAAATTTTTTTTTAAAGACTGTGTTTCTATGGGTCAGTATCCTCTTGGAGTTCAGGCTCTGCGGTTCTAACTCCAAAAATCTTCATTTATGGAGTTGTGCTCTCATTCCAGACAAAGGAGACTATTCTTTGTGGAGTTTTATGGTTTAGTAATTCTTTTTCTTGTTGCATAATATCAAATATGAGCTGTTCAGTGAGCTGAGAATGAAATTTTGACCATAACAAGATGCAAATATCTCCAGCTGGATGATACCGGGACTGTGGCTTTCTTTAGCAGTGCTACGGGATTACTTTAGTATTCATTCTAAATATGGTTAAAATACAGCGGTACCTCGATTAACCAGCTTGATTCTTTCCACGATTCTGGTTGCAATTTGAGTTGGATAAGAGCTGAATCAAATTCATTGGTTAGGTTTGACGTTAACCTTATGGGGAAATTTGATTCAGTCCGTATCTTGTTTTGTTTGCAACCAGAATCATGGAAAGAATTGAGTACATAAACCAAAGAACTACTGCTTAAGTAGGCATCTTTGTATTTTCAACTTTTCCTAACAATGATATCAAATGATACCTATAAAGGACAGGTTGTTGCCTGGACAGATATCTGGAAAATTTTATTGCTAAGTTCAAATAATAAGGAGGCATATTCAGATTCACAGGGCTATGGAAAGCCATAGAAGTCATTTCTTTCTCTCATCACCTTTTTTTGGAGTAAGGAAATCCAGAAAGTCTCCTCAATTAGGTGTATTGGTTTCTCTTTTGTTTTTCCCTTCTGTAACTGGCTGATGGGTTGTGTTACCTGCTATGTGCTGGGCACGTTTCCAGGAACTGGCCAGTGTGTCAGACGTCACCGTGAGAGGCATAGGGTGCAGGAGTGAGACAGACACAGGCCTTGTGCTCAGAACTGAGGGTCCAGCATACAGATATTGAGGTCTTTGCTTCAACCATCAGCCTACAGTCAGCTCACCCTACTGATCCTTCTGGAGGTATGCTCACATCTGTGCTCGCCCTGAGTCTTGGCTGATAGTGTATGGATGTGCCACTATTTTCCTGGGGTAGAGAGAATGGCAGCTTCATACACAACATCCCTAAGAGTTTATTTGTAACTTGATGATTGGAGTGGGGTAAGAGACAGACCTTGGAAGTGTCTTCCACGTAATCCAAGGCTAACATCAGACCTGGGCCCACCTCCCACCTCCTTGAAGTTTTGTTTCTTTAGGGCTTGACTCTGGTGCTAACCTCGGATCCCGTAGCCGTCTGAAGGTGCCATGCCACCCTTCTCCCTCTGTTTGTCTTATTCATTATGTGTGCTTCAGAGTCTGTGTTGAACCTACTGGGCTGACTTGTTTTTCACGTGTCCTCAGAGCTCCCCCTGAAGATCACCCAGGAAGATCTAGAAGTGTTCCAAACTAGATACCAGAAGAGAATAAAGAAAATCTTGATAAATAAAATTGTCCTTTTGGATTTTAAGGTTATTCATTTACATAATTTTATCACATAACCTCAGAAAAAAAAAAAAAACAAATCCAAGAAAAATAAAATAAAATAAATAGCACCTTGGAACTTCAGAGACCAGGGTAATTTATTGTCTTAGGAGAGCTTCCTCCAATGGTGCCCTGCTCTGCAGAACTTGATTTGCCATCAATATTTAAAATGAAAATAAAGTAGTTCTTAAAAAATGAAGATCACTTAAAACATAGTGCTACTTGAATGTCAAGGAGCCATTATGTTTAATAGCATTTTTTAAACTATTAAAGTTGAGTGGTTACTTTTTATTTTGCATTTAGTCACTCATGGGAGACATTTATTTAGTCTTATATGCTACAAATAGTGATGCTGTTAGTAGAAAGGATTCTCATTTTGAATAATGGTCTCATTTATATAATATATCTTAGTATAATATATTCACATCTTACAGAGAAAAGAAAATGCACAAACTGTTCAGAGAGTAGGAAGTTTGTGAAATCCCTACCTTTAAAGCTATAGAATTGTGAAACCAAGAAATGTAATTATTTTGCATCTGTCAAATGGCCAACTCATATGGCCAAAAAAATGTTTTAACCATGTTTGGAGGGATTGGTCACATTGAAAACAAAGAAAAAGATCTTTAATCTATCTTTTTTTTTTCTTGATTTTTAGGGAAGAGTCTATAGGGTGTTCAGGGTCTCACTACTGGATCAGATTCATAATGATCTGCCTGTTTACTGCCTCCCAAGAGCTGGGATTACAGGCACATGCCACCATGCCCAGTCTCAATTGCCATCTCAGCATGCTGTGGGGGTGGGGCTAGCATGGAAGGCCTGGGGACTGAACCCCTGGCTCCTGTGCCTGCTTGCAGGTGCTTTAATCCACTGAGCTATTAGCCCATAGCTTGTTAATAAGTTTGAGACACCACACTCTTTCATGCTGTAATCTAAAAACATGAGAAGCAAAGAGTAAAAACATGTAATATAAATGAAATAGCATTTGTAGTCCTAGATATTATTTTAAAAAGAATTTTTAATAAATTGCCATCTAGGTTTCACAGACAAATTGGCCATTATTCTTACAAAAAGGACTCAATGATTTTATAGACATCTTTCACCTCCCCTCCACCAGTCTATAATATACATGAACTTCTCAATATTGTAAACCAGAGAAAACTGCAAATTCTAGACACAAATGGCAAAATTTCCTGAATCTGTGTTCCCTCTGGCACAAATGAAAAAGGTAGAATGCATTAGGAGCATAGCAGAAGGTACAGATGTGTGCTGTTTGCTGCAAACATATAGGCTTCTTCTTCTTCTTCTTCTTCTTCTT
>NW_004524582.1:20554285-20587269 GCF_000260255.1 Octodon degus
TTCTTCTTCTTCTTCTTCTTCTTCTTCTTCTTCTTCTTCTTCTTCTTCTTCTTCTTCTGTTTTGGGGATTGAACCCAGGTCCTTCACACTGAGATGTATTCCCAGCTTATGTTTGTATTTATTGTTTTTTGGTTTTGAAACAGAGTCTTGCTAAATTTCTCAGGCTGGGCTTGAACTTATAGTCTTCCTACCTCAAGTAACTTTCGAAGGTAGCATCTGAGTCTTGGGCCTTTGTGGTTCTGGACCCCCTAAACCTGGTTCTTGCATCAGTGACACCTTTAGTGAAAAGAACTGCATAATGAAGATCATGTACCGTGTCTCATACTAATTGCATCAACCAATACTGTTTTAGCTAAGTCACCAAAAAGTGAAACAGTGAACTGATCTCGCATTCAAACCATATCACCAGCAGTCAATCTTTCCTTTTCTCTTGGCTCTGAGTCTTTGGTGTTGTTAGATATAACCACATACTTAGAGCGAGGTTTCTGGACATCAATACTGTGGACACTTGGTGATGGAATATTATTTGCTTCTTGTGGAGACCGTTGTTCATGGGGACATCCTTGGTCTCTGTTGGTCAGGTGGAAAGAGTAGTGTTCCCAGAGTTTGACAACTAGAAATGTCTCGGACATTTCCAAATGTGCCCTGTGTGTTACTGAGCATCGCTAGGATGACTAGAGTGATTCTGCCTATGAGGTATTTTTGAAGCCATCTCTTTCCAGATTCACACTCTGCACAGCAGAGCACTGTGCCCTAGAATTCTAGGGAAACTATCTGGGATAAACTCTTAGTAGACTTGCTCAGGGGGGTGATCCACCCTTGAAACTGTCACTCTGAAGTCACCCTAAGCCACCTCTGAAGGTTCTGCGAGCTATTTGGAGGTTGGTGGTAAAACACCACCCACAGAATAGAAAAAAGAGTTGGGAGGAAATAGAATATTCCTCAATGAAAACTGAAGGGCATTTTAAAGAGGAAGAGAATATGGACAAGATGAAGAACAAACACCTACTGAAAAAAATGATCTTAATTTTCACAACAACCTCTGGGACACAGAGAAATTCAATGGCCCAAGGTTGTAATGAATGCTCAAATAGACAAAGACTTTTCTGATTCAAAATGATGGGTGATGAATAACAAAAAGAAAAGAAATTCCACTACCTTTCTATAGCCAAAGTTACCAAGAGTTAGCAAATGCTTCATATCAAGATGTATTTCCTGCACCTCCTGGATGCTGAGCAACTTGTCCCTGCTTTGGGGGATGGGGTGGGAAAGGCTCTCTTTTGTCCAAGCTGAAGACTAAAATGCATTTCTCTCCAATTATAATATCAGAGTGGTCATCTGATTTGTTTAGGACAATGCTAACTTTAGTTTTAATACTTTCTCCTGGCTCATTGGGAGTTAACTGGGCTTCTTTTTTCTAATTTAAGAACCAGTCATAACGTATGAATCTGTTGCTGTTGGAAAATGCAACCTGAATACTAAACCATCGGCTTTCCAATGTGCTCTTGGAATGCAGTGAATTTCTAAGCTAGGGGTTGCCTGCGTTCTGAAACTGATGCTGTACTTTTACGTGATTCATTTCTTTCAGGAGGCTTGAAGTATTTGTTCAAAGTTTCAACCTGCTGGTTGAATTTCTAATAATAATGAAATGTACACAAGTTTCATGCTACAGGACAGACTATGTCTCCAGTCTAAGAATATGTGTAACAAGTCACACAATGAATGGGAAGCATTTACCTGTAGCAAGCTATCTGTATTCCTATTTTAAATCAAGAGTCTTTGTTAATCATACCCGGATGGGCTGTATGTTGCTGTATTTTAAGAGATTTCAACCAGTATTGAACTCAGAAATGATTTATTTACATGAAATATATTGCCTTCATTTTAATGCTATCTAAAGCTGAGAAAGAGAGAGAGAGAAGGACAGATAAGAGAGAGACAGAGAGAGAGGGAGAAAGGGAGATGGGGCGAGAGAGAAACAGAGAGAGAGAAATGGAGAGAGAGAGGGATGGAAAGAGGGAGGGAGAGAGACAGAGAGACAGAGACAGAGACAGAGAGACAGAGAAAGAGAGAATGTGAGCTCTGTGCTGCTCTGTAGAATTAGCATTTAAGTCTGTCTTTGGAAGGGTGCTGCTCATTGCAAAAATTTTCGTATCCACCTCCCACTAAAATCTTCTACATGTAAACATATTTCCTTGAAAGAGGCCATCTTTGGGCATGGTTAAAATCTATTTCTCAAATTTTTAGCTACATTTTTGTGTAATGTGATGTTCATGAGTGGGGAAAATCACATTACTTAAATTCAGTGTCAGTTTAGCTCACTCAAGGGGCGCTTTGGTGAGTCATTCTCTTTCAGATATGATGTGAGAATATGTACTTAGATTAAGGTTTAAGAGCATTATTGCAGTAAATTTTGCTTCTAAAAACTGATACCTTTGGAAATGTTTATATCCAGAATGTTCGAGAATTGCACAAAACAGCTGCACAGAATCTTGAAAGAAACAGCTTTAGCTTGCTGTAATTTTTGCACTGTTTAAGGACTGCACCAAAGGAATTTGAAATCAAGATGATTGACATTACTAAGCTTTTTTTAATGCTGCGCACATGGTCTTTTTTAAAAAGACTACTCTGCACGCAAAACATAATTGCTCTCTGCTTCTGCAAAGGTTTCCCTTCAATAGAATTGCATTTTCCTGATATAACTGATTAAAATAAATTAAATGAACCACTCACTTATTCTTCCAGTTTGCAAACTTTGAAATTTTTAACAGGGTTTTCGCATAGACATACATTGTGCAACTCTACATACTATTTAGTAAAGTTTATTATAAGTGCACTTTTTTAAAAAGCTAGATAGTGGCATTTTCAATAAAGAGAAAGAAAAGGCACAGTGTCTAGCCAGTGCCCTGAGACCGCTGCTGACTGGTCATCAGCAGACACCTTCGATACCTTTACTAGCCTGTTGGCTCTAGCCGGCTCTGTGCAGGCCCTCTCCACGGTGGGTCGGTGGGTGGGTGCTGCCTTGTGTGAGGCGGGGCAGCCTTCCTAACACTGAACATCCATTTTGTAAGTGGATAAGAGCGACACAAAATGTTCTCCGTTGGACTGCTCTGTTCCCATGTCTTCTAAGATAATTAGCTTTAATTTTTTTAATCTTTTATTTATTTATTTGGTACAGGGTTTCACTATGTTGTTCAGAATCGTAGTGACCTTCCTGTCTCAGCCTCCCCAGCACTGGGAATACAGGAGTGCACCACCATGGCCAGTTTCAGTGGCCAGTTTGGCACCTGGAGCTGGCATAGCATGTGGTATCAAGGATGGAACCAGGATCCTTTTGCTAGCCAGGCAGGCACTTAGACCACTGAGCTATCTCCCCAGCCCCAATAATTAGCTTTATTTATTTTATTTATTTAATTTTTTTTTCTGGAACTGGGGATTGAACTCAGGCCCTTGCGCTTGCCAGGGAAGCGCTTATTCCACTGAGCCACCTCTCCAGCTCCAATAATTAGCTTTAGTGTTTCAAAAATTATGTGTAGAAGATCATATATATATATATGTATATATATGTATATATATATATCTTCCCCAAGAGGAATGTAATTACTATGCATTACAAACATATACTAATAAAACATTAAAAAATATGTATATATGCATATGTCTAGGAATATATGTTTGTATATGTATGTGTTGCCTATTTTATATATCACATGATCATGCTGCATGTAATTGCATTACTGCATTGTAAGTATGTGGTTGCATGTGTGTGTGTTACAAGATGAGGTTGCTTCAAAACTTTTTCTAAAGAAGTCTCAACTAAGCTTCCCTGTGACTTATGCTATTTATGAACCCATAGATTATTTTAGTGGTAAATCGATGTCACTTATTTTACCGAAAATACATCTGAGTTTATAAAAATGTTTTAAAATAATAGCTGTTTGGTTTAATGTAACTTATTGAGTATGTGGCAGTTGTTTAAAAAAAGTTCATGCATTGATCCATTGAAGGACTGCAGAAAGACCATAAACCAAACTGGGGAGGGAGAATAGAAAGCAGAAATCACTGCAGAAGACAGAGTGGCAGACAGAATATCAGAACTAATGTACCCGATTTCAGTTTTCGTTCTAAATTAGACCATATCTCACTGTGTCTGTTGTCACCAGGTGTTATAAGCCTTAACTACGTGCTTTATTATTTTTTGTTCTCTGAAAAATTTGGGGGCAGTTAAAGAGCTGGAGCCAGGGAAGTCTTTAAACATTCTGATCAGGTTTCCTGGGGTCTTGCTGCTGGAAGAATGTGTTCTGGGTAAATTTCCACTCTCTCAGCGGGGAGTGTTTTGCATGAGCTGACTCCCAGGAGAAAATGCTATTCATACAACAAAGCCTAGGCAGTGACTCATATTAAACTGACCAGGGTGGGGGAGGGGCACGTTGACCTGGAGGGAGGGGTGTGGGGAGGGCAGAGGAGGCGATTTACTTTCTAAAGACTCCCTACTAGGGCTCCACGGGAATAAAAAAAAAAAAAAAAAACCTTCCCAGGTCTCTGTGTTTCCCTGCTTTTGTATCAAAAGTTATTTGCAATGTGTCATAAGGATTTTCTAGGAGGAAATGAAGATTTTTCAGTCAAGGCAAGAAAACCTAGGAGTCACCGGAAAAGTCGTGAAATTGCCTTTCCCCGCTGACCACTGCGAGTCAGGATATCAACCACATTGGATAGGTGGACGCGGCTAATTTAAAAGAAGCCAGTTCTTGCTGACCACCAGAAATAAGACTTGGAAAGGTACTGATTTGAAAAGAAAGATTTGGTTTTTTTGGCCTGGATTTACATGTTTCAAACATCACATTATCTAACAATGGATTCTTCTCACATTTGTTAAAGAAAAAACAACCCTGGAATCTCAAACATCTTTCCTTTTCAAAAAGTCACAGGTACACAGACCATCCCTGGCCTGATGTTTCCCATTGTTTTTAGGATGCATTTTGATCGAATGATACAGTTCTGCAATTTGATCCATTTAATTATCTTTTTTATTAGTGCAACATGCACCAGGGCCCTAAACTTCCCATGATTTATTGATAAGGGCGTCTTCCACTTGTACTGCCTCATTTTATTGCTGTTTTTATAATGGTTTCTAACTAATAAAATGTTATCTTATTCATTTTGTTTATGTGTAATAAATCAGAAGCCTTCCACTTCCTCTGCTAGGCAGACAGAGGTTGTGCAAGGGACGGGGGAGATTGTCTCGATGTGTTGGACCCGTGATATCTTTTGCATACAAATAGAAATTAGTACAAGTGCATTTCATTAAGGAAAGTATCACTGTTTCTGCATGACCTAGGGAAAATTAAAATTCTACATACAAAATCATGTGACTTGGGGCTTTGCCTCTTTCCAGCAATCGAAGCCATGGAAAGATGTCTGGAATCAAGCCTACATTTCTTCTTCGTTCCTATAAGCAATATTATTTCCTCCATGAAGGAAATACATAAGATGGAAAAAATAGTGTGTGCTGTGCTTAGGCAAGCTCAAGTGTTAAATTCATTAAAGGGATATCTGCTAAATGCTTGGATCCTGTATTGGGTGTGTGGTGAGGGTGCTGGGGTTGGGAGTGGACAGACATGGCCTCTTGACACCACAAAGGCAAAACAGACATCAAATGATTATGATAATGAATATATAATTTCAATTGTGATAAGGGCAGGGAAGAAAAGGCTCAGCAAACCAAGAGACACTATGCCACACTGGTCTCATTCACTCCTATTTTCTTCTTTTATTCAAAGCTGACTCTGCCTACTTGCCTGCTACTGTGCCCAGTGCTAGAATGGACAGGAAGGCTCTGCTCATGAGGGCTGCCCCCCAACATTTCCACTAGGGTCCCTGGGATGGAGATGCTGGCAATGCAAGCTGCGAGTGTGGTGGGTGGCAGCAGTCTTTTTCCTGAGTGTTGAAAAGCTTTGGAGGCACAAGATGGATTCTCCAAAAGCAAGGAGGTGGGCTGAGTCATGCTCCTGGGAGGAGGGAATGGTTCCAAGAGACAAGGACAGTGGGAGACAGAGCTGGATGTGAGCCAGGACAGGAGGGTGAAGGATGTCGCATTCCTGCCAAGGTGCTTGGACTTCACCTTGAGAGGCTGGAGAGTTGTGGTAGGAATTTAAAGCAGAGTTTATAGCAAATATGCTTACCTAAGAAAATCTGTTCTTTTGTTTCAGTTAACCATTGAAAACCTTGGTTTCAAAATACTAAATGGGAAATTCCAGAAATTCATGTTTGAAATTATACATCTTTCTGAGTGGCATGACAAACTCTTGCGTGGTCTTGTTCTGTTCCACAGAGGCCAGTCATCTTTTGTCCAGCATATGTATGCTGTATATGCTGCAACCCACAGGTCACCAGTACCCACCATCCATTTACCTTCCAGTGCCCACCTGTCCCCCAAGCGCCTGCATGGTCTGAAGGAAGCTGAACTGATATCTGCTGTAGAGCCTGACTCCATCAGGCCTTCTGCTCTGCCCCTCTTAACACTTCTCTGGACCTGAATGAACAAGGTGCTTCAGTCAACACCAATTCTGTCTTCTCCTTGGCTATGGGAAGCACTTTAGGAATGGGAATGTTACCAGTCTCAGCCAGCCAGATGCAAAAGGCAGATGGAGTGTGTGTGTGTGTGTGTGTGTGTGTGTGTGTGTGTGTGTGTAGAGGCAGAGTTCTAGGAGATGCTGGGAGAGGAGTTTCTTCTCTCTTAACAGTTGTTGAAAGGAAAGTTTTCTTCCTACAGGAGTTGAGAGGTGCCAGTATGAAGCCCAGATTGCAACAAGCAGCTTGTTGTCTGTGCCCACCTCAAGCTGGAACCTTTTTTCTAAAGAAGGAGCAGCCTGACGGGGTTGGTATCCTAGCCAATGGAGACTTACTTACAAGAGTGCTTTGTCATCCGAAGTGCTTAAGAAAGGGTATTTTTACCTATCCTATAAAAATTTACATTAAACCAATGATGGGCTGGCTAGTGTGCTAAGTAGTGAGGACACAGGGGAAGCAAGAACAACGCAATCTATGCTCTCAAGTAATTTGCAGGATACAACTTGCATTTGTCCCTTGCATGTATGTCCTTGTAGTTAATGACTGGCATGTGCATTAGTTCTATCTGTTCTGTGACAAATATCCTAGTGGCTTATATGTAAGTATCACTGAATGCTTATTGAAAGGAAATGCCAAAGCAAACATTCTTCATAGACCTTGTAAGCACCAACCAAGAGCCAGGCAAGAGTAGCGATGCTCACAGAGACTGCAGGTTCACAGGGGACCTAGGGTTGGTTTCACAAAAGGCTTTCTTTTGGAATTACGGGTCTGGAATTTACTGGACTCTCAATGAGTTACACTTTCCTTAACCTTAACATAAGGTAATGGGAATTATTTATATTATATTTTTAGATTGCGTATTGCCTGAAAGTGACTCTAATAAATTATAGTTATTTGTTATGGAGGTATTTCATCAACATGAAATAGACCTTTTGTACTGCATTTGCATATTTGATTTAACAGATAGGTTTTTAACTGTCATGTTGGTTACCCAATTGTTTTTTCCTATTTGAGCAGAGACTCAGGAAGGGGCAGGAATTTTCTGTTTCCATCCCTGAAGAGCTGGATGGTGGGACAGTACTTCAAATATGACTAATCAAAAGTTCCTGCCCAGGGCGGAATCATGAGGCCATGATGCAAGGAGACAGGGGCAGTCAGGCATTATTCACAGGAGCTCTGCCAGGCTCAGGAGGGCCCAGGAAATGGAGTCGGTCGGCCGTGTGCACTGGGTGGGGCCCTCGGTCTGGGCTGGGGAGCAGGCTCCTGGCTACAGTTTCCTTCGGTGCTTCTGAACTGAGGCCTTCAGGCCACGGCTTACTCCTTGAATGTGCCCACACCCTCCTGTTCCACTCCCTTCCTAGGGAAATAAATCAGGGTTGATTTCTGTTGTCTATAACCCATGACCCTGGGCAGAGCAACAAATGTTAGAGGTTCTGAGCCAGAGACTTGAGCTTTGTATTTTTATGGCATTGGTGGAATACCTGATGAGATCCTGAAGGTTACTTGTGTAGTTAAAAAGTAAACTTGTAAAAAATCAATATGAAATTTTTTCTCTTACTCTTCTGAAGGCATTAAGAGCCCAAAACCCAGCCATGAGGCCAGCGTTAGCAAGCAAACAGAAATCCCTCAATACTCTTATTTTATATTCCCCTAGCTTGGCCAAAATCCAGATGTGAGGCTCTTTAGATAATGCTATTTTTAATGTGTCCTCTTGTTTCAAGGCAATCTTTACTGTATCTGTGACTCGAGAAAATGTTGACTGCGAGCCATGCAGGAGGCTCACACACTAGAATCTGCCCCATCTTCTTCCTTTAGCTCGCTTCTGGAATGCAGCCTTGATAGAAATTGTCTTAATCCCAGAAAAGGACATTTTTGTTCATGATATTTAGATGATTTGTTGTTAATTCCTCTTTCTGTGAGGAAGGGGTTTCAAGACAGGATTCTATAAACCCGGAGTCTAAAGGCTCCCTGGTTTTGAATGCTACTGCTTTCAGAGAAGAATAGAGGCTTTTTACTGCTCATGGTATATTATGGGTTGAGCAATAAACAAGGTGAGATAAAAACAGTGATGAATTTAGGAACAAAAGTAAATTGGTGGGACTTTAAAGATGACCCAGTGTAGAGAAGTCAAAGAGACTGTGACATGCGGGTCATTTTTAAACAATTTATTTTGTCTCCTTTTTCAAATTTTTTCCTTTTTCTTTTCTTAATTTCTTATATATTTCTTTTTTTCTTTCTTGTTCCAATTTTGCATGCATATAGTAATATGGACAACTAATCTGAAGACACAACAAAATACTGTGAAATTCATATTATTTTATTTAGCAAAATTCTGTGTTTCAATTTTTATGTTTTGATCCTGTTATACTGTCTTTAAAATTTAAAAAAAAAAAAAAAAAAAAAAAAACACCCAGCGGGTGGGGCTGTTGAGAATACAGGTGGAGCGGCATCCCTGTCCCACCTATAGGAGGGCTATAACAAGCCAGGAGTAGTGTCTTTGCTTTTTGAGAGCTGGAGGGCTGAGTGGTGGCGTGGGCACCAGGGGTGCACATGTGCCAATCACTTGCCCTCTCACTGATGGAGGACAGAGGCCCCAAAAGCAGGAGGGGTGGTCACGGCAGCTGCAGGTGTTCCTGCTGTCAGCGTTGCCTTACTTCCTCCTCTGCAGAGCGTGAGGCCAAGTTCCCGGTGCATGCATGCACTGCAGCCCTAAGGAGCGGACGGCACGGTGCCCTTGCTGGCTGTGGAGTCTGGACCCTTGGAGGCCTGCATCCCAGCTGTCTCCTTTGTATTTCTGAAACTCGGTTGCCTTGTCCTAAAGCTAGGTGAGCATTTATTACATCCCCATGGACCACACAATTCATGC
This sequence comes from Octodon degus, assembly GCF_000260255.1. Classification (NCBI taxonomy): domain Eukaryota; kingdom Metazoa; phylum Chordata; class Mammalia; order Rodentia; family Octodontidae; genus Octodon; species Octodon degus. The sequence goes on from NW_004524582.1 coordinate 20,563,722, forward strand.
ATCCATTTCATGAATGTTTATTTCATTTTTTGAAAAAAATTAGTTTGCTACAGGGTCTCGCTATGCAGTCCAGACTTGCGGTGATCCTCCCGTCTCAGCCTTCCCGGATTATAGGTGTGTGTCACCATGCCTGGTTTGGGTGGCTGGCCAGGCACTCCCAGGGTTCTGGGGCTGGCAAGTGTGCAGTACTGGGGATCGAATCAAGGGCCTTGTGCTTGCCAGACAGGCACTTAGACCTCAGAGCTAGCTCCCCAGCCCTCATGAATGTTTCTTGTCTTCCTGTCATATGAATGGGGATAGTAAACAAAAGAGGCAAAAAACCTGTGCTCTTGTGCATGGAATTACCTTTCTAGTGAGTCCCATGGCATTGTGTGTGTGTGTGTGTGTGTGTGTACATTGGTGTCTATGAACAAATACAAATCCAGAACACATATCCGGTAATCACTGGCTCCCTCCACCCCTCTCTGGCCTTCCATAGTGCTCTGGAGTGCCCTGGGGAGGGAAGAACCACTGGGCTTCACACCAACTTTCCTCATGCAGGAGATGTACTACATCTGGCCGAGAACAGTCCGTTTTCACACAGCTTTGGGGGCCAGTTCTCTTGCTCCAGAGGTTCTTCCCTGGCCTAAGCATCCCTGCCCCTATGCAGGGCCTCAGACCCTAGATGCACTCCCCGCAAGGGGCAAGGCTTGCGCACCCACTGCAAGTTCATGTCTTTTCTCCTCCCACCCATCCCCTCTCTGCTTACCAAGGCTGCTCCACACACCAAGCAAGGGAAATGGAACTCATGAAGGATTAAGCCTGTTGGCCCTCAGGAAAGTCGTTCTCAAGCTCGCTCTCTCACTCTCTTGCTTTCTCCCATTCACTTCCTCTCTCTCTCTCTCTCTCTCTCTCTCTCTCTCTCTCTCTCTCTCTTCCCCTCTCTTCCTCTCTCCTTCTCTCCCTCTCTCCCTCTCTCTCCTCTCCCTCTGTCTGTTTCACCCAATCTCGCTATCACTTGCAAGGGGAGGAAGGCCTCCCAAAACAGCTGACCAATCTCCTTCTTGGGCTTCAAGGAGAGTTTGTTTGGAACCAAAGGAAGGGTAATGCCTTCTGCATCACCTGTCCATCCTGTCGTCATTGTGGTCTGCATATCTCCGAATTTCTAGTAGGAAACTTTAGGAAAATCGAGGTGGATGATGAGCAAGAAAAGTCTGGTTAACAAACAGATGCAGTTCTTATTGGAGAAAAGTAAACCTAAATGCAATGAATTAAAAATGTCGAGAGTTCAGGGGACATTTCTCTAAATTGGGAGAAATAACTATTTATAGAAGCAGCTCTGGTCACGGGAACCAGTCTTGCATTAGGCTCCTCCTCTCTTAACTTGGATTATTTTCTTCAGGTGGCTCACAGGCTCACACTGGTAGTGAAGAGCTAGACGCCAGCAGAAGTGCTCAGTTCCTTCTCTTTCCTGTTTAGTCTGCCATGGAAAATCTTGCTTGTGGAAAGTTCTGTTGTGTTCTGTTATCTTTACCATCCAGTAAGAGAAGCCAGTTGGAAATAAGATTTCTGCTTGGAGATGCATCTAAGATATTTTTCTTCGTATGTAAAGATAACAATACTATGCACGTCATGATGGTACTGGAAGACGTCCTGAGGAAAGGCAGAGCAAAACACTCCTGGGGCCCTGTATGAAGTTTGGTGGCTGCTTTTGCGTTTTTCATGTCCTACTTGTATAGCCAAGAGGGTGGGAGTGTAGCTATCTTTTACACAGGGGATATCTTGCATATGCAAACAGTTTTAAAAGCTTTCAGAGTGTGTCCTTGACAACGGTGTACTTCGACTTTTGCTGCCTTAAGATAAAAGCTGGGGGCTGGGGAGATAGCTTAGCAGCATAAGCACCTGCCTGGCAAGGACAGGGTCCTGGGTTCAATTCCTGATTTCAAATAAAATAAAAACAAAAAACTGAGTAGATGTTATTTTTTCTATTTCATGTTTGAGAGAGTTGAGGGGTGCAGTACAAAGTTGCCAGCTCTGTCTGGATGAGCAGGGCAGAGGCACAATCAGGAGCTGAACCTGCATCTCTTACATTGATGCCTGGTCTGGCCCTGGCTGTCTTCACCCAGAAGCCAGCCAGCTCCACAACCCTTCTAGACAGTCAGCCCCTTGGCCAACCTCAGCTTGGAGTGCAGAGTTCACCGAAGAGCTCACAGTCTGCACCCTGCTGCCCACATCCAAAGCTGAGCCAAGCCTGCGTGTCTGCCTCTGGGTCTACCCTCAGCCCCGAACCAGAGAGATTGAGCCAGGCACTGGTCCTAGACTCTTAAGACCTTGTTCTTCCACACACTAGATTAAGTTAATTTGTTGGAAGTTACAGGTTTGTCTTGTACAAAGTAGACATGAGGATTGTTTGCCTCTTGAGGTTGTCATGATAACTAAGGTATAAAATTCATGTGAAATGCTTTGTAAAGGATAAAGTCGCACAACATGGTAATTTATTCATGTATTACGTGGCAGTTACTGTGTGCCAAGCCCTGCTTCAGAAGCTTTACAAATATTAGCTTAAGTAATCCTCATACTCGCCCTGTGAGATGTTTCATTACAATAATAATCTGCATTCTACAGATGTGGAAACTACTCATCTCCAACCCATGGTTGGCAAAGGCACAGCTGGGAGGTGAACCCAGGCCCTGGTGCCACATCAGAGTCGACATCCTTGGTGGGTGATGTGTGATTGCTATGACTAAGATTAGGGCTGGTGCAGAAAATAGGCAAAGACATCTCACTGTTCTCTCTTTTCAAAGATTATGAAGAATAAAATGAACAAATAAGAAAAAACAAACAAACAAACAAAAATCTAGAGGTGCTGATCCAAGGCTATAAACCCAGCACTCTTTGAGGTTAAGGCAGGAGGATCTGGACTTAGAGCCCAACCCCGGCAGCTCAGTGACTGATCAGAGACACTGTGTCAAAATTAAAAAAGAAGAAAGAAAGAAAGAAAGAAAGAAAGAAAGAAAGAAAGAAAGAAAAGAAAAAAAACAAGGATTAAAGGTGCAACTCGGGAAGAGAAAGAAGATAGGGAGAAATGGCTGGTGGAAAGAGAGATAGAGAGGAAATGAGACAGAGAAAGGGGGCAGAGAGAGAGAGAGAGGGAGAGGGGGTAGAGAGAGAGAGAGAGAAAGAGAGAGAGAGAGAGGACAGGAGAGGGAGAGAAGAGGAGACGTGAGAAGAAGAGAAGAGAAGAGAGGAGATGAGAGAGAGAGAGAGAAAGAAAGAAGAGAGAGAGACAGACAGACACACAGACACAGGCACACAGACACGCAGATCACAGCCTCTGCCCAGCACCCTTGCCTTCACTGTGCCAACCACACAAAGCCCACAACCTCCATAGCTGCTTCAGCCTCAATGCATCTGGCATGGCTGCTTGCAGGGCAGGGGACTCCCACTGCTGCCTCCTGCTTAGATGCCCCCTCTGTCCTAACCAAGCCCTTCCGAGAACCACAGCCACAGGTAAGAGACTCCTCTTACCCTTTCTTATTTATTCATTTTTAACCTCCTATTTATTTATCTGGTCCAGGATCTCACTAGGCAGCTCAGACTCATAGTGACTCTCCTGTGTCAGCCTCCCCAGTGCTGGAATTACAGACCTGTACCATCTCCACCACGCCTGGTTTCCAAACCAGCACAGGGTGCCCTAGATTCTGGGTCCAGCACTGCAAAGGGCACCAAGAATGGAATTCGGGAACTTGTGCTTGCCAGGAAGGCACATAGGCTGCCCTGGCTCCCAGAGCCCACATCCTTCCTTTGTGGAGGCTGTGGGAGCCGCACCAAAGCCTGAAAGGGAATTGCCGCCTGCTCTCCCCGCTTCCCCTCTCCCTACTCTTCACCAGCTCCTCCTGGAGAACCTCAGCACTGACAATGAACTGAAAGCCCCAAGGACAGCTGGCTCAAGCCCTCCTCTCAACCTTACTCTTTCTACTCAACTCTTACTGCTATTTCACACTCTGGCATATTCTTATTTATCTCATTCGTTGTCTTTCACTCTCTCTTGCTGGATCATAAGCTCCACCAGGACATGGAATTTTTTGTTCTCTGGTCCCCAGTACTAAGAAGGATTCCTGGCTCATAGCAAGTGTTCAATAAACATCTGTTGAATGAATTAATGAAGGAAAGGATGTTCAATGACACTTGATTAATGTTTTTGGAAAAGCTGAAAATCTAAGTAAAATTCTTTTAAAGGTCAACATGAAAAAATAAATACTAAAAGCTAGGCAAGAAAAATTAAAAGAAAGAGAATACCAATACATGATGAGTTGTCCAAGAGATTAAAAATAATTAAAGCAGACTGGTATTGATTTGAGCATAAACAGACTGGTCAGTAGGGCAAGATTGAAATCCAGTCTCAAAATATTTTTGAGAACTTAATATATGGATAAATACAGCAATTAAATTTTAGTTGAAAAGAAAGGGCCATTCAAAAAATGATAAGGAAGATCACCTACTTGAACAAGTACAGATCTGTGCTTTATACTACATACAATTTATAAAGCACATGGACTGGAGATTTATAAAGACAAAATACTAAAATATTAGAAGAAAACATAAGTTTGTCTATAATTAGAGAATTAAGAAAATATTTATAACACGACTTTGAGGTGAAAAGTATACGCAGGTTTGATAACCTTTGACACAAAACAACTAGCAGGTATGTGTATTAGACATATAAATAACTGAAATATTTCCAACTGAAATAGTTATTGGCTGGAAAAATATGTGCAGTGCAAATTACAAAGTTTAGCTTTTAATGAAGACGCCATTTTTTACTAGTAGCAGTAATTATATAATTAACAAATGGAGAAATCTTTAAAAAGAAGAAAATGTGGAAAAGATAATTCGCAAAAGGGGAAATACAAATATGAAAAATATTTAACTCATGGATGTATAATTAAAAAACACAAAGGACCATTTTTACCTTTAAATTTGGCAAAACTAGAGTGGTAGAATATTTGTACCTTTTGGTTTTGCTATTATCAGTGCTGTCAATAGTACCACTATTGTAGGATAATTCAGAATGATAACATTGGAAAACTTGTGATCTTTTGAGCTATGACTTTCCATTCTATGATTGTATCTCCAGTAAATAACCATTCATAGATGCAAATATTTAACTAAAAATATGTTCCTTACTATATTGTTTATGAGAGTTTTACAATTGGTCATAATTTAAATATTTAACACTAAAAGATTAGCTGAGTAAATTATAATACATCCACACAATGAAATGTATTTCAGCATTTAAATGAATTTTATTTTTTTTATTTATTTTTTTTCAAAATTTTATTGATAAACTGATAGCAATGAGACAGTTTCAAATCAAATCGGAAGTACAGTTTCAACAAATAATACACTGCATATATTCTTCTTAGTGGTTAATTGCTGTACAAGATGCGGACTTGAGATCCTATTTACAAACACCATTAGAACAAATCATTCTATTCATTAAGAGAATGCAACTATATATCTATCCTAACCACTTCGAATACACAGATACAAAATGGACATTCATCGGTATACCCCATTTTTTCTAAGTTCCGTTATTGAATATTATAGGTGTGTAAACTCAGCAAAATATTATAAAAGAGTCCAGTAGCCCATAATAGCATTGGGTCTTCTGTTTAACTGGCAATGTCAGAAATTATTGACCTGAGTCCCCCACAGCTCAACATAACAGCATGGCTTTATTTCCTATATTTCGTCTTCATACTTTTCTACTGGATGGTTAAGACCAAGGTAAAGCAGGACCTGTGCAATAATAGTTGTAGCTTTTGGTCTGAGAAGGTCAGTGAAATGTCCTCAGGATTTATCCTGAGATCCTGTACCTCAGATTGTAGAACCTTTGTCAGTGCAACCATGTGGATGAGTCACGGCCATTGCTTGGCCAATGTGCTCTCTGTGAAAGCCTGAGAGAGTGTCTTCTCCCCATGTGACTCTCCTTAGGCACACTCTATGTCATCGATCACTTTCCTCTTTGGCCCCATAATCTTCTTGATCAGAAAATTTGGGACACTACCGAGGTACATGACGTTACAGTACAAGTTCTCATATGTCCTGAGTCTTAATTGACCTTAGAAGGTTAGGGCCAAAATGTTGGCTTTCCTTGTATCCCTCCTTTTTCTCTAATTTTGGTCTGCAAACTTAGGTTGTTAACCATCCAGAAGACAAGCTTATTGTTATTATTAAATAAATTTTAAATTGCAGTTCTAGGATTGAAACCAGGGTCTTCATACTAAGCTAAGTCCCCCCACCTCTTTTTTCTTTTGAGCCAGGGTCTCTGTAAGCAAGTAAGTGGCACAGGTTGGGCTTGAACTTTTGATCCTCCTGTGTCACCCTTCTACAGTGCTAGCATTATGGGCATGGAACACCGTGGCTGGTTAGAATATTTAATGTCAGAACAAAATTAAAGATTGTGTCAGGTGGGCATGGCAGCATGTATCTGCAAGCCCAGCACTTGAGAGTCTGAGGCAGGTGGATCGCTTTGAGTTCGAGGCCAGCCTAGTGAGGTACGGCCAGCCTGCCTTAGAAAACAACACCAACACCACCAACCACCAGCAAATTAATAGTTGCACTGGTCATGATAAACTAGAGAGAGGCAGGCACAGCCCAGCTTAAGAACTATCTGAAATTCGTGGTGTAGAGCTAGGGGACAAAGACAGCTCTCCCCTTCATGCGGTAGCTGAGCATTTCTGGATACTCATATCTGTGACACCTCCATGCTGCAGCCCAGAAGCAGCAGATCCAGTAGTTACCCTGGGAATTAAAGTGCCCCCACTTCACAGTCACCTGCAAAACTTCCACTCACATTTCACTTAATGAAGTCAGTGCCCACATCAGACTTCAAAGGACTGGCCAGTAGTCACTTAGTGATCTGCAAGTAGAAGAGAAGGGAATGAGGGATGTATGAGCAGTCCCATTGTATGCTGTGAATGGAGGTTGTAAGGAGTTTAAAATCATAACATGATCACTAAAAATTTTATGCTTGTGTGTACATGATTGTGTGCATCTATGTGGATAGACAGATTGATGGAGATGGTGTGTGTATGTGTGCAGTATATACAATAGATTCAATGGAGAATGTCAGGATGGCAGATCAAAACACAGTTTTCATTGCTTCTTTTTTCTTTATATCTTCTGAATTTTCTATAATGAGAAAACGCTCCTGTTAAAAGAAATCAAGTTATAACATTAAGGAGAAAACTAACTTCTCGGTATATTGAGACTATTGTGCTATGTCAATTTGACTGGATGAGGAAATGCCTAGCAGATTAGTAGAACACGATTCTGGGTGTGGCTGTGGGCTGTTTCTAGAGATGTGGGTATATGGGCAGCCAAACTGAGGATGGCACCACCTGACAAGCTTGTGGTCTAAGAGTGAAAGGAAAAAGAAGAGGTTGGTGAAGATGCGCTCTGCTTGAGGGCAGAGTGCATCCTGTACTCCTATTGCCTGTGGACGACATCAGACCAGGTTTCTTTATCTTTCCTACACAGACTCAAAAGACTCTCCAGGGAACTTCTAGGTCTTCTGCCATATATTGGTGTGGTATCTTCAGTTCTTCTTGTGCTACTGCTTCCAGCTTCTCGTAAGGAGCAGGTACTGGGTCCTTCCTCTCTCTAGAGGGAAGATGGCCATTGTTGACTCTTGAACCTCTGATTTTGCTGGCTAGCTAATAAATCCACCTGCATTCTACTATCTATCTATCTATCTATCTATCTATCTATCTATCTATCTATCTAATTATCTATCTCCTATAACTCTGTACTTCCACTGAACCCTGACCAATATATATATTTTTTAAGTAAATTCACATAATAGGTACATAACTCTTGGAGGTTAAAAATCTGATGAGTCTTTTAGGAAAGTAAATTCTTTGTTTTACCCTTTCTCATCTTTTGATCATTACTATCTTTTTCTCTATGGCTTTGCTCAGGTCCTAGGCAGATGAAACTGTTGTTATGCTTCTCTCTGAAATGACTGTCCTTCATCCTCTTCTTACTCCAGAGAGCTTCTGCCTGATGTGTGTGATTGAATTATAATTAAAATCACATTACTCCTCTAAAGGGAGACACCATGAAATGACAGATGGAGTTAGTGCATTCTGATGCCATGTGAGCAATTGTCACAAAGTAGACTTACGATGTGATCTTTTATATTCTCAACCACAAATGTTCTTTAAAAAGTAGTTGAAATTTTTTCCAAGTCCAACAATGTGCATTTGGAATATCAGCAAGTGCACTCATTTTTCCAAGCAAAAATTCTTAAAAGTTTCAAATGTAACCTTCATTGACTTTTATTTAAGGCCTCATTCTTTCCCTGTAGAACTCTACAGTTGGTTGGCAAGGAAGGGTGAAAACCATGCTTGGTTTTGGGTTCTGTAGCCTGGACTTGCACCTGAGGAAGGCCACTGCAGAGGCTGCCTGAACATACTCCTGAGCTTCCAGGATTGTGCTGTGCTTGGTCAGCTTGATTCCTATTGTATGACCTTGAGATTGATGAGTTGAATCTTCCTTAGATCAAGGAGTGTCTGCCAAGCATCAGGACCAGCCTGCACATGGACCTGCACACACAGATGAAGAAGAGTCTTCAGAAGGCTGTATTCTGACTACCCAAGTTCTGATGAGTTCATCTTTTACATTTTGGGGGTCATGGGGGGACTTTATGCTCAAGCAGTTTGCAACCCTTTCTCTCCTGAAAAATGCTGTCAACCTGTCAGTTGTAAATCTTGATTTTATTAACTTTTTTCCTGAAATTTTAAAATATACAGACTTGGTTTAATTTAGCCAAGCAATGTTTGTGTCCATCAGACTTTTAGTCTTGGTCAATTATTTATAGTTGTTGATGAGGGGTGACAGGAAGAAACAGAAATAAACTTGAAGGTAAGCAGAAGACTGGCATACCGAAGTTTAAGGACACATGAAGAGATAAACAAAACTGATGAAGAGATACCCAAAATTCCAATTCTGGGAGAGATAATTACAATGCTGTTTCTTGGGTCAGGAAATTAAGACTCCAAATTAATTAAGTTACATCCTTGGTACAATGTAGTAAGTAACTTGTGTCAACCGATGAGCAGCCTGGGAGATGGTAGAGTCAGTTATTAGTGAATGGTGATGGTAAATTTCTGGTAAAATCAAGGTACAGAGAGGTAGGTTATCAAGAGTTCTCAAGGCTCCTGTGCTGGGATCCCAGTGTCCACTGGTGTCCAATTCTCTTCCCATTCCTGGTTAATGGAGTGCTGCTTTCCTCAGCTCCTGTGTAGGTGAGGACTTGCTTTGGCTAACCATAGTTGAATGGAATTGAAAGCTATCACTTCTGATCTGAAATGGTAAAGCAAACACATGCCGTTATCCACTCTTGCTCTTTCTTGTTGAATCAATGAAAGAGGCTCCATTGGCTGGTGCAGCTTGGAGTCTGATATTCCCCATAAAAAACTGTTGCCCTGAGGAGACAACTGGCCCAGGAAATGACTTTGAGTCTGTGAGAAATGTGTCTTTGTGCTGGTAAAACACTCATACTTGGGGACTATTTTTTTACCACCCCCAAAACAGTCTATCCTAACTCATTTACTCTGTTCTTGCTATTTCTTAATCACCTCCAAGATGGGCTCAAGTCAGGCTTTCTATCCTTTCTGATCTGGTCCCAACTTAACCATGGATGAACAGTCCTATTCATCAGAGATTTTAGTTGTTCAGTATTAACTCTTCTAATTCACTCTGATCTCATCTTTAAGACTCTTAAACCAAAGAATTGCTCTAGGATGCAGCTATAAGGCCTCTTTTTGGATATATCATTTTTCCCCCTTGAACTTTTATTCTAAATGGTTTTAAAGAATGGCCTTTGGATTCACACAAGCTTAGGTACAAGTCCAGTGTCAATTACAGGGGCATTATAGTATAGAATCTGGCTACTGAAAAAGTGATCCAGGGAACCACTGAAAAAGTGGGCCACATAACCTTTTATATCCCACAGGGAGCTTATTAGAATGAAGGACATCAGACTTCATCCTAGGCCTACTGAACAGAATCTATTGTTGAAAAAGATCCACAAGCTTATGATTCTGAAGCATAGAATCATAGGTTGAAGAAGTGTTGACATTTCAGTGGTGTGTTTTACTCTTTAAAGATGTTTCCTTTTATTCAAAAGGAGAAAAATCATATGTGCATCACTGAGTTAAGGTAAAAATCAAATAAAACAACTCACACGCAAAACTTAGCACAATAAAAGTGAATATTATTTACCTATTCTTCAGATTCTAAGTTCAGTAGTTAGGGATCCAGAGTGTATTTTTGCATGTGAATGGCCATCTTAGTTTTGCCCTGGATAATCCCTATCATAGTTCATTTCCAGGTTTGACATTCTAGAATCCATCCTTGAATTGTGACCTTGAGAAAGACCTCTTTTTTTCTTTAATGGACTCTTTGAGTAGACATTATGGAACTTCCTCGCCTTTAGTACATCTATCAACATTTTAGAAACTGTCTTGCTCATTATCAGCTGAATTATGGGCACCCTAATAATGGCCATACTTGAAAACCCTCCTGTCTCTAGCAGCCTCAAAAGGGCAAGAGCTCAGATATATTCTGATGCTCATGTTGATGGCGTGATGACAATTGCTCTCTTTCAACAGCAATTTTCTGGAGAGGGATCATTTCATTCTCATCTTGGCAGCCCAGTTAGTGCTGTGGTTCCTACTTCAGCGTCTGCAGTGGAGGCCTTTACAATAGTATGGAACCTCAGTAGTGGTTCCAAATGTGAGCTGGACACCTCTGGCTGAAATGAAGAAGGGAGTCCACTTTCAGTCACTCCGTCCTGCATGCTCAGCTCTGAGAGCCTGAATCAGTCGGTAATTGGGTCTCAGAGACTAAAATCTCTGATGAATAGGACTGTTCATCCATGGTTAAGTTGGGACCAGATCAGAAAGGATAGAAAGCCTGACTTGAGCCCATCTTGGAGGTGATTAAGAAATAGCAAGAACAGAGTAAATGAGTTAGGATAGACTGTTTTGGGGGTGGTAAAAAAAATAGTCCCCAAGTATGAGTGTTTTACCAGCACAATGTTAGGAGGCAGAAGGCTCGGGTGTGTCACCTTGGTGCCTCTCACCTAGCTCCTTTACAAAGCAGAGGCTTGATTACAAAATGAAGGTAAAGAGAGAATACAGAAAAATGGACACTGATATTCGCTTTGTATTTTAAAGTGAGGAAGTCTCTACTGCTTTGTACAAGGAAACCTTCATCAACAAAACCCAGAAAACTCAGAGACAGTTGTGTATTTTTGTGGACAGTTGTGTGAACAATTATACAGAAGAAAGAAGTGTTAACAAGTCATGTTTGTCCACATTCTTCTTGTCATCCTTATGTGATATTTCTTCTCTCTAGGTGCAGGGACACCCATTACCTGAGGGTCTTCAGGCAAAAAGGAAAGGATAAAAAAATCTTTTGACCTCATATAGGATGAGACATGAGCAAGGTCCAGCATCCAGGACAGAGGGACTGAGCAAAAAAGTCAACAGATTTAAAAATATGTATTATCTTTGGGGGAGAGCTCCAGTCTCCGAAGCTGGTTTATCCTTTTAGGTAACAAAGAGGAAAGAACTGGCCTGTGAAAGTTAGTTCTGCGAGTCCAGGAGCTGGTCTCACCAGGGTTCTGAACACAATAACCCACAGATGTCACCCTGGCACATTCAGTATTTTAAGACAAAGGCAACTGAAAAAAACCCCACAGAAATATGAAAGTCAGGGAGGTAGCTCTGCAGCGCAAGTGCCTGCCTGGAAAGCACAAGGCTCTGAGTTGGGTTTCCAGTACCAAAGAAAGTCGCTCTCTGACCTCTTCCTTGCCTTCTTGTCTCATGACCCTCATGTAATAGGTGTTCTACTATGTACCTAGAGGGAAGAGATGTCACATAAGGAGGAAGATAAGAATTTGGCCAAACTTGCCTTGTTAACACATCTCACTTCTCTATAACTGGCTGCACGACCACCCACAAACACACATAGCTGTCTCTGAGTCTCCTGTTCTTTGTTCCTGAAGGCGCCAATGTTGTGTTAAGCTCATGGCAAGTGAATTTGGTTTGTTTTTCTCCTGCAGCCTGCCTTTTGTTGTAGGAGTGTCAGACATGAACCTTAAATGGCTGAAGGAAGAGATCTTTTCTCTCGTGCAGCCTGCAAACATCCTTTCTATTCCCTGTTGTCTCCAGATCTCTACTGCCTCCTCCTCTTCCTCCCTCCCACTCCTGCTGTGACAGAGCAGTAGGTACAGGAATGAAGCTATACTTCAGTTCCAAGTAGAATGTGATTAGTGCTATACTGATTTACCTTGGAAGGGGTTAAATATCATAAAAAGAAAAAAATAAGAGTTCTCTTTGAGTCACTGCATATAATTCCCTGGATATTTCTTGAGACACTATTCCAGTTTAAATCTATCTATCTATCTATCTATCTATCTATCTATCTATCTATCTATCATCTATCCTTCTATCCTCACCTACACAGTACTACTTAAGGAGGTAGTATGGTTATGATCAATCGACAGGCTCTGGTGGGCAGTAGCACTCTGCATGGATGTAAAGCACAGCAAAGAATCTTCTCGAATTCGCATTTGCTTTTCCTTCCTAGCCAGTTCCTCAGGGGGTGTCAGGCTAGACCTTGAATGATAACTATTATACTTGGCTTTTCCCCCAAAGAAGCACAGCTGAAAAGGGGCAGGGCACCTTGCTGGTGGCCTAGAGCACCCTTCTCCACTTGCTTTCCTTTGCTTTCATAGAGCAGGAGAAGCATGTTCTGTCTTATTAGATTTGAGACGTGGACATGGTACAATATTCTCAATTCAAAACTGTCAGCTAAAAAGAAAAAAAAAATCAGCAAAAGAACTAAAGTCTTGGGAAAAAGATATTAGGTGAATAGAGATGAAAATAATTTTAAGGCCAAAAGACAGATCTTGTGATCCGAAAGATCTCCATGTTTCTCACCCATTATCCTTATTAAAAATGAATTGATTAGGCTTTTTAATATTACTGATAAGCCATTAACACAGTTGATATGAACGGAACTCACTCTCTCAGTCACACAGAGAAAAAGGCAGAAAGGGAGAGTAGGGGAGGACTACTTACCTTTGTATTTGGTTGAAAAATCATCTAGGTGATAAATGGGTAAAGCAACTGTACACAAACATCTTCCATAGCCCACACAGCAGAGGATGGGCAATGGTCTAGTTGTATGCCCCAAGTCTGTGAAGGCTGGTAGGATATTTAATTACACTTCTGTAGAAGTGCCTTTGGGATCCCATTTCTACCCAGTCCATGTCCATCTGAGAATTACCTTGCCTACCTTTTTCCTGTGGACCTGCAGCTTCTGTTGCCTAATAACTCTACTGCTTAGAGTTGCCACTTGGAACTCTTCTTCCACTGCAGATAAACCCTGCCATAATAGCAGCTCTCATCTGGGGGCACGTGTCACACAGTAGGCATTTTTTCTAAGCATTCCTGTGTTAACCAATTTAATCATGACCACCACCCTAAGACGGAAGTCTCCTACTACTACTCTTTTTACTTCCCTTCCTCTACATCCTTCCACACACAGCACAACTCAGCCTTCCCCAATGGCCTGTAAGATAACTGTGAAGGAATATTTTTCCCAGGACAATGAGTCAGTGTCCAACATATATGAAAAACATATGGTGAAGCATATTCCTATTGTATCATTGTACAACAGTTCCTTCTTGCTTTACGTTGTAACATGGTGCTACTAGAGAAGGGTCTGCTGTGGGGTATATCTCAAACTCTTATCACTACAGAGCCTTTGGTCTGTGTTATTTGGTTGCTGTCTCTATTGTTGATTGAGGCTACTACTGTGCGGGACACACTTGGGTACACAGCTTCACTGACTTTACAGCCGGGTCCAAGGGACCACTTGCTTCCTCCTTAGCTGGAAGCTGAGTTTTCTCCCATACTTCAAGACTCCTGAGGACATGAGTGTGGATCCTTCCAGGCCATTCCTTGTTCATCCTTGTGGGCACAAAAGCCATCTTCCTGTGAGGCTATTGGCATTCATCTACACTACTCTGTGCCCCTTCTCCTTGCCTTTATCTGCCTAATAACTGACCTCTTTCCCTCCTCCACTGAAGACATTGGAAGCTGCATGGCTACTTTCCTCTTCACTCCAATTCCTCTTTCTATGATGTGCAGCATCTGGGTAGATAAGCCACCCTGACTTCTAGCTCTTTTTCCTTTGTGCTTCCCAAGGTCCCTATACTCACTCCCCTTCATTCACCTACATCTATGGTTACTGCTAGGAAACCCACTCCTATAAGAATGTAAATTTCTATATCCCAAGATGACCTGAATTTTCCCCCTATCACCTTCTTCCGTTGTTTATAATAATAACCTCAATGCGGAGGCTCCCAGCTATCTTTTGCAATGTAACCCTCGCTCCTTTTATGGTGATTCTATTTCTTCGGCATATAGTTTGGATTCTATGGCATGTAGCTCTTGTGATATATAGCTTCAAAGGCTCTATTGTTGGCATCCTCACATTTCCTACCCTCTTATCCTTTAGTTAGACATGTCTAACTCTCGCGGTCATCCTTTCCTTTCTGATGTCAAAAGTCTACTGATCATCCCAGTAACTTGTGCTTTGAATAAGGAAGGAACACCCATCATTTCTGTCTAATCCTTGATGTTGGTCTGTGGGATTAGTAGCGCTTTATCCACACCTTTCCTTTTGGAGGTTATCAGGGATCAATCTCTCATATTTGGTGTACTTTCAGATAAGATTAGTTTCAGTAGTGTACGTTTAGGGTATTTATAATACATCTCCTTCTGTAATCAGGATATCCCAGATTAGTATTTTCAACCTTTCTGGAATGTTTGGTAGGTTCCTATTTTCAACATCATTTTCCTTGGCAGTTGTCAACAGATCAAGCCTATCCCTTCTATACACATCCATACTGCAGAACAATTTCTGTTCTTAACACCTTTTGTGGCAAGCCAATTTAGGCCAAATTAGATTTCTCCTGATTTAATTAAAATTCCTGCTGTTCAGGAGATGTTTTGTGATGTGAAGCCAACATACCCACTAGCAATCTGTGTGTGTGCATATGTGTGTGTGTGTGTGTGTGTGTGTGTGTGTGTGTGTGTGTGTTTAGAGTTTGCTTTCATGGTTAACATCTTCTGAGTGCTAGACTCTTGACCTAGCAAAAAAAATCCATAATATTTTTCCAGGCCTTCTATCTGAATACAGCAATAACTTGGTAAGTTCTTTACCCCAGAATTTTTATGGAGACAATGACAAGATTGGTTGAGCAAGACCAATGTCTCACTGTAGAACAAGTGTCTGTGATTAGCTAAGGATATTTAGAATAATGTGTTGCATGGTGATGATCTGCTATCAATATTGGAATGGCATACGGGAGTGATCCCTATCCTTCTTGTGATAAGAATTGCTGCCAACAATTCTATAATGGGAGATACTAACTAAGAAAAAAATAAATATATTCAATCATAGTTACAAGTGATACAATCTTCTGAATGAATATTCAGATACACAATGGAAAAATGTTTATTTTATGCTTGGGTTGGATGAAGCAGGGACAGATATGTAGAAGTCCAATTAGATGGAAAGAATCAGGTGTAATAACAACAGACTGTGTGGGGGAGTCAACTGGGGCTGCTTGTGTAGATTCTTCTTGGCTTCTTGGTTGCAGCTCTATTTCTCCCAGGTTTGGGGCAGGACTCCTCTTGTGACCTCCTATCTGACAAGGTAGGTGGGAGGAGTTCTTTACAGCCAGCTGCGACAAGAAAGAAAAGTGGGGCAAGGGTGAAAGAAATAGTGCTAGTTTTAATCACTGGTTTTGAAGAAAAGGAGTGCTAGTGTCTATGGCCTGCCATGGGGAAGAAGCACTTTGGTTTCTGTGATTCCTTTCAAGGGAGAAGGTGAGGCAGGAGCTAGGATCGCAGAACCTCGCAGTGACCTTGATCCCAAGGTTGCTTCTGATGCCCTAATATCACTGAGTTCAGAGTACTCTGCTTGCCAAAATGCCATACTTGGGATGTTATTTTCTGAGCCCAGTGATATTCAAACCCTTCTCCACAAGGAACTGAAATGGAGGTAATTCTGATTCATTTGGACCAAGGAAGCATTTTTTTATCCTCCCCTGGCTTGGATCCCTTTTTCTTTCTTTTCTTCTTCTTCTTTGGTTTGGTCTCCAGGAGTGTGTCCCATACCATCTTGGCCTGATGATTTTATTCTAGCAATTCTGTGATGAGTCACTGATCGATTTAAGGGGAATTTTTAACCAGTTGAGTTTTATATCAGTTTTACTGGGTGCTTTTGGTATGCTCTGTAAATTTCTGAATGCCTGATTTTCTTTTTCTTTTTTGGTTAACTCTGGGGAGTTCTCCTTTTGTCGGCTGGGTGCCATAGCTTTTTATATAACCCAAGTGCTGGTCCTACTTCCAGGAACTCTCCTTCTCAACAAATAAGAATAAATCCCCATCCTCTTCAATGAACCTGGAAGTAGGAGTTCAGAATGGACCTCCATATTGTTCAGGAGCAAGGGCTTGTCAAACAAGCACGTCTAGTGGACACTATCAGTGTTCTGTCCCTGTTTCTCAACTTGCCTGTCAGTATCTGTATCTATGGGCCTGAGACCTTTTCCCTTTACTCCCATATGCAACTTCATGGATTATTTGAAAATTAACAACTTCCAAGCAACCTCAGTCAGTGGATCTTCAGTAAGGTTGCATGCACACTCCCTCATCCCTCGTTTTCTTGAGCAGGATATTTGCAAGGAGTATGTATTACATTATTTCCTCTGGGATGACTTAATAGTACATTCTTTATTGCTTACCTTTTCTTCCCTTTTTTATTTCCCCTATCCACAGCACATCTAGAATAATTGTCTTATTCAAATCCTTGTCTGAGATTCTGCTGTTAAGAAGACTGATTCTTTAAAAACTACACCTACTTTGAATAAGAGTAACTAAGGAGCATTTCACTTGACCATTTTAATTTATTCTACTTTAAGCTACACTGGTCATAGACTTTGAGTGTCATTGCAACCCATATAAAGACTCTAAAAATTTAAGTTTTTGCAAACCAACCCTAGAACAATTATGCCTAAAGAAGGGTAATATTTCTCTAGGATTTTTCAGGGTCTGCTAACCCCTGTTAAGTGGGTCTCTCAGACCATGAAATACAAATCTTTCTAAGAATCAAATAGTAAGCTTAATTCCTAGGGCAAAACGTGATACAAAAAGACTACATGCAGTGATACGAAGATTATCAGAGTATAATATCACTGACAAATATCCTGATGGATTAATGCATTGCAGATTTAAATTATTTATGAATTACAATCTGAAAAGTATAAAATAAATGTTTTAAATATGCAGAGAACAACTGGCATAACAGTCCAGAGGAAAATATTCAAATTCTTTCTGCTAACAGAAAAAGCATTTAAAGAAAGAACATTTCATTCATTCATTCATCCATTCATCCATTCATTCTACAAAAGTAGTATTGGGCACTCATAGGGAATGCCCAAACCAGTTGTCTTAAGAATTTAAAATATAGATTTGAAATTCAATATATCCTCCTCTCTAAAAGCTACATTTAGAATATAGTAAAATTAGATAAATAGTTGCAGTTGAGAGTGGAAAGGTCAAGAAAGAAACAAAGATACAGTAGAGGATTTTGTCCAGATTGGGTATTTAGGTGGGGCTTTCTAGAGCAGGGATGCTCAAGTTCATTTTTGGGAGTACATGTAAGATAAGACAAGGAAGAGAGGGCAAAGCACTCCAGAGCAAGCAAGCAAAAGGAAAAGCCTGAAGGTTATCTTGGCATAGGGCCTGCAAAGACCTCATTATGGGTAGACCCTGTGGTAGAAGGGTGGTACGGCATGGAAGGTGAAGCTGAAGAACTGGCCGGCTACTTCTGAGATATCAAATGTGCTTCTACTTGTGTGGCAATATAGGAGGAGCTTATGAAAAGTATTGACATGGGAGAATAATACAGTATGAAACTATCTCTAACCATAGTGTGATGTCTTTACATTCTCAGTCTGTTCCTGAGGATGAATATGAGGACGAAGAGATAATGTGTCTCACTATGAGAAAAGTCCATTTTTGTAATATGGTTTAAGGTATGCTTCAAGCATAGGCTGAGTCCCATGTATAACCAAGCACCACCTTGTTAACTCTTCTTCAGTCAGATCCACATAGACCTTCCCCAAATCAGCTCTGAGCTCTGCAGTTGTTATTCCTTCTTGCAAACAGAGCCGTCCCCTTTAATTCATTGAAATCATCTCACAATGATGCATTGTGACCACCCAGATGTAATCAATGGATGAGTCCTCCTTTCTCATTCCCTAACACTTTACCTGCTTCATATTCTTTGTTGCAAGTACCACTACTTGAATTATACCTCCAGCTTAACTGACATGCTGTATATACTAAAGAAATACATGATGTTTGAGGTGCATATGCATTATGAAATAATTACTATAATTAAGCTAATCAACTTGTTGATTACCTCACATAATAAAAATTTCACCACGTTTTGAGTGACAAAATTATTTAAGATCTATTCTCTTAGGAAATTTCAAGTACACATCTCAGTATTATTAGCAATAGTTCCCAATTCAGTATTATTAGCTGTACAACAGAGACTCAGAGTTTATTCATCCTATATAGTTGAAAATTTGTTTCTTTTGAGCCACCACCTCTCTACTCTTCTCATCCCCAGTCCTGACATGCATCCACCATTCTACAATCTATTATGAGCTAGGCATTTCTGAGATTCCACAGGTAAGTGGGATCTTTTAGTATGTGTATTTCTGTGCCTGGCATAGTTTAGTTATTATAAGGACCAGATTATATTTTTCTATAATAGTTATGGGCTATCTTCACTTTCATTTCTTTTCTTTTTATTCATCTATGTAATTTCAAATTACCTGCTTTTGCATTTGCTGATTCTTTCCTTGATTGAGTCTACAGTGGAAACTTTCTATGGAACTTTTCAACTCAGTCATTGTGTTCTTCAACTTCAGAATGTCCATTTGGTTTGTTTCAATGGTTTCTGTCTCTGCTGAACTTTGAGTTTAGGTACCCATTATTTTTTCCTGTTTTCATTTTGTGTATATCTGTTTTGTCTAAGGCTGGCTGAATTTTTAAAAGGCTATTATAGGGCTCCATTATGACATGATCAGATCTTAGAGCTTTGTTTTATTCCCTTGGTGGCACCACATTTCCATCACTATTGTTCACACTTGTTCTGTGTTGTTGCTGTGTCCTGTATTGTTGTATGCACATTTTGAGAAATAGAAACTTCTTCCAATTTTTGCAAAACAGCACTGACACTGACAATTCTTCTCCAGTCAGCTCACATGGAGACTCTAGGTAGGCTGGCTGGCAAAGTGTTCATGGGAGCTTGCAGCTATAGTTTTCAGGTGGGATGGTGTGATGGCAGGGTCCATGGGGTAGGCCTAGATCTTCAGTTCACAGGGGTCAGCCTAGTTTTGGAGCACATTAGGCTTAACCTGGATCTCAGGCCCATAGGTGTGAACCATGGGGGTAGAGGGCTGGTGTCTGGAGATACAGGGGCTCTCCTGGTGATGCAATGAGTCTGGAACCAGGGTTTAGAGGATCTGGCATAGAATTCAGGTGTTTCAAAACTAGCCTGTGTTGGGGACCGGGGAGATAGCTCAGTAGAATAAGTGCTTGCCTGGCAAGAACAGGGTCCTGAGTTCAATCCCCAGTACTGAAAAAAAAAGGACTCTGGCCTGGGTCTATGTATTTTTTCTTAGACTGGGTCTACAGGGATGCTCCTGGTTCTGGTTTTGGCCTGAAGTTTGGCACTGAGACTATTAGCCTTTGCTGGAGTTTGACTAATGACTAGTTCTGCAGGAGCCAGCCTGGTGGCTGGATATATGGGGTTTGGCTTGGAGTCAGGAGAAATGTTGGCTGGCCTGGTACTCAGCAACCTGGAGTCTGGGTTCACAGGTTCAGCCTTCTACTGAGTATCACTGGGCACTGATGGCGGTGTTCACTGTGCAGCTAGGTGCTCACTGTGCTTTCCTCCCTCACAATGGAGGATGTGTATCTCTGCATTGTCCTGCATGGGTAGAGGAAAGGAAGGAGTGAAGTAGATATTGGGAAGTAGAAATTCCTGCCCTCTTTAATGGTTCTTTTCTCATTTCTGTGTGATACTCAGGTGATGTAATCTCTCAACCCATGAGTTCCTTAGCATTTTCATGCATGAATCATTCTTCAAATTAATGTTTTTGTTTTGAGACATGCACTGGAAAATCCTATTTCTTGTGCCATCTTTCAGATAGTATGTTGCAGACTCCTTCTACTTGACATTAATTATTAATTGGAGGCACTTTTTTGTTTCATTTCTGTCTCGCACCTTAGTATGTAAACTCTTTGTGGGCAGGTATGGGCTTTGTTCTTACTGATGCAGTTCAATATCTACTTGGTGAATGAACCGATGCATAAAACCCAACTTCCTCTCAAGCCCCGAGGCATGTAACTGATTGAATTGACATAAAAATTCTGGTAAAACTTGTTATAATTTCAAAACTGTTCTTCCTGGGATTTAGCAGAATCTATATTGTTATATGCAGAAAATGTCACTAGAAATTTCTGTAATAATACCATTTTCCACAAACAAATGGCCTCTGCTTCATCTTGTGGGATGACTACAATAAGAATAATTAAAGTAATAAATAAAAGTGGCACTAGCCCAGTGGGAGCCAGAATTCATACTGAAGGGGATTCCATGGGTTCTGAGCCTTGATTCACTAGATAGACATTTCAGGGGAGGGAGGAAAGTGCTCAGAAAAGTAAATGATCAGATGTGTGTCCACTAGCTGTTGCCCTCCATGATTTGAGACCACATATTTTCTGAGCTTCTGATATTTCTGCTCCATGAACCTGAAGTTATTGATAATACTGTTGTTTCCAGAGGTGGGGCTCTTTCCAATTATTCTCTTTTGTATGGGGCCTCTTTTATAGCTGTAACACTGTTTCATTTTCTGAACGTTAGTGTCTGTAGTGGGTGTGAAGATATAATTCCTTTCCATACTTGTATATGCTTCAATAACAAAGTCACTTTACCTATAGATCAAAAAACAACAAACAAACACCCCCCTCAAACAGAGAGACAAGGAAACTTAAAAATTTATATTGTCTGTGTTAACAGAGATCACTAATTTTGGTTATCTATTCTTTCTAAAAAAATATTATAAACTTAGGTCAAGTAATATTTTCCAGTTTGTCCTAAAGTTTCAACAAAGTCTTTTAAGAAATTCCCTAAACCTTCCATTTTTCCACAGTGAGTTCCAAAACATCGAAGTTTTGTGTCAGAATATCATTTGCCAATTAAATATTTTCCTACATAAAAAGTTACCAAAATATTTTCACAGAGGGCTAGCCTGATAGCTCAGCGGACTAAAGAGCCCGCAGAAGCAGAGCACAGTGGCCAGGGTTCAATCTGCAGGGCACGCTGAGATGGTGACTGAAACTGAGAGTGATGGCACATGCCTGTAATTCTAGCACTTGGGAGGCTGAAAGCAGGAGAATCACTATGGATCCAATCTACATAGTGAGATCCTGTAGACCCTGTCCTAGATACAGAAAACATTTTTTGATAGGTCCATATTAATTGTGACTATGTTAACAATAAATTATTTTACCAAGTTCTTTATGTTTAAAATATCACTTGTCTTGTGTGAAATTCATTAAAAAGGTGCAAACTATACAGATGGCATTAGAAATAATACATTCAAATGCAACTTTTCCATCACTGAAGAACGTTTTTAAACAATTTAATTGAAATGTATTGACTCTCCTATCAGTTTCAGCTACAACATATTTCTCCTGCATGTTTTCTGTCTTTGGGCTTGGGTTCTATGCTCTGTGCATCCTCTTTCTGACTAGGATGATTCCTGCTCCTGAGACCAAAGCTCACAAAGCTTCTTCCTAGCTTCAACAGGTGAGTCTGCACACTGTTCCCATGAGCACAACGTAAGCTATGACTCCTTTCAGAGCAACATCCTCTGCGCTATACCCTTGGATAGTTTCTCCAAGAGTGTATCCTAATTAGATTTTTATTCCCATTAGGATTGGAAGGTACTAATGCAGTCTTCTATGTGATGAAACTAGCTGATAGGTCTCCTTCATTCTTCTCACATTCAAGTTGCTGATCTCAGCATATTTCACTACTAGTTTAGGATAATTACCTCCTATACAACTTCTACTTTCTAAATGCTATATTCTAGGGACCACAGATGTATTTTGAGGAAAGCCACTTAGGACAGGCAAATAACACCGGATACAGTCTCCACTGGGATTTGTTCTCTGACCCACACTTACAGGGAAGTACCAGTGACAAAACCGTTGAAAAAAGGGACTACAATTTAGCCAGATACAACTTACAGTAATTATTCTCCACTCTGCATGAAACAGTAATTCTTCAAGTACCTTTATTTCTTCTTCCCAAGCACCCCAGAAGTCACCTTAGTTCAGAAAGAACAACTATATATGTCTGGCTAAATGGTGAATCCATCTCTCATGGCAAAGGTAGGTCATGAAGGCATCAATCCATGGAAATCTTGTCTGACCTTTTGCCTACTTGTCTAATGCCTCAGGATTCTTATCCCAAGGAACCTGAGCACAGATGTGGTTTCTTTTCATTGCATCAAATTTGTTCCTGAATAGAAAAGTTCTTGCCATAACACTTGCCCATGAAGTAAAAGGGCTAAGGGGTTGTTCTTTATCTTCTTTGTAGAGAGCTATTAGTTTGAAGTAAAAGTTGACATGGAAAACCACTAAATCAAGGATGAGAACTGAGCCCATTAGGGCTTTAAATCAGAGAATTTACATTCCTTTGAGGTTTTTCCAAATGTGTCATGAGCACAACCTATAGCCTGAGCACAACCCTGGTCAGGCTCCATCCTCTAGGGTGAAGATGGCAGGCAGAGATGGGCTCATGTGAGCAGGTGGCTGTTGAGGATTCTGAGAAGAGTTTCTCTGCTGAAGGATACTTGCTTGGTTCTCAAGATAGGTGGATGTGTACATCTTGCATAGTCAAGGAAAGCTTAGAGCATCTCTAGTTCTTTTGCCTGGGTAAGGGTATTTTATAGATGGAAACTTTCTTATGTTGTGCTGAACAAATCACTAGGACAGAAAAGGGAAAATACTTCCTTTAAACTGTTTATCTGATAGTCTGAAATTCTTTTTCTATTTTTATTTCAAAGCAAAGAAAAAATAATAGGTAAAGCATTAGAAACAATACAGAATTTCCAAAAAAGAACACAAGATGAGTGATGCTCAACAGTATTTGTTATCTTAAACATTGTTTCTTTAATGTAGTTGCTCAGATTACCAGATACAGACATGTAAAATTATTCAAAATAAAGTTTTAAGCATTAACTGATCCCTTCAAAAGACCAATAGAAATTAGTAGTACAATCTTCTTAGCTGTCACACACACAGATATATATATATATATATATATA
>NW_004524582.1:20587369-20590592 GCF_000260255.1 Octodon degus
TTTTGGCAGAACCGGGGATTGAACTCAGGCCCTTGTGCTTGCCAGGGAAGTGCTTATTCCACTGAGCCATCTCCCCGGCCCCTGTTCATTCCTTTTGAGCAGTTTCTTTCTCTTTCACTATATCTATTGTACCTTCCAGATTTTATTTACTTTTTCAGGTTTTTACACTAGGGAAACAATATGATGTTTACACAGGTAGGCCTGATTTATTTCACTTATGTGTATAACCTCAAGTTGCACCAATTTACCTATCAATGCCTCAAGTTTATCTTTCTTTGTAGCTGAGTAATACTCCATAACTCCATATAAAAGTAGCACATCTTTTTTATCCATTCCTCAGTTGATGGGCTTTTGGTTGTTTTCAAGAGTGATCTATGACAAATTGTGCTGCTATAAACATGGGTGCACATATATTATTGTTGTATGATGTTTTCATTCTTCTGGAAAAATACCCAGAAGGAGAATAGCTGGGTTGAATGGGACTTCTAATCTTCTTTTTCTGAGGCATCTCCTCACTGATTTCTAAAGAGGTTGTACCAGTCTACACTCTCACTGACAGTGGAGAATGGTTCCTTTTCCCCACTGCCTCTCCAGCATTTGCTATTAGTTGATTTCTTTGTGATAGCCATTCTTTTTGGGATGTGATGGAGTCACAGTGTTGTTTTAATTTGCATTTCTTGAATGACCAGTGCTGTTGAGCATTATTAAGATATAATTATTTGCCATTTGTATATCCTCCAAGGAGAAGTGTTTATATTAGATGTCCATTTTTGGATTTGGTCTTTGACTTTTGGGGGACCTTATTTGTTTTAGTTTTTTATATATTCTAGATAGAAGTTTTTTTGTTTGGATGACCGTTGGTTAAGATTTTTTCCCTAGTTTTCAGGTTTTCTTTTCACTCTATTGGTGATTTCTTTTGATGTGCAAAAACTTTTTAATAAGATGAGGTCCCAATTGTTGATTATTTGAAGTATTTCCTGTTCAATTTGGGTTTTGTTCATCAACTCTCTGCCTATCCTGTGTCTTTATGTAATCTATTATCTCTTCCAGAAGATCTAGTGTTTCTGTTTTAATGTTTAGATTTCTAATCTGTTTCGGCTTTAGTTTAGTTCAAGATGATAGACATGCATATAATTTTAGCTTTCAACATTTAGAAAGCCAGTTTTTCTGGCACCATTTGTTAGAGAGGCTATCTATCTTCCAATGATTATGTCTGGCCCCTTTGTCAAAGATAAGGTGGTTGAATGTGTTTGTAGTTGCATTTGTATCCTCTAATGTGTTCTATTGATCCTCAAGTCTGGTTTTTTTTATCCAGTACTATGCTGATTGTATCACAGTAGCTCTGTAGTATAATTTCAAGTCAGGGATTTGAGAACTCCTGCTTTGCCTTTGCTGACCAGGATGACTTTTGCTATTCTATGTTTTTTATCATTCCAAATGAATTTTTGGAATGTTTTCCTGCATTATTCACAGATGACATGATACTTTATGTGGGAGGCCCAAAAGGCTTCACAAAGAAACTCATAGAATTAGAGTTGGTGAGATAGCTCAGTGGACTAAGTGCCTGCTATGGCAAACACAGGAACAAGGGTTTGATTCCCAGTCCCCCATGCTATGCCAGCCATACCCCCACGGCATGCTGAGCTGGTGACTGAGTCTGGGAGTGCTTGTGCAGTCTGTAATCCCAGTGCTGGGGAGGCAAAAAACTGGAGTATCGTTATGAGTCTGAACTGCTTAGTGAGACCCTGTACCAAATACATTTTTAAAAAACCTCCTAGAATTAAAAAACAAATTCAATAACATAGCAGGATTCAAAGTCAACACCCAAAAATCAATAGCATTTATATACACAAACAACAAATTCACTCAGTGCAGAATTAGAGAAACAATATTCTTCATATTAGCATTTCAAAAAATACTTAGGGGTTAATCTAACAAAGGAAGTAAAAGATCTATATAATGAAAATTACAACACTCTGAAAAAAAAGATTGAAGAGTGTTATGGTTTATGTCTAGGTGTGACCCCTCAAGCCTCATGCAGTCATGGGGTGGGGACTTCTAAAGTTTGGGATTAATTCATAATCAAGGCTGGGATTATGGCTTTTAGTGCTGCTGGGATTATGAGTGTGAGTACTTCCCCCAGCCTGGGGCAGAAAGCCTGAATGCAACCTAAGGGAGACAGACTTCCTCTCTGTAGTGATTATGCATCTCTGCTGCTGCTTCTGCCATTGGCTCTTGCTCTTATGCCATTTTCTGCCACCATGAGCTGCTGCCCTCTGCCCTGTGTCACTCTGCCTTGGACCCAGCTGAGTGTGGACTGAAATTTCCAATAACTGTGAGATGAATAAACCTTTCCTTCTTTCATTTTGGGTGTCACGTATTTGTCCCAGGAACCAGAGAAGAGTAACTGAGACAAAGAGTATTTCAGAGAATGGAAGGACATTCCTTACTCATGGATAGTAAGAACCAACATTGTGGTAATGGCCAGCCCCCAAAAAACTGTTATACAGATTGTTTCAGATTCTAATCATGCTCTTATTGTTTTTAAAGAGCTTTGATAGTCTTCGTTTTTGACTTTAAATAAAATCCTATTGATATTTTAAAACATTGAAGTGTCATGCAAGGTTTTCTTTTCAAGTGTTTTCAGTTTTCTAAGTGCTTCTATTTATCTTCCTGGTCTTATTGCGAAAGATAAACAAGCGGTATCAAAACTTAGTTCTTCCAGGCAATGAACTCTGCTTTTGTCATCATGGTCATCAACCAAAGGAACTGTACATTTTTCTACCATCTCTGAAGTAAATGTCTCCACTGGAGTCTCTGGTGGTTCCATTTTCCTGATGAGAATCTGAAACCCTTCATAGATTAGAGGCAGTGGTCCACCTCTGAGTTCTGTAACTTTGTCTACATTATATATGTATTTGAAAATGGTACCATGACTTCTTCAGCTTTAGTAGCCAGCTTGTTTTTGTTAAAGACTTTTTATTTTCAATAGAATAGAATATACAAAAAACATTAATGGTGATACAGTATTTGAAAACAAGATGATAGAAAGTCAACAATAGTTATCATGTTGCATACTGTTATCTTAAAAGTAGTTGTTCAGATTACCAGATACAGGCATGAAAATTGATAAATAAATAAGCATTAACTGTTCTTTTCAATAAACCAATAGAAATTAGTAGTGCAATTATCTTTGCTATCATATATATTCCCTTTATTATGT